>NC_058142.1:3447500-4095640 GCF_011075055.1 Mangifera indica
CCTGTATGCAAACTTGCATGCCAAACTAACGCTTTCAGAAGCATACCTGTAAAATGAGAAGCAATCAGATGATAACTAACATGTCACATTCCTTGCAACAGATACATAAGTTTCTGCTTGTGATGAAAAAGTGGAACAAATTTTTTGTTTAAGTATTTTGGACATCTACACGTACATTTGCTTCAACCACAACAAAACATAAAAACACCTTCTTTAGCATTGTTGTGTACAAATAATGAGATCAGGAAATTCAACATGGCCAGTAAATTTTATAAATTTTGTTTCCTACAAATAAATCCCCCTACTGTTATGACTTTTAGTAACAAATCAGACCAATAATGTTACTTCTCTTGAGACTGTATGGCCTGGGCAAAAGGGACATATCAAATAAAACATCAAATATATAACCAGTATCTTTTATAAGGATTTCTATCAACTCTCTCATTATTTATGCCACAACGGTGTATTGCAAATGCCTTAACATCCCTTTTAGAAAATCGAGTAGCTAAAAGCCAGTGTTCCAAATAAATTCAAACATATAAAAGAGTAAAAAGAATGGAATGTACTTACGGGTTGGGACAGACTGTTTGATTATATTCACAATATTCCCAAGAGGATTTGTCATTGGACCTACCATCCTACAGACAGAAATCAAACAAACCAATAGGTAGCAACAGCAGTTATATAAGCAGATTCACACATGCACAAAAATGAAAAAGCTCTGGATTAAAATGGTAAACAAGTTAACACAAAGCCCAAAGTAAAGAATTAAAACAACCAAATCTCTGAGCATGTATGGGCGCAGGTTGGTGTTTGAGTTAGCAGAGTCTCCCTGATATGTGTAATAGTTGTGTCCTAGTCTAAACACAAAAGGAAGAAGGAAAAGCATACCATAATACTCCTTTGAATGGATTTAATCATGACTGCTATATCTGAATCATAAAAAGTCTTCAGGGCAGATTCAATAATCATGGTATCCCATACCTGAAAAACAATAATACTTGAATCTGATTGCTAGTTAATGAGGATAAAGGTTGTTCAGAAAAGATATGCACATGAGCATAAAAATAAATTAAGCCTTTGTTTCCTCAGAAAATACATTGACTGTTGCTTTGTGAAAACACCTTAAGACAACAAAATTCCATGCCTTCACACTAATCTTAAGAATGAATATGACCCAATTATTGTCTTGATTACCTATGCCACACACTGGCCACACCACAATGACCTAGTATACATAGTTTCTGTATGATACCGAGTAACAAATTCTCAATCTTTAACTGAAAAAAAAAAAAAATGCTTTCACATAAATACTGATCCAACCCCTCTTTCCCTCCCTCTCTGACTGTACAGATGGTTGTGATACCAAGCAGACAGAAAGGCATAAATCAAATGACTTCATATTATTCCTTCAGATTAACAAAAATCTTGGATCCTGGATGATACAAAAAGGAAACTACTGCTTCTATTATAGCAAAAAATCCTTATTTCTACTACATCAGTGGGTCATCTAACAGTAAAATAAATATTAACTGGGCTAAACATTACTTACATGGTGTAGGTTTGTTTTCCGGTGGAACCAACGAACTGTTACTGTGTTCCCCCCTTGATCTCCAGTGAAACCAACATGCAGAGGCTATCACACAAAAACAACAAGTTAAAAGAAAAAGGCATTTGCATGTAGCAAGCTTTACCATCTGTAAATAATACAAATAATCAGGTTAGGTGGGCAATCAGGCAAGAGAAACTGTGAAAATAATAGTTAAAGTAGGAAGCTAGTTTTAAAAGTAGAGAGATAATTATCTGTGAGTATCAGGGGTTCTACTAGAACAATGATAATATTCACAGTATCCGCAAAGAGTTTAGTATTTTAGACTTCAAGCTTAGTCTCTGCCTCTTATAAACCACAGAGATCCCTTTACAAACAACAACTCCACCTCTTATACCCCCTACATCACTTCCAAGATATACATAGAACTTAAAATAACTCTTATGCATATCCTTTTGATCAATTAAATTTCATAGAATTGATTATGTGAAATCATGCCTCCCATTTATCACTAATAGAAAAGAAAAAAATAAAGCAAAATATTGCCTCTATTTTAGAAAAATTAATGTATGTCAAGAGTCTGAAAGGAATTAAATTACAAGAATAAGGAGCACAGTCAATGAATTTTTAACACAATAATCTACATCATTCAACAAGTTTATAAATTTGAAATAGTGCAACATAGCATTTCTTGCACTCTCAGCACTAAAGTCACAGTAAGAAGAGCATACCTGATGCACATCAGCAATATAATGTGATAAAAAGAGAAGGGCCTCTGTTAAATTGTCTACAAAGAAGACGCACAAAACACTTGTTAGTTGTTATCATCATTCACATTATAAAATTCTATTATAGCATCTGGAAATTGTAAGATACAGTAAGATATGTGCTTACATTTTGCCTCTGAAACAGAATCCAGATAAAAAGATTTGAGTTGCATTGTATAGTTGAAGATTGCTCCAGTTACACATCTATCCATATGTCCACCCGAGTCATGGCAGTCTCCTGTAAGAAAGCTGAAGAGAATTAGCAGAGTAAAACAATTTTTTATTTAATCATGGAGTTAGGGGACCAACTCATTAAAGAAAGATCACAATATAGAAACATGAATCGATACAAAGAATTAATGGTTGAACTGAACCATGGAAAACAAGGAGTCAAACTTACTGCAGTATTCATAGTTACACGTAAAATCTGGTGTGTCAACATAGTGTAAAGGGCTAGTCCAGCGCCAGTGGAAGTTGTGTCGAATCTCATCAGGCCAGGAGCAAACGTTTGCAAGATCACCTTCAGCAGAATCTGGAAGCAATTCTTTCATAGCAGCCAAGGCATCTTCAGTGAGATATCCCTAATGATGGATAAAAAAAAGGGCCTAATTACATGCTTTCAACAAGTTTTTTCCAGCTTAATTCCCACCAACTTCCATTCCCATTTTTTACAATATCTTCTTACCTATAGCACAGTCGTGTTTTAATTAAACTTATTTCATTTTTATATTGGAAAAATTCCTATGGCAGCTACAGAAACATAATAACATATAAATTAGGCAGTTCATTTAAAAAATAAAGATTTATTAAAAAAACAAAAACAACTATATTCCATTCACAAAGTTTTCATTTTGTTCAAGAATCTCCTCCAATTACCCAGTTTATCATTTTAAAACGAAATTTTTATCAAAGTAAGTGCTACTTCACAACTACTTACATTGTCATATTGTTGACTAGAATCAACATTGTGTAAAAATCTATCAGTAATAAGCTAATTAAAACAATTTGAAACAAACAACCAATTAATTATACTTTTTAATAATTGAAATAACAATAACCTCTGCTATCTTGCAAACAACATAGTGGCCTTCCTTTCCCCAACCCAGAACCCCATTAAAAAGCTGCAGAAGAATCAGCGCTCTTCCCATCCACAACAGGCCAGACCCACTCATCCCCATACCTGAAACAGAAATTAGACTTAATAACGTTAATCAACTGTAATAAATCAAGAAGCACCAGAAATGGGGTAATGACCAGAAAATAAATGAACAAGAGAATTAGTATCTCCTCCGAAATTTTCTCAGCTACCAAAAAGATGAGACAGCAAGTAAAGCTGACAAACTGTAGCCGATCAAACAATTAAAAAGAAAAAACAAAAAGAAACGAGTTAGAGACACCTGCAATGTAGATTATGAAATCCCAGGTATTTTTCTCAACGGAAGATTGGCTCTGGTTTTAACCGTCTTACCTAAGTATATCGCCTGCGGTGATGGGAGATCAAGGAAGCTGTTCAAAATTTCCGAGTTCTAACAGATCTAAGTATTGCTGGTATCTGGAGTTTCGAAGATGGAGATGGAGTGAATCTGCATGGATAAAGATGGAATTTTTCAGGGATAGAAGGGTAGAGACGTCATTTCAATATACTGTTTGGTTTTCTAGATTTTAGCAAAAAACTACGGGGGTTTAGGAATCAAAATCTCTAATAATTTAATTTAGCTAAAATAATCCACGTGTAAGGCTTCCCAGAGCCTGAACCAACACGGCATTTCGGTTAAGTACAATACTGAACTACTTCGCTTGATCACATAAGCTAATCAATTGGAGAAGAAGGCGAAGACAGTGAAAGTCACAATGAAGGCAATAGTGATAACAACACCAGGCGGTCCTGAAGTTCTTCAGCTGCAAGAAGTGGAAGACCCTTGCATTAACGACGATGAAGTTTTGGTCAAAGTCGAAGCCACCGCTCTGAACCGGGCCGATACTCTTCAGCGAAAAGGCGCCTATCCACCACCCAAAGGTGCCAGCCCATATCCAGGTCTCGAATGTTCCGGCACTATAGAGGCCGTCGGTAAAAACGTCTCCAGATGGAAAGTTGGAGACCAGGTCAATTTAACTTCTCGTTTTAAACTACTCAACATACTTGTCAGTTGTCACTTTATAATTATTCAACAACTTGAAAGCTTCTATTTGTACTAAATTTTTGATGTTCTGGGTAAAAATTAAGTCGTTAACTCTCATTATAAAGAAATTAATTACCTTTTTCCGTAAAATAGAACTGGGCATTGGAGAGGGTTTTATCTTTTCTTTTTTAAATTTCAAATTATTGAATTTTAGGGGATAGTCTTTATAAAGAAGTTATTTTATCTTTTCATTTTTTCTATATTCATAGAGGAGCGTTTTAATGGCTAATAGTTTTGTTGATTAATCGTGTTCACTTAATTTTTATGCTTAAATTAGTTCCTTAGAATATTTGGACGCTGTTGAAGCGCTTTAATGGCAATGAAAGTGAGTGTTGGATTGCAAAATCATCGTGCTCTATGCTTGTAATAGTGACTATAAGGGACCGAGAATATAAGTTTTGGTATTATCACGGTCATGATTGTGTCTTTCACTGAGGTACTAAATGTACATGAATATTGTGCAATAAAGTGTGTGGTGATTTTCCTTTGTTGTGTTTTGTAGGTTTGTGCTCTACTTACTGGAGGAGGATATGCTGAGAAAGTTGCAGTTCCAGCTGGACAAGTTCTTCCTGTGCCCTCTGGTGTTTCACTCAAAGATGCTGCTGCTTTTCCTGAGGTGGCATGCACTGTTTGGTCCACTATTTTTATGACCAGTCACCTATCACCTGGGGAGGCACTACTGGTATCTTTAAATATATCCTGTATTTTGATTCAGAATTGTTTACTATTATTGTTTACCAGATGTGAAAAACATATTGATGGCTATGTATAGCTGGTAGTATCTGTTTCAGTTCGAATTTCTTTATCATAAGTAGTTTATATTTCAATTTGTTGCATGGATTAGTAGTACAATACTGAATCAAGCAAAGATCAAATACATGCTGCTGGAAAACATGAGGAAAACAGACAATATATTCAACTTGCAACTATTGCTTGCTGACATGCTTTGTTCTTGCATATAAATTCTTCCCTTTCCTTGGGTATATTATTAGTATAGTTGGACATCTCTCCCATTCTTCTTATGCCATATAATTGAGTATAATCGAGTCTCATTTTGTGTATTGGTACCAAGTCTTGCTCACAAACTTGAGCACTTGTTAATCCATTGTGCCACTCTATGGCTGACATGCCTTTATAGCCACTGCATCATGCCTTTTTGGACTGTTTACTGGTAGATAGCCATCACAAAGACCGAAATTTGAAGTGTATGTAGGTGCCACAAGGAGTAATTTCCAACTTAAAACAATTTATTATATGAGTGACCATGAATCTCCTTGTCATTTAAGTCATAGGAGTATGTGCTATGCAGCTTAATATGTGAACTAACGGCTATTAAAATATCAGGTTCATGGGGGTTCTAGTGGAATTGGTACATTCGCAATTCAGATAGCTAAAAGCCAAGGAGTGAAAGTGTTTGTGACAGCAGGTCTAGCTGCAATTTTCATTTATCTAGCCCATTTAGCCCATTCATTTTTATTATTCATGTATTGTAAATATTGATCTCCAGGCAGTGAGGATAAGTTAGCTTTTTGCAAGGGTCTTGGTGCTGATGTGTGCATCAATTACAAGACAGAGGACTTTGTTGCTCGAGTGAAGGATGAAACTGGTGGGAAAGGTATTCACTTGGCTTAATGAAATTTTGGTTTATGTTGAAATTTGTACTCTTCTATGAACATCCTTTTGCTTCATATTTACAAGGATTACATATATGCAGATATTTTATCTTCAGAACCTGACTTAAAATGGATGAATGCAGGTGTTGATGTAATTTTAGATAGTATGGGAGCATCCTACTTCCAGCGTAACTTGGATAGCTTGAATATCGATGGGAGGCTTTTTATTATTGGCACCCAAGGTGGTGCAAAAACCGAACTAGATATCCGTTCTTTGTTTGCAAAGCGCCTCACTGTGCAAGGTATGGCAGTAGCCTTTCGTTTATGCTGTGTTTTGGTGTTGTAGGATCAATTTCATTTCTGTCATCCTAGGTGATCAGGGTTATATCTTTTGGGGAAAAGTAAAATAATTTTTTTGAAAAGGTAAAAGTTCTAGAAAATTTCATATTGAATTATAATAAGAAAGTATACAGTTGGACATTATTTTGTGTAAGAGTGTGACTTTGATGTGTAGTGCTTCTTGTTCGAAGAAGTTATATATGGAGAAACCATCATTTTGGATGCACATCTGGATCCATGATTCAAAAATGTTCTTTTTTAAAGCTTTTTTATTCTTCATTCTTGCCATATCAATTTTTTTATTTGTGTCTATATCATACATAAATTATTATCTCGTTATACTCAGGTTAGATTGAAATGATCAGGATTGATATGTCAGAAAATCTTCCATTGAATACTGGATTTATTGAAATTTCAACATTAGTGATATACAGTTTCTTTTTTCTTTTTTAAATGTTGTCTTATGTTTTCTTGGAGACGATACTTTTGGATATATATCTGATATATATGGGTTTATAAATTGGTCATTACGTTCAGCGGCTGGCTTGCGAACCAGAACTTTAGAAAACAAAGCAGAAATTGTCTCCGAGGTGGAGAAGAATGTTTGGCCTCCAATCATGGCGGGCAAGGTGAAGCCTGTGATCTACAAGTCATTTCCATTATCTCAAGCAGCAGAGGCTCACCAGCTCATGGAAAGCAGTAACCATATCGGGAAGATACTGCTTGTTCCATGAATAAAACCAATCCTTTAGATCATTATATTCTTCCCAGGATGTTCAAATACTTTGGTGAGAATTTCATATGGATATATAATTGGTCAAAGTTGAGTTCTTGTATGAATAATGTCGAGAGACACTGTAAGATTTGTGGAATTGCTTGATTTACATATGGACATGGAAGAAGACCGCTCTGATTGATTGATATTTGGTGTAAAGCACGAACTAGACCCATGAAAAGGGATGAAACGCATTTTGAGATGATAATAAACTGTTTACTTCTGAGTGGTTTCTATTTTTCCACCCTTTGTTTGGTTTGCAAACATTCTTTTAAGTACACTCTTTATATCATTTAATCAAAATTCAAGTTAAAAGATATCGCATATTTTTTAAATTGAATCAAATTTGAGTTAAGAAATGATTAGTTTACTTCGGTTAGAATTTATAGTTTGTATTTGTTATTTAGTTTGATTTGAGTTTGTAACTCGAATAAATAGTCAAATGTATGTCTTATATTTATGCTTCTTTCTTTTGTGTTTAGAAGCAAAAAAATAAATAGAAATAAATCAATTTTTTTAACACATGTTTTATTTTTCAAAAAGACAAAAATTTTGTTATTTATACATAAAAAGCTTTAAAATAAAACAAAAATAATTTGTCTCTAAAACAAAAAACATCAGAAAATCCCTAAATTAAAAAATGACCGAACACCTCACCATGCATGGTGGAAAATACCAAAGTACCCCCACTATGCATGTGAAGTAATCAAAACCCCCGGCACCTTGCATACTAAAACTGACACTTATAGCTCCCACTACCACATGATCTGCATTGTTTGAAAAATCGCAAAAGCACCCCATCTCCAACTCTACTCATTATGTGAATCACGCGTGGTGAGAATGAATCACCACCAATCTCGATTTTTAAAACCCAATTTTATCATTAATCAATTCTATATATATTTTAACACAAAACTCCTAACAAATTTCATCTAAAATACGATAAATTTAAGCTATTTCTGAAATATTCAAAATTAAAAATATCAATTTTACCCTCCCTGTCATCCATTCTAACAGATGAAGCTAACGACAAGGGGGTTTATATGTAGTTTCTGAAGTTAGTAGGGGCGGATTTTAGTTTCTGGGGTGTATTGTCCAAAAGGAAAAAAAATCCATGAACTTGTAAATTAAGAGATGAACAAGAAATTGAATGGAATAAATGTTTCAGCCAGATGAAGCTATTTATGAAAAGCCAAGATCTTCATATAGGTCAAGATACCTACCCTTGAATGATTCTTCTTCTAATCACTGTGGGACTTGTGTAGAAAAAGAAGAGAAGATGCAATGCTTTTTGGACTCTTAAAACTTGATTATCTGGAGTCCTTTTTCTTATCTTGCTCATGTGAATCATGTTAAGCATATAATAATTTATGACGAGGGCACAAACATTATAAAATTGACCAGAAATTACTATTCTATTAGCCATTATAACTGTATAATTGTTTCAGATGGAGCTGGAGAGAACCAAAGAGAATATTTTGTCAAACGAAGAAAACAATGAAGGCTATAATAATTACAAGCCCAGGAGGGCCGGAAGTGCTGCAGTTACAAGAAGTGGAGGACCCAGAAATCAAAGATGATGAAGTCCTTATCAAAGTTGAGGCGGCTGCACTGAATCAGGGTGATATTTATCAGAGAAAAGGCCTTTATTCTCCGCCAAAAGGTGCGAGCTTATACCCTGGTCTTGAATGCTCTGGCACCATTGAATCCGTCGGTAGACATGTTTCTCGATGGAAAGTTGGCGATCAGGTGATCTAGTCTTAAGTTATTAATGAGTACAAATTCATATATGAGATGTTTCGAAAGTACTGATGGAGATTACAGGTATGTGCTCTTCTCGCTGGTGGTGGGTATGCTGAGAAGGTGGCGGTTTCAGCTGGTCAAGTGCTTCCTGTGCCATCAGGTGTTTCTCTCAAGGATGCTGCTTGTTTACCTGAGGTTGCTTGCACCGTTTGGTCTACTGTCTTTATGAAGAGTCACCTTTCTGCTGGAGAAACATTTCTGGTAAACCATTAGCTTCTTTTATGTTTATCCTATTCGAATTTTGTGATTGTTCGAGTCTGATTAAGCCTCTCCATGCTTCTTTTCATGTTATGGCATATATTGGTTAAGTCTCCTTGCTCTTTAAGTTTTGACCAAATTATTGAGAATGAACCAGAGAACCCACATTGTCTCCTAAGTATAATTGCTGTAAATTTACAGATTGGATTTTTCTATTCCTGCTCTAGATGCACTATCTTTCACCTTATAAAATAAATTGAAACTAAATGTCAATATAAAATTTAGGCAAGAAGTCTCTTATGAAAAGCTTGATATATGTACTTAGAACTTTGAGGTTTCAGGTTCATGGGGGCTCTAGTGGAATTGGTACATTTGCAATTCAAATGGCTAAATACCAGGGAGCTAGAGTAATCATCACAGCAGGTCATTACTCCATTTTATCTTATGAATTAATCCATATTTCATTGGTCATCTATTTCTTTCTATGTAGCAGGGAGCGAGGAGAAATTAGCTGCCTGCAAGAATCTTGGAGCTGATGTGTGTATCAATTATAAGACAGAGGACTTTGTTGCACGAGTAAAGCAAGAAACTGAAGGGAGAGGTACTTTACCCTGCACTGTAAACCTGAATTTTGATTTCTGTTGGAAAATTTTCCCTTGCATAGAGCAATCATTGTTCTTTGGAGCCAATTACTTGAAAATGGTCAATGGCAGGTGTTGATGTAATTCTGGATTCTGTTGGAGGACCCTACCTGCAGAAAAACTTTGACAGCTTAAATGTTGATGGGAGGCTTTTTATTATTGGAGCCCTCAGTGGAATGGCTGCAGAAATAAACCTCAGTTCTTTGTTGGCAAGACGCCTGACAATACAAGGTTTGAGTGTTAGCAGAGCCCTCTATTTCTACTCATTTTCATTTTAGCATGTTCGGGGTAGAATGAAGTTGTTATTGTGTTCAGTCATTCTTAAATGGTTATAACATTGGTGATTACATATGCAGCGTCTACATTGCGAGGCAGAAATCCAGAAGACAAGGAGATAATTGTTAGGGAGGTGGAAAAGAATGTTTGGCCTGGAATTATGGAAGGTAAGGTGAAGCCTGTGGTGTACAAGTACTTTCCATTATCCAAAGCAGCTGAGGCTCATAGGCTTATGGAAAGCAGCAAGCATATTGGGAAGATTCTGCTTCTCCCATGATTCTGCAGGTCTTGAAGTTACAGTTCCATTGAATGACAAGGTTTTAGACCTCTTACAAGCTTTTGCAATTGGGGACAATGCTCAATTGCATCTATGGTTTGGAAATGCAGTTTTTCTGTTATTATCTTATCATTTGAGAATAAGTGACTGATGAAGCGTTTTCATTTTGCTTACTTACAATCAATATAATGCTGAAGTGATTCATCTGAATCATGAATAATTTGATGTCTTAATAGCTTAATTTGGAGAACACTTATTTACATGCCACATTGGATGTGGGCAATTAGGTTATAGAGTCCACACAGATTGCACAATGCATATGCATTAAGTTATATGTCAAGTTGGAGAAGAAGCAAAAGATTGGAATAAATTGCATGGACAAAATGAGAAAAGCTTCTTCTTTGTAATCTTAGTGTTGTAATATGACAGCTTAAAACACATAACAACCCAGAAACTTTCTAAAGCATCATAATGAGTTGTCGCCATTAATCTGTCAGGACTGAGGATTGGAATTTCACTCACTGCAATGAGCTTCTATTGCAAGGGTTTTCAGCAGTCCAGGGCAAGCATCCCCAAGGTTAGCTGAGGACACAGGGATTGAACATTCTACCTGGTCAATGCAAGCCTGAAATTCCATTCAAATATGTGAGGATAATATGTGGAAAAATTGAATGTTACAATTTCAGAAAATAAAATTTTAGGGATCTCAGTAAAAATGAGGTCATTAGTAAAATGTTATAAAAGTACAATGCCAGAATGACATTGAACCTCTACTGAAGATATCTTCAACAAATGACCCAGCAGGGCTAGAATTCAGCTGAAAATTCGTCAATGTAACATAGCTGAACTCATCTGCAATTCAGATTGGAGCCTGTGTTTCTGGATTCATATTTTATGCAAGTAAAGAAAGGCCTTTCATACCTTCTCCACAATTGATAAGACATCAGCATGACAAGTTCCTGGACTAAATGTGCCACAATTTCCTTCAGTAGTTCCATAGCTGGCAAAATTAACAGAAGTAATTTTCCATCCTTGTTCACAAGTCAGTCGAACTTCAGGGACTTGAGAAACGAATTGTGAGTTTGGTTTCCAGGAATCGGCTGCTGGTGGATCAGCTTCTGATACAAATGAACATATATCTTGGCCAGTTCTTGTTTGCACGGAAATCTTTGATGGGTCACCACCAAGCTCTTCATAAAGGACTAATAAGTTTTTGCCAGGGTGTACCCAAGATCGCGGGATATGATACCTGACATTATTATCTCTTCATAACTATTGTAATATATGTTAAAAAAAAATGTGAATACTATCTTTTTCTAGGCAGCATCAGAGAACTAAAACAAGAAGTTCATCGGCGCTTACAATGTTTGAGCAGGTTGACCACACCCTTTTTGACATGTAGATGAATAATGAGTTCCCCGGTAATCGCAATTTTCAGTACAACCGGTTGATGGTGAGAGATAAGCAGGCCAATAGCGCCCTATGCTCTGTCCATTAACCCAAGCTTGACCCTTCCCCATGCTAGCAAGATTTAGGACTAAGGGGCCCTTCCCGTCTGGGGCAGAGAAAGTAGCCTGAGGATGACAAAAAGTAAAACTGTATTGAAATAAAAAAAGAAGTGAAATCTTTTCCACTAATCAAAGCAAAGAGAGAAGGAAGTCCAGGTTCTCAATATAGTTTACCTATGATTAATTTAATAGAATTATTCGATGCATCATGTACTAGAACTCTCAGATTCTGTAAATTAAAACAAGCTCACAAGACTGAAGGGATATAAACTTGCAGGTAAATTGTTCAGTATGCTTAATTCTACTTCTCTGTTAATTAGATGAACTGACCAATGATCTTTCAAAGGTTAGGATGTTCAAGAGATCAGCCACCGTCTATCTACTTCAGGAGTGAACTATATGAACACATTAACTCTGAAGAAGTGTTGCTGAGGAATTCCAACCACATTTTGCATCAACAATGTACAAAAATGTGTTTAGCTAGCATCAGAACCAGGTTTCATCATATTCACACACCTAGGGCTGGATTCGAGCCGAGCCAGCTCGAGCTTGAGCTCGGCTCGGCTCGGTTCGAGCCCGAAACGAGCCAGGCTCTGCTCGGCTCGATCGAGCTCAAGCCGAGCTCGAGCTGGCTCGGTAGATTTTTTTTAAAATTTTTTATACAAAACAACGTCGTTTTGATCCGTATATATACACAAAACGATGTCGTTTTGATATGAAAAACGAGCCGAACCGAGCCATAAACGAGCCGAACTCGAGCCGAGCCTGAGCTGGCTGCGAGCCGAGCTCGGCTCGGCTCGAATCCAGCCCTGCACACACCAAAAGTTGATCGACAATACTAATGTGCTACAGTTTACATTATTGTAGAGGTAAAAGCGAAGGCAACAACTGCTTTAGATAATGAAATTTCACACACATTAGCTTACCTTGTACCATATCAGGCTCTTATTAACAGGTAGAATACTCCCATGAGTCCATAATGAACTGTTTGCAAGACTTACTTTATTAAGTCCAAGATATTCTCCTTCGACTCCAACCTGAAAGGAAGGAAACATGTGGCTGAATATGGTTGAACTTGCTTAATACAGTCATGTAAGACACCAAGAGCAAGCCGATTGTATTAATCTGTGTAATCAAACCTGATAGGTCCATTCTCCAGAGGAAAGGTCAGTCTTGCCATTCTTCGAGCCAATAAGAGCAACCAAAAATATTCCTGCTTCGGCAATATCAAACCATGGTCCAAAATTCTGTTGGATATTAAAAGAAAAGAAGCAAAATATTAAGTCTGATGCCTTGGCACTGAAAAGAACTCAATATACTCTAGTAATTTTGTGTACCTGCACACCAACCATCATGCTCAACAAATCCAGTGTATTATTTCCTTCCTTGAGACTTATCTTCTTATTGATTGAGAAATTTGCAAAGTCATGATTTCCATATCCAAATGCTGAAAAAGATCAAACATATAACATAGATCAATCTTTAAAAACACACACGGACTAATCTTGGTGACAGTTTTGGGAAACAGAGATTGTCACTGCCAGCACTGAATAATGTTCTACAGAGTAAGAGATTCAGGTTAATTGAAAAAAAAGGAAATTTTTGTAATTGGAACAATGAACTTCATTTGTAAGAAAACAGTTTGGGAGAAAACCATAACAGGGAAAAGAATGATTTTCTACTGGATTAAATTACAGCAGCTACGTTTCTTATTTGATAAAAGCAGAAGAGCTGTTGAAGACTGCCACTATCGGAAGAAAACTACCATACAATACACTTCAAAAAATTTCTGGATTTCTTGAATAAACTTAAACAAATCATAGCTTTCACTGAAAAATCTGTCTTTTAATGAAGCAACAAAACGGTTCCGACTTGAAGTTCTAAGAAGGCAAATGATTCACATCCATATACCATGAGAAATACTTTTTTAGAACTTCTCTCAAATTTCTAGAAAAAAATTTAAGAATTTCAACATGAAAGGATCTAATCATTGAACAGGAAGACAAAGTAAAGATGGCAGAAACAATTACACTACATCCCATAAGGTACCCACCTACAAGCTTTTTGTTTACAAAAACGAGTGCTGCATGTCCCAAACTCTCAATATTAAGAACAGCTTCTTTCTCTTCACCACTCACATTAATACTGCCAATATTGCACAATGAAAATATCAGCACAGATTAACATAGGAGGAAAGAAGTTAGTATTATATCACCTAGATGACCAAAAGGTTCACCAAAAGGAGGCACAAAATGGGCTAGTAGGTTTTGCATTTATTGAAATAGTGAATAATGTAAACTGGAAAACAGAAGACCAGAAAGAAGACATAGAGTTTAAAGAGTTAAACTTGATAAATTTGGTGGATTAGAACCAGTTCAGAAGATACCTCTAGCTAAACTGTCCAAAATAGGAAACCACCAAGAAGAACAATTAATACAAAATGTATTACCTTGTTGTGTACCATAGATAATCACTGGTATCTTTTGTTGTATTAATCTGCTCCAATAAACCTGGCACCGTGAATGAGTTGTTGCCCGAAACACCCACTTCTTCTATATGCCAGCTCCATGCTGATGACACCAACAGCATCTCATTAAAATTAGTTTTCCGCGAAAATGAATGATCACCAATATTTCTTTGTGCAACAACCTTCAAGTAAGAAGAAAAGGTTAGCAGAAAGTAACACAAAAATATATACACAATTTGGCAGTAAACACTACAACACCGCCGTAAGAATCATACCTTTGCTGTGTTAAAGATGACATTCTTACAATCCGGAAGAATGCTTACTGACCAAGCTGGAAGGTGGTATAAATTTCCATTAAATGTGACATTTGCATCTGAATGGCTGTCATAATTGGCAAGGAAGGCTGCACATTCATTGGAAGGTTTGTAATAGATATGTGCCTTGAAAAAACAAAGAAAGAATGTAAGCTTGAGTAGAAGGAGATTATGTGCAGCCAATGCTGTAAACTTGCAAGAAGAGCCAAAGCCCACATGGCTCTATGAAGAATTCACATTCCTTTTAGCAACAATAAGTGTCTTTTCGAAGAGGGCTTAGAAATGCACTTGTTGTTGATGACTACAATTTTAAGTTTATCCAAATTATCTATCAAAGTAAAACAAATACAATTATGAGGTGTTTTCAAACAAGAGGTTTGTCTGATAAAAGCAAAACTAACAAAGTTGGAGCAAAACAAGCACTTGGATATTGGTATTTTTGTAGAAATCTGGTCTAGAAAATTCATCCTCATTAGTGCAAAGAAAAGAACTGTTGCATATACAATTGTATGTTACCTCCAAAAAATGAGATATTTGTCATCTTAAGTGGGCAACATTTACCTCTAAGTTAACACCAAGTTGCTGGTGAACCGGGTCTGAGCTGATCAGATATTCCTCACAGAGCTTTATTGCCTTGTGTAAATCACGCAGGTGCCCCCACTTTGGCTGTCTGATAAAACCTGCATTGAAACTTCAGATCAATTGAATATTGCCTTCCCTAGATATCGGGAAAAAACTTGTTTGAACATTGACCATGGCAACCAATTAAATGGAAACATAATTCATGCTTGATCCCACTAAAGTTTTCTCACCAAACAGGTGGATGTTATTGATTGTACATTAAAGCTGCGGCCATATATGGCAAGGTTGTATTCAGTGGAGAACTACTGTAAGTACATTTTCTGAAAGAGGATCTTTTCCAATGCTGATGTTAATGGTTATGTGATCAGTTGTGATTGAAATGTGGAAAGTTTACCATATTCATCTAGTGGAGCATCATAATCATAGCTTGTGGCAATCAAAGGACCACCAGCCGTTCGTCCAAAGTTGGTACCACCAAAATACTGCAACGAAATACCAGCATGAGATATAGTTTGGAAAACTCTATACTTAACTTCGCATATATACCAAATTACAACTGCAACAGGAAAACACGAAAAATTCGCAGAATCACCATATAGTAGTTTTGGAAAGTGCCACCGGTTTCAAAAAAGCGTGCAACTGCAAAAGCAAGATCCTCAACAGGCCGATAAGGAATTGCATACCCAAATGAAAGGAACCTACAATATCAGCAATGAATTCTAGAAATTTACATGTGAACAGCTATAATCAGCTATCTTATGCATTGTTGAACAGATATGCCATAGACAGCTAGAGATTGTTACCATCCACTATAGTTCTCAGTCCATATTATGGGTTTGGTAGGAGAATTTGGGGTAAATCCATCACAGTAAAATCCATTGCATGTGTTTATCTGCAAGTGATTTTCATTATAGAAGATTGATGAATCCTTAAAAATTCAAATGAAGGGTCAAATTTTTCTGTGCATATGAAAATATAGATCCGCAAGAAATTTTCATTGTACTACATAGAACACTTACTATGGGATCAGGTGCATCTTCTTGTGAGCACATCACCCATGGAACAGATGTATTAAGACTAACAGCAGTTTCTGCTGCCCATTTCACATACAACTCTCCACCAACCCCATATGCCCATTCAACATCGCCATATTCATTTTCAACCTGTTACAATATAGAGAACATGAATCAACCAAATCATGAATTTCCGAAGTACAGTAATAAACAACCTGTGCCAGAATTATTGGTCCTCCTTGTGATGCAAAGAGTTTCTCCTCCTTCATTAAATTTACAATTTTCCCAAGAAAACGCTGCATTTCCTCCTGCAGTAACAACAATATAAATACAAAAAAAATCAAATCAATCGGAGATTTTATGCTGCGATACATTAGACCCTAAACCAAAGAAAGATAAATATAAGAGAAAATTCAAATGTGACAAGTTTGACATCAGAATGTACCTTGAAGGGTGCATTTGTTGTTCGAAATTGTATCCCGGGAATGAAATGTAACCACATGGGAAATCCTCTGTTTCAAGTTACAGAAAGAGATTAAATTGAAGAGAATTTTTTAGCAAATTCTGAATTATTTGGAGCAAATATATTATAAATAAGCTAAAGTGCATCAGCTTAATTTCTCTTCATAACTAATGGGAATGGTGTCACAGTAGAATGCATAAAAATATCAGAACAGTAACGTAGCTCACAATAGGAAAAGAAAATGGAACTGAAATGTACCCATAATTCCATTCAGCACAGGCATAAGGGCCAATCCTCAAATGAACAAAAAGGCCAGCTTCCTGAACTGTTTTTACAAACTTCACTAGGTCAAACCTACCTTCAAAATTGTACTGTATAAAATCCAACAAAAACATTAACACCATCCACAAATAATGATAATAACTATTTCACTTGGCAAATTTAGATTCTGTAACAGAGTAATACTTATACCTGTCCTTTCACAGGCTCATGATAATTCCAGAAAACATAAGTTTCAATCACATCCAGTCCTCCTTCCTTGGATTTCCTAATCAATTCCGGCCAAACCTGAAATCTCACCCCCAACAACAAAAACAACTCCATGTTAGCACAGAATGCACCAAGCAACTTGTACATGAGAAAGACCAAGTTATGTAAAAACAACCTCAGGAGTGCTTCTTGGGTAATGAATAGAACCCGACTGCAAAACCCGTCTCTTCCCATCAATGACCAGCGCTCTATGATCATACGTCACATTTGAACAAAGTGTTCTTTCAAAACAACAACTCTCAAGAACTAAAACAATAAGTAAAGCATATGCAATATTAGCTCTGCTCCTCATAATGCAGTACTGCACAGTGAATGCAAGTGCAAAAGAATCAAGAATTTATGAACAGCGCTTTGATGAAGCACCATCATTAAGTTTATATTATGGCAAAAGATGTTGATGGGTTTGGCTTGTTTTATCAATTTGTTTGGACCAAAACTTTGGAATATACGTTTCCTCTGAAGCATTTAAAAAGGGAGATTTTGTATCCATGTCATTGTCCCCGGAGTTTTACAAAGCTTATTGTTGAGATTCGAGTCAATAATTGTGAAAGGAGAAGGAGGCACCTCGGAATTTAAAAGTTTATGCAGATTTTGGATGGTTAGTCCAAAAGATTAAGACAATATATTGGTTTAAGGTTGCTGTTGAACTTTATATTATAATTATTTTGGACAAATTAACTTTGGTTTCAGGTATATGTTAGAGAAAGACAGCCGTGAGAACCGTGAAGAATATGGAAGCTAGAATTATGGATTTATAAAGAAATATAACACCTCATTCTTTAGCCTTATTGCCTGTCATCATCTCTGCAACTGCAAATGCAACAGACCAATGATTTTGGAAATATAATTAAACATGAAAATGACATTTTTACTGGGGAAATTTTGATCAATTAATAAAAATTGTTCAATGTTTATTAAATTTATTCATAATGTTATTTATTATGCGGCCAAGTAAGTCCTACCCAAAGTTTCATGAAATGACAATTTCTACCTTTTAAGTTTCAAACAAATAAATTCTCACCCCAATAGACCTAAGCTTAAACTTGACTCATGCATAGGGATAGCAACGAGGAGAGGCAGGAAGGGGATATCAATCTCCATCCTTATCTCTATCCCCTCCCTGTGAAGAAAAATCTCATCTCCATCCCCTCTCAGTTGCTGAGGGAAAAAAATTTATTTTCGTATCTTTTAAACACAACATAAATATATTAAATAACAAAATTAACTAAAATTAAAATCAATCGACTATTTTAAATGTCATAAATATCATATATTAACCGTCTTAATATGTATAATAAAAAGTTTAAAAATTTTTAAAAATATAAATAATTTAATATTTTAAGATATATTAATATTTTAAATAAAAATATTAATATAAAATAGTGGGAATGAGGATGAAAACAGGGATAGGGATAAAGATAGAGGCAAGCAAAGACAAGGAAAAGATATATGTATCAAAACCTATCGGAGAATTTCCTTCTTGTTAAAGTTAGAGATAGCCAAACACAACAAATTCGGACTGAAATTATCAATTGTACTTCTGCATTCTGAAAGTACAAAATTACAAAGTAGATTGGTTTTCACATATTAAGTTAATTAAATTGAGTTTTCCGAAATTTATTACACAATAATTTATTGATTATCAATGAACAAAATCTGACGTGTCAAAATCTCGCGGCGTGCAATTAGTGTTGAAAACGTGTTTGCCATTGGTCCTACAACCATATTAAAATCAATCATCAATCAGACAAACCCCGACATTAAGAAATTCCAAATTCGCTTATACAGAGTAAAGAGATCATCGAAATTCTCGAATTTCGATCATTTTGATTACGGCTAATCGTGTTTGAAGCCGGCGAAGGATGGATCTCAGTAGAATGAGCCGGGAGCAGATGACTCTGGCCGGAGTTGGATTCTGCGTCATGGTGACAATGCATTTCACGGTTCAACTGATGTCACAGCACCTCTTTTACTGGAAAAACCCTAAGGAACAGAAGGCTATAATCATAATAATTCTTATGGCGCCAATTTATGCTGTTGATTCTTTTGTAGGCTTGTTGGATATCAGAGGCAGTAAAGCCTTCTTCATGTTTCTGGACTCCGTTAAGGAATGTTATGAGGCTCTGGTTAGTTTCTCTCGCACTCGCTCTTTTACTTGTTGTTTGTTTGTTTGGAGAATTAGTTTAAGTGTTTGAGTGTGTGTGTGTTTGTGTTTGGGTGCAGGTGATTGCTAAGTTTATGGCTTTGATGTATAGTTACTTGAATATTTCAATTAGCAAAAATATTGTGCCGGATGGGATTAAAGGAAGAGAGATTCATCATTCATTTCCTATGACTCTTTTCCAGGTATGTGTTTTATATCCTTTTTGTTAGAAGAGCTTTTATTATTAAAGTTATATTGGTTATTCAATGGTCATTTGTTGTTCAATAGAAGCTCATACTTTATCAGTTTATGGACAAACTTTAATATTTGACTTCTCTAATAGAGGCAAAGAAAATAGGGAAGGCACTAGATCATGAGGGATTTAGAGGAATGCTTAGGCTCAAAGTATCACTTGGCAAAACCACTTGTTTCTCACCTCAGATTCAAGTTTACAAAGTGGTCAGGAAGATTTCTGAGTTATACCAAACATTATAAAAAATTGAAAGGAATCGAAAAATTGCACCTCAATGACTAAAGATTTGGAAAATTTTCAAAAGAAGTCTTGGTGCATTTTGATCTTTTGAATTGATTAGAAATATATGTCAGGAAGCTGACTTAGGGATGTAGAAATGGATATTAATTTTGTATATTCTCTTAGTAGTAATTTATTGTAAAAATCTCTAAACTAATTAGAGAGGAAATCTAGTTAACTTATTCTTTTTTTGGTGTTTGTTATTGTTGATAAACGTGGTTGCTAGCTGATGTGGTGAAAGTTGGATCTGAACGCAAATTACTGTTTTGGTTTCTTTGACTGATTTGGAACTTGATGGCCAAATGATTATTATTATGATATCTCCCAACATTTTTTTTTATGAATTTATATACATGTGTTGACACACTCTTTTCACAAATTGCAGCCTCGTATGGTCCGGCTGGATCACCATACACTAAAGCTCCTCAAATATTGGACATGGCAATTTGTTGTTATCCGCCCAATATGTTCCATCTTGATGATCACATTACAAATTCTTGGGATGTATCCCACTTGGTTGAGCTGGACATTTACCATCATTCTGAACATTTCTGTTTCATTAGGATTATATTCTTTGGTGATCTTTTACCATGTGTTTGCTAAAGAGTTGGCACCACACAAGCCACTTGCAAAGTTCATGTGCATCAAGGGCATTGTTTTCTTTTGCTTTTGGCAGGTAAATAATCTCTTGCGCTATTCCTTTTAATGATAGATAAGTTTTATTTTGCTTGTGAAAAGAAATTGAAATGCAAACCCCGAAGGTTCTCAAGGACACTAGAGCTCTTATAACCTGTAAACAACAGAGAACCAGCATAAAAGCTACACCAATATATCACAGCATCGTGTTGAAGACTAGTCAAAGGGTGTAGCATTTTCAATTACTATGTAAGCAGACATGCAACTATAGCTAGCATTTGGGACCTTCTGGAGACTCCTTTTCATTAACCAAATTTCATGGTTAGGTCAAGATATTGGGAAATTTTCTCTTTCTGGAGTCAACCAAGAAAGTTCTAGTGTTCAATACTAACATAAGCAAGTGTGTTTTGATCACCTGAATTTTGATGGACCATTAGCGTCATTTGAATTGATTGAGTCCAATCATTACTTAGTTGGTATGCTTCAAAATGGCACCTCCTAATACAGGCTTCAAGCCTCAAAGTTATTTTTGTCTCAGAAAATGGCTGTGTCATTTATGACTTGCTTTTGGACTTGCAAATGGAAAAAAAAGTAATGATTAAATCTAATGAACACCTATAAATTCTTGGTATTGATTCAAGTAGAAAATTCAAAGCATTTTGTTCTCTGGTGGCCTCTAGCTTGTTTTTAGATAACATTATTTGCCAAACAATGGGAAGAAGTTTCGCACTTAATTTCTATTAGTAGGATTTCTTAGAACCAAGTGATTGGATTGAGAAATCTTAAATGCTCCTTTGGCTGCAATTGCTTAGAAGTTACAGTAATTTGAATAATTGGAGTACCCATCATGATAAGATACAGTGTTTTTGTCTCCTTAGTTTTCATTTGGCCCTAATTTCCTATTTTTATTTGTTTTTCCATAACATAAGCACTGCATTGCATGAACACCACCATTCCGTGTTCACAAATGTCATATTTGTTCTTGACTATTGCAGGGTGTAGTGCTTGACATACTAGCAGCCGTGGGCATCATTCGATCTCATCATTTTTGGTTGGATGTTGAGCACACTGAGGAGGCTATTCAGAATGTATTAGTGTGTCTGGAAATGGTAGTCTTTGCTGTTTTCCAGCAGTATGCATTCCATGTGGCACCTTACAGCGGAGAAGTCGAAGCCAAGTTGAGATTGAACAAGAAGAATGAGTGACACAAGAAGCCCAAAAATGACAACAAACTCCGTGTGTATAAATCCAAAACACATAATTTAGATTGTATTCTAAGAGACTTATTATGAAAGTATATAGGCCGGATGTACCTACCTTTCCTGTTGCTGGGATTTCTATGAGATAGACTGAAGAATGTATTGCAGAACAAATACAGGTGTATTATTAAAACTAAATGTGTTGCATAATTTATGGGATTTTGAGGTAGAGTTGATGGCCCAAATCTCGCATACAGATTGAGGAAAATCCATTTTCCAACTTGTTTTCATTTTGATTTTATAATTGATTTTAGAATGATATCATTGAATAAAGCAATATTATCCGTTAATATTTTTTATTATATAATTAGATATATAAATAATAAAATATTATATGATTAAATATTATAATTCACCGTAATAAACCGGTCACCTTGTGTTTTTAGGCAGCCTTAAATTGGCTCCAAAATGGGTAACCTTTGGCAGTTCTCCAACTCCAAGTGGAAGAAGCCACCGGAGAAGAGGTCAGACACTAAAGGATAAACCATGATGGATTTTTTATCATATTAATATCAGTATCAAAAAATAATGTCTAAAACCATACGAAAATGGTTGAGTATGAAACAACAAACCACAAAAAGGTGGCGCAATGTCCAAATTAGGGCCCATTTACATGCATTATAAAATAAAGTAAGATGGACAAATCACCACCTTTGTTTGAAGAATTTCCAAAAATCATTTCTTTTGGACTCAAAAAAGAAGAAATTAAGAATCTTACAACTCCAAACCTTAGAAGTAACATTAAACAAATATAATATTAAATTACAAATGGAATTTATTCTCTTTTAATATTTATTAATCACAAAACAAAAAATTAATAAAAATCTTTCTCATATTATGAATATATCTTATACATTCTACTTATGATTTTATTTTAATAATTTGAAACTAGTATTTTTTTAAATAAAAAATCTCATTTGAATCAGATCGTTATATTTGATTGGAACTAACTATACCAAATAAGATAAACTTTGAGTCCAATAACTGACTTTACAATCATTAAATCAAATAAATCAAAAGTTTGATCTTAATATGTCATCTCTTTTTTGTCACTTAAACTATCTTTTGAGGTTTGAACCCAGTATTTTCATTCTTTCAAAAACCTTTAAAAAAGTTTTTTTTTTTTGGTTGTTTAATAAAACATTTAAAAATGAATGTCAATTGAATATAGGCAATTGGGTATTGTCAATTATAGATTCATTGCTTATCTCTGTTAATTACATTACGTAAGAATAATGAGTCATAAAATAAAATTGTGTCACTAAACATTCTGTTGAATAATGAATTAAACATTAATAAATAAAGATAAGAAGTAAATAACTCAATATAATGATAGAGATTGGAGAGTTTCTAGTCAACTATCGCCAGCTTTCTCATTCCATTTCCAGTTTCTATTTTTCAGAGGGTCCAATTGCAAGTCCCCCGAACCTTGATGAAAGTACTTTTTATCCTTTAAGTTTGAAAATTCCATTTTTTGTCAGTTATTTTTTATTATAAATTGTTACTTTGTCACAAACCCCTATCCTTTTTTTAACTAAATCTACATAAATACACTTATTGTTTATTACCAATTAGTCATCGTCTATTTACCAAAAAAGAAGATATAGAACTCTCAATAAAGTACGAGAGAACAATTATAATGATAAACAAAAATCAATAAAAAAGAAAGGTTAAATATGATTATAACAAGAAAAGCGATACCAATAACGACAAAAGACACATTAATAATAACACTATTAGTTTGGCCTCTTAGTAGGATAAGAGATTGTTAGTGTCAATCAACTTTGATTCTACCTTTTTTTTTATGCAAATAGGTAAGATATAGTCTTAAAGATCTATAAATGTCCTATCTAATATTCTGGGACTTGTATAAATCATATTGACATTGTTAAAATCATATCTAGCTTTTGAAAAATCAATTGAAATCAGATTTGATCTTAGAGTACATTGTCGAGATCATTATCAATAGAAAGAAGAGAAAAGTCCATGAAAAATTATCTTTTTGTCTTTTCACCTAATAATTTTAATTAATATGAGTGGATGAGTGGATTGTGAGTGAGTAATGAATTTTTCAAATTTAAAAGGTAAAATGTTCATTTCAACAAAGTTTGGGTGGACATAGTTATTCGAACTTTTCTGATTCTGGGCAACCATGCAAAGACTAGATTGGCCATCAATTCAGAGGCCACTCACCAAAGCCCACCAAAGAATTGGACCCATTACGCGCGTGTGTATACACGCGGCTTTCCGAAGTCGCAAGTTTCAACAAAGTACGCAACATACTCTAAACTCAAAAGGAACCACTTTGGACTTTGCCATTTCTCGGCTTCTTATTCATTCCTTTCTTCTCTGTCTGTACATAAACAAAGGAAGATTTAGTTTCGAGAGAAAGGAAGAAACTTTTCAGCATGAACGAGAAGGCTAACGTTTCTAAAGAGCTTAATGCTAAGCACAGAAAGGTTTCTTTTTTGCTTTCATTTGTATTCGTATACATGTTGTTTTGATTCTTCAGTGGGGTTTGATTTTTTTGTTCTGAATTTTGATTTTTCTTTTTATGTTTTTGAATCTTGTTTTTGGCAATCTGCGTTTGTTTACTTCGTTGCAAAGTTTGAGTCTTTCAACTTTTTATCATTATTAATGTTTACTGAGTTTAGCAACGCTTGAATTGAATGTCCATGCTCAGTCTATGATATTTTACTTTTTACTTGGATTCATATTTGATTATATTACAAATTTGAATCAGTTTTTGCCATGGTTTAGATTTAAGTTATGAGCAGCCTTGGGTTCTGTTTGAGCAGCCCAATATGTTCCCATATTTTTCATTGCTAATCCATCATCTGTCATTACTCAATTTTCCTATAGACTGGTAATAACAATACTAGTAAGTTTTCTTTTCCCATATCTCTCTCTCTCTCTCTCTTTTTTTTTTCAAAAAGAATTTATATTTTTGTTTAATTTTGAAATAGTACTTTCTTTAATTTTGGTTTAATGATTATTTTTCTCTCTTCAACATTATTTAGTTAAATTAATGATTTGATGGATAAAAGTCAGGAATTTTCTTGTGATCTTATATTGGTGCCAATTTGTAAAAGAAAGAATTTTTGGTTTACACGAAGATATTCAAGGAAAAAGAAAGAATACATAGATTGTTTTGCTTAATAATCTCTTCTGTGCAAAAGTTTTTACCAATCCACCAACTCACACTCAAATAACTTTGGTGCTGCTTTTGTAGTCAGCTCATTGAGTCATGTGGTCAATTAGATATATCTCTTTTTAGTCTTTTTTTTTTTTTGGCTTATTTTATTTGCTGCTTTATTTGCAGATCTTGGAGAGCCTTTTAAAATTACCAGAAAACCGAGAGTGTGCAGACTGCAAAACCAAGTAGGTATCTACAACCAAAAAAAAAAAATGTTGTTAGTCTGATTGTATTAAAGGAATTAACACAAGTGCTCAAATAATGAAGATTGGGGAAAGAGATAGAACAATGTTGGAGTTTTGATAACATATGCTTCAGATGCATAGATAGGATCATTGAGTTATATCTTTTATTTGTGTAGCTTGAGGTGTTCTAATTTGTACTGTTGGCTTGGGTGTTATGCAGAGCTCCAAGATGGGCAAGTGTGAATCTGGGAATTTTCATATGCATGCAATGTTCAGGGATTCACCGAAGCCTTGGAGTACACATATCAAAGGTTATATATATTGTTTCTTGTTTTTTGTGCTTCATGTTGCTTGTTTTATACCATAAAATGATTAATGTTTAGCAACTAGAGGTTCATATGTATCTTGTATTATTTTGTTGCAGGTGAGATCTGCCACTTTGGACACTTGGCTTCCGGAGCAGGTTGCATTTATTCAATGTATAACCTCTTATTTATGTTTATACCATTGATGTCAAGTCAGTTCTAAGTAAAGCTGTGTGGTGCTGAAAATATCTTTTGTTTATTTTTCAATTGCAGCTATGGGGAATGAGAAATCAAACAGCTACTGGGAAGCAGAGTTGCCTCCTAATTATGACAGAGTTGGAATTGAGAATTTCATTCGTGCAAAGTATGCTTCATAGAGTTACCACTCCAAGTAGTAATTATCTGCTTTAGTCTGTTTACTGCAGTATGATCATAACTGTATTGCTTGATGATGGGCTAATGGGATGTTACATTGTTCATTAGGTATCAAGATAAGAGATGGGTTCCTAGGAATGGGAAAGCAAAATATCCTTCTAGGGTGAGTGAAGAAAAGGCTTCAGTTCATAGACCTGGGCAGGCAAATATTGGGCAAAGATTTATGAGTAATATAAATCATGTTTCCGAAGAGAGGAATATTGCTCAGCCCCCCTTACCAAATAAGAACATTCCTGCCTCAAAACCTAGTACTCTGGCAACTGTTAAAGTAGTTCAGCAGGTTGATAGAATTTTCTTATTTGATCTTTCTTAATGATCGCAAATGTAATAATTTCCTCCAGCCTTAATGGTTATTTCTGTCTATAGTTGCATCACATCTGTGAATATAGTATAGGAAACAATATTATGGAAACCAGATAACTACTTTACCTTTGTTTTGATGATTTTTTTTTTTAAAGAGGGAAGTTATTGAATTTGTTTTTTATTTAGCTAAGAAGCAAAAATACATTGGAAAAATGTAGTTTGAGATTTTCCAACAGACTGAAATGGCTGACATAAAAATTCGCTAGATTATGTGTGAGGTGAACATTGTAAATCATCGATTTATTGTTAGAGATATGCAAATCCTATTGTCTAAAGCCCTCTCTGTTCTTGTCTTCTAAGACTAATGAGTTAATACTTGTTAAGCAGGTCAAACCTGATCTGAAGACTGTAGAACCTGTGCAGAATCCAGAACCATCCGTTCCAAAGGCTGAATTGGCAAAGGAAGCTACTACTACAGTCATTGCAGAACAAAAAGTGGATTATGCTACTGATCTTTTTAAATTGCTTTCCATGGATGATTCCAGAGAAAGTGAAGCCAAGACTTCTACTGATACAAACACATGGGCTAATTTCCAGTGTATGTTTCTTTCTTTAATAATATTGTAAAATGAATTATTACTACTTCTTATATATTCCCCTTGCGTGGTTTTTCACTCATTTTCCTTGCTCAGAGTCTTAATTATGTTCAATTAGTTTTGTTATTAACTTTAACTGTGAACCTTCTTAACACGCAGCTACAAATGCAAAATCAGCTGCAGAAATAAGTGATTCATTGAAAACAACTGCAGAGATAAGTAATTCTTCGAAAACAGCTGAAATCAGGACACAAACCAAGTCCAACTATGGACTTGAGGATCTATTTGTAAATTTGCCATCATTTCCTCCCATTTCAGAAAAGCCCAAGAAAGATGTGAATAGTGATATCATGAATCTCTTTGAAAAGGTAAATTTTGCCAATTCTCTTGTTGAAATTTTGAGAGCCACTTAAACATTGGTGGGTTGTTGCAATGGAGGTTCTACTGAAAGAGTCATCACTGGTTACACTATCCTTGATTGATGAAAGGCATATATATTTAGCATGAAATTTAATAAATCAGATCTTTATAGTTTGACCATGTGGAGTGCTGGTGTTTTTTCTAACAATATTTTGCCTTGACCAGTTTGACTTGGTAGCAAGTCTCTACTTTATTTATGTTGAAGGAGATGGAGAAATTAAACTTTCAAATATTTAGATTTCATAGTACTTGTTGCCATATCTTTTACTACTACATAGTCTGTGTTCTTATGATTTTAGTTTGGGGAATTTGTGCAGTCTACAATGGTGTCTCCATTTTCTACTCATCAACAGCAACATGCTATTCTCGCCCAGCAACAGTCCTTAATTGTAGCTGCTTCAGCAAAATCTAATAGTGGATCTCAAACCTTTCCGGTCAATTTACATCAACCTGTTTCTAATGGTGTCTACTTACCAACTCAGAATTGGGGTATTTTTCGCCATCAAGTTCCCGGAATGATGATGCCAATCACTAATCAGCAAAAATATGTTCAGGTTGAACTCAAGAGATGCTAAATTACAAATAATTTCTGGTTGGAATCCCTATCTTATCATGCTAATATCTTTTTGTACCAGATGGGAAATAATCAATACACATATCCAGCAGGGAATTCAGTTAATTTTCCAAAACCCAGGTAAACTGATGGATTCATCATGGTCACAAGAATTTTCCTTCATCATACTTACTGGCTGTATATAACTCTCTTCTCGTAATGTTTAGTTTTAAAGATTTTACAAGATAGGCTAATTGTCACAGTTTCAAGAAAAAATAAATAAACAAGCGATAATCATGGAGCTGTATGTGTTTTTACATACCTGTATTTTGTTTAAATCTCTTTATAAGCCAGCCCTGGAAGAGGTCAAAAGACTCAAAACCTGTAAGTCAATGATTGTAATATGACGGATTATTAGATCTTGACTATGATATGCATCAATGACGAGTTGTTCAAGAAATTGGGCAATGAGGCCAAGACACTTTTGGTGGTCACCCAGATCATATATGGCAAATTACATTTTTTTTAAAGGTTTTGAAACCTTCTTTATGTGTGTTAAGAGTTCTGAACTGCAGTGCATTATTTCTGCGGTCACAGGAACAAAGTTTAGGGATCTTATCTTAGTTCTCACATTCAAACCTTAATTTAAGTCAGTATGTGTGCATGTGTGGCAGGAAGGTTCATTTTGTGAGGTAGATAATTTGTTTTGTTTCTCTATATATGATTCTGCAGAATGAATACACAATGGCCAATGGCTCCAGTCAGTGGTGCAGCAAATATTAGAGCAAGTACCAGGCCTCCTGCCAGTCCTTCAGATTATGATTTTTCATCTTTAACGCAAGGAATGTTTACAAGACGGTGAACTATTCCAAACCATGGATGTACAGATGCTCATTATTATTCCTTGCTTATAGCAGAAACATTGTTAAATCACAGAAAACAATAAGAAAAGAAACTGAGTGCTTTTACTCTTTTTTATTTTAATCTTAATATTATTAATTTTTATTGGTTTATTGGCTTCATTTTTATCTCTGGATTTGCCTGTATAATAAAGTTGGGCGCATGAACATACCTTTAACCTTCGTCTTTGATTGAAATTATATATAAGATTCAACATAAATTCCTATCATGCTCTTGGACAGAAGCATCGGACGGCCGTGCCAGGCCATGTTTGTGCAGTCAGCCTGGTTAATGGGTCGTGCTGCACTGGCAGAGTATGGCCCTCTGGATCATGCTTCTATGGGCCTTTAGCGAGTAGGCCTGTAATCATATTATATAATCTTTTAATATTTTTTTTGGTTCATTCCACCCACGTGTCTTACCCAAAACTTTCAGCTAGACCTGCACAGACACAGACATAGCCCCAGGGTTTGCAAAATCATTGGTCTTGTCAAGGCAGACTGCATTTTTTAGGGGGTCTCAACCATGATCGGGTCTTGTTATGTTTGCAGATCGACCCAATCTGCAAGGGGCCCGATGTACAAGGCCTATCAATTAGCAAACCATGACACGATATAACACGACGCAATCTATGGACATGACTGGCTGTGTCAAATTCAGTTTGACATAATCCATTACCGTGTCTAGGTTTGGGTAATGCTCGGCTCAGCCCAATTCGAGTTTTTCTGGCTTGAGCTTATAATTTTTAAAGTCCCAGACATCCCTATCTAGAAACAGTCTTGTTAATGATGTCATAAGTTGAATTGCTGATGAACCCGTTTAAAATTGCTAGTCAAATATTGTCACCCTCCCGGTATAGCTAAGAGCAATACATGTGATCTGTAATCTTTCCATAAAATAATTCAGATAAACCTAACTTGCCCCGCCAAGAAAGCCATTGCTAATAACAATTCTATAATCAAGGCTCATCTACCATCGCACGCTTGGGTCATTCTTATTGGTCAAGACTCCTCAAGTCAACTCACAGTAGCATTGTCACTCCATCTGGATACACGCTTGGGTCATTTTTATTGGTCAAGACTCCTCAAGTTTTTACAATATTGTTTTCTGAAAAATATATTAAGCATTTTTATTTGTATGTTTCTTTATTATTTTCAAAATATAGAATAGATTCTTAAAATTCATAAATAATAGCACATGTCTATTGAGGATAATGCTTGATTCATTTATTCTATGAAATGGGAAAGGAAGACCATTCCAATATTTCGGAAGTTCAAATGTTTGAAATTTCAAGAAGAAATCAGAGAAAATTACTGTTAGTCTTATTGACTCAATGCACGTATCCATGCAGCAAAATTTAAAAAAAAAAATCTGCGAAGAATACTTCCAAGAGATACCAAGCGCAGAGCTCAACATATGTCGATCATCAGAGAAATGGACGGTGTTGGATAAGCCATTGACTTTGACTTGAAAAAGAACCTTATCTTTTCTTTCTTCTTTCCCAAGTCATTACTGACTGTCACTGACCGTCGATCTCATCTCCTCCCGCAACCAACCAATCACAAACCATCAGTCCGTAGAAATTTTGGCCTCAAACCACCGCCCAAACCTGAAAATGAACCATAACGGTTGCCGTTACCAAACATGACAGTTAAAAATCAACGACATTATGAATGTTTCGATTGTTTCCAGGATGTTTCATGGCCATGAGTCTCTGGTCAAAATATATACTCAAGATGGCTGAAGGAACAGGTAAAACAACTTTTCTCCTACAAAACTACTTCTTAAGTTAGTTGAACCCTGGAAGCGAAGTAACCGTTCGTGGAACATCACGGTCCAATCTAGAGATGGAGAATTTAATGCTGGGTGTGGACTATCACAGTTCTTTTTCTTCTCCAACCTACTAGGATAGGTACCCGGAAAATATTTACTTGGGGAGGTCTTACCGTTTAAAAAAATATTGAGCCGTCTAACTTAATATCCAATAGGTCACATTTATGTATTATTTATTTATATTATTTTTATTTGATATGGGTCTTTTTAATCTTCAACACCCTTATATTATCCTTATATTGCATATTATTTTTGTTTGATATAACTCTTCAACATCCTCGTATTTTTTTTAATCTCTAATACTCTCATATTATATATTGTTTTTATTTAATGTAGACTCTTTACTCTGTAACAATCCGTATTATTTTATTTGATATGAGTCTCTTTATTCTCTATTATCTTCTCTGATATTGTCTGTATATTGTTTTTATTTAATATGAGAATCTTTTTAGTCTCTAACACCCTCATAATTTGATATTCTTTAATCTCTAACATCCTCATAATTTGATGTGGGTTTCTTTAGTCTCTAACACCTCCATTTGATGTGGGTCTCTTTAGTCTTCATCATCCTCTTTCAAGTGTTAGTTTCTAACATTCTCATATTTTTAGTCTCTAACACCTCATAATTTGATGTGAGTCTATATAATTTCAAACACAACACCGCCCTTTGATGTGAATCTCTTTAATCTCTAATATCTTTCCTCAAATATACCTTTTAGTTTTAGGTTCTGATATCATGCAAAAATATATTGAACCTACAAGTGTAAAGATTGAAACTCATATTACACATAAAAATAAGTTTATATTAAAATTCAATCTATCACACTTATATATCACTCACTTATATTATTTTTATTTAATGTAAGAGTCTTTAGTTTCTAACAGTATGTCACTGGCATTATAACTGACAATTTCTTGTGAGTAGTAGGTGATAAAGGTGTGTATTATCCAATTTGGTATAATTTAAAATTTTTTAAAACCATATTGAAAGAATGGTTTGAAAGTTTTTAACATCAAAGTAAATCAAATCATTTTAAATTTTAAATCAAACTAAAAAAAAATTGATTTGATCTAATTTAAATTATGATTTAAACATATTAAAATTATTTATTTTTAATAAATAATTATCGAATTATAATTTTTAAAAATATATAATAAATATAAAATACAAATAAAAAAACTATAAAAAATGATAAAAATATATGTAAAAAATATATACCTAATTACTTATTAAAAATTTTAAAATACAATCTTATATATTTACAATTAAAACAATTCCATCTAATTTAGTTTTAAAACATTCTAAAATACAATTTAAATTATAAATTATTTTTATAAAATTTACCAATAAAACTGAAACTTTGAATAAAACGAATCAAATCAAACATCATTTTCGAAAAGTCTAATCAACTTTTATGATTTAAATCAAATCACGCAACTCTGTAAGCTTTGTTTGTCGAAAAGACCATACAAAATAAACGCCACTATTTTTTTCTTAATGCAATTGCCATACACTTTTAACTGGTTTCCTGGCAATTTATTTAACAGCCAGTCAACTCTATCTTCCTGCTCTAGAAGTTTCAGGTTTCTTGGCTTTACGTGGCCGACCACTTGCTATTGAGCTGAAAAGATAGAAATGCTGGCATCTTCACTCTTTAAATCATCATTGTGGGACTGGAAATTGGGATCAGCTAGAAGAAAAAAAAAAAAAAAGGTTTTTTTATTTAACAGTCTGAAAATCACGCCAAAATACCATTTGTGCCCTTCTGAATCTGAATTTATAATTAATTAATCCCATTGAATCTTGTTTATCTGCTTAGAAAATGAAAAACCCTCTTACGTGTATGCACATGACATGCATTTTCTAATTTTGGTCAATGTTCTTCTCTGCTGACTTGAGGTTTCTTAACAAATAAAAATTCCCCACACCTTCAATCCTGGAAAATTATCCTCAGTTTCACGTCACTTTGTCGCTGATGGATCTCGTTTATCCTTAAACTAATCACTATAATTATTTCGAAATTTCCTTGATTAATTTTTATTAGTGTGTAAGCATAACGCCTGGACTGTTTATGATTTAATTAATAAAAAATAATAATGGAGTTGAAATTTAAATACAATGTAATCTAGCTGTGACATATAATTATCTACCAATGCAACCATAATATTTTAAATAAAATTATATAAACATATTTTTTATATATAATTTACTTATATAAATAATATATAATTAAATAATTTTAAATTAAAAATAAAATAATATCTAATCATATAATAATATATAATTTATATATATAAATTATATAAATATTATTGTTCCAATATTTTTTTCAATTTTTGAAATTTGATCCTAGTTTACTTATTGAACTGTAGTTAATATCTTCTCAACTATATAATATTTTCCAAAAATGGGTGGTCGGTTGGAGGTGGCGCAGCCACAATGCTGTTGGGCACGTGCCATAGGCGAGCCTCTCCGCCGCCACTGCACCAGCGCTCCAGGGTCTTGCTACAAGCTCCGTGTGTAACGGTCACAAATTTGACCGTTGTGACTGAGAGCCATTTAAATATTCAAATATTTCTGACATTAGAGTACCTTTGCACTATTCGATTCAATCGCCAGAATTAGCAATTCTCTTTACAGCTTCGAAAAGGATCAGAGGACACAAATCGAAAAGACCTGCTGCAATAATTATGAACCGGCCCAACCGCATTAAAGATCAGCAATTATAATTAACGTAATTCATTAAGAATTAAATTTAACTTAACTCAAAGTTTACTGATTAAGGAATGTCTTTTATTATTAAAAAAATTAGCATTATCATTCATAAACGACATCGTTTTCCAATTTCAAACTAAACAACAAAATAAAACTTCCTGCCTGTCTCCACTACTCCCGTTCTCCGTGCCATTTGCCATCGATGAGAAGGTTTAAGTAACTTCGGCAATTAACATTATCTTCGAATAATTTCTGTATGCTCAGGGCCACCATAAATAAATATGCACTTTAATCTCAACCATTCATCTATCGATTCCCGCAGATCAACGCTCGATCAAAAACCACGTCCCCACTGGGCCAGGACTTCCTCTATAAATATATCCCCGTCTTCACGCTCCCATATCCAAGTACACTCACCACCTCCCCTTTTTTGTTTTTTTCACTCCAAAACACAACACACACACACACAAATTCACACACTCTCGAGTTTCGAAGAAAAGATGGTGCTTTCCAGTTCTTGGCTTCTTTCTCTTATTAAAGTTACGCTCATGTCGGCTGGTGTGTTAACCTTTGCTTTGTTTTGTAAGGTTTCTGTTCCAATGATTATGGATTTTTCAGCCTCTAAAACTCCTGTTCTTTGGAGCTCCTTCCTTTCTTGGCTCAAACCTCCCTATCTTTATATAATAATCAACTGTATTATCGTCGGTATTGTCGCTTCGTCGCGCTTTTTTAAATTCGATGACGTTCCGACTGAATCGCCTTCAACCCCGTCGGATCGTACAGTTTACGACGAAATCAGGATGCAGTCTGAGTACGGTGGTGTGAATTACGAGCAGCGGTTGCAGAGAGTGGAGGAAGAGAGCGAGCCTCCGCTTTTTATGGAGAAGAGGTTGTGGTTAGTGGTGCTTATCCGGTGGAGGTTGATCATAGAGATGCTACGTGGCCAACGTTAAAAACAACGGAGTTATTGGAAATTCCTACTGAAATTGATTTTGCAATGGAGGAAGAGAAACCTCTTGTTTCTGCTCGTTTCGGTCACCGGAAACCGATTAAAGCCAGTCCTGAAGGTATTATTCATTTTAATTTCTGAATAAGTAATATTTTTTTTCATAACGGTTAAATTTTATCGCACATCTAAGTTTGAATACCGAAAAATGAAGATGCTTTTTGGTCGGCGTCAACGAGAAGTCTGCGGCCGCGTAGGCGATCTTTTTTGTTAACTGTTCTATTCGAAAGTTAAACACGATTTTTGAAATGTTAAATAATGTTCAACTGGCGTCTACGTTACGAATTGATGAAATTACAGGACTACCCTTCCAATTTAATTGTATTTACAAATATGTTAATTTGATTTTGAAGGTGGAAGGGCGCTGAGGGTGACGAAGCCAAAACGGAACGAGACTCTGGAGAACACGTGGAAGGCGATAACGGATGGACGAGCAATGCCGTTGACGAGGCACTTGAAGAAATCAGACAGGTGGGAGAACCATGGGCATCAGGTGAACGTGGAACCATCTCCGGTAAAGAAGTTGGAGACGTTCAAGGACAGGACCAACTACCAGTCGCCACCTTTGAGCAAGTCTCCGGGAAACGGTGGGAAGATAAGAAAAGAGCCGTCACTGAGCCAGGACGAGTTGAATCGCCGAGTAGAGGCGTTCATCAAGAAGTTTAACGAAGAGATGAGGTTACAGAGACAAGAGAGCTTGAAACAGTATCAAGAGATGATTAGCCGTGGAGTATAGTAGAATCGTAGTTTTACAGAAAAATGAAATTGGTATAATTAATTTATTTTGACGGGCGTATTATATGGTTCAAAATTATGAATGAATGTTTGTAAATTAAAAAAGAAAAAAAAAAGTTGCTTGTAATTTGTAATTATTTAGTGTTCTTTAATTCATATATTTAATTATTTTTTATTATTTATATAATTTGTGAACCGAAATGTTTTGAATTATAGTTGTATATATTTTGAAAATAGTCATTTAAGTCTGGAAAATCTATTCATTCCTCTGTTATTTATTTTTATTAGTAAATTTTTATTTTGATTCAATATAAATTATTGTTTTTTTTAAATTGTTTGTGTCATGATGAAAATATCCCCACCATCTAAATACGTAAATGTTGTTAATTTTATTAAAATTACAAAAATCAACCATTATCTGGAATCCTCAACCTTTACTCTTCTTTTGACTCTCAACCCCGAATCACTGGAATCCTCAATATCTCTGAACCCAGAATCGCACCAAGCTGGCAAAACATTAGAGCTTTGTGGTAGGAAGCATTATAGAAAATATCTGTTATATATTTGAATTTAAAGCTGGATATAACCCTACTAATAATAGAGACATTTTAGTACTTTCCAAACAAAATAGATAAGTTTAATACACCCTTGAAAGAAATATACACATCCACAACAAAATTGACAAATCTTTGATACAATATAAATACTTCAAGGTGTTTCTCTAGTTTTGTCCCCAAAGTCAATTGTTCTTCCATCAAACTTTCTTCTGCCTCTTTATTCTCTCCAAGGCGCCAAGTCGGTTCTCACCGTCCATATCTTTAGCAGCAACTCCATCACCTCCGTCCTCGCCTTTTTTGCTCTCTTCTCTCTTTCTGCCTAGACTACCAAAAACTGCAGATGGAACATTCTTTTGTGCAATTTCCACTTTTTCTTCATCTTCTGAATCACTTTCATCTGGGAGCTCAATGTCTTCATGATTTGCTGAGGCTTTTATCCCTCCATCAGGTTGAGACTCCACTCCAGCACTGACGAACCCCACTTTTCTGCCACTATCTTTGGCAGTAGTGTTGTTTGTCACGGGTGCTAATTGCCTTTCCAAAGCCGCCATTTCATCTTCAGGGACCCCAGCCTGTTTCAGTTTGTCCTTCGCATCATCTATCGTCAGTCTCTGATCTTTCTGCATGAGATATTCTGGGAGAATGAAGTGCGTCTGAAAGAGCACTAACATTAATATTAGAATCAAAATGGTGCTAAAATTTGAATGTAGAAATTACACAAGAAACCAAGAAAGAAAATCTATATAGAGATGAGATGGATATCAGAAATGAGAAACCCAAGTACAATTGTTAGAACTACTACCAAGGACTCAGGCAAAGTGACCCACTCAGCTAAACAAATACACTCAATAGTTACACAAACAGCTGCTCAGAGTAAAGTACCAAAAGGTTAACAAGAAAAACCGCTTGTTTACATTTTGTGAAAAGGAAGAATAGTCATGCTCATTTTAAAAGCTTGGATAACCTGAACTGATATTGAACATCTTTATCATAGTCTCCAACATTCACCAGGAAACAAATAAAATAAAAAAATTGAAAATAAAAGGATTCAATTTGATTAAGATTCCCACCCAAGCACATCTTCCCACCTCTCGGTTTTTTTATTCATTTACAAAGACTGCTTGCATCAGAAAAATAAATTATAACATATGCCAGGAAAATTCTGAAAAACAATAGTGAGTGGTGATCAGCCATATGTTTCAGTGATAGTACTTTCTAGACATTCTAACCTTCTATCAACTGCTAAATAAATTCAAAAGGCTAAATCTACATCTGCCTTTCAGAAGAAGAAAAGAAGTTTTTAGTGGTCTTAGTTCATATGTCATTGACTTAATACTTTTGATCAAATATTAAAGTCGTAACCACCCTTTTTGTTTGTTGCATAGAGAAGTCTAAGTAACAGCCAAGGACAATTCCAAGCTAAAGCACGGTTTCTAAACATAGAAATTGTTTCCTCTGAGTTAATTGAACCCAATTCAAGGCCAAGAAGGAAAAAGAAAAAGTACCTGGCTGTAGCTGGCAGAAACACTCCGTTTAATGCGTAACATTTCTCGGAAGGTGTCTTCATTTCCATGTTGCACCTCAAATTCATGCCATCTATTCCAGAAGTCAGAATCAGACCGTGGATCAGCAAACTGAGATGCAAATACATATATAGCACGAGCACGATCAATTTCTCCCAAGCTCTTTTCTAGTTCTGCATACTTCAAACACATGGTCTTCACGTCTTTGTCTGGAAGATCAGACTCTATAGCTTGCTCATAAATTTCCCTTGTTTTTGGTACACCAAATATCTCAGCTGCCCGTGCAATATATATTTCATACATGCCCAATTTCTCGTGGTTTGGAACTGCCTTAGTAGCCTGATGATAGACTTTCATAGCTCGTTTCGCTAGACCATAATCCTCCTCCAGTTTTGCATATTGAAGATATAATGGCTTAACTGCATCTGCAGGGGCCTGATTAAACATAGAAAAAGCATGTTAAGTCGGCGTCATGCAGTTCAAAAGTCAGGATGATAAAATAATACACAAAGTTGCAGAGGCTATCCGATAATTTTAAGATTTAGTTGATATTTCATCATTTTTATAATGATTAGAATCAAATTTCTTAAGCCTACAAATAAAAGCTCATATTGTTACGGTGCTTGGTTTTAGAATATAGCATATGATTTCTCGCTTTGCTCCTCTATTAAAAAATATTAGAGCAAGTTCGAATTTCTCTAAAAGCTTAGCTCCTAAACCATCCACACATACACAAAAACACTGAATTTTTCCATTCAAATCCTTTTCCATTACACTAAACAGCACAGGAAAATTACAAAACCTAACCCTACCCTCTCGCCCACCCCCCACTCCAAAATCAGAAACAATACTCTTATATCATCGAAACAGTAAATCTAATGAACTTTTTACAGCACCATTCAGGATACTGTTAGAGGGCAACATTCACTGTACAAGTTATTGGTCTTCAAATTCTACCGATCTACACCATCGCCAGCTTTCACTTGGTGCCCATCTACAGTTAAATTAGTTTTCAACATGGAAGGTTAGGTTTATGGCACTTTATTCACTGATTTAGAGTTATTTTGTTGGTGTTTTGCATGTATGCACTTTGATCCATGGCTTATAATATCAAGAAGATTCTTGTCTCTTGCATGACATCCAAATAAGAATCAATGAAACTGAAGCTATCCTAATCTTCCTATATAATGCAGGTATGCACGATGTGGTAAGAATGAAAAAGAAACATGGTTTGAGGAAAAAAAGGAGAAGAGTCAGCAACTTTTGGGACAGGTGTTATTACTTAATATGTTCTTGGAGTGTTTTTGTATCTAGGATTAGTTACAAGTCTATAAGGGCATAGTAACGAAAAGGTTCATACATTGTTGTATAAATTTTGTTCCCCCAAGGACCTTTTCTAATTGTGGACACATGTACCACTTCTGTAATTCTTCTTCTACCAATAAAAATAAAAATGAAACAAGGATAATAATATATAATAGTGCAAAAAATTACTTATGTAAAGAAATGAATTTCATATCATTGCAATAAAAAATGATGAAAATTTCCATAGAAAAAAGGTAAATATAACTCTAAAGCAATGTGTATCCTTTTCTGTCCAACTGTCTCCGTCATCCCATTTTGTTTTTCTCTAGATCGCTTAGAATAAAAATTGCAGTCATTGGTCCAACAACCTTTATAAACTATAAAGTGATATAAATTGACAAATGAAACCACATTCGCTTAATTGAACAGCTCAACTTGAGACTGATATTGCAACTACCACTACTAAAATTCTACCCTTTTAAAACCAAAGTTAATTGAGCCAACTTATCATACGGATTACAACTGAACATTAAACTTACTTTATAGTACATTATTAATGAAAATCACTTGTCACAACAATATGACTAAATTCCCATGGCATCCAATATATACGTGATCTAAAAATCCACCTCATGAGCTTACGTTTCATTTCCTTTTTGTTTTTGTTTAATTTTTTACAAAGGCATAACATAAGATTAAACTTAATCAAATTAACAGAAAATAGCCTCAAATGCTTTAATTCAATGCAACTTTGAGATATATAAAGGACACATTTCTTAAAATCACAGAGGCAATAGATAGTATTTAAATATAATCAACAAGAGCAGAAAGAAACTGAGCAAACAGACAAAATGCAAATGCACAAACACAAACCCCTGGTGTAAGACTTCAAACATCCAATACTTAATTAGAACGGTTATGCCACATTGACTAACACATGTTTGATGTTAGATATGTTGAAATAAAAAAGTATACCAGAAAACAGCACTCACATGCTTCACTTCAATGTGAATTTGAAACATACAAAAGACATAACACTGAAAATCACAGAAGCCATAAGAAACATTTGGATATAATTATGAAGAGATCTGGACCAAACAGAAAAATGCAAATGCACAAACACCAAACCCCAAGTGCGAGACATCAAATGTTCAATGATTAATTAGCAAAGGTTATGCAGCATTGACTAATGCGTTCTTCATGTGATCCCATTGACTTGTTAAAGGTTAATTATAACATATGCAGAATATGTCAAAGAATTGATCATTCTGAATATGTAAAGTCAAGAAGAAAACTAGATGAACCACACAGAACACATCTATCCAGTAAAGCTTCAAGAAAAAATCATGAATCCAATGTAACAGAGGAAACTCTCGAACAATAAATAATGCCAGAATACGGCAAAACTAAAAAAAGCAGCAATGATAAAAAAGTAACAAAAGCATACCGTTTCAACAGCATTGTCAAATAATTCTCTTGCCCTTTCAAGTTTTGTCTTCCCATATCTCTTCACAAACTTTGAAAGGTATGTGACCCAGATATCTTTTACATGAGGATATTTAAAAATTTTGACCCCTCTTTCATATACTTTGAATGCATCTTCAAAGTATTTATGCTCCTGCACAAGTTGAAATAGAAAAAAAAAAAATCTACAAAATCCAATAAATTTAAAAGGAGTGTAATAGAAGACATACAAAAATATACATACTTCCAGAAGCAGTGCATAATTTATGATAATCTGAGGCGTGGCAATTCTTAAATCCAATATCCGCTCATAAACAGCCCGAGTGGATTCCAAGGTACCCAAGCTCTCTTCCAAATCCACATAAAAAGTCCAAAGTCTCAAGGATTTATGCAACTTCATCTGAACTGGTTCATTTCCATCAGCAGCCACTGCAAGCAAATATACAAAAACATTTAGGACCTATCCACTTATAATTGTTCTAATGTAACCTCTGTTTCAAACATGGTAAAACATCTAATAGCACAACGTAAAACGCCACGATGAACAGCAAGTTGAACCAGAAAATCCATAAAGAAATATGGAAGTGTAAGGATTACCTCTTCGTTTAACCTCAACTGATGGCTCTGCTGTAGCCCGCCTCATACGGTCCAGTGCTCCTCTGAAATTTTTATGCCTCAACTCCATTTCTGCCCACTCACACCAAACACTGGCCAGGTGGTCTACAGTCTTGTAGTTCACTTGAACTGCTTTATCAAAAATCACTCTCGCATTGGCAACATCTTTGTGGCTCTCATATAACTTAGCAAATGCGACCCAAAGAGTGTGAGGCTTTCCCACAGCTTTTATAGGATCAATGGTCCTCACTGCCTCTGTGTATGTTAAAATCTGCTTGGTGGGATTACCCTCAAATATCTTGACCCTTCTATGCCACTGTTCAACATTATGTGGATTTTGCCTTAAGAGAACACTATTAGCCAATTCTGGCCTCCTGTTCATCAGATGCTCCAACCGAGCCAACCTTAAATCTACATCCTTGTCATCATGCAACCAAAAGCCATGAAGAATTTTTTTCTCAAGCTTAGCAATTGATAAATTCACATCCAACCGAACATCTTCATCTTCCTCAAAACCATCCTCCTCGCCACCATCTCCACCCTCTTCATCACTTGACTGCATAGTCTCCATCTTATGAGCAACCATACTCTCCTCAAACTGCGAGTATGCATCAAAAATCACACTAAAATCCCGCACAGTAACAACCGTTGACATCCCTTCCTCAAAGATATCTCTTGCCTTCTCAAATAAATTTCTCCGAATATAATAATCGGCCAATGAAGTCCACAACCTCCCAACCTCATCTGTGAACTTCCTAATCCCACCCCTAATTATAGCATCCACATTAAGGCCTGAAACCTCAGTTGCATGCCCGGTTAACAAATGACACAATTCTAACCATAACCTATGTTTCGTTTTCCCCTTTATTGAAAAAAATTTCATCATTTAACACTGATGCTAATCTCTCAGCAGACTCCTGCCAAAGACTCGAATTCACCAAAAACTCAATAAAGTCCTCAATGTGGGATGGATCATACTTCAAGTACCTCCTGTAAACCCTAAGAGAGGTTTCTATCGGAATACCTCTCTGCTCCACAAACCGCAAGTATATCTCCCAAATCCTATCATGCTGCGTCACAGGCAATGCACACAGTGCCCTATCAAACGTTCTACGAGTTTTAGTAATCAACTTCTGCCTGGTCAGAGTCTCCAGATACATAATCCAAATTCTGGGCATTTTATGCAAGGTGACAAGGGCTCTCTCAAATGTATTATTAAGGGTTTCATACTGTGGGTGAGTTATGGGTAAGTTATGCACAATGTTGAGGCGCTCACGTAAATAGGCATGCCAAAGCTTGTAGCTTCCAGGCAACGCTTTTAGAGCTCGTTCGTAAATAACGAAACGCTTCTTGAAAGGAGACTCAAGTCTCGCAATCAAATAGCGCCACCAGAGCTTAAGACTAAAGGGATTTCGCAAGAGCTCTTCTTCGAACAAGAGATCATCTTGTGAAGGGTATAAATCCTTCGAGATCGTCATTAGAAGGAAAAACCCTAAACGAAGAAAAAAAAACCCAGTAACCCTAAATCCTCTTCGCCGTCGGTTATTTTTCAGTTCGTCATCGGTAGTCCGCTATTTCTCCTCTCGGTAGGAGACGACCATTGAGAAGATTTCTCGCAAGGCCGTTACGGCAGAAGGCAAGGAGCGTTTACAAGCCGGTACCCCAAAGCCTAATATGCGATGAAGAATAGGGATTTGTCCATCGATCTAAGGGGTATAGAATTTAGTTTACTGGAGAAACAAGTAGAAGAGGAGGATGATGTTCGCGGAATTGGACTCTGCTCTTTGTGGACCCTGGAATCACTAATTATAAGATGGCACTGTTGAAGAATTGCCCCAGTGGGCAAAGCAAAGTCAAAGCCTAACCAGGGTTTCAATGCGGATGCGCTTTACTAATGATGCACAACTTTGATTTGATGGTCTTGATTCATTTGTAACAAAAGGGGTATCTAATCAGAAAGGCGCTGGTTGGAAAGAAGAGGGTTATTTCTTCTGTTGTTAGGAGCAATCTATACCATTATCGCCACCTATTCGAGTAAGCTTGTAGTTTTAACAAGAGAAAAATCAAATACCACCCCAAAGTTTCAGAAAGTATTTAATGGGTACTTATAGTATTTTTAAATAACTTACCCGTTAGTGCTTCTAAAAACAGCAACTGAACCCCCAAAATTAAGTCTGTCGACTCCTTCCAACAAATAATTAATGATTTACCCTAAAATATATCTAAAAAAATTATACCCCTACTATACTCTCCCAACAATAATTTTTAGCTTGATTTAAAATGTCCAAAATACCCATCCACCCCGCTTCATCATTTCTAAAACTTTGGAGTGGGTGATTATTTTCTTTGTAAAAACACGAACATTTACTAGCCCCCATAGATGGGTTTAGGGATAGTTCACTCAAACTTGGGTAAGGCCTAGAAGATTGACGATGTACTTTTTTGTCTTTTTGCATAAAATTTAGGTCAAAAGACTATTTCCCACCCAGGGTTTGTTAAAATGACATATTTATATCCTTTAAGTTTTAAAAACTATATTTCATCCGTCATCCCCTCTTATTAGTAAATTTTGTTAAATTAAATGATAAGAAAATTATTTCCATAAAATTTTCAATTCTATTTGTCTTTTTTAAGATAACATATATTTGTAGTTGAATTATAATTTTTAAAATATTAAAGATGTTATTAAAAATTTTCAATGGTTTTGCAAATTCAAAAAAAGTTTGGGTGTTTTAAAATTTTAATATGTTATCTATACTTTAAAATAAAAATGACAATTACATCGAAAAAACCTAAACAACACTCGATATTTTAAAATTTGGTGTAATTTTTATATTTATAAGGGTTTAAGTGAATAAATATTAAATAGGTGATGTTATATTAATAATTTAATATTTGTACAAACGTTAATAACAACTTTATAATTACAATAAAAGAGCAGCAGTTGAATTATCTACTAAACAAAACAACAACAAAATACTTCTATTACTAAGATAAATTAAATTACAAATGTTTTAGATTGCATTGTTGCAAAATATAATACTTCGATTTTTTCGGAATTAATAAACGGGTATGCGAGGTGCTCTTCGCAAGATAGGTAGGTAGATTGGTAACTCTGAAACTATTAGGGGGGTTAATGTATAGTAACCTCAATTTCTTTTTTTTTTTTTTTTAATTTGATTTGGCTGACTTAATTTCTCCTTTTATTGTCTTGTGTTCCTTGCATCATTATATTATGTGTTGAATTTTTTGACTAACATAAATTAATTTTCTTTTAGAGATTTTCCGTAAATTATTGGAAACGAGAATTTAAATTAAATTAATTTGTGTTCATGGATGTATGTTAAATATTTTATCCGGCTAATCGAAACCAAAATTCTAAAAAAAAAATCCTCCTAATTAATCTATCAGAAAATGACCTAACGTAACACAATATTAAATATATGCTCCTTTAAATCAAGAAAATAATATAAATAAATCCCCTTAAATAGCTTATGTGTAACAAAAAACTTTGCTCGAATATTTAAACTTTATTCGAATATTTTTAGTTGTTACTTTGCATCCTACATAGTTAATTACAATCTAAATTAGTGCGAAGCATTCAACTTAAATAATCCTCACTAACTATTTAATATAATTCAAAGTGTGAATAAAATTAAAAATAATAACTTGATAATTGAAAATAAAGATGTAAACTAAAATATTATTTTATATAATTGGCCAAAAGTCTTTTTTTAATCTAAGTTTTAGTATAATCTCAAAAATATATTTATGATAGTTTAAAAGCATAAACACTCATTTATAAACTAATTTTTATTAAAATTTTTAATTATAAGTAATGATAAAATCGTTATTTTATTAATAATATTAAAAAATATATAATTTTATCTTATTTTTTTTTCTGGTTTTAAAAACTCGTATTTCATCCCAACCTCAATTTTGAAAAGTAATATTTTTCTGTCGAATCTCTAAGGTTTTCTTTGCTCTTCGATGACATTAGGGTGAAATACGAGTTTTTAAAACTTAAGAGAGAAAATAAGATAAAATTATATATTTTTTAATATATTAATAAAATAACAATTTTATCCTTATTTATAATTAAAACTTTTAATAAAAGTTAATCAGCAAATAAATATTTAGATTTTTTAATTATTATAAATGTGTTTTTAATATTATGTTAAAATTTGAAGTTTGGCCTATATAATTAAACAAGCTAATCTATATAAAACAAATTATTAATTTGAGGGTACTCTAACATGTACCTTATATTGTAAAAGACCAAGAAGGCCTAGACTAAACTATTCAAAGTATCCTATTATTTCAAATTTTTAACTTTTAATTTTGAAAATTTTATTTATCCATTTATGATAATTAAAATTAACGAAACAGTAACATTTTAAAATTTTATTTTTCTCCCCTTAAACCTAAAAAATAAACCATTTTTCTTATAAATCAAGTTTTAAAAAATGACATTTCTTCTCCTACAGTTTAATTTTCAATTCTTGATGTCAAATCCAGTGTCATTATCAGTGATGAAGATTCTCTAACACACCATCATACTTCAACGATATATTTTTTCTCCTTTGGACATTTAATTGATATCAAATGAAGCTGAAAAGATAAAGAGTTTTATCTCTCAACGAAACTCTTTTATTGGTTAACATTATAGAGGAGAGACCGCCGAAGCATGATGATGAGTCAGGAAATCTTCATTACCAACGATGACATTAAAAATTGAAAACTAAACTTAAAGAGAGAAAATGTTATTTTTTTAAACTTGATTTAAAGATAAATTTATAGTTTTTAAGGTTTTAGAGATGAATTTTAATTTATTTTTAATATTATAAATAAAAATAATAATTTTATTTTTAAAACAAATAGATTTAATTTTTCATTAATAGGTATTTACAAGTTTTATAATTAAGAGAAAAAAATTTGAAGCGAGAAGACTCTGTGCAGGAAATAGTCCTTCGGCAATTTAAAAAAAAAAGTTCTGTGCTATGTCATGGCCCAGCCCGGCCCTTGACATGATTTCTAGTCCCAAAATAAAAAATCAACGGACAGAACCATGCAAACCCATGATTGACAATAACGGCTCACCGTAGCACAACATACAGAAGAGAAAAGAAGGGGCAAGCGATTGTTATAATTTCTGATCATCCCTACTGCTGCTACACGTAGATGCCGTAAGCAATAATAATACACTCAAGCCCACACGCAACCTCCCCTGTCTTCTCTCTCTTCTATTTTCCTTCTATTCTTTCGCTTCCCTGCAACACCTCGCAGCCCTCTTCACGACATTCAAAGTTCTCTTGTAAGTCCTTTTTTAACTCCTTTCTCTTTCATTTTAACTTTTCGGTTCCTTTTGTTGTTTCGATTTGCCCATGATCTGAGGTAACAGCTCTTCTCTTCTCCCTTTCTTCCTTGTTCGGCGATTTTTGTTTCTATTTCTTCATTTTCTTTGGTCGTTTTGTATTTTTATGACTTACTTGTTTGCCTCTTCTAATCGCTTTGTCTTTTAATGTGTGTTTTGTAATCGGAATAATTAGGTTTTTGGAAATGAAGGTTTGTTCTTCTGTTGTGTAAATTGTCTTGAATGTGTTTTTTTCTCGACTTGTGATCCAACTTTATTAATTAAACTGAACCTCATGAAAAATATATGTATTTTACTTTTTTCTGTATATTGAAATACGCTGCTATACGATTTGTGTATTTGTATAGGTATGGTTTACGGATTATATTGTTCTCTTCTTTATTTGAGTCTGTCTGTGTGTTTTCGTGTTTTTTATTTTTTATCTTTTTACTTGCAGTGAAGAAGGTTGCATCTCTTTGCGCGTGTCCCGTTCTCTTCTCCAGTCCTCCACACTTTCAGTCGGAAAATACCAAAAAATTTATAACCTGAAAACATATATTACTTATAAACTCGTATATACAGTTTTATATTTGCCCAAATGGAGGTGAAGCTATGGAATGACAAGCGCGAGAGAGAAATGTATGAGAACTTTGCTGAGCTTTATGCTATAATCAAGGCTACCGAAAAGCTTGAAAAGGCTTATATTCGTGATATTGTGAGTTCAAATGAATATGAAGCTGAATGCCAAAAACTCATTGCTCATTTTAAAACCCTAGCCTCTACATTGAAAGATACTGTCCCGAGCATTGAACGGTTTGCAGATACGTATAAAATGGACTGCCCGGCTGCTCTGAATCGCCTAGTTACTGTTGGGGTGCCTGCTACAGTTGAGCATAGAGCTGCAGCAGCTGCATCGACTGCCAGCTCTGCTGCCATTGTTGCAGAATGTGTCCAGCATTTCATAACCGCAATGGACACATTAAAATTGGAATTTAAGGCAGTTGATCAGGTGTATCCACTGTTATCTGATCTTTTGGGTTCGCTTAATAAGTTGAGTATTTTGCCCCCGGACTTTGAGGGGAAGACCAAGATGAAGGAGTGGATTTCAAGGTTGTCGAAAATGGGGGCTGCAGATGAGTTGACAGATCAGCAGGCACGGCAGCTACACTTTGATCTGGATTCTTCATACAATTCATTTATGGCTGCTTTGCCTAATGCCGGTACTTGATTGATTATTTGGGTAAGCTTGTAAAGATACATGGGATTGGTTCTTTAGTTTGGGATATCCAATATATCAGATATTATGTTGTTTTTCAAGCAATTTGGTAGAACCTTGGGTATAACATGGAAGGATGATTACTAATTTTGTAACATTTATACTTTTGGGAATGACTGACTTGCTCAGCATAAAACAATACATTGTGCTGTTCGTGGAAGAGATTCTTTTTCATGATTTATTATGAATATGAGTTTGGAATTCATTCTGGTTTGCCATGTTGATATCACTTATCATTTTGGGCAAATAAGCAATGAAGTTTCATCCAATTAAACACATTAGCTATGCTTGTATGGTACCCATTTGCTCAATCAATATATATATTATATTCATCATAGTGCTGGAAATTCTGTGTTAATTGATATTATGTTTTTCTCTGCTATTTTTCCTTGTTTTATTTTAACAGAGCTTAATCCCAAATGAAATCTGACTTTGTCTCAACTAATGTTTTGCACAAGTACCATGATTTCTGGGAAGGCTGAGGAAAGATCTCAGAATATCTGTTGATGAACAGGTGAGGCTATTGTCACAATACAATGCATATTTAAATGTATAATTACTTGAATTCCTTGAGGATTTGAGGTCTTTCATGTAAATAACTGCTGGAGAAACAGCCATTAACATTATTTGATGATGATAGATTCTGATGCCATCAAGTTCAATTTTCTGATAATATTCACATTAGTGAATTAACAGTATCCATGTAAATAACTTATTGAGGTGCAAGATATAATATTCACACGAGTAAATTTATTTTGAGGAGTTTATCTTATGTTATTTATTAGAGTACTGTGCTTTTGTTTATGACTGCAATTTTTTTCTTCTTTTTCCAATTTTAGGGGCTTGACTTGATAAGGTAGCAGAATATTGGGTAATATTGGTGCAGTAATTTGCTTCTCATTAATGGCAGAATTGTAAGCTTTATCTCTACACAGGGAACCAAAATAATCTAACTCAAGATGAGGCGTCGGCCTCAGATGAATGAATGATGCAGGTCTTATTCAATGGTGTCTGTTTTGCCTTTTGTGCCATTTTTATAAGTATGTTAGTAATTGCATCTTTTCTTACAAACCCAATTAAGAGAGTTCATTTATATTGAATGCTTTCATTAGTTGTTTGGTTCTTGTGATTGTTTGAGCTAGCTGCAGATTCTTTGTAATTGTATGCGTGAAGGGAAAGGGAATATAAAGTATTTTTCAATCTCTTTTATAGGGCTTCTTGAAAGCCTGAAGCCAGAACTGTTTACAACCGGTGTCACCTTTCATTAGCTGAAACCATCCTAGTGAGAGAAATAGATTCCAGTAGCCACCAATATTGTATATCTCCTCATGAAAAGACTACAGTAAAATATTATAGGTAGTTTGGGAAACTAAAATTACTTGTCTTTTTCTTGTTAGAGATCTTTGTATGATGGTTTGGAGGTCTTGATGTATAATGTACCCATTGGGCCCTTGTATAGTGATAGAAAATTCTTTTGTATAGATTATTGTGTTGTTCTCTATCTTATAATTGTGGAGATAGTTTAACAAAATAAATTTAGGTTGTCTCTTTTAGTCTTGGTAATATAATCTTACTTATCCCAAAAAAAAAAGTACTTGTCTTTTTATAGGCAGAGTTTTTTTTTTTTTTTAAGTTTTGCGGCTAAGGGAGTTAGAGTTTGAGAGTTATCAAAATGTGATATTTGATATGTTAAGGGTCATACTGAACACTTTGGGAAGCTAAAAGTATGTATTTTTATAGTCTGAGCTGAACAGGAGCTAGAGTTTGAAGGTCAGCCCAATGAGCTTGCAACTCACGGATTGGTTAAGAGTAAAATGCCAATAAACCTTTTAAATGTTTTAGATCTTATATTTATATCTCTAAAATTTAATTTGGTTAGCTAATAGATAAGTATAGAAGTTATAAATTTAAAATAATAATTTAAAAATTAAAGGATTGAGATATTATTTTCTTCAGTTGAGATCTAATCAGTGAAACATCCTGGTCTCTAATAGCTTAGTGAGTTCAAGTTTGAGATGGGACTTTGAGTTAATTGACTTGAATTTGAGTCGATCTTTCTTTCAGTCGGTCTGGCTTCATTAACGGAGAATAGAATTTTACTCTTTCATTAACGGATGAATTTTTGAAGTTGGGTGTTTGGATCAGAAGTTGTGCTGCAGGATCCCTTTTTCGGTATAACGTAAAAACTGTCAGACAAAATTATGTGTCATGCAAAAGTGCAATAACTCTACAGCAAGGAATGACTATTCCGACGAGAATTACATTCCTAATTATTGCTGCATAAGGAGAAGAGTTGCAGACTTATCTAGTTGTGTTGGATAAAATGGTTTTGCCAGTAGTAGTTTTTGTAGTTCTTGCTGGAACTCTCGATGCCCTGTTCAGTCAATTAAAATACGTGCAGTTTTTCAGATACTGTGCCATTTGGATGAGACTCAACAACCAACTGCCTATCTTTTTTGATTTCTGTGTTTTTTTGGAGCTTGGATAACGTCATGAGGGGGTCTTCAAATTCTGGTTTTCGATCTCTGGTTCACATAGTCCTTTCTTTAATAGAAGTTTAAGGGGATTGAAGAACCGTATTTAAGTTTCAGGGCTGATCCAAATTTTCAGAAAAATCTCATAATCTATACCTTATTTATTTATTTCGTCATAAAAGTTACGGTTAATTATCCCTGCTATCCTCTGAGGTTTACATTTTTTCACTGTGTATCTCACGGGTTTAAGATGGTGTACTCAACCCCGGCCCCAGATTTAAAAATTATCTCAAACCTCCCCTCTCCGCCAATTGCTAACAAAAATCCATTAGTTTTTGGCCATTTATCTCATTCTTATGCCTTGGGTATATTTATTAATTTCGAACGGATAAAAAATAATTTGATTTTTATTATGAAAAAGTAAAATATTTTAACTATAAAATAGTATGTATTTATTTTGGGTATACAAATATATATGTTTATATGTATCATCATATGATTGAATAATTTTAAATTAAAGATAAAATAACATTAAATCATATAATGATATATATCAATGTGTGTACAATTAATTGTGTACCTAAAATAAATATATATAGTATTGCACATATTTTAAATGACAACAAAATGCACCACATTTCACACAATTTTTGTTAAATAAAAAAGGAAACCGTCCGAAAAATTCTGCCTCCCACTGTAAAATCTGGTAATGCTAACAAATGGCCAAAATTAAACCAGAAAACTAATGAACCCATTATCAAACGAAAAATAGAATACCAGCCAAACCCAATTTCTCAAACAAAAAGAGAATGGTTCAGCTTCTTCGGACTACATTTTGTGTCATATTTGTAACAAACTGGTACAAATGTATATTGGAAAATGTAATTTATCTTTCGCTGCTAAGCAAAAATTTGGCACATCATAGTTACATCCTCATTGTCTCTCAAGGCAGAAGGTGAGCTCCTAAAAACTATATTAGCTTCATCCTACCACCCTCTCCTGATGAATTTTCCATCTTGTAATACTTCAAATATGCACTAATAGTTCTGCAGGGGATGCCGATATAGAATGTTAATTGGTATAATTATCGGTTTCCTACCCATGTCAGCTCACTTTCTACCCCTACTCTCATTTTATGTACAGAACTGATGCGGTAAAATGCCAACGGGGATGAATACATCATAAAATTATCCCCATTGTGTTTATGGCAGTTGCAGATTATACATTGGCAGATATGGATGCAGAAGGTTTCAGAGGCAAAGTACCATGATGGTCATTGTCAGCATCTTGATGACTGCTGTCAAGGGTGATGGCGTTGCTGATTTTTTCTCCGGTTCCACCACCCTGCAATGCCTGATCAACTGCAGAACTGCTATTGCTACCTGTTGACAGTCTCTGATGCCTGAGGTACCTCTCAGTGGCATCTTGGATCAGTGCCATCATGTTGACAGACTCAGCACCAGGTGATAATTCCTCTTCTCGCTCTGGCTGGATATTTAGGTCGATTTGGCCTTTAAAAGGGGAAGTAGAGGATTTCATTCTGTTAGAATCATCATCCGAACCCTCACTAACTATCTTTTTCTGGTTTGGACTGCCATTTGCTGTCTTGGTAGATTGGACAAGGTCATTGTTCAATAGTTTATCAGGTAACGGCAGCTTTGTCTGCGGCTTCTTGTGTGAACTTTCTGCATCTTTTTCAGATTGTTTCTTCTCACGCCGCAACATAAGGGTGTGGAAACGGCGCTTCACTGTTTGGCACACATTACATGTGCATGTCTGCTTGTGTTTGGGCCCCTTCCCACTTGGGGGTTGAATGCACACAATGCATGAACAGCCAGGTCTATGCCGGGGATGCTTAGTAGTGGCCTGGGATGATGCTTGAAATGCCTCACCTTCACCCAAGATGGCTAGGTTAGCAAGAGTGTCAAGACCCTCTAATGCTTCAACATTACCAGGTTGCTGTTTAGTGGGCTTCATTTTCTTAGAAGAAGCTGCCAATTACAGTAAAAAAAAGAACCAATTCCAAATTTTAATAATAGGGAAAAATTTTCAAGTAATTCCATTTGAAGGTATGATGCCAATATAAAACCATCAAAATTTCAGTATAATAAAAAGCTCGTCTGCTTCTTGTGAGACAGATATGGCTCAATGAGCCATGTAGATATATAGCAATATTAATTTGTCCAAAGCAATTTTTACCTGAATTACATGGTAGCAAATCTTCAAACTGTTCCCCTCTCAATTCTTGAGCCGCTGAACAAAAGGATCTGGCAGCAGGGAGGATTCAAATACATTAATGAAATGTAATTATAGAAAATTATGCTATCTATATAAAATTTAAGCACCAATCCTTATGCAGAGAAGCCCCTACGCTAGCATAAAAGATTATATCTTGAGGGCTTTGAATTGCCTCCTCCTAACCAAAAGGGAGGAAGAAAGGAGAAACTAGAAAAGGTCTTCTGGAAGCACATCAGTCTTAATCTTTTACATAGAAGTATCAATTTGATAACATGAATAGGCTATTTTAAATGGGAGAGCTGTTTTACCACATTATAACAGGAAAATGAGGTTAAAGAGGCTATTGGAACAACCACAATCATTGTAAACAGATGAAAATACCCTCTCACACCAAAGGTTGAGGTGCAGTTGGCTTAAATTTGTAAATTTGAAATTGTACTAAAGACATAAAAATAGACATTTTCAGTACATGATATGGATGCTATTTGTACCTTTCTGGATCCCATGAGTTGCCCGAACAGGTCCACTTGGATGGAAGAAGAGCGTTGGCAGGCAATTTGCGCCACTTATGACAATCTTCACATTGAACCCATTGAATCTTTTCACTGACACAACGGCAAAGATAATGAAATTTGGTTGCTTGACATGACACAAATATGACAAATCCATAGCTAATTTCATTAGATGTTTGGACTGTAATCAAGTATGGAGCAGGATTTATGGAATTTAAGTCAAGAGTTAATCACAGAGACCATGTTCATTTGTATCTATATTAGAACCCTAACCAGCTTTAGCCATGCTCTCCATCCTAACACCAGTAACCTTGTCTGCTTACAAGACAGACACAAAGCTGATTTGGTAAAACCCTAGACTCAGTCTCTATGACTGTGAAGACAAAACTTTTAAGGTCAGTTTTACAAAACCTGACAATGCTCTCAACTCATGTCAGAACAAGGTTGATATTAATAGTTCACAAAAATTTTAACTAGTCAATAAATGCAGTTGGGGAAGATAACAGGTCTTATTCACTAGGATATCTGTTATGTTGAAACCCTAAAAATGGAGCTCAGTGTCAAGCTATAGAAATTTTTTGAGTGTCTAGTTGTTTCAACAACATAATTCAATGAATGTCTTACAAATTAGTTCTTCAAAGCTTTGAAACAAAACCAGAATATAGAAACATAACAGATCTATATCAACAGAATATCATGCAAATATTTCCTTTTCCAATTATTTATGTTGTACAAACAGAAAATTTATATGTGATAAGTTACACATATAAATATGATTGAATGAGCTACCCACAAAAAGTAAACCAAATTATAACAAAATTAAAAAATATATATATTTACATCAACATTTTTATCTTATACAAGCTCAAGCTCTCAAAGATTAAGTGATTTACCCCATGTTATCCGTTGTAAATAGTGTTGGCTTCCCCAGTATTGGCGCGTCCTGTTATACAAAAAAGACATGTAAGAACTTTAGAACCAGGGGACAAAAAGTCATATCTAGAGAGTCAAATCATATGATAATAAATAGCCCATTAATAAGACTTCTATAGATTTTTTCTTTTTACACCTTATTTTACCATCACAATATTTCCCAGAATTATCTTGAATGAGGATGTTAGGAACTCAGAAATCCCTTAACTCTCAATCAACCAATCCAAACAACACAAACAGAATGGAATGGAAAATAGGATTTTTATACCTAATAATAGCAGTGTTTACAAAGAACAAAAACAAAAATCAGATTACTGGCTTTCAAGAGACCATAATCTCTCCCTAATTTGTTTAGCTACAGAGGACAAGTTTATCTTTGCATCCAAATTAAAGTTAATGTAAAAGTGGCAGCATAGTTAAGCGTACAGGTCTTGACTTATATTTTATGTGGCACTGTCAAGGGAGTGCAAAGCACACTTTGTTATTTATTTACACACACTAGACGTGTTCAAGATACTATAATACTTGTTTTAATTTTTGCAATAGTTTATTCATAAACTTAAAAATGAAATCAGCATTGAATTGTATTTATAAGATAGAGTGCCACCAAATGTTACTTGCTATGCAATAGAAATTCAGAAGACCTAGAAATCAAAAGCATCATGGTCTTTTGGATTGGGATCCCTGGACCAGACATTTATAATATTTATATGTATATATCCTCTGAAAAATCATGGCACTGCAGCCTAACTAGAGTGGTCTTACACAAGATCATTTGGTCCTTCTTGGTAAGTCCTTGTTTATACTACATCTGCATAGTGTGATTCATACTCAGGGAGGAAAAGAAAAAAAAGCTTTGTCAAAATCAAAGTCACAGAATATAAGAAACCTATCTCTGGTCACAAGCAAAAGCAACAGCAAACACTAAATTACATGTGACTAAAGTCAATGAAATAATAATTGATAATAAAACGCAACACAGAGTTAATAATGGTACCTCATATTCCTCAAACTCGTAACCTTCAATCACCACAACAGTAGGAGCATTATTAGGAGGACGGAGAAGTCCTTGAGCTTCTTCCCATGTCAGCTTCAGCTCTATCTGGTCCCCAGTTTCAATTTTTGGGCACTTATTCTTTGAACCCGACGCGGTGTTCTTCCGCTTTCTATAGATTGAAGATTTTGCTCCAAGTGCTTCTGTTGCTATATATCCTGACTTATCAACCTTAGACCATGAACTAGGATCTGGCAGTTCAACCTGGTTGATTGACGAAATGCTCTGTAATATCAGCACCCTTTTAGATCACAAATAATCAAAGCAATTTCATCAGTTATAGTTTTGAAAATACTAACATCTCCATTTGTGGAAACTCCAGTTGTCTTATTTGCTTCATTGTCCTGTCAAGTTGAAAATAGATGTTAATTATCGAAATGTACAAGAAATTGTCACACAAATTGTTTTCAATTGATCTTCAGCTAATAACTTTACAATGAACAATGACAATTTAAGACCAAAAGCCAATTTCAGCAGTGGATTGCGAGCCAGCAATTCCTGCAAGCTCAAAACTTGCAGCTCACATCTCACTTCAGGTAAATTATGCCTTGACATTCAATTTGTGTGGACTCATAGGTCCTCTTCCTGACCCCAACCCAGCCCCACCCAAAAGACTTGATAATGTTATCTTATCTTTGAATATTTTCTGTAACCAACAATGCATCAAAAAAAGAAAAAATAAACAGGTCTAGTATCACAACTGTTTACAAATTGAAAACTTCTGAAGCTTTGAAGACATGATGTATAGCTGTACTGTCAAGAACCTATACATCACCTCTAAATACCATCAAAAACCACACAACCACGCGCCCCCCCCCCCCCACCCCCTCTTTCCAAAGAAAAAAAAGAAAAATAGAAACATTTTTGTTAATCACTTCCATTGGCTACTATCATTATCTAGAACTTATTACAATTACAAAATTGTTACAAAGATACTACATGGGCCAAACCTGATCAGATGCTGGATTCGCTGAGGCCTTTCTGAATCCCATGACCAATTTCCCTTCAGGTTCTAACCGGCTGAAAGTTACTGAGGAAACAAAATAAAATCTCAGTTCCAAAACCAGATAGCCCATGAAGCATGGCACACTAAGTTGCATGATGATGACTCCACTTGTGGAAAATAGAATTCATTAAGAGTAGGTATGGCCAAACACCATGGTCAGGCCCAGGCCACCAGGGCTTATGCCTGGATTTAAATCAATCATTATTAAAGTTAATTAATAGTTATTATTGTATATAATTGTTTATTATATGTACATAGTATTATTTAATAAAACCCAGGCCCAGGCCATGTACATATCCTTGGTTGGGCCTTTTTGCCATCTCTTATTGAGTGGTTCAGAACAAGTAGACAAGAAAAATGAAAACAAAAGCAACATCTAGATGTTCAATAGGACTTTAAAACCATCCATGTAAAAAATCCAGTAAACCCAAGCAGCAGATAAAGCAAGTCCCAAGAATTCTGAGAACAAAATTGACAGCAAGAACTAGATCTTTGAAGGGAAAAAAACACATATAAACATAACTAATTAAAAAAATTTTAATAATACTTGTCCGTGATATTGTTCAATTACCTATGTCACCTGCTTGCAATTGCATGTTCTGTATGCAAGGAGTAACCCCTTCTAACACATACATTCTACTATTATTATTAGGCCAGAAGCGAAACTGAAATATCCACTCCTTGCCTTTTGAATCCTGGACTTTAAGAGGCAAACCTTCAGGCTGAGAGATTGGTGGGAAATAGGCCTGTATCATGGTGAACTCGTGTTAGTATAAAATGAATGGGTGCAAATAAGGGGAAAACCTATTCTGTGCCAAATTTAGTGAGGACCTAAAATGAATTTGCACTAATAGTTGACAAGATATCCAATACAATTCATCTAGCTGTATAAATCTCATGCCAATGGTGAGTTCCAGAAGAGTTGAGTGGATGTTTTGTCACACTTAACTACAATATCACATAATTAAGGAAGATTTTCTATAACAATTACACTGGTTATCACCAAGACAGAATAGCCACAAGACCAAGCTATAACAGCTAGATAAATAGACATATAAATGCAAATTTCACCTATCAAAGTCTTCATGGTTAATTAAGATTATTAAATTTGAGGCTAGAAATTAAGCATCCAAAAATATGAAAAACATAATGATGTTCACATCATTATTATTTTATCACTGTGAGCTCTCCTTTTTCCAAGAAAGCTCTGTCCCCATAATTGTTACAACATATTATAAAAAGACAGCAAGGAGGCACTTTTAAAAAAAATTCTTGATTGCTAAACAAAAACTGTGAAGTTAATCCTTCTTACACAAATTTATAATTTTCTGCAGTGTATCAATAACAATACCCCACCATAGCAACCGTTAAAAGGGGAAATTCAGTTCACACATTATGCAAAGTGATTATGTCAACAAACAACTGGAAAAATAAGAATATCTTATAAGTAACAGAGGGAGCTTAAAGAATGAAAAGTTGAATAAATACAAAAGCCAGGCTGGAAACACAAGGACTCACCTCTGCACATTTTTTTGGAAGAACCAAACGTCCAATTCGGCCAGCATCACTCGCACTCAACATTTTCTCAAACAAAGGAGTGATAACAGAATTCGAACTTCGATATGGTTAAGGTAACACAAGGTTTACTTAGCACAACACAGTAAAAAATAAGAATTCATATTTCCAAACTGCCTCAAGAACCATGCTATAATAAAAAACATCATGCATTTAAAAGCTTATCATCAAGAAAACCTCCCAAACTCAAAGGATACTCCCCAGAGATCTGCTGTAGATCTTGATCAGTGAACCTAGGCCAGTAACGAGGAAGTAACTGATTTCTTCCACGGGCATCTATCCGAGGCCTTCCATTGCGAATTTGAGTTTCACTCATTGCATCAAGTCCATTATGTGAATTACCATGAATTTGCTTCACCATTGATGGTTGAAGGGCTGGTCGCAAATGAGCTCCAGAGATCCCCAATTGACCATTTCTTTCATTTGGAGATGCATAAGGTACAGCCAAACCAAAATGTGTTGTAGATGGATCGTCCTTTGAAGAGGAAGACTGATGAGGTTTATTTAAACATGCACTAGGTTGCTCCTCACAATTAATTCCTGCAGCACAGTTTCAGGTCTGGTTTAGAAACCACTTTTATCTGCTTTTTCTGCTGGACATTTTCTCCAGCATTGAAGAAGCATAGCAAGTAACCAGAATGATGCAGTTCTGAAGTGACAAACTAAATGCAGGGAAACAATTTGAACCTGTTTTTCCATCCTCAAGTATATCCCTTGAGGCGCCCTTAAGTCCTCCATTCATCAGCCTTTCAGAAAAATCTTCAATTTTCCTTTTCTCCAGGCAAGGGGTGGTTAATCTTTCATTAGCATTAATCCTTTCAATGCTAGTAGATAAGTCAACATCATAGGACACTCTTGGATGCGATTCAGACTGAGGAATCAAAGAATTAAATAGACTGGGTGCTTGCCGCCAAGGTACAGGACCTGAACTAGCAAACTGAGTCCAATTTTTTATGGAAAGGTCTTTAAGTCTCTCAGGTAAAGACATTTGATAAAATAAAAAAGGTGGCCATGAAGGATTTGGTGCCTGCCATACATTATATAAAATGAAACCAGAGTCTCAGTAATAATTTTACCCAGCATCTTAAGGAACATAGTTAATCATGTCATTTGTGTTAAGCAGCACACAAGCAATTCACGTCAAAATACAGGAAGAAAAAACCCTAATGAAGAAATTCCCTTTGTGTATGCATTAACTCAACATAATCACAATAAATTGCACCACAATTCAATTAAACCAAAATGGTTCTATGCCAAAGCAAAAGAAGAAAAACACAAAAAAGATACACAGACCTACATACAAGTATTTGAAATTTGTGATAGCTTATTCTGATAGAGAAATTTAGATAATTAATTTAAAAAAAAAAAAGACATAAAAATCAAACGGAGTCAGCATGAAGACAACGCAGGAATAATACTTCGATAAATACTCTGAATGCATAGAGTGATAGTTTGATATATCATTGATATATGCAACAGCAGCTGGATAATAGATTTGTAAAATTTAACAGAAAACCAGAACATAGAATTAATCATATTCATCAGCTTCAAACCTGATGATCACCTCCCTTCTTATCTCATCCTGAGAATAAAGATTTGAATTCCATTCATGAACGCATTCTCATTGCACTATCAGGGTTATTGACCCCAAATGTATTCCATCCAACAACTTAAAAGTTACCCTTGCTCACTCCATTTTCATCTACTCCCAAGAATACAGCATTTGCACTCCTTCTATGGCACATTCTCACTATCACTATCAGAATTGTGTGCCAATTTTTTTTCATCACAAGGGAAAGTAAATCAATGAACACCCTATTATTACTGCAAGGCAGCTCCTTACTCTCCAAAACATCCTTAACATCATTATCTAAAAAGCACAACCTCTTCATACACTATACCTCAGTGAACAGAACCTTCAATAATTGGCCATTCTTTGCAAGTACTGCTAGCAGATATGCACAGTTACCCAAGATAAAGTCAAGCAAAGCAATGCAAATTCTGAAACCAAAATTTCCTGCACTAGCATTCCATTTCACTGATAAAAAGATGGGATTTGTGACATTTGTCTAAATTCAAATCATACAACAATGGCAGAGGTTATAAAATATCAAAAATTAATGAAACGGTTCTATTCTATCATCAAAAATAACTTAATAAATAAGGTGGTCAGTATCCATAAATTGCAAAATGAACAAACTATGTTGCAAAAAAAAAAAAAAAAAACCATAAAAAATGTGAATCAGCCAAATTCATCCTTACCAAAAGGACATTTTTTCTTGCACATGCCATGCACACAATTCCTCCAGCATCTAACAATGTAAATGCACTAATTGAAATAATGCATCCACAATGAATCCGCTGAAAGGTAAGTTCAAAACAAAATGAAGAATCAGTATAATCCAAAACTGAAATTCGGAAGATGGAAGCCACATATTTAATACATGCCACTAAAAAAGAGCATGTAAACCATTTTGCTCACCTTGCCACAAGTATCACAAGAGCTCCAACCACCAGCATTCGGATGAAAAGTATCACAAAATCTTCCCTCATCATAAATAGAACTACAGTCACAAAGAACCAAATCAAAAAGTATAACCACATATAAAACAATTCACATCACACCACAAAACACAAAACAAAAAACATTAACAAAATTACTGAATATCAAAACAAAAGAAATTAAAATAGGCTACGAACAAATTTACATCATGGACAAGTTAGTTATGAGTTAAACCACATTAAACTAGTATAATATCCCTAAATTCAAATCTCCTCCACTGAAACCTGATAAATACCAACAACAATAATATTTAAAATAATAACAATTTAAAAGAATAAAAATATTGACCCACAACATGGAAGGCAAGATTGGTCCAACATTTAACACGAAAAGAAAAATGCACAATGAACAAATACACAGATGAGAGTGGTCTACATGGTGAGAAAAACACTGTAGACATTATGAAGACTACAATACAAAATCTCAACATCAAATTAGCCTATGTTATATCTAAACCTTGATAGCTCCAAAGCTTATTTATTGCTTGAAACAAACTATTTCAAAGATATTAAATATACGTGACTCATAGGGCATTAACTAACAGTTTTTCTTATTAGTGCACAAACAAAACTTACATTTAAGGCATTGAGGCATGTAGATCTTCGTCTTTTGTCGCATTAACAAGTTAACTTTTCCAGGGAAATTAAAACCCAAAACAAAACAAAGCACCCAAGATGACTCAGAAAAAGACAATGACGCACACAAATCTCACTCAACATGAAAAAACCAGTATGTGAACCTTTACAAGCAATGAAGTTTGCAGCAAAGAAAAACTTAATTTCGTATAGAAGTCTTAGCTGATATTCTAAAACCAAGACACTAATGCCTTGCAAACGTTTGGCAAGGAAGGAGTCGAATCATTGCTCGAATAGGCTTTCTGAAAAAACAGAGTATTATCCTATGCATTAGGTCATTTTTCCCTTATCTAAAGTATTTCCAATAACACAAACATGTGATTATAAATTATTGCAAAAATGATTGAGTCCTCTAGTTGCTTATTCATACAAATTACCTCAAAGGCGATATTTTTTTTTTTTCTTACAACAATAAATACATTAAAGAATTCACGCCCTAAACACATATCATTAATGCTAATTCACACAATAAACAACTATCATTAACATTTCCCTGTTATGATTATCTAGAAAATACACTAAAGAAAACTCTATGCATTCTGTTATTGTACAAGAAATGTCAGTGTTCAAAAGTTAACATGCACCACACACAATGTGTCATCATGCCCATCCACTACATTATTTAAGTCATTTTCCAGCTCCGACCAACAATCAAAAAATCATTTTTGTTACAAGGAAGGCAATGCATGATCTCCAACCAGTTTCTTTTTTTTTTTTTGAATTAGAATACAGGTACTCAATTCTTTTTCCTCTTTTAAAGATAAGTAACTTACCTTATTATTTTTGAAAGATAGCAAAAAGTCTTCTAAAAAGACTTATGTCTTTATAGAAAGTAATCAAGTACAATTGATATCTCAACTTCGAATAAAAATGACTCTAGCTCGTCTTCAAGGTTTTATCTAACACCCCAACACTGATCAAATTCAATTTGAGCGAACAAAATTTATTTATTTATTTTTTAAATCAATTGATGGTATTTTTCCAGTCTATGAGACCACTCTACTCTGTACTATAGAGCGTGACATGCATATATTCAAACAAGTCAATACCTAACTTCATAGCACAAAACATAAATAAACCAAATCCAATTTTTATTTTTAAATTCATCCTCCCAGCAAACCCAATTTCACGCAAAACCCAAATTTCATAAATTACCAAAACCGCACAAAGGCAGTTTTTTTTTTTTCACTGTAACCCAAAACACAAAAATTCAAGCAAAATTCAACCCAAATAAACAAAAGAGTCAACAAAGACTATAAAGATTTCAGCTCACCCGCATCGATCACACAGCTCCGCCAACTCGCCGCTACGTAAAAGCCAGCCTCTCCTCGGCCGCTCCGATTTCAACTCTTTACACTCTTTATTAAAACAAATCTTCGATGAAGACGACATCGAACAACGTCAACAAAAGAAAAACAACCTCAAACGCTCCAAAAGCGAAACATAAACTCAAAAATTCTCACAGCTCACCGCCGTCCAATGAGTAAAAATATATAAACTACAAAAGGTGTTTGGAATGGCTGATCTGTGCGCAAAAAATCGCACGAACAAACGGCTTTTGGAGAGGGTTTTAGTTTCCGGAGAAATATTATTTATAATAAAGAGAGTATTTCTTTATGCGTTTGTTCATTTATATTTGCGTGCGTGTTTTTGAATGTGCAAATTTTTTTGGTCCTTTTTGTCCTTGTTTCCGTTCAATCTATTGGTCAAAAATATTCCTAAATTCATCAGAAAAAACGCGATATGCGAACTCTCCTTAGAAACAAGACAGGGGCCATTTCCGTCATTTCTCCCTTTTGACTAATGGTATACTCGTAGTGACTTTAGGAAACCGCCACACGTTAAGAAACAGAAGCGATTGTTGACAATTTAGTACTCGGGCGAGTAGAGGAGTTTGCGATCATTTGTAAGGTAATGTGATAATCATGCATGGTCCCGCCGAGGAGATCATGCAATCACGTAACGCATAGTTTCTAAGACACGCGCGTTTTGTTTTGCTACGACTTACGACTTCTTTTGTTGTTTGTTTGCTTTTCTTGTTTCAGTTAGTTTAATGAGTCTACACCTTTTTTCCCCTGAGATATAACTGATCACCAAAACTATCCTAAAGTTTATAAAATTACAAAAATATCCCCATTGTTGAATTTTAGGTGTTCAAATCAATAGTAGAAAGACCATTGGATACAAAAATATATTAACTCTTAATAATATAAATTCTAACGATTATCATCGTTTCACCAGTGGCATGAAAATTTTATTGTTTGAGAAATTTAAGGGGAATTTTGTCATTATATAAAATCTTAGGGGTTTCTTGTAACTCTAATTTAGTACTGTACCTTGAAAAAGAAGAGGGCTTTGAGCCATGGCGCTTTGACTACAAACAGTAACTTAACCACTGTACGTACAATTGCTGGCAAAGGTGTCAACATGCAAAGTGGGGTAACGGTCGAGATGATGTGATGAAAAATTTTGCCGTTTTCAGGGTTGTTGTTGTGGGTCAGACTTTTTCCAGGGGGTTAAAATCTCCTACACATATAAGCGGTATAATTTGTGCACACGTAATAAGTTGTTATCAAATAAAAAATATTTAATTATATAATAATATAATATTATTTATATATTATTACATATATTATTTATATACATAATTTTATTGATTAATAATTTATAAATTTGATATTAAGATAAGATGGATTTATCTATATTCAGGAAAATGAGAGATTCAAGATTTTACATTCATAACGTGTCATAAAAAATCTAGATACCATTGCAAACATAAAATTATCGATGTCATAAAAATAATAATAAAAAAAAGTTAAAAAGATAGTTTGATCGATCAAATATAAAATTTTTAAATAAATTTAAGATTTATAATATTAAATTAAAATTTATCTAATATAATAATTATTAAATTATTATTTATTTGGTATGCTTAATTTAACATAAAAAAATTAATTTAAATAAATTTTATATTTATTTCTATATTTAAAAAATTTTACAATCATTTTATTTATTTAATATAATTAATTTGTTGGGGTTCCGTACATATGTGTATATTCGAAATCTTTTACCGTGGTTTCTCCAATTAAAGTGTCGAATTTCTCGAGGATTGTGAAGTAAGGTAGCCCATTCCGTATTGACGTAAAGTTTTCGTCTTTCTGATCCTTTTTTATCTTTTTTCAATTTCATCCGCTTGATCTTCCCGTTGTGTCAATTCAATAGCCCCGCCACCCAATTTCTAGTTTCCTTCCTACGAAATCAATCGTCTCTGCTTTTTCGCAAAAATTTGTGGCAGAAGAAAATGATGATGAATGAGCTATCGAAATTAATGATTTGATTGAGTCCACCGCAAATAAATAATTGAAAGTATATAGCATTTTGTACGTGGTTCGTTCCTTGAGGGTTTAGGTCTATACTTACATTGTTGTTTGCTTTTACCATAGTTTGACTAAGAGAAATTAAATGATACAGAGTGTTGGCCATATGTCCCATTTACCGCTTTGCCATCATTATTTATAGAATCATAGGATGGTTAGATTAAGTCACATGGAAGTTATGATTAGATCATAGTTATATATAAATTTGAAGATGGACACCTTAGAAACGATGAATGATGTAAATTAATATTAATTATAATTTTAGTGCAATAAAATTGATAACATCAGATAATTAAATAAATAAATAACAATTTATAGATTAATATAAGTCATTAATAAAAATTAATAAAATATACTTAAAAGTTATTATCGATGGTCAAAGTTGATGAGCCATAAGAGTTAGATAAGCATAATGATGGGTTTGTTAGAAGGTGAGTGTGCATGATTGTTGATTTTTGTGGGTGTATTGTTATTTGTTGAGGACACTTTAGCCACTGAATATATGTAATATAGTTAGGGATATATTAAAAATGAACTAGATTATTCTTATATAAACTAATTTGAATTAATATCGCTCTCCTTATAAGTCTTGCTCCTTATGAATGTAAAACAAGACAGAATTAATGACTCTAAAGTATAGTATAGATATATATATAAGATTTATTCTTCGAAAGGAATATATAGGATATTATGCAGACAAAGTCAAAATTTTTAGCCCGTAACATTATAATATAGGCGGACAATATTACTCTAGTTGTTTTGATTATAAAAACAATAAAATTATGTGTACCTATTTTGGATACATAAATATATACATATTTATATGTGTCATCATGTGATTAGATGATTTTGAATTAAGAATAAAACAATAACCAATCATATGATGACACATATGAGTGTGTATACATTTATATACCCAAAATAGGTACACATAATATTACTCTTATAAAAAACAGCATTATAGGCCCCTTAAAAGAGATCTTTGGGTAGATTTTAAAGATATGTACTGTTCTTATGCAAATTTTAATGTAATACTCAGGTGCGTTCCATAATGTATTATGCCATAATCAAACGTACAATAATTTGGATGTGAACGTAAAACCACAAAGACAAAACGATAGCGAGACGTTGTGACCATTGTAACAAAGGGAGAATGCAATAATAGAGAAGATTGATTGCGACAAAGAAAGAGGATTCGCTAATGGACAATAATGGGCAAGGGACGGTGTGAATCCTTGAGTGCTGAAACGTGGGCAACGCGTCGCCGCACCGCGTCCTGCTGCCGGCTTCTAGTTGAAGCCGCTACTCCGATTTCTTTTGTTCACAAGGGACTGCAGCCGTTTTTGCTTTGTTTCGTAAGTTACGGAGAAAGTCACGAAACAAAGCTCAAACAGTTTAGATGATATATAATTATGATTTTTTTTTCTTGGAAAATAATTAAAATTTAATTATTATTAACTAAAAGATTTAGTCAACTTTATCTAAAAAATCTGTTCTTTTGGAGACTATACTATTATTATTCAAAACAAAGTTCACAATTTCTTGATGCGATTATACTAAAAACATGTAATATAGAGTCTAGCATAATAAATATTATAATAATAGTAATTAAAATTATGAAATAATTTTGTTATCCACTATGCAGGTATTCTATATAAGATATAATATGATATTATATGTGAATAAATAATAGAGACGAGAGACTTTTAATGTGAATTGTTCTATTGTTTGAGAGTCAATATTTATGATTATGATATTTTAGGAGAGTTTTGATAACAACGACAGAAGATGTATTATGTGGTTAGAATCTTTAATGAGTATTTTATGATTTTTTTTCAAATACCTTACCTTTGTACTAGTCTTTTATATTTATAAAATAAAGAGAAAGACTTACTAGTAAATATCGTGTTAAAGGATTCCTAATATAAGCATGATTTTGAAATAATGTGATATCCTATATGAAGTGATATACTTTTTACCGACTTATATCTACTTACATATTAACATGACATAGGTGTTTATAGATAATTTTGAAAAAATAATTGTTATTTTTTTTATTTTAACTGGACTTATAACTATTATTGATAAGTCAGAATTTTATAAGTATAATAGAAATTTAAACTCAAATATTATCTTTAATATTTTACTAATTTTACTAATCATTGGATCAATTGATATCTTTCTGATTTGAGTGCAGAGTACTCAAATTGGTGCACATTACCCAATTTAAATTTGTCAAGACAATCTATGTCCACTAAAAGAAAAGTTTGTTGGGCTTTTGGATTCCATCGGCCGAAAATTCTTTAGTAACACCCTTTGCTACAAATTTTTGGACCCAAGAGATCTTGGACAATGCTTTACACAAACAATCTTCAGTGAAATTAAAGCGTGAAACACCTCTTAGAAGCCATTATCCCTGCAAAATATCTTCTGCAAAGACAACCAATAATGGTCACAAACAGATGACTCCTGCCCACTTTGCCTTGAAAAGAATCACTTATTTTTGAAAAGACTATACTTTTTTTCCTATTCAACTCTCGTATGTGTCCTCCCTAGTTATGTCCATTCAAAAATAAATAATCAATCCATGAATAATTCTTAGTGGTTAATATCCACGTTATGTAACACAAAGATTCACTTCCTATACAGGAGAAAACAAAGAAGCTAAACCTTGATCCAGCGTTATTTGAAGCTTATCATAGGCCATTAGTGTCTTCTGGTCACACAGATATGTTCCTTTCCCTCTGGCCAATACCTCACCATCTGAGTCTATAATTCCTTCTCTAGTTGGGTCATGTGTACATGTACCCGGCTCTAAGATGAATGCTTTAACCTGTAATTTATTACAAGATGTAGATTATTAAGACGAGATTCATGACTAAGATGTTATAAAGTTAATAGATTCGTTAAAAAATAAGTAAAACATCTTTGTTTTGTCTCAAACATTCAGTCATATAATTTTTCAGAACTTTCAACAAGAGTGGTGGTAGGATTTAAAAAAAAAAAAAGCAATACAACCATACAAAGTAATTGATTCTTGTGTGTATGAGCTGACCTTCAGGTACTGAACATATTTTGATTTGATATGACCTCCATTGCTCAACTGCGTCATTAATTTTAGCAAATCAAGCTTTGGGCAATCCCTAATCAGAATCAGATCCAAATAACCATCTGAGAACTGCATTAACAGTGCAGGTAAACACAAAAACTGTCAGCATTGCTTGTATATAGCATACAAAAATGTGATCTAATCAATTTGGCCTTAAATTTCTTTGAAAGCTTTTTTTTTTTAACTTTATTTTATAAAATGATACATTTCGTGCAGTCCATTCACATCCAAATAAAAAGAAAAGCAATTCTCGCTAATTATCTATTCTTATTCAAAAGTAATAAGAAAAAGGAAGCTCATCAGAAAATTTTTATCAATTCTATTTCATTTTGCCTGTATATATTACCAAAAAAGAACATAAGATCAAGATTGAACCTACCACCTGCACCATGTGCGTAGGACAAATACACATAGTAAATCACAAAAGAAAGGAGGAGAAAAAGGAGATGTAAGGTACAGCTACCCAACAGGCGTAACAAACCAACCTTTGCATCAGGAGCCGCCATTGTGTCTTCACCTCCCCACGGTACATTATGAAGCCAAACTGAAACAAATGGTCCATTGATTGTCCTCCAACCTAGATTCTCTAAACTAACATCAGTTCCTTGGTAGCCATATTGCCTAGCTTTACTGGGTTGCTCTTGGCTGGGATCGCCGACATTCTTTTCATTAATTGATTTGCCATTGTAACTAGTTGGTTCCCCATAATCTTCAAAACCAGTTGCAGGCACGAAAGAAACACGACCATTATATTGCCTCAAACACAATATTCTCTGAAGAGCCTATGCCAGAATGAACAAAGAAAATCAGTATCAGGTGGTTTCACAACAAAAATTATCTACATCTAATTTGTCTTCAAGTTAAACAAAATAACCAAAAGAAAATTAAACCATATAAGCATTACACAAGTTTTACAAGCTAATCATTTATCTATATTAAACTCCACTATCTCATCTTCCATTAATGAGAAAAGGTTTATGATGATAAAAATTATTTATTTTCTCTAATTATATAAGAACTTACAATCAGAATGCTAGATTTGATGACCTAGTTATGATTTCCGTAAAACATCATATGTTTGTGAAGTCATGAATAAGAACATACATAAAAGTCAATACGAGTACTGCCCATCCATCTATATTTCTCAGACTCAATGTCTATGTCTGCCACCAAACCTGACAAAAATTATTTGTAAGAGATGAACATAATTAAAGCTTAGTACCATAGTCAAAATCTCAATTGTTTTCTCAAACTTAAGCCTATAAAGAATCCACATGCATGACATTGGATTGTAGCATTCAACCAAATATCAAGAAATAATAGGTAAATTATTGTATACCCCATGCAAGCATCAAGACACTATAAAATTTGGTCTCCCCTTGCAAAATAGTAGCTACATCCAATGAACGCTTATGGCCTGCCAGCAAGTTTTATTTAACTAAAAATCAATAATAAAATAATCTAAGTTTAACAGACATAAAAAAACAATACGTATATAAACACAAATTATTAAGAGACACCATGTAGAACCTCGAATAATAGCAAGAGTGGCATTATATGCTTTACAGGGTTCACCAACTGAATCCAATAGAGATTTAACCATGCCATTTCCAGTACCTGTATCATAAAAATCTTGATCACAAATCATTACATCGGACAAAGTCACCCAACTGTCTAATTCACCAGACAAAGGATAAAACAATGTTTGCTACACTAGTATACTACCACTATATTTTAAAGAAAAAAAATTCAAATGATTGGCATGCAGGAAATGGGAGGAATGGAATGTGTAGACATGAAATTCACTGCTTGAAAGACCAGAAAACTGGGCTCCACAAAATGATGAAAACAAATTGGCAAACAAATATGTTTACAGGAAGTCAGTGGTTCACACAGAAGATTATTAATCAGGGCCCAAATGTGTCTTCCAATATAGAACTGACCCTCGGCAACAATTATCATAGAAACTGATTGTATGCATATATACAACAGTTCCAGTGATGCGCAACCTGTTAGAGCTAAGGTTTAGGTAACCCGAGGGGAGATGAAGGAGTACCTGAGAGAGATGAGAGAACTAATGGTGAACCAAAAGATGAGAAGTAACGACAAAGGAAAAGAAACTCCGGAAAAATCGATAATGTCAAGGGACTCAACGCTACTGAGAGAGGCAACAAGAGGTGTCTGCAATTGGAGACGAGTGGGTTGACGGTGATGCAATACTGGCAAAGGGACAACAACTGGAGAAGATCAAGGTCTTAGCCAGCGAGCAATGTCACATCGACAACAGGAGATACCGATCTTTATCAACGATGACCCGTTAAGGCGGATTTTTCATGTGGAACAATACTTTGAGATTAATCGGAATGAAAAAATGACTTCTGCTGCCATCTGAATGGAGGGAATGGCATGACACTAGTCCCAATGGCACGAATTACGACAATCATTTGTCAGATGGACCAGTTTGCAGAAAGACTGGCTTTAGTGTTTCCAACCATAGCAAATGAGTATACCTCATGAAGAATTGCTATGACTTTGGTAGATTGATACGGTGAGCAACTTCAGATGCTGATTTGAGTTCATATCGACAAGAGGAAGAGATAAAAAGACCAAAATCAAACTATTTGAGCCTATACTTTTGAGAGCAATGTTATGGGTATTTACTGAGACACATTTGATGTATTATCATGGATTAGTGTTGTTTTATTTTTTTAATTTAAAATTATTAATGATTTAATAATATTTATTTTTATTTTTATTTATATATCTAAAAGTGATGGCACTAAAAAAAAAAAGAATTGGGTTATGGAAACTTGACTTGACCCATGACCCACCAAAAACAACCCAGAGCCCAAACCATCTAACTCAATCCAATTTTCAAGCCAGACTTGAATTTCACCTTTCATCTACCATTCCAGCCCAATTTTCTCAACCCAAGCCCAAATATCAATTACCACTCTAGTCCACATAATCCCACGTACTCAAGCTCAAACGACAACCACACTTACAATTAAACTTGTCTGACCCAAAATTCCTGTATTTTTTTCATAACAACTCTTCCAACAACCCAAAACCAAATGAATCCATTCAACAATATAATTTGGCTAACTTTAACCGCGCCCCTCCGCTGCTGGTAGGTCAATTTCAAATGAATGAAAAGAAGATAGTTTTCCACACCTATCATATGACGAGTTTCGATTAAAATTGGAGAAATAATTATGTTTTTAATGTGATAAGAAATATAATCCAACTCACTGTTGTAAATTTCTGCAATTGAAAGAAAAATTTATGAGTGAGGATTAGAGGCACTAATGGGTTAGGTTGGCTTCAATAGGGCTGGATTCGAGCCGAGCCAAGCTCGGCTCGCAGCCAGCTCAGGCTCGGCTCGACTTTTTAATGGCCGGTCGAGCCGAATTCGGCTCGTTTTCAGCTCGGTTCGTTTTTTATATCAAAACGACACCGTTTTGTATATATATATGGATCAAAACGATGCCGTTTTGTATAAAAAAAATTTTAAAAAAATATACAGAGCCAACCCGAGCTAGCTCGGGCTCGGCTCGAACTCGATCGAGCCGAGTTGAGCCCGGCTCGTTTCGGGCTCGAACCGAGCCGAGCCGAGCTCGAGCTCGAGCTGGCTCGGCTCGAATCTAGCCCTAGGCTTCAATACGGTTTACTAGTTTTATGGGTCATATTTAACCTAAGACCCATACAATAATAGACTTTCAGGCGAGACTGACCCACAAAATACATAAAGCCCACAGGTTGAACCATAAAATATACAAAACCCATAAATTGATTTATTAATTTTAATAAAAAATAATTTTTATATTATAATTATTAATTAATTTTTTAATAATTATGAAAACAATAACGAGCTGGGCAAACCCACATGGCTTATGTCTAGGCTCAAGATTTGGCTCGAAAACCCATGACCTAACATGACTATTACAGTAACATGTTAAACCCTTTTGAATTGAGTCATTTTTCTATGTTTTGGATTGGTATGACCTATTTGACACCTTTAATGAGGATGATATGAAAGAGAAGGGTATCAAATTTTCGTAATAAGAAGATTTGTCCTCACATTTACCTTCAGAGGATATAGTTTTCAAACATATGAGTAATGTTAGAGCTAGGGTTTTAAGTAATCCACAAGAAAGGGAGATCATAGGCCAAGTGGTAGAGAAAAATATGAGGTTTGCATGAGCACTTACGGAGAAATGGGCAACAATTATAATGAAGTTGGGTGAACTTATGATAGAGTGGAAGAGTGGGAAACAAGTAGAAAAAATTGGGAACATGGAAATCGATCAAGTATAAAAGATTTCCTATGCGGTATATGTCAATCCACAGACCCAAAAATGTAGAAATACTCAATGCAATACACTATTCCATCCATTGTAAGTTGACACCATATACTTTCTGCGCTAACTGAGCAACCGATTTGAAAAGGAATTAATACCAAACAACAAATAGATGTAAAGGAAAACCTGCAGGAATCACTCCAAGGGGCATTTTTATTGCAACCCTCCAATCCTCTCTCTCAAGCAGTCCATTTACCACCTACTTGTCAGAAAGACAAGGAATAGAAAGAAATTACAAAGATACATATGAGAAAATCCCAATAAATATACAATCAAAACTTTACAAGCTATTGGGAAACACTTGCAGTCAAATGTTTGATTTCCTCAGAGAACTACAAATATGGCAGTCATAATAAGATTCCTAAATATTACAAAGTTTTCAATGAAATAGAAAAAATTGAACGGTTCAAGCGAATTTACAAACCAGATACTCTAAGCCATGCGTTAATTGTAAGCACACAATCAACTCCAAAGCTCACAAAGCAAACTGACCTCAACAAGGATACCATCACCACTGACACAAACTATGCCATCATACTTGGAAAGATCCAGCCCTTTAGCAACATCCTTTGCGTAAAGTTGTCTTGTAGTCTCTGATAATCAAATTACCAGACAAAAAGCATCAGCAACAATCTCCATCAGAACAAAAAATTCATTCTCAATTTAAGCCATATAGAGTTTTAAAAAAAAAAAGACCTTCCAAAGTGAATTGGATATCAGCATCCTCCAAGAGTGGTTTCACATTGTCCAGAAAAATCTTTGACGCAGTTTTCTTCCCACCAAACGGATTCAGAAAAATAAACAGGCTCTTCGGCCGGCCTTCACAAAAATAAAAGACAAACATGCGGCATAACATAAATCTAAATAAACAAATGAATTTAGATAACATCTTACTAAACATACCAAGAGAATCAAGATATTCACGGAGTTTTTGGCACCATAGTCTACGAGACTCTTGCGACAGAGGCTCGAAAACAAAATCCTTCCTCATCAAACCACCGGTTCTCCCGCCACACCAGATTCTACTTTCTTCCTCTATAACAGCTCTGATTCTAATTTTATTGGCGTCCACTGCGAAACCGAGAACCTCGTTCTCCAAAGTCAAAGTCCGATGAAATCCCTCTGTCCAGCTGAGCTTTCCGTCAGCCGTTAACGTAGCACTAACAATGGTGCCGTTAACGAGAACACGGTCGGATAGGCTGTCTTGAGCCATGGGGTGAATTGGAATGCCCGGTTAGTTTGATTTCTTATTTTGTTTATAATAAAAAATCATTTGACTGGGTTGGTGATGTCCGCCAACCGGGGGTAGTTGGTTTGTTTTAGTCGTCTTCTGATTGTCTGTTGGGATGAAATTTTGAATTCCAGTTAGAACGCAAGGATTTTCAAACTTACTATATTTATCCAATCATCTGAATGTCAATAGGTTTCTCCAATAGCTTTACTTTATTTTTTTAATTTTATCTTCCAGTGTACAGCCTTTTCAAGTCCAGAAATCCAAAGCCTAATAGCCCACCTACTATCAACTCTGAACTAAGTAAGAAATAACACGAATACAAAAACTAACCGAAGAGACCTGTTCGATGACCCGACTAATTAAACAGAACCCTCTTGTGATACACCAAGCTCTCGGGACACGGAAGCAGTCTTTAGTGTGGAGCTGCAATGGAAGAAGAGATTAAACAGGATGCACCAGAGGTCCCAAAAAGTCCGAGGTCGACATATGAAGAAAAGGGCTCTCAAGAATAAAGCTCTTTCCGTTTCATTTGACGAGAAAGGCCTCAAGTACTCTCTTTTTTAATAGGTTTAATAAAACAAATTGGTTTATTTATTTTTGGTGAACTGGTTCATGAGGGCTTTCTTTCTATGTGCATGTTTTACAATTTTTGTTTTGTTTTTCACTTGAATGAAGGGACTATGTTACTGGGTTTCGCAAGAGGAAGAAGAAGAGGAGACAAGTAGCCGAAAAGAAGCAAGAGGAGGCTAACAGGCTTAAGCGCCATCAGGAACGCAAAAAGGTTTTCTACTTAATAATACATTTCTTTTATCTCACTCGGTGTTGTTTATAATAGGTGTTTTTATGTGTTGATTTGTTGTGCAATTGGAATATAAAATATAATTTCTATACTATTAAATATAATAAATAATTAAGATAGGAAATAAAATTGTAAAAAATAAAAAAAAAATACAAGAATTTACGAGGTTCGGTAAATATACCTATGTTCTCGACGTCGTTGACTACTTTCATTATCTTCAAAGAATAGTTATAAATAGAAAATAAATTATTAGAGATCCTTAATAATAGGATTCTCTCAATACAATTGTATTTAATTACAATTGTTTTTGAGATAATTTTGAATTAAAACCAATGTCTCTATTTATAGCCTTTGGTAAAATACAAAGAGAATAAATTAATAGATGTGGGACTTAAAGAGCCAAATTTTTCAACAATCTCCACCTTGGCAGTTTAGTGCATCCCACCAAATTTCCCTTATATTTTCCTTCTTCAGCGACGACTTCAAATGCACCTTGTGACACAATTTAAGCTTGCAGGATGTTGATCAAGTTCAAACAATGATTGAATTTGATCGTTGTTATCACCTTGGTCATCATATATGTAGGGTTTTCAACAATCCGAATTTTCAGGAGTTGTATATTCCCTTCTTCAACTATCTCCCTTACAAAATGATGTCTAATGTCAATATGTTTAGTCCATGCATGGAATACTGGATTCTTCGCCAAATGAATTGCACTTTGACTATCAGAATACACATTGACATACTTCTGAATAATTCCTAAATCTTCCAACAATCCTTGTAACCAAATAGCTTTCTTTATAATCTCTGTAACTGCCATATACTCTGCCTCTGTAGTAGACGAAGCAACTGTAGAGTGTAAGGTAGACTTCCAATTGATCGATGTTTTTGCAAGAGTAAAGACAACCAGTAGTTGATCGACATTTATCCAAATCACCAATATAATCAAAGTTAACATATCCATCTTGACCAAGTACATCATCTTGTTCAAATATTAAACCAACATCTACAGTTTTTAGTAAGTATTGTAGAATCCATTTCACAGTCTGCCAATGTCTTTTACCAGGATTATGCATATATCTGCTCACCACTCTAACTACATGTGAAATGTCAGGCCTTGTACACACTATTGTATACATCAAGCTACCAATCGCATTAGAATACGGAACTCATGACATATATCTTCGCTCATCATCTATACATGGAGATAAGGATGCATTGATCTTGAAATGAGGAGCAAGTGGAGTATTTACAGGTTTTGACTTCTCAGAAATGCCAAAACAGTATAGTACCTTCTTTAAATATTCTTTTTGAGTCAAACTAACTTTGCTTCTTCTTCTATCTCTACTAATCTTCATATCTAGAATCTTCTTGGCTTTTCCCAGATCTTTCAATTCAAATTCTTAATTGAGTTGTCTCTTCAATTTCTCAATTTCTTCTTAATTCTTTGAAGTTATCAACATACAATAATAAATAAATGAAAAACTTATCTTGTAGCCTACGAAAATATATACAATTATCATACTTGCTTCTTGTGTACCTATGCTCCATCATGAATCAATCAAATCGCTTCAATTTCTCAATTTTTTCTTGATTCTTTGAAGCTATCAACATATCATCAACATACAATAATAGATAAATGAAAAACCCATCTTGTAGCCTGCGAAAATATACATAATTATCATACTTGCTTCTTGTGTACCTATACTCCATCATGAATCGATCAAATCGTTTGTACCACTATCTTGATGACTGTTTCAGTCTATAAAGCAATCTCTTCAATTTGCAAACCTAATTCTCTTTATCAGCAATCTTAAATTCTTCAGGCTGAGTCATGTAGATTTTCTCTTCCAAATTACCATGTAGAAATGCAATTTTCACATCAAGTTGAATTAGATCAAGATTCAATTGTGTTACTAAGGCTAACAAAATTCTAATAAAGGAATACTCAACAATTGGAGAAAATACCTCATTGAAATCAATCCCTTCCTTTTGAACATAACCTTTTGCTACCAACCTTGCCTTGTAGCAAACATCTTTTTTGTTAGAAAATCTATCTTTTTTTGCATACCCCCACTTGCACACAATTGCCTTCTTATGCTTTGGTAATTGAACTAACTGTCAAGTTTCATTTTTCTGAAGGGATTGTAATTCCTCATCTATGGCTTTCTTCCACTTTTCAGTTTCTGGACTTTTGACTGCTTCTTTATAGGTGGAAGGAATATCATCATCTACAATTGAAAGTGCATAGACCACCATATCAGTAAATCGAGTAGGTTTACGTATTTCTTATTTTGGCCTATGTGATGCAATTGATTCTTGTTGTTGAGGAGGTTCTTGGGTTGAAACCTCTCCATCTTCACTTTCCTCCTCTGCCACTGGAGTATTACTATCATTTTCAACAACTCTGGCTAGGTTTATTGTTGTGATTGTCTCAAACTCCACCTGTTGCGGAGTACACTCCACCTGCTATTGAGTATCATTAGTCCTTTTTGTTATTTCTTTAACATGACAGATTCATCAAAGGTAACATCCCTGCTGTGAATGATTTTCTTCAACTTTGGACACTAAAGACGATAACCTTTCACTCTAGAACTAATCCCCGTAAAGATTGTTTTCTTAGCTCTTGAATCTAATTTAGATTCCTTTGTATGATAATAGGCAGTAGAACCAAACACACGTAAGGAATCATAGTTATTAGCAGGTTTTTCAGACCATCCTTCAATAGGTGTTTTCCCTTCAATTACAGTGGATGGTAAACGATTAATAAGATGACATGCATATGTAACAGCCTCAGCCTAAAATGTTTTGCCCAATCCAGTATTGGACAACATACATCTAACCTTCTCTAGCAAGGTTCGATTCATATGTTCTGCCATCCCATTCTGTTGTGGTGTTCCTTTAATTGAGAAATGACGTACAATACCTTTAGCCTAACAAACTTTAAAAAAAGGAACACTAGTATACTCACCATCATTATCAGTCCTTAGTCATTTGATTTTTCTGCTAGTCTGAGTTTCAATAATCTTTTTCCATTTCAAGAAAACATTTAATACATCATTCTTCTTCTTTAAAGTGTACACTCATGTTCTTCTAGAAAAATCATCAATAAAAGTAACAAAGTAGTGTTTACCTCCCAAGGAAGCTGTCTTAGTAGGTCCTCACACATCAGACAGAACATAATTCAAAATACCTTCATTATTATGAATTACAGTACTAAATCTTACTTTTGTCTATTTTCCCAAGACACAGTGCTCACAAAAATCCAATTTGCAGATCTTTGCTCCTTTCAATAAGTTTTGTTTCACCAAATTAAATAAGTCTTTTTCCCCTGCATGTCCCAAACGTATATGCCAAAGTCTGGTTGTTTCATCATCTACATCTTTTTTAGATATTGCAACAGCTGATTCAAAAACTGTACCAGCATTATAATAATACAAGTTATTTCTTCTTGTACCTTTCATCATTACAAGAGCACCAAAGATAATTTTCAAGACTTCATCTTGCATTGACACCTTGAAGCCTTTGGATTCCAAAACTCCCAAAAAAATGAGATTTTTCTTCAACTGTGGTACATGTTGAACATTTGTCAGAACTCTAATTGATCCATCATTATTCTTTAAACAAATTTAACCTATTCCCTCAGTTTTGCAAGGACTATCATTACCCATGAAAACAACTCCACTATTTAGTTTTTCATAATTGAAGAACCATTCTTTGTGTGGACATATATGATAAGTGTAACCCGAATCTAGAAGTCATTCATCATACTAAGATGTCGATGATAGACTTACTAAAGCAAAGTCTGACTCATCTTCTTTAATTTCAATTACACATGCATCTGAATCATCTTTGGTCTTACCTTTGTAACTTCGGGCAATTTTTCTTCCAATGTCCCTTCTCTCGACAGAAAACACATTCATCTTTACTAGGTCTTTTCTTTGACTGAGATCTACCTCTTCTTTCTTGCTTACTACTTTGACTTCATCCTCTTGGACTTCAATAGTTATCTCTCTATTCTCTTGTTGATCTTTCTTTCGAATTTCATTATTATTCAAAGCAGCACATACCTCATCGTAAGTCACTTTCTCCTTTCCATGAAGTAATATAATGCTTAAATGATCCAATTCTCAGGAAGAGATCCTAGTAGAAGCATTGTTTTATCTTCATCTTTGAAGGTTTCATTCAGGTTCAGTAAATCAACTATCAACTAGTTAAAAGTATCAATATGATCACTTGTATTAGGTTTCAATTGAAGACGAAACAATCTCTTCTTCAAATAAAGTTTATTCTCATTGCTCTTCTTCATATATTTGTTTTCTAATGTCTTCCACATCTTACTTGCAGAAGTCTTTTTCATGAATGGATATTTCTGCTTTTTACAAAGACACATACGAATTGTACCACAAGCTTGACGGTTGATCCTCACCCATTCTTTGTCATCCATCTTCTTTGGTATTTCCTCCTCTAGAGATATATCAAGATTTTTTTGACACAAGACATCCATCACTTCACATTGCCACAAGCCAAAATTGTTTCGGTCATCAAATTTTTTCACATCAATTTTTGCGGTTGTCATAATTGTCTTTGTTGATGTCGATGCTATTTTCTATTGATTATAATTTTTTTGGTAGATAGTTTTTCAAATAACCAAGTTTCACAAATTTATATTCAATAGCTAAAACAAAATTACTATAACCTAGGATAGTAGTAAGTACCAAAAAAATGATAATATATGCACCAAGAAAATACCCAAGAAAGATTGGTGGGGACAAAGCCTCCTTAAAAACCAACCTTCTTAGACAACATTTTCCTAGACATGCACATAACCATATAAATAGCTACTCACTGTCCTAAACCTAGGCTCTAATACCACTTGTTTTGCAGCAGAAATATAAAACATAATCTCTATGCTATTGAATATAATAAATAATTAAAACAGAAAATAAAAGAAAAAGAACATAAAAATTTACGATGTTCAGTACATGTATCTACGTCTTCGACATCGTTGACTACTTTTATTATCTTCAAAGAATAGTTACAAAAGAAAAATAAATTATTAGAGATCCCTAATAATAGGATTCTCTCAATATAATTGTGTTTAACTATAATTGTTTTTGGGATGATTTTAAATTAAAACCAAGGTCTTTATTTATAGCATTTGGTAAAATATAAAGAGAATAAATTAATAGATGTGGGACCTAAAGAGCCAAATTTTTCAACTTTGATTAACACTGTAATGTGTCTATGGTAACAACAGCGTTGTTGCAAATAAATGGCTTCATTTCCATGTTCAGTTTGTTTATGATAGTAGTTAAATTCAGGTTGTTATTTCAGGGTGACATAAAGTTTTATTTGGTTTACATGGATGCTTAATGATCATACACATTTGTGCTCTTGTTAGAGGTTTGAATTCTTTATGGTTCTTCAAGATTGGATTTAGTTCGTAAGTATCAGATAAAGATATTGTTCTTTCGCATGATGTATGATTCGAAAGGTGATCTCTGAAACATATATACAAGACAAGACAGCCTGAAAGAGAAATTAAACTGTTGAGGCTGCACGCCTATGTATTCTCCGTTAAAGAGAAATTAAACTGTTGATGACGTATGTTTATGATTTAAGACTTCCATAAGCATTTAAGTAAGTAATACGTATATTTCTGTTTTCCTCTGATTGTATTGATGTACGCATAGCATTAAACAATTATTGATTGGGATTCATGAACCTTGAGAGAATTAAAGCTTTTGGAAAAACCAATATGGTTTTGCAATTTTGACAATGGTTTATTTAATTTAATTATTAGTCTAGGAGTAAGCCAATGGTACACTTCACACGTAATTATATGTTTGTGTAGGAGTTGGGTAGTTATGTGTAATTCTAAAGTCATTAGGAAGGTACCAGACATAAGTGTTAACTTTGTCTTTTAATTTATGTGGCAGAGAAGATTGGAAAAAGAGGCTTGCTTTGTATGGTGGAAATCCACCAGCCACCAATTCTGTGCCTGATGAAAGAGAGAGGAACTTTGAAGAGGATGAAGAAGCAGAGCCAATGGCACCAACTACTGGTATTTCCCGGAAACTACCGCCTTTTGGATGAAAAATATAAATGAGATATGTCAATAGATCAGTGTTCTTTAAGTAGCTTTTATGGTTGCTGCTTCTCGTTGTGGTAGTTGTAACTTGCTAATTGCTTATCGCTGGAAATTCTAACTTCGCAAAATTGTGGTTGTCTGGTTTTTGAGAAGATCTTGTTTCTCAAGTAGCCTAATTATTCTGGTCTAGTGGATTAAATAATTTGATTATATATGCTGTTCCTAAAAGTTCTAAACTTCACTGATCCAGTGGATTGAAATAATAGCATCATATATTTCTTGTAATGATGTTACAACATCTCAGAGACATTAAATGAAGCTGGTATTTGGGTTACTGTTGATACTGGCAATCCTAATTCTTTCCCTTCTGCAGAAAGAAATGTACTATTACTTACATACTCGTTCACATTTTATTTTCACCTTTATAATCATCTTGTTGATAATCAAAGTGTGTAGTTTCTAGGTACATGCATGTAATGACTAGCATTTTGCTTGTTCGTGGTGAAATGGAGTGTGTTCTTCTATGAGCTTAGCTTTATACTCAAGTTAACTTTTGGTTATTGTATTTGTTCACCGTTCAAAGGAACAACACTTTTATGACAATCGTGACATGAAAGTCACTGTGACAACTAGTGAGCTCACTGGTGATTAAGAAAACTTTCCTACTGGAAATACACCTGCTAGTGTGCTCAGCTCTAGTGGAGTCAACAAAAACACCATATACCTGTGAGCAAAAGTAAATCATTCAAGAAAGTTGCAAGACAGAAATCACGGCCAAAGCCACAAAGCAAAAGTAAAAAAAAGAAAGGGAAGAAAAAGAACCAGAAAAGGCGGCAGCTGTTTTCCCTTATCATATCTTTGAATTTACTGGGTTGAAATGTTCAGCTATTAAGATGAATAGAGTTTATCAAGTGCAGCTGCTAAGATTTCCCGATTAGCTGCGTAGAATTTTGGTTGGTGGCCAAGTGCCACTTTTGAATCCTTACAAGAAAATTTCTATTTTTTTTGGCCAAGAAATTGTTTTTCCTTTCTCTTTTCGATCTTTTTCATTTTACCCCATACAAGAGATCACTGATGGTTGGAGACTTTGAGTTGCACCATTGTTATTTGTCTAATGGTTCTGTTATTATTGTGGTGCACAGCCCCTTGGATGATATTATAATCTGAACCTTGATGGATTCTTTGACTCTGGTGATTTGCTGGATATTGGAGAATTGTAACTTTCTCTGAAACACAAGTTTCCTATGCCTTTCATTATTGATTTTAGTCATGGTAATCAGCTTTTTTTTATCAGTTTATGGCATTTTATCTTTAAATCTTAAACAGAACCGAGGGATAAGGAAAAGCAAAATCATCAAACTCATTTGGCTTAATTTCGTACGCAACTAAAAGATTGTTGAGTCTCAAATACAGAAATACTTGTGAGTTACGATTTATAGATTTTGTAATGCATGCAAAACTCTTGTAGAGAGGGGTTTATAATAAAGTAATGTTATGTATACATATTTTTACATAGATGATGTGTCTTCATGTAATTGAGTGTTACTTTATTTTTAATTCAAAATTATTCAATTAAATAGGTAAACATCATCTGTATATTTAAATTATATATAAAAAATATATACACATAATTTTATTGTTTATAATAAAAGTAAATCACATTCCCCGTTTCAGGTTCGACTCAAAAATACTTTTCTTCTCTATATTATAAATCCCGCCGAAATAAAACTTTATAAATGGGAAAAAATAATTGAAATTATTATTTTATTTTTTTTAAATTATCATATAACCTAAAATTAACAAAAATAATTAAAAAAAAACTCTTAAAATGGAATTGCATTAGAAACCTCTTGATTCTCTTTTCTTTGATCTTCACATTTTCTTCTTTTTTAAAATTCTAATTAGTAACAACCTCACCATTGTAAGCCCATACCACCTCGACGTTGTTGTTGTAATGTGAGTTTAATTATAATGAATGAAATGAATTGTTAAAATTTTTTTTGTAAGAAATCTTTATAATTAGGTTGAACTTATTTATAACGGAGAAAATAAGTTATTAAATTATTTTCCTTTTGACATAATTAACCTTCCTTCAATATTTCCTTTGATTAGAAAATAAGAATTTCTAAAAATATGATTTATAAGTTCAAAATATATACGAAGTCATTTTGGTTTATCACTCATAATTAGCTAAAATAACATTACTTTTTTACAATTATGAACTACTTATGAGCCTATCTAGTAAAGTTTCTTATAATTTAAATTCGAATTTGATTTTAAACAAGCCGAGCTTGCAATTGAATTTAAGTTAGCCCATGACACAAATACAAATGCTTTTAGAATAAGAGATAACAACCCCTAAAAATATTAAACCATCACATTTTTTTTTATTTAATTAATCTAACTTTCATATTATTCTATTCAAAGGACCAAACTATTACTATGATCTATTACTTAATTTTGAACAATATTAAATAATAATGACGTGACAATTTTAATTAAAAATGCTAATGTGACCATGGGCATTTTATTTGATGATATAAATAATTTGTGTATTAATATAAATATTTTTAACCTATATTGATCTCAGATTATATTATTTTCTTATATTTATTTCCAATAAATCATAAAATATATTAAAAATAAATAAATAAATAAAACTCAATTAAAAATAATTTGTTGTTTTACTTTTTATGATAGATTTTATTATTTTATTTTTGGTAGCAACTAAATTTTGCTTATTTTTTTATTTAATTTAATAATTTAAATGTGGATGAGTTTTAATTTGGGTTGGGTGTCACTTATTGGATAATTTTTATTTATTTTGAATAAATTTTGTGATTTTTTATGAAAATAAATTAAAAAATTAATCTAAGTTTTTAATGGACTTCAACTTTAAAATTATTCACATCAAATCTTTAGATTGTCTATATCAGCGAAATTACTTTGTATTATCTAGACATCATATCTCTTTAAAATAATAATAAAGTTAGCTTAAAAAATCAGTTAACCAAGTTCCACCGTTCATTCTGAATCACTCACTTGTCAAGACTTTAAAATGACAAAAGGTTCCTCACAACCATCACCCAACAGCATCTAACGCCCGAATATCAAGCAGTCCCAATCAGCAACAGATTCGCTTGAATTCAAAACCAAAGCCGTCGCTACACACAAATGGACAAAAGTTGAAGAAAACACTCTAGTGAAGCGAAAATTCGCAGTCATTTCCACGAAACTTCTTACGTACTCTAAAATTGAAATTCCTGTCCTTCAGGTTTTACTTTCCCGCTCGCTTTTCACCTTTTTCTTTTCTTTTTTATCCTATTTTTATTCTCTTCCTTTTTAGCTCAATTTCAGTTACTCTATCCAAATCTTGAATCTCAGTGCTTTTTATTAATTTGATTTGAGCTTGTCATCTTGGAGTTTATCAGAGTATAACGGTACGGAAAGTGAGTTTCATTGATTTTTCCTTTGTTTTCGAGGAGTTTCTGTTGAGAATACGTTACGGCCGTGATTCAGAAGATGCAAACGAGGTACGTGGAGAGATCTAATAGTAAGCGACGGTTGGACTCCAGTTCAGCTGAAGAAGGTCAGCCTGATAGGAAACGACCTGCTTTGGCTAGGTAATTATTTTCATTTTTATATTTCAGTTTAAAAATTAAGTGTTGAATTGTTGCTTAATTTTTTGGTTTTTATTTTTGTCTATATTGTAACTATTTAATTTGGTCTGTTGTTAGTCGCAGTATATGATTAGTTAGAATTTTGTTAGTTGAATCTTGAGTTAGTCGTTAAGTAATATTTAATTCAGATGACGGATATGCTAGTTAAAGAGATAAATATATTGATATGGTAACAATTAAGTGAAGTAGACGGGAAGACTTCGACTTAAGTAAATGAACTAAGCTGTTGACACATTAGGGACCACACTTGACAATAATTAGGAGCTTTTAGTTTTTGATGTTCGGTACACATGAAACGTAAATAAATCTGAAGAAGTAATTACAGGTACTGGCTTACAGTTTAAAGCAATCTTTTGAAAACAGAAAGTAGAAAGCATTAAGTTGTGATGCTTTTGCTTGGTTTTGGTGTAACTGGTTTCATCCTGCACCGAAATAAACTAAGAAAAAGAGTTTATTAGGTTTAGCTATGGAGTAAGGAATTGTTAAGACTGGTTTTCTTGCTGTTTATGCTGTTTCTGGTGTTATTCTGGTGGTGGTAGTTGTTTTTGTAGTATGGACTGCAAAAAGGTTAACGATGTATTGAACAAGATTGGTCCATTTAATGAATTTTTAGGATATATGACATGATTTGTATAGTTATGGACATGCAGTGTAATGCGAACCTTGAGAGAATTACACCCCAAAAGCTAGCTTGTAAGGGTGGAGAGCCCAAAGCCCATATAAATCCTACATTAGAATCCCATGCTTCCAATGTGGGACTCAAGTCCCATACCTTGCAATAGAATTGTAACACAGTGTTTGATATTGATGCCCTCTGTGAATCTAGACCTGAGGAAGCAGTTATATATGCATTTATTTGTGTATTTATAATAATAAACACTTGTAATTGAGATTAAGATTACATTTTTATCTGCTTATGTAAGAATAACAGGAAGTGAATCGATTATTAAGTTTGCAAGTATGCAAAAATTCACTGGAAATATTTAGTTAGATAGATTGGATTCTTCCACAAGTATCCATATCTGTATTGGACATGGATGAAAACAATTATCGGACACATCAAGTTTTCCTAGTAGAAGAGTCACCAATCATCTTAAGAATTTCTTTTCAAGGCTGCTAATTAAGTTTTTAATTAGCCACTCAAATCCTTCTCTTGCCATCTTATTATTTATTGTTTTTTTTATTTTCTAATAATCTGTGGTGTTTTTAAAATTTGCCAAAGTACTTAACTAAGTTTTTTATTCTTATCTATTTTCTCTTGGAATTTTTTTGATGTTGTCATGATATCGTTCTTACCTAAAAGATGTTATGAATGCCTGATTCTTCTTTTGTCTTAATTTGCTGTAAGTAGATGTTTCATTTGTTGAATTTAAATCATGAATAATTATTTAAGTAGAGCTTAGTTTTTCATTTACTAAGGTTCAATGGGAATTCGTAATTATCGTTGGTGCCTAAATGAGATATTATGTAACTGAAAAGTTCAACTTCTGATGCAGTGTCATTGTTGAAGCTCTCAAGGTTGATAGTTTACAGAAACTTTGCTCGTCATTAGAGCCTATTCTTCGAAGAGTTGTAAGATTAATAATTCCCCTGTTGCATTTGTTCTTCTTTATAAATTAGAATAACTTTCTTTTGACTTTTCGTTTGTTTAATATCATGATCTATGGAGTTTAATCATATATGTTCATTGTCTACCTGTATATCAGTTATCAAACAGTCTGCAAATCTTTCTACCTGTCTGGATATGATATATTGCACTAAAGGCTGTAATGTTTCATGATTGCATGGACCAATTCGAAACTAAAGACTGTAATACATGGACCGATGCAAAATTAGAGACTGCATATTCTTTGTTTGTGTTAACAACTATGTTACATAGGTAATGAACGACCAACGGACATTTCAAAACAACTATTATATATCATTTCTAATATGAAACAGTGTCTACGACTACGTATAATGTTTTCAATATTTGTAGTGTGAGTTTCTTTTTTTCAAAATAATTATCAAGTGTAGACTTGGTATATGGTGAATGAAGTTAAATGAGGTCCTTTAAGCATCAACACAACTTATTTTAAAGAAGATTTTATGTTACATTTAGATGCATGATTTATGAAGTACTTATTTTCTGATTGTACATTTTGTACGTGGTGCTTTCTTGTTTCTGAACTTCCTCTTTTCTTTTCTGGACAGGTTAGTGAAGAGGTGGAAAGGGCTTTGGCAAAGCTGGGCCCTGCCAAACTAACCAGGAGGTATGGAATTTAATGCTTAGCTTATAAAACCGAATACTCAGAGTAGGGTTTTTTTTGTTTTTACACATTTTTGGAAAAGTTTCTTTCATTGGTCATATGAACTACACATCTGGAGGTGGCACCCATCTCCCTTTTCATGTCCCCCTTTTCAGTATCAGTGGGCATAGGATTTGATCCCAGGTTAAATGTGCAATGAAATATGACTTTACCGTACTAGCTAGTAGGTAACCACATCACATGATCATCTTGCATATTGTAGGAAATGACTCGTCTTATGAAGATGCCAAAACTCTTGTATCTAATTTGATCTGAGTTTTGGTGTTACTACCCATTTTGTATTGCCACCATACAGTCATCATTTGAAATTCCGTTATCAGTAATATTTAGCAATAAAGAAAATGAATTTGTTAGATGTAAAAAAATTGCCTCTTATTTGTCTGGTTAAGGAAAAAATATCATTTTAATGTCTTTCAAGCATGGTCTTGACGGAATTATATTAGAATGACCTTAATTAGAAAATTACTATATATGTGTGTGTGTGTGTGTGTGTGTGTGTGTTTGTATTAGGGCTGGATTCGAGCCGAGCCAGCTCGAGCTCGAGCTCGGCTCGGCTCGGTTCGAGCCCGAAACGAGCCGGGCTCAGCTCGGCTCGATCGAGCTCGAGCCGAGCCTGAGCTGGCTCGGGTAGGCTCGGTATATTTTTTTAAAAAATTTTTTATACAAAACGACGTCGTTTTGATTCATATATATACAAAACGGTGTCGTTTTGATATAAAAAACGAGCCGAGCTGAAAACGAGCCGAATTCGAGCCGGCCATTAAAAAGTCGAGCCGAGCCCGAGCTCGGCTCGGCTCGAATCCAGCCCTAGTTTGTATTTATTTCTTTATAAGAAAAAATAAACTTTATATTAAAGAAGAGGTTGAAATGGATGTAGTCTCTTACATCAAGCAATCCTTTATTGTTTTGGATCAAGTTAAATGATGGAGTCCTGGCTTGCATCAACTATTCTCACTAGAAGTTGTGTATAGTTTAGAAGGTTTATGTCAAGCTGAGATATGGGCATCTGGCTATAATTACATTTCAAAACTTGATAGATTATATGCTAACCCATATATCAGAGCTGGATTAGATTTGTTTTAGTTTATTATAAGTCAACTGTCCCAAATTTCAGCTTACAGCCCATTTCATTGAAAAATTAGCTTCTGTCTATATTTAGTTGATTATTGTGCTTGCTGTTGTTGCCTTTAAAGTGATGGTTATCGGTAGTTTGTTTTTACAATGGTTGAGCAAATGCAGGTCTTCTCCTAAACATATAGAAGGACCTGATGGAAGAAACTTGCAGCTGCACTTCAAGTCCAGGTTGTCGCTTCCTCTTTTCACCGGAGGGAAAGTAGAAGGAGAGCATGGTGCTGCAATCCACATTGTCTTGATTGATGCAAATGCAGGACATGTTGTCACATCGGGTCCTGAGTCTATAGCGAAATTGGATGTTGTGGTGCTTGAGGGTGATTTTAACAATGAAAGTGATGATACTTGGACTCAAGAAGAATTTGAGAGTCATGTGGTTAAAGAGCGCGAAGGAAAGAGACCGCTTTTAACTGGCGATCTGCAAGTGACACTGAAGGAAGGAGTAGGGACATTAGGGGAGCTTACTTTTACTGATAATTCAAGCTGGATAAGGAGCAGGAAGTTCAGGCTAGGGCTAAAGGTTGCCTCAGGTTGTTGTGAAGGCATTCGCATTCGTGAAGCAAAAACAGAGGCCTTCACTGTTAAGGATCATCGGGGAGAATGTGAGTTCTTAATTACTACCAAAATTTCTATTTAAGATTTAATGTATTTTACATATTTGCTTGTGTTCCCTTGATGTGATTGATAAATCTGTAATTTTTTGCTTTGCAGTGTATAAGAAACACTATCCACCTGCCCTAAATGATGAGGTTTGGAGATTGGAGAAGATTGGTAAAGATGGGTCATTTCATAAGAGGCTGAATAAAGCTGGAATATACACAGTTGAAGACTTCCTGCGACTTGTAGTTACAGACTCACAGAGATTGCGAAATGTAAGTATTAAGATTTGGTTTTCAAATCAATAGATCACATATGTATAATTTGTAATTTTTTTAATAATCCATTTCGTAGATTCTTGGAAGTGGCATGTCAAATAAAATGTGGGACGTCCTTGTGGAGCATGCAAAGACTTGTGTTCTAAGTGGGATAGTTTATGTGTATTATCCTGATGATGCAAGGAATATTGGCGTTGTCTTCAACAATATTTATGAGTTCTGTGGCCTTATCTCTAATGGACAATATCTCTCAAGTGATTCTCTTTCTGACAGTCAGAAGGTACATATTCTTATGGTTTCATTTTATGAAGATCTTCTATATGATATGCTTTAATTGGTTTTCATTCCTTATGTGGACAACTGATATCATATTCAGGCACTTTAAAGCCTTGAAAACTTAAAATAAAGATTATGTTCTTTTTCCATGGTCTTGTCATCTGGGAAACTCTCCTACACCTAGACAGAGGTAGGCGTAAGTCCACAAGCAATTGCCATTAGATAGAAGTATAATTAGGCACAATAAACTTTGTATGTTGCCCAGCACAAATTTGTGATTCAAAATGTGTTTGAAACAATACTTTCTGGAATTTTAAACTTTGTGTAATATTTAGATAGAAGTTTCTGTTTTATATTAGAAGAATGAAAGCTTGAGAAATCAGGGAATGGTTTGTTATTGCAGGTTCCTGTTGACACCTTAGTCAAGAAGGCATATGACAATTGGAATCATGTAATAGAGTATGATGGCAAATCTCTTTTAGGGTTTACACAAAATAAGTGCGGAGGTGCTCCTGAAACTGATGTTCCAACAAATGCATTTGATCAGGTCACTTTACCAACCCTGTCAGTTCCAGCTCCTCCAGAGCAGCCATCCATGCATTCAGGCTTAACAGCTGGAGGTTTGATTTTGCTAATAGGAACACTAGGAATAAGTATAGTTAGTACATTGTGGAAATTGGTCCATTGGCAAAAGACAAATATTGCAGTCTTGTTATAGTTGAACCCCTCCCAACATTTTATTTGTTAGTTTTTTCATTTGTTTTAACATTTTGTTTTGCTGACAATTAATGCTTTTTTCTTTCTCTGTTTGAGTCTAGGTTATACTGATAGTACACCTTCCAGATTCTCGATACAGCAACAAAATGTTAACCTCAGTGCTCCAATCCAGTATGATGGTGCTTCATTCCCGTTTCAGAATCCGTTGATGGCTGTTTCACAGCAAGCCCATCTTTCAAGAAGTGAGAACATCTTGGCCCTCGGTCCACCACACACATCATCATTGGGTTTCCAGGATGTTGGCACGTCAAATCCTACTAGTTATAGGGGAGTTGAGGACTTCCTCACAGAGGAGGACATTCGTATGAGAAGTCACGAGATGCTTGAAAATGAGGACCTGCAGAATCTACTTCGTATATTCAACATGGGAGGCCAGGGCCATTCTTCTGTCAATGTAACAGATGATGGATACCCTTACTCGTCTGCATTCATGGGTAACCCGGCTACCAATTACAGCTTTGAGGATGATCGCTCTCGTTCATCAGGCAAAGCTGTTGTTGGTTGGCTGAAACTTAAAGCAGCCCTTCGATGGGGTATCTTTGTCAGGAAGAAGGCCGCTGAGAAGCGGGCACAACTTGTTGAGTTGGATGATTCATAGATACGACCTGTAAAGCAAAGTTGATCTGGTCTTTTGTTAATAGGCTACCTCCTCCCACCATGCTCGATCGTATTCCAATGTGAGTTAACAAGAAGGCATGGACTTCAAATTCTTAGTTGGCTCCTTGGATTATGATCCTGACATTTGAGGATCTCCCTGCTTGTACAGTTCTTGCCTGTATATAAGCTTGCATCTTCTGTATTAACAACTGTTAGTCTTTTTCCACCGATGAGCATTGTCTCCGGAAATCATGATGACAGATACAGTTGAGCTGTTTCAACTGCAGATGTCTGCGGACGGGTGCTTTACAGGGAGCCTTTCCAAAAGCCGGAAAACTTGGCACAGGTCTTGCTTTTATTTACTTTTGGAGACAAATTCGATAGAAATGGAGGTCTAACTTCATCACTTTCAGATTTGGCAAGTATGTTGTATCCTATTTCGCACTCACTTCTTTTCATTATGTTAGTTGCCACGGACTTAACATATGTTGATGTTTTTGTTCTGTAATTATGGTGGTCTTTATCTTACTTGATCAAACATTAGTAATGTATAATAAAATCGTGTTTTATTAAGTCGTCTTGTTTAACAATGAAGTTCGGCAGTGATGTGTCGATCTTTATTATTTATTTTTCATTTATTTTCCTTGTATTTAAATTTGGGTTTTTAGTCTCTTGAAACTGAAACAGAGAACCTCGTGATTATGGGATTTTCTGCAGGTTGATGAAGCTTGAAGTTTCACTTTTTATATATTTATGAAATATATTTTAAAATTTTAAGATATTGTTTACGTAAGCGTGCACATACAGTTTCTCATTTTCACTTTCAAGTTCCGCGTTGATAATCCGTATCATCATATACTATTTGTATTATATTAGTTTAAATTTTGTGTTAAACATCTTTAATTCTAATTTAATCAAAATTAAAATTGTATTAAAATTTGTTAATATTAATCTAACTTTTTTCAATATTCGAATTAATTTAATCAAACTTAAATTAATTTAAAATTATTTATTATTTTTATTCTATAAAATATTTTTATCATTTTAATTTTTACACTAAATTATTTTAACTTATTATTTATAAAATATATGATATAACCTTTCATATTATTTAAAAATGGTTTTAAAAATACATATTACAACTTCTAAAATATATTAATAATGTAACATAATTTTTATTTTACCATTTAATAATAAAATTATATATTTAAATAAAAATAAAAAATAATGAATAATTATAATTATATAAAAATATAACTATATATAATTTATAAAAATTTTAATTATTATTGATATTGTCTTTCAATATTTTTATAATTTATCTTTAACAAATTTAACATTTTTCTAAAACATTCCAATCATTCAGATTGTACCAATTACTTTCATATACCCTCTAACATTATTAAATTTAATTTTAAATTGTATCAAATTGATTCAAAACAAATTGTGTCAAAAACATTCAACCTTAACTCTTTTTTTTTTTTTTTGTATTAGATTAATGGATCATGTTAAAAGTTATCAGCTTTGTTCAGATTAGTTTGAAAAATCATTTTCCATTATTTTCAATATTCCTACAAAAGATTCACTTGTCCCCGTATGATTCTTAAATCTCTAAATATAAAACTCATCCATTTTGTTTTAAAAAATATTAGAACCTCGTAAAACAAACCAAAATCCCCTCACAAAGTAACGAAAAATCCTTGATGAAGGAGTATTTAATAGTTTCTAACGAAACAGATATGTTTAATACTTAAAAAAACTCCCAATAAAATGAAAGAACTCTCCTCACAAAACACAAAACAAAATATTTTAAATATTATCACAAACACAAACAAAATAAATTTACAAATAAACAGGCCCTTAAAGCCCTTACTCCATTCTTTTAACCTGTGAGTTTGAAGTCGGTTTAATTTTGACATTTACTACAGGACATAGAAAGTACCTAACAAGAACAGCCGATTGAGAGTTATTCTGTATCTGAAACTTCATCTTCATCTTCCTCCAGAATGTAGACCAAGGCTCGCTTCCTCGTGGCAAACACACAAGCCACCCCTCTAGATGCTGTTACAGTACATTTCCATATATGCATGTCAAAACATTTGAGCTTGAGTTTACAAAGGAATACATCTCAAGACACCTAGTATTAACTGATGGACAAATGAGGGTACACATAAGACTATAATATATAAGTTATTTTTATCTGAGCTGGAACACTAGTTTGACCCACTTAAGTAACACTAATTTCTTTATGGAACAATATGGCAAAAAAGGTGAAAGAATGAAGATGATGATAGCGAATACTGTGCAATGGTTTAGAAGCTAAAGAATGACAACAATGTCCGCGAAGGTTACATGATGAACTGATGAGAATCAGCATTAGATGAAGAAAGGTTAAGAAGTTGGAAGAGAGGCACATGCATGTATCATTGAAACATAATTATCCCTCTTTTGTCTAGCTTTGGGGACACAAACCAGTCCTTTGCAGGGAAATGTTAAACAGGAATTCTTACAAGAATGAAATTATTACACAAATCTTGGTCAGTTTGTCACAAATTATCACCTCTTAATAAAGGATCGAGCAGCAGTCGTGTTTGAACTGTCACTTAAGATAAATTCCTTGCTTATGTGCAAGATAACCTTCTAATGTACTAATAAACTGATGAGCACCTTACATGTTAAATTCAATCAGGAATGAGAAATTTTGGTCGCCATTTATATATATAAATTTCTGTTTTATTAATTCAGAATAACTAATAAAACAGAAATTTATTAGTTTTTCAAGTTATATATCATGCAAGGTGGGTGCCTTCTTTTTTTGAGTGAACCTTGACAATACAAAGGAAGTTATTGTGCAACGTGTCTGCACATGCAAAAACATAACAAAGATGCAAATACAGTAGCTGTTAAATAATATCAGTCAACACTGGGATTTTCAGTGCAACTTGCATATCCTAATTAGAGCCATTCTTTCAAAAATACTGCTAAGAAAAAACAGAAATTTCAGATACACGCTTACCACTAACTGCCAATGGAGCAACTACTGAATGAGGAATACTTCGGACCTTTTGGTTTTCCATATCCAGGTACACAACTGAGTCCTAATTGAACAAGTTTCTGGGTAAGATTTTGACAAAACAAAACTTGAAAATGTAGAGCAACAAGTAAATTGACTTTGGGGAATTTCATGCTTGGAAATTGACTAAGGATACACAAAATAGTAAAGAAAGGGCATGAAGACACTTGAAATGCTTATTATGTACTTAATGTGGCAAAAACAGTGCCAAAAAGTATAGTTTCAACTTAAAAGAAATTCATTTTCACTGAAATGTATTAGACGAAAAAGACGACAAATTTACATTAGAAAAATGTGAAATAAGAAGTAGCCCTGTAATGAGAAAGAGCTAAAGGATAATAAAACACAGAGGTCGATGGATAACTTGTGCTGCTATTGAAATGTAAACAAAATTCACGGTGCCAAAACATAAAAACAACAGGAAACAACAATGTTTTGTTCAATTCAAGTATGTGCAGCATTTACCTTTAGGTGATGTAACTCCCAATGGTTCAGTTTAGTCGATCTTGAAATAGGTACAAACGGAAGATCGCTAGCTTGCACAATCATCATACAACCTTCTCCAGAGTTTTCAGAGGAGGTGCTTGTTTCATTTAATAACAAAACAAGTTGGCTTTCCTGTATCAAATATAGCACGTAATATCAGACTCCATGAAACTGAAACTGAAACTGAAAGAGTGCACACTGCCATGTGATACAGCTAGGTCCTACCTTATATAATGATAGATCCACACAGTTATAACCTGCAGGAACAGATAACAACACAACTTCCAATGAATTGAAACCCCTTTCTACATTGCTTAAGTCATGCATAAATCCCCTTGCAACGCCTATACAATTTGCAACATCAGAGAAAGTCTCATCCAGTACTCGAAAAGTTATGTAATCAATAAAATCATGACAAAAACTCTGGTCAGATTGGGAGGCATCCTACATCCAAGAAAAAAAATTGTTAGTATGAGAGGATATTTAGTAAGAAAGTTAAGGACAGGTTGCACTCATTGTCATCAATAATGAAATTAATCATATAAAACTTAAATCTTTCAAGCACTCAAATAAAAAGTGCAAGTCATCTGGTGACCATGAAAGATAGGACTTTACACTACAGTTAGGAAAAAGAAGATATAACTTTTTAATCACCTCGTAGTACGATACTGACATAGGAACAGCTGTATTAGGTGTTGGAGAAGATGGAAGAGGAAATAGTGGCAGCAGATCCTCACAAAGAATCTTTTTTGAAATCGTAGTGAAGGGCATAAGGAAAGCTTCCTTGAAACTGAAATTGTGTAGGCATTAATTAGACATGTATAACAAGAACTAATGGAAGCTAAAACAAATTCAGTTACACATCAAAACTAGAAAATCATTCCATAACATATATACAAATTGTGTTTGTAGCCTCAAATAAACCATGATGTGTTCTTTGCAATAATAGCACTCTGAAATAGGTGAGAGCAAGAGAAAGAGAGTTATACCTGGCCTCCATCTGCTGAAACTCCTTGAGCAATGTTCTTTGCAGATAGTTGCAATCTGAAAATCCTCCAAACTGAACTAATTCTTTAACTCTTTGCATTGTTTCCCTAAGGATTTGGAGAAACTAGATCATTCAAAGAATAAACAAATATTTGAAAAGCATTAAGATCTTGAGTAGGGATGTCCTTACATTGATTTTATAAGGGCCATACTTAGATGCCATTAGATTCACCATCACTGGACTGAAATGATATTTTACAGATGAATGAATCCAGTGACATTTTAGCTTGGTCCTTACAAAAAAACATAAGGAAGTCCTCACTAGAGAATTATTGTTAAGATCTTGTACATAGATACACATGTTTTTTTTTTTTTGGGGGGGTAGAATTAATATGGCATTCATGTGCACAAACATTTTCTAAAGCAAGCACTAAAACCCAATTCATGCATAAACAAAATAAGTAGGATTTTTTCAATAGTTAAATGCATACTACATCCCACCCAAATATAACAACCAATTCTGTACCTTCTTATGCATCCATTAGACATGTCAAAGAAAATTTGTTTGCCTTTTGCTAAGCATCAATAAGATCAACAACAAATTTTCACTAAAAATTTAGTACTTGCAAAATAATAAATTAAAAAAGCTATACCCAGATTTGGAGGGGCTTATTTAAAATCTAGATATGATTTCCATGTGATGACAGGTTCCAATGGAAAATTAGATGCAGTGCAGCTGCATGATAGTTGCGTGGTAAACTAAGAGTGGGCCACAAAGATAAGATACGGGAGACATTGATAAATAAATAAGAATGCAAGGTCTAGCCAAGTTGGATTTCAGCTTATATAATTGCCACTACATCACCACCTATGTTGAACTGTGGACTAAAACATAAGGCCTTATAAATGCCAATCCAATACATTGGGAGAGACAGGATCTACAGGGACAAAACGTTGATTGGCAAAGTAGACTGCCTATAAGAAATGGAAATACTCACAGATCAACTTCTACATCATGATCAATTTCAGAGGGCTCCAGCAACTGCCTAACGGGATCCTGATCGTATAAAATCTTCAAGAATACAACTACTAGCTCACTGCCAAAAGAAAGAGTCTAACCACAGAATTAGGGTCAACTGCCAGTAATAAAAAAAATAACATCTGAAAGACAAACCTATTGTATCTTGGAGGTTGATCACTTGGTTCTTGCATAAGTAGCTTTATGCATTTCAAAAGCCAATTGAAGAAATTTGAAAACTGAAACCAAAAAAAAGGCAAAAATTTCAACACAAATAATGCAATTACAGCAGAAGAAAATCATATTTCATTTTGGACAGTGTCAGATCTTTTTTTTGACTAGTTTTCTAACTAACACCCATTACATACATGACCAAATTTTAGCCCCAATGTACATGTCATGCAGATCCAGTCACCCAAACAAGCCCAACCTATGTCTTATTTTTTTGTTTTTTGACAAAAAGCTTTTTGTTATAAGTTAATTAATTGAATTAAAATTGCAAAAAAAAAATTCTCAGTAACCAAACTTGAATGCCGTGTTTAGTAAAAACAAACTCAAAAAAACATAAACTGAACATGAGTTTAGTAATTAAACTGCAAAACTATGTTATATATTTGACAGTTGACCAGGGACTTTTTTTCATAAGAAAAAATAAACCTTGAATTAAATTAGTCAAATTTTAAGGAGAAACACCAGTAGACACAGCTATCCACAAAGAACCAAAAAACCAGGAAAACAAATTTGCAGTGAGTCATCATCCTCCCCTGCACCAAGTATACCATCAACCATACAAAATTAACCCAAAAGTCCTCCCCACATAAGATGGACAAAGAAGAAAGAATAATCTTGAACTCAATTGCAACTGAAGCCTAAATTAAAGAAAGAATTGTAAGTTTACCAATATGAACATCTCTAAACTTGCTTCAGTGAGCCACAAAAAACAATGCATGTGTGTCATACATCATCAGCAATATACTAATTCAAAAATTTCTAAACTGACAAATTAGCCATACAGGATGCCAATGCTGAATATGCTAGACATTTAAAAGGTAAATAATGAATGCTAAAAGTTGTCCATATACTAGTATAGGCAAAACTGTCACATAGAATTTAGTCCTCAATTCAGAATACCTGCTGTACTACAGATGAAAGCACCATCATAAACCGCTCGACTTGTACTAGAAACATACCGGACTTCTCTGCTGCATGGTTAATTAGTGTCTCATCCAACCCAATACCCTGATAGCGTACACGCCATCTTGAAAGGCCTCTTAGTTCTCCCATCCTGAATCCAATAATTTCTGCAGCAGGCTGGGAAATGGACATTTATCTTTTAGTTTCCACTCAAGCCCCTTGATATAAGGAACACAGCAAAACAAACCACATCAGGCACACAAAAACAGCTAAAACTTGCAAAGAATATCCAATAAAAGGGACAAATTTTGATTGAAAGTAATAAGTATAACTCCAACTTATACTCTGTGTGTGTGTGCGTGTGCTTAGATGTATGTTTATGGGTCGATATAATTAAATATGTTAATTTGCAACCCAGCCATAGAAGACTGAGTTACAGTCACCCTCAATTCTCAGTTAGACCATGAAAATTTGTTACCAACCACTCAATGAAATATGATATGAACTTAGCACTAAATTTATTAATGGTTTCCAAATAGTATTCACATTAGCAGAAGACAGATACTAGTGCACCTGAAGATGATCAAGAACAATAAGCTGAAGTTCTTTCCCAGCACCACAAACAGCCTTTGACACACGCTTGACAGCCTGTCAGCAAATAAATTTGATAACTTAGAGTCAGAATAGCCTTTCATTGGAAGAAAAATTAAAATCCTCATGATGCCAAGCATACCGCTTCACCAAGAGAATTTACTAGAAACTGATGAATTGCTGGACTGGTACGAGCTCCACAAAAAAGGCTCAGAAACTCCTCCTGGGGAGATGAGTCCAGACCTATATGAAAGACCCAAAAATTAATATAAAAAAATACAAGAAGAAGAAAAAAAAGAGAGAGAAATATCATAACTGCAATGTATTTGCAATCAGAAGTTACCATTGTTGACAATCAAAGTAGAGAGAGGATCAAACTTCTCATGAAAAGTGTGCATGGCATCTGACCACTGCTTACACATAATTTTTAGTGAAGCTCGGATAACCTCCATTAAATCCTCAATGTTTGAAGCCTGTTGGGCCATCTGATGGAGCTCATTTTTCCTTCAATGAGAGAAAAATGCATTATTTAATATGTTTATATCACGTTAAAGTGATCCCAGAATCCCATGAATTATTTCATCTAAAGCAGCAATTTCTAAGCGAGAAAAAAAAAATACAGCAAAGAATTTTAATTTAAAATAAAAAATAAAAAAATTTTAATTTTAATACTACAATTAATACTTAGAAGTTGTCAAATGTCATAATTCATGTAGATAAATATTAGTTTCTCCAGCATATTTACCTCTTTGAGAATATGGAAGTATTCAGAACCAAGCTATGCAAGCCATGCATATCATGTCTGCCCATTTTTTTCTCTCTCGATTTATCCCCATCTTGATTAAGTTGTCCTGAACACATGACTATCAAACGACAAAGGTCTTTTGACAAAGCAACCTAATGACAGCAATAATTAAACAACATCAGCTAGCACCAGCAAGAACTGCTATTGGCCTGTGAGAACTAAAACATGTAAAATGGTATTTTCCTTGGAATAAAGACAAAAAAGAAAAGGGTTTCTCTCATAATAATATTTTCATTAGTTCACAGCTGGACCTAACAAGAAGAACATGGCAAAATCTTGGACCAAAGTACAGGAGTTTTTCTTCTCTTTGTCAAACCTGACCAAAGTCATTTATAAGAACTGCCTTAGATTATCTAAAAACAAATTCTTTTAGTATTAAATGAATTTACTCAAATTACGTCACATAAATAACTAAAGATTCGAATTGTCACTGACACCAATCTATAACATACATTATACATCTCCTCAAAGGTTATCCACATGAGTGATGAGCATACCTTGCAAATGGAAGCATTCAGAAATTGGTATGCAGCTTGATGATCCACATAGGGAGTAGGAACATAAAACTCATGTATATTCTGGCTTATTATAAAACATAAGAGAAAAGAATAAGAAAAAAACTTAGTTACAAGGGAAAAAAATAAAGAATCTAATAAAATCAGCATATATATATATATATATATATATATATCACATATTCATAGGATTACAACTTACTATTTTCCCTATCGGAAAAATCCCAAAGATGTTGAAGCATATGCTTCCATCTTTGTCTCCACTACATAGAATATTAAAACGTTGATGTGAAGAATTAGATAGCTCAAGAAATGAATCTTCACAATCATCCATGAAACCAGTATCTCCCGAGACCAATCCAGGCATTCGAGGAATTCTTGGTGCAGGAGGGAAGAAACGAGAAGTGCGGTCTTCATATGTCAAGATGTCAGAAGAGTCATTCTGCAAACCCAATTCAAAGAGGAAAAGGAAACAAGAATAAGCATGCCACTCTTAAGGGCGGATGACGGCTAAAAAAAAGGATAAAATAAACTAAAACCTTTGTGAGCTGTCTGTCCTCCTCCCAGTTAAGACACACAACAGCAACAGTATGGGATTTTACACTTCTCAGCAATTTTCCATTCTGCTTAACATAATATACACCAGATATAAGAAGCGTAAAGAATGTACAATGACAAATCAACTATTGCACATGAAATCACAATAAATTAAGAAAACACAGCAAAATAATGATTATATGTATAAACAATAATAGTGCCCCATATGAGAGCTAACTTCAATACAAAAGACCAAAGCATCATAGCATAAAATGGCAAACTCCGAAATCTTCCATTAGATTTTAAAAATAAAGCGAGGTGAATCATATCCATTTTAATGCATTTGGCTGTAGGGAAGTAAGTACATATTGCCATCCAAGTAGATCATGAAACAATAAATGTCTTTATTTTTTTCTACCTCTGTTAGAATCAAGAGGTTATTAACTATTCAAGACACAAAAACCTAAATGAAATAGGTGCATCACGTGTCAATCAATGCCTTAACCAAGAATACATCATTTGAGTCAAACTAATCAGTTCACAAAGTCATGTGTAATCATATTTAGCCAGTGCATATGCTACTCACTTCAACATCATGCAAGGAAACGGTTCCGTCTTCTAGCCCAATGGCTATTGCTTTGCCATCAGGACGCCAACACAGGGACGTAATGGACTTTCCTAAAATCAAAATGACAGATGTTAATTTCAGAAAATTGAGAAAATTGCACTTAATTAACACAGAATGTGTGTATACATACGTACATACATATAAAATAGTAATAATAATATTTAGTATTCACCTGGCGAAATGGTCCATAACCTTTGCCAATTGAATCGGTGCAGCAAAATCTTCGAGTCTTCCGTAACCATAGCTAATAAATCCTTCTCCGGATTCCATTCCGCCATTTTGATCTATCAATTGAGAAAACTAAATAAATAAGAAGAAGCACAAACAAGTTAATTGAAAAGGTATAAAAACAACAATAAATAGAAAAACCTGGGAGGCGACTGGTTTGTCGAACTGTAGCTGAAACGGGAGCACACGTTGTGCCTCATCGGTTTCCATTACCAAAATTCAACAAAGAAACAGAAGAACTCAATGTAACGCAGTAAAAACCCTAAAAACAGGGGAGCTAGTGCAATGCCAAGCAAGAGGACGACAATGAACACGTCCGATAAGCAGATTACCGGAGTGATTGGCGATTGAAAATGAGGGCGGATGGCGGGCTTTTTGAGGGTTTAATCGATGAGTTTGTAACTCAGTTTAAACAAAGTATTGGGTTTACAAATTTATCGCTTATGTGAGCTTAATTTCCCCCGCAGTTTCAGAAACTGGCCATTACCCCTTTTCTTATCTGAATTCAAATTCAAACCTGAAAATTAAGTAAAGACCCTGCGGTTTAGTTAAAATACCCCCCCTAATTTTTTGAATTAACAAAGTTCCCCTGTCGTTTGTAACAATAAATGAAAATCTAGGTTTTGTCCACCCATAGGAGTTGAGCTAATTTGTGTGTGAATTAATTAAGTTGATCAGGTGATGAGTGTGAGTTACCTGTCTGTGTATTTAGTATGTTTGCCTGGTAAGTTGCTCTATGCTAATACTAACAAGGCATATTCATTTTACCTTTTTCTACTAAGGTGCTTCATGGCTCGATTCTAAACTATTTTCATGCTTCATAACTTAATTAGTTATATCATAAACATGTAAATCATACTTTATATAAGCAAAATGCACTCGATATATATCTCATTTTCCTGTTGGTTAGGCATCTCTTGCAACACAAGTTGCATTGTTTACAACCAACCGAAAAACCAAAAGATTCAAGAGTCCGTACTAAAAATTCATGTATAGATAGTAATTTAATGATTAGAGTCAATTATATAAGCTATAAATAGAGTTTTATGATACGAAAATCACGAGTATAATTAAATTTGGGTTAATGAATTAAAAAAATTGAAATTATAGAGTTTATTAACAAACCTGACAAAACATTGAACTAGCTGAAAAATTAAAAAACTGATTTGGAGGTTATGTTTGTTAGTTTGTGCAAACTGTGTTATCTCTGATACTTAAGGGGTGCAAAGAAAATTGCTTTAAATAAAATGCGGGCCAACTTTCACCCTTCCGAACTTGAGGGGTAAAGGAGTAACAAAAATCGCCGTTGCCGGGGATCGAACCCGGGTCGCCTGCGTGACAGGCAGGAATACTCACCACTATACTACAACGACCTGTTTGTACGTGCTGCATTTTGTAATAAAATAAATAAAAGAGAATCTTTTGGAAAACTCAATTCCAATATTTTCCAAGCAATAAAATCATACAATATAAATAATTCTTCTCCAAATTCTTCTTTTGAAATCTAATCTCTAATTATGTTTAGGGATGACATCAGGGAGGGGCAGGCTGAATACTCTATTCCTTGTTCTCGTCCCTACTTCTATATTCATCCTCTTCGTTTCTATTACATGGATAAAAATAATTTTCTATTCACCCTTTGTGATGAAAAATTTTCTCTTCATCCCTTATTTGCGAGAAAAACTCCCTTTCATTTTTTGTATGTATAAAGAATAATCCTCCTTCCGTATCCTCTAAGCATAATATAAACATATTAAACAATAAAATTAACTAAAATTAAAACCAACTTACTATTTCAAATGTTATAAATAACATATGCTAACTATCTTAATATGTATAATAAAAACAAAAATAAATTTAAAAAATATAAATGATATATTAGTATTTTAAGTAAATATATTAATATAAATGAGTAGAGATAAGGGCATGATGAGACAGAGAGGAGATATATATATTTTTGTCTTTAGCCTGTTCCCAATTGCATAAATATTTTTTATTTATGTTTCTGTTCTCTTCTTCATTTTATCAAAAAATTCTCTATTCATTAAGATCAAAAATATTAAATTTAGATTAAAATTATCATTTCTAATTATGTTGTACTAAATACAAATGTTATTGAAGGACAATTCGCTTTTTTAAATTTCCTTTTTCCAAAAGGTGTTGGAATAATGTTTAAAGTGTATTATGATGTAAATGATGTTAATTGGAATCTCCTTTTGGAATGATACAATACAGTGGCGACACCGGAGAGAGAACATGGGTAAAGACTAAGAGTCGGACTATAAATAAATAGGTCCTCTGGGGCTGGATTTGGGACACTCTAAATAGCCTCATTGCATATATTTTGAAGGATACGATACAAGTAATAATAAGTTACTTTTTTTTTTTACAGAAACTTCCAAACCAAGTTCCAAAAACAGGCCTCAATTTAATTCCCTTCTCGATGTCATTATCCAATACAAGACTTTGATCAATTATTTTAGGCCAAAGAACTATTTCGCACCCAAACTATGTTGAATTCTCAAAGTTTTTTTCATTAACTTTAAAAATACTATTTACGCATCCATAGACCGTTAAACTTAACTGAGTCCGTTGATCATATTATTTTCCCTCCCAAACCCTAAAAAATAACACTTTCCCCTTAACCCAAGGTTTTAACAACTACATTTTTCCTCTAGGGTTTCCAAACTTCAGATCCAAAATTTCCGACAATCACCAGCGATCTTCAAGCACCTCCTCTCCCTCTCCGAAAGTCCCTCTTTTCAATCGTGCTTTGTCCGACGCTCCTAGGAGTCGTCATCGACGAAGACTACGCGTCTTCGTCATTTGTCTCTGACAAAGACAAATCGTCTCAACGAAGACGACGCGACGCCTAAGATCGTCGAACGATGCACGGTCGGAAAGAGGAGACACAGAGGAAGAAGAGATGTCACCTGGAGATCGTCAGTCGTTGTCAAAAAATTCAATCGAAAGTTTGGAAACCCTAGGGGGGAAATACAATTTTTAAAAACTTGAGTTGGGGGGAAAGTGTTAGTTTTTAGGGTTTGGGTGATTAAATTTAAGTTTATTTTTAATATTATAGATAAAATGATGATTTTGCTCTTAAATCCGTCAACTTGACATTTTTTTTAATAACCCATAGATAGATAAATAGGTTTTCCAAAGTTACTAGGTAGAAATTTGAAACGCATATCTTGGGTGGGAAATAGTCCTTTTGCCTATATTTTTAAGGATACATACAAGTAATAATAAGTTACCTTTTTTTTTTTTTTTCAGAAACTTCCAAACCAAGTTCCAAAAACAGGCCTCAATTTAATTCCCTTCTCGATGTCATTATCCAATACAAGACTTTGATCAATTATTTTAGGCCAAAAGACTTATTCCAACTTAAGATATGGTAAAATCTCATATTTATACTGTTAATTTTTAAAAATTAAAAAATTTATTTATTTTTGTTAAAATTTATTATTAGAATTAAAGGCAAAAATATTATTTATATAAATTTTTTCTCAACAATTTCTCTTTATCCAATATTTAAATGGTAACTATTTTCTCTTAAAATTTTTTTCTTCTCCTCCTCCTCTTTAGTGATTGTCTCTTTTTCGACTGTCAACGTTCTCTCTCCCTCCAAGTCTCTTTTGTCATCTTCCCTTATTGTTTTCGTCTTAGATGAAAACGATTTTATTTTTATTTGAAAAGAAAACGATTTCATCTTCATCTTTAATGAAGACGGTCAAGGAAGAGTTTAGGAGGAAGAGAAAATGCAGTAGAAGACAATAAACTTTGCCATTTTTAGTGATAAAAAAAATCTTAGAGAATAATAATTACTTTTCAAATTTTGAATGAAAAAAATTATTAAATTTTTTAACTAAAAAAAAAAATATGATAAATTTTTAATTTTTTAATATTTTTAATTAAATGATTTTTTTACTTTTAACTCAATTACTAGATTTTAATAAAAAGGGAGACTTTAAATTTTTTAAACTTAATGAGTAATAATTGATAATTTTAGCAAACCTTGTGGTTAAGTTTTTTGGCCTTATCTTTTTATTTTATAAAAAAACATTTACATTATCTGAAGATTGACGGTCAAGTCGCATCACCAGAGCCTAAAAGAATGGAATATGCCATCAAGTAACTGGCATCCAATTCTTGGAATCCAAGCAATTTGTAATTTGATTGTACATGGTGGCAGGTGAATCTTACAATTTGTCCATGCATGTTTAGATGGATATGGCCATGAATATATCCGTTTTATTTTTTTTTATATCATATTTTCAAATTCGGTTAAATATTTTAAGTAATAAAAAAAGAAAATAAATTGGACATTAATTTTAATAATATTGATTTTTTTTTCGTTATTTGTAGAAATATTGATTTTTTTTTTAATTATTATGTCGTCTTCAACTTTAATTATAGGGGAATACAGTATCCGACCCGTATTTGATATCCCAAATTGGAGGCCCACTTTTATTGATAGTACAGGCGCAACCGTACAAAACGCATAGCACCAGAAAGATTTAAATAACGGCATAAACCATCATTTGCTTTGCATCTTCATTATCGGAAAGCAGAGAACATGAACTCCATGCTTGTACGGTTACATTTCTTCTCTAATATCTACCAAAGTTTTTATCTTCTCGCTTAATATTTTTTTCGTTTTCGATTATTTCTACTGTCTACAGATTATTGAAATTATATATTAATGATATTTTTCTTCAATTTCAGAGGTGGGAGGATGAATATTGAATGAACTATTGATTAAATTGATTAATAGTTGAGAATTTTCAATGGCTCAACCGCTAAAGAAGTTAGTGTCATGTGTAATTCTTGATTTGGACGGGACGCTTCTGAACACAGGTGTGTTCGTGTTCCATTCATTTTGATCACTTTATAAATTTTGTTTTTGTTTGTTGGTATGATAATTTGTTTTCAATTGATCGGCAGATGGCATTATAACCAATGTTTTGAAAGTGCTTCTGGTTAAGTATGGGAAACAGTGGGATGGGAGAGAAGCTCAGAAAATTGTGGGAAAGACGCCTGTGGAAGAGGCAGCTGCTATTGTGGAGGAATATCAGCTTCCTTGTACAACGGATGAATTTATTGCAGAAATTACTCCCATGTTTAATGATCAGTAATTAACTAAACTCCTCAGCTCTATTATTATTATTATTAGATTATGTGTTAATATAGCTGTCTTTTTGAAAAGTTCAAATGACGAATCTCAAGTGGCTGGAACCTTATTTTGCCCACACATTTTTGTGATTTATGGTGTGTGTAGGTGGGGATCAATTTGAAGCAAGGGTAACGACATTTCGATTGTTTTTTCAGCCTAATTATATATTTTTTTATCCTGACTTTCAATTTGCATCAATTATGGAAATTGTTTTTGCAGCCAAATTATATTTTTTTATCCCTAAATTTGAAATTGCATTTTCATTTTGCAAACTGTTCAAAATTAGGATGTATGCCTAACTCTATGCTTACAATCTGATTTTGATACTTTTACCAAATAATTCTTTTTATTATTGGATCTCCACTCAGCACAATCTTTTGACCTTTACTTTTCATCGTATACTGACATTTTTTATATAAAAATTATTTGTTGCTGGCTTTGCTTTCTTTGTCTATGTAGCCTTAAGCTTTTCTAAGTTGAGCTTGTTCTTGGATTCAAGGAATTAAGACCTAGCAAAATATTCCTTTCCATTCTTAATGGATGTCATAAATTGAGCCATAATATTTGTTGCCTTGAAGCATTCTAAAAATTTGCAAAACTACTTTTTATTCACTAAGTAGCAGTAGATTTTATGGTAATTTTTAAAGGCATTTTCACAATGTCTTTTTACAGGTGGTGCAACATTAAAGCTCTTCCAGGTGCCAATCGTTTGATTAAACATTTGAGTGATCATGGTGTGCCTATGGCACTAGCTTCAAATTCACCTCGGGCAAGCATAGAATCCAAAATTTCTTATCACCAAGGTAGTTTCTTAGAAATTCTGTTGACAATTACTTCTTGCTTCTCAAATAATCAGCACTCTGACATGCCTTGAGGATATGTTCTCTTTCGTTTTTATTTGTAAGCTTGTTTACATATAGTGTTTCTTTTATAGGCTGGAAGGAGTCATTCTCTGTCATTATTGGTGGTGATGAAGTGAAAATGGGAAAGCCATCCCCTGAAATGTGAAATTCGTTAATCTATATGTTGAGACTATTTTCTATCTTTTATAAAAATGTGAAAACTCAATTCAAATTCTAATGTATTGATGTTTCATAATTCAGATTTCTGGAAGCTGCTAAAAGGATAAATATTGAACCTTCAAGCTGCCTGGTTATTGAAGATTCTGTGTAAGTGAGTCTTTAAGTCCTTATTGCAGATACATTCTTTTATTCAGGGGTCATAGGCCTCTAGTCCAGTGCTTTACACGGAGGACATTATCACCTTGGTTGGTGCACTACACGTGTGCTTAATTTTTGAGTTTGTTTTCAAGAATAGAAAAGAACACTTCTATCCAGAACTTGCATAGAAGAAATAATTGTTTGGATATCTATGACCAGATGGTACTAAATTCTTATGATGCCTTTGGCATGCCTGCCATTCAAATACTTGTGTGGATTCTTACTGAAATGAACATTGGAACAAATTTTGTGTTGTTAAAGCGCTGTATGAGGAGATGAGTAGTAGATGAGAACTTTGATACTTCAATTTAAAAAAAAAAAAAGGATAGTTCGTATTTGCCTACATACTTATGTGGAAATGATGACTTCCTGTAATCATCATCAAATTTTATTAAAGCAATCTAGTTGACACTTTAGCCTGGAACAATGTTATGAATAAAAAATTGTATCTTTGGCCTTGGTTTTCTGCAACATCTGTGAGGCCTGCCTGTTTCTGTTTTCCCGAATGATGTGTCTTCCAATATCTAAATAAATTGTTCCTGCGATCAATGAGCAAAAACATGAGCAAAAACTTCATTTTTTTATCATTCTTACCATGCATCCGTAGACTCAGTCATTTACATTGTAAAAGTTTTGGTCATTTCAGGCCAGGTGTTACAGCTGGTAAGGCTGCTGGAATGGAACTTGTCGCTGTACCATCACTTCCAAGGCAAACTCATCTTTACACATCTGCGGATGAAATCATTAACTCTCTACTTGATTTGCGACCTGAAAAGTGGGGCTTACCCCAATTTCAAGATTGTAAACCCTGGACATAAATAATTTATATTATATTCCAAATTTACCGTCTAGCAGAAATTTCTTATCAAATATTTATTGCTAATTGCAGGGGTGGAGGGTACCTTGCCTCTGGAGCCATGGTATATTGGTGGTCCTGTAATTAAGGGATTTGGCCGTGGCTCAAAGGTGCTTGGAATTCCTACAGGTTGGTCAGAATCAACATTTTTATCCTTTGGCTTATTCAGCTAGATTTTCTCTTTTTGACATCTCATGTCTAATACCTGTAACTTCAAAATTGTTACTGATGTCACTTCTATCTCCTATATAAGAGTTTTGCAATTACTCCTGTCTTGCCCTTGAGGTTATGCTTGAAGATTTTGCTTATGTTTTATTTATCTTTTCTCCTCTTTTTGGTTGATTTTATCCCTTTGCTTATTTAACATTTTCGTTATCTATTTTCAGCTAATTTGTCTGCAGAAGGATATTCAGATGTCCTTTCAGAACATCCCTCGGGAGTATATTTTGGTTGGGCTGGGTTATCAAATCGAGGCATTTATAAAATGGTCATGAGTATTGGTTGGAATCCATATTTCAACAACACTGAAAAAACTATAGTGAGTATAATAACATAGATGTGGATGGTAGCATCTTCAGATCCCTATTCTTTTCTTTTGTCATATAAATCTATGTTGTAATGCAGGAGCCCTGGTTGCTACATGAATTTTATGAGGATTTCTATGGAGAGGAATTACGTCTTGTTATAGTTGGCTATATACGCCCTGAGGTATAGGTTACTCTGAGTACCTTTTTTACCTCCATGATCATTATCATGTTCCTGCCTTCCTGTTTTAGTTATAAGTTGTGCTCATGTTATAACAGGCCAATTTCCCATCCCTCGAGAGCCTGGTAGCAAAGATTCATGATGACAAGAGAGTTGCAGAAAGAGGCCTTGATCTTCCATTGTACTCAAAATACAGGGAGGACCCACTCTTGAAAACCGCTTTGTGATGATGCCAGCATCTGCAGTCATTGATCCGGATAACTGCCACTGAAGCTGCTGCTGGTGGGAGATTCTTGAGTATGACAGAATTTTATTCTTACTTTGATTATATGTGTTTTTAGTCTCATAAACTGTGGAGGTGGGGCATTAAAGTAATGCCCCGGAGGGCAAACTAATAGTTGTAATGAATCATCTATCTGCAATCACGCTCAAATTTGAAAGTCCTCTCGTGTGATCCAGAGTCTGTTTTAAACCTTTTCATGGATGATTGCATCCATTATTCAATATCCAGTTCCAACCAGTTGATCTTTTATTATTCGTTTAAATTAGTATTAATTTGACTCAATAGTCAATGCATCTCTTGGATTGAGTGGAATAGGCCATTCTTTTTGTAGTGTTTTTTTGGTTCTGACTACTGTAGATTTTATATTCACTGTGTCCTTTTTATGGCCTTTCAAGCATGATCAGCAAAATTGTGGGCTGTCCATGCCATGCCGGAGGCCTCTGGCATAGGTCTACAGACTGATCTGATATGGTTTGTAAAAAATAAAAATAAAATTATTAAAAATAATTATAAAATATGATGGTCAACTAGCAAAATACACAGGTCAGTCTATTAAAGGCTCACAAAGGCATAACCCAAAGGGTTTTTAGTGTGTCTCCAGCCTTGTTATTCCAGCGGATTGACATAACTCACAAAACTTGTCTTTTGATTAGATTTGACATAGCACAACCTATGAATACGGTAGTTCATATTGAATTTGACCTGATATGACTTACGTATGTGTCTACTAACTTGTTTAATTGATCCTCTTTTTCAATGTACTCGCTAGGCCTAGAAGCTGAGTTCTTTTTAATCTAAATTGAATCTCTTCTTTAATGTATAGTACATTGAAGGTTGAACTCTTTAAAGTTGGTTTACGAATTGTTTTAGTTTCATATTTTACGTTTGATTTGTGTTAGGATTTTATATGGAAAATCTATAATAACAAAAGAAGAGTGAATGACGGACATCTCCTTCAGGTTTAACAAAAAGAAAACAAGAAACACTCTCAAAGGTTTCATCGAGCAACAAACTTTGGGTACCCTGTTGAAAAATAAGGACCTCACAAAATAATGGACTAATTGGCAGCATACAATTTTGACGTGTTAGGCCTAAAAGTCAAGGTTTGTTTTAGGGCCCATTTGTTTTACACCCAATCACCAGCAAAACCATGTGATCAGCCTCGTGGGGTCTCAGTGTCTTCACCACCGATTCATACGTTTCAACCCTACCGCCATCTTTCCCTTCAATTACACTTCTCCTTTCTTTCTGTTGCTACTGCGTAATTGACAATCTAATAGACGACACTGATTCGTTGTCTGCCACAACCAACCACCATCCACTCCATCTTTTAAGCACGGTTTCCCCCCAACAAACACCGCAATAGTCTTTTCATTAGTCTTATCATCTTATTCTTCCTTGCATTACCACAGTTGAAATGCAATTAGAATACCAGAAATAAGTCAACCAAACAGCTAATGTAATATTGAGCCTACTGAACACACAGTGACGGTCTCCAATCATAACTGTGCATTATTTATTTTCTTGGAGATGAAGCTACATATTCTTATTGGCAGACCCACAGAGAGCTTGGTTTCCTTTCTGTATTAGACAACCAACTTAACTCCCAGTAAGTTTAAAGAACAATACTCTTCATTCTTTTCATAAAAAGCGCTTTGTGTGTGTGTGTGTGTGTGGCTTGCTTATATTTATGCAGAGCAGATGATGTGCCTGGCAAGACTTCTATCCACGCTTGTTGCTCCAAGTTGCAAATCTGCTAGTCTCCCTTTAATTTTGCTCTGGCAATTAGGGAATAGGGATGTCGTTTGCATTTTGGAAAAATGGGGTGATCAGATTTTCAAGTCCCAACTACCTAGTGTCCCTAAATTCTAATAAAAAAGTTAATTAATCTAATTAATTAAATTTGCTGATACCCTACTCTTATATAACCAACATTTACTTGGAAAAATAAATATGACAGTTCAACCCATGAAACGAGGTATTTGGCTTATTCTTTTCTGAATAGAGAGGGGATTCCTTAATAAAGATGAAGATGAGAATAATTAAAATCTTCACAATCTTTGACTCGTTTTTTTCCAATTTTTTTTCTCTCATACATATTTTCTAAACTCTTATATATCAAATTACTCTTAAAAATTTTGAATTATTACAAATGTATCTTTAAACCTGATACATATTTCAGTATTTTTATTGCGGAGATAAAGAAGGGAAGGGGAGAGAAAAATAAATGTAAAGTAGTTCTCTAACTTTGCATTCTCATGACAAATTGTCAATGTGAAAAAGAAATTTTTTGCTTTGGATGCAAACTTGCAAGAGTTTGCTTTCTAAGCTTCCGCTAGCATGTAGGATATGACATACTCAAGCTCCCCAGTATTCATCTCATCAGGAATGAAAAGCTCGAGCTCCTCACTCCCACTCACCACCTTAGAAGACTCGAGCCCACAAGAGTTTTCTTCTGAGTTTCAAACAAACGTTTTTCATTCAAAATATACCTAAGTTACAGAGATCCAGTCTTGCAAAATGAATTCCAAAAATTTATAGCAGTGTCATATCAAAGACATGAAACCACTTGAAGGTGCCACAAATAAAGGAGAAAAGAAAAGAGAGCCCAAAATATCAAGACAAGTTCAATGCCAAATAAAAAAAAAGATGGGATGCCTCATTTTGTTTCAAAAGAGTAAAGAAAACAATGAAAAAGGGAGAAATAATTCTGGGAAAGAAGATAGTGACCTCAGAACCAATAAACCAATAAATCAGGCATTACCATCCCCACTGCTTTTCTTTCAACATTTTCAACATCTAACTTATACATTTGTTACCTGGCTTTGCCTTGTCGTCTTCCTTCGGTCATATCACTGTGACACTCAAAATTTGCTCATCAAGAAACAACCTTTTTGTAAAAGTGAGCTACTTTTCCCAATTTGGTTATTTCAATTTCATTTTTAAATTTTATTTTTATCAATTATTAAAAGGAAGAATAAAAATTGATTTTTTATACGTTAATTAATGTTTTCAGGAGGGCTTAAATTTGGGTATTAATGACAATCTCATAAAAAGCCTACAAGCCTCTCAAAATCTAAATCTTTTCTCTTCTCTTCTCTTCTCTTTCAGTTTTCTTCCCTTTACTTTCTTTACTCAATTTCTCAAATGGCTTTAGCTTTTCTTTCTTCATCATCCTCCCTTTGAGTTCCAATCTTCTCCCTTTCTCTCATGGGAGAAAACGAAAACCCATTAATTCAAAGTTCAAAACTCAATTCAGCCATCATCCCCATGAGTAACAATATTAATAAATTTTCTTCAGACGATGCGCCTCCTTTCTTTTCAACTATTCTCACTCTGTACATTCTAATTCTCCTTTACTTTCCTCGCCTTTTCTTCAGAATCATTCTCTCTCCAGTTCCCATTATCACTTTAACTCTTCTCCTATCTCTCCTCCGGTTCGGTACAGCACAAAAACAACTTCAACAAACCCGGACCCGGACTCCAACTAACTGCACTCCTGAAGCCGCTGATCAATTATTGTGCGACTCTAATAATTCACATGATCGTCAAGATCACAAATGGGCATGCGCTGAAAAGTGTACTCTCACCCCGGGCCCCCGTTTCGAAGACTCGTTCATTGAGTGGAACGTGACGGCTCCGTTAGAAGTCATTTATGAGGCGTCTGAAGAAGGTAAAGAAGAAGAAATCGAAGGAAATAATAAGGACCCGACCCGGCTTGGAATTGAGCGGTACCCATCTTTGTCTTTGTACTACCCGGAATCGGATTCTGATAGTTCATCCAATGGTGATTATCCGGCAATCGGAGAATGGGGTTCGCCGGAAAGTGTGAGGCTTCAGTGGGAAGACGAAGATAGAGAGGGGTTGATAGAAATAGCGGTCGATGGTGTTAACAATAATGGTAGAAATAATGATAAGATGGAGATGGAGATGGAGTTGGATTTTGTGGATAATTTTCATGGCGAAGAAGAGAATAATTTGATAGAGATTGACATTTCAGGGGAGAGTTAATTGAAGGTGATTACTGATAATTATAGTTAATTTTTTTTGGGTTTTGAGTTTTTTAATTAATTTTGATGGAATTAATTACCTAATCCAAAAATTTTAATGCATTATATAAGTTTGTGTATTTGGTTTTACATACTGGGATTTTCTGTTGTTGCTTTTTGACTAATAGCTCTGAAATCATTCCATGATTTTATATTGAAATATTTGATTAAACTTTTATGCAACATGTTGTAATTGTAATTGTAATTCGGCCAAATACCTTATTCCCACCCAAGGTTTGATGTTCTATTTATTTCCACCCATTAATTTTTAAATATTTAACTTCTACTTATATGTTATTAAAGTTAACAAAATCTGTTACTTATAGGTATAAAATTATTATTTAATTAATAATTTTAAAAAATAAAAATTTATATATTTTTTAGTTTGAAAAAACTATCAATTTTCCCTAATATTAAGTTATAAAAAGTTGTATTTTTCTTTTAAGGTTTCAATTTTTCAACAAAATCTCTCTCTCTATCTAAAAACTAACACCTTTTGGCCCTCTCTCTCCCTTCTTCTAGATTCATCTTTGTTTGGACAAATATGAATCGTCTTCATTCAGAAGAACCGATGAAGACACTCATTTTTGTCAATTCATATAGATGAATCATATTGAGAGAGACAACTTTCAAGTTGTTTGAGAGGGAGGGATATTGCCGAGAGAGACAGAGAGCACTAAAAAAATCGGTTGTTTATTGGAAAATTATTCTGAAAAATTTGAAACTCTAGAAAGGGAAGGTAATTTTTCAAAATTTAATCATAAGAAAATTTGTTAATTTTTAAGATTTATGAGGTAAAATGATATAAATTTTTATATTTTTAAAAAATACTAGTTAAATTATAATTTTATCCCTAAAACTAACAGATTTTGTTAATTTTAATAGTTTATACGTAAGATTTTAAGTTTTTAAAAATTAACAAATAAAAATTGAATATGCATCAAACCTTGGGTGGGAATAAGTCTTTTGGCCTTGTAATTATAATTGCCTTCGATAGTTCCATGCCAAATAAGAGGATGAGGCATTCAAATAGATTTGGTCAAAATAATAATTAAAATCTCATGTTATATGTCTCTTACCATATTGATTGATTGATTAAGAAATTTAATCCAAATGTTACTTGGAATGTAGCTGACGTTATGAGGACATTATCACTAATCACCCCTATAATTTCAATAATCAATAAAACCCATATATTTTTTGTAAGTAAAACTCTCTCAAGAAGCTAAGTGATGAGGCTTTTCAAAATTGTTTGAAAAATAGTATATATTATCTATTAATGAAACTATAGGGGTGGTTATTGATAGTCTCCCAAAGTTATGTGATGAAGCTTCCTGCACCTAGAATCAAAGCATATGTTTGAAGCTCAAACACATTTGCTAAATTCATTGTACTGTCTTTGTTGTCTTGTGTTTGGCCATTACCCAATATTACCAAAACCAACCGGATTCCAAAGAAAGGCTTGTATAGGCATTCTTCCACTGGGCCTCGACTTCGTTGATAAGGTCATAGGCTTGGTAAAATCAAACCTGGCTTTTAAAATTATTAGTCTAAAGCTTTATTTATTTTGGTGTAAAATGACATCAACTTACCATAAATTACCAATTAAAATTAGCCAATATAAAGTAGATATTATCTATTTCTTTTTATTTTCTTATTTTATATCTTTAAGATTGGAATTTGGAACAAAAAATTTAACATCCTTGGGTATCATAGTTTTGCTTATGTGAGATTTGTCTAAAAGTATCACATATACTCTTCTTTATGAAACTTAATGTATCATCGCTCAAACTGATCCACAGTCAAGATGTTATACATTTTGGACATATAGTCCATTCTAATTTTGTTTCTCGGCTTTACAACTCAAATGACGTCTTGATAGTTTAAAGAGTTCACAAACTATTTAACCAGTCAAGTTTTCTAATCCCTAAACAATGTGAGATGCATAAACAAACTCAATATTTTTTTGTATTTCATTAATGTAAGATTTTCCTAAGGGTATCACAAAAGATTTATATAAAAAAAAAAAACCAATAACAATAATTTACCTCATTAAATTTAAAAAATATATATATATATGTCTAATTAAACTATATCTATTAATAAACTAACACATATATTTATATTCTATCTATCATTACTCAAAATAGGTTAGGTTCGTCTCTGAATATAAATTTTCCCCAAACTTCTAAAGTTAAAATTAAGACTCCTACATTTTTTTTTGTACACAAGTTTTAGTCGTTATATCAATATATGTGAATGTTTAGAATTATGTATAAATGAGTAATATTATGTGTATATATTTTTTGTACATAATTTAAGTATATAAATAATATATCATTATGCGATTCAATATTACTTTATTTTTAATTTAAAATATCTAAATATATAATGATATATTATTTATGTATTTAAATTATATATAAAAATATATATAAATATAGTTTTATTGTGTGTATACTCTTGGCATAATTTAGTAACATAAATAATTAGATTGTGTCACTAAAATCTTGCATTGACTTTAGGCATAGTATAAAATTTATCCGAGGCTGATTGTGCGTAAATATTCGGATTATTTTATTAAGACTTCAACATGAGACTATTAAAAATGGGATTAGAGTAATATACCAGCCAGGGTGTCAAGAAACGGTGTCGTATGAAAGTTAAATATCTAAGTTGATTGGGTATTTAGATTACTTGTACGGCTTTGATTTCTCCATTACTTTCGGCGGCCTTTCTTTCCAACTGGGTTTTATGGTCAAACACCAAATCGTGTGATGTCATCAACCAACGAACATTCTTCTTACCTCATTTACTCCTCAAAGTTTGGGAGAAATAAATGACACTCAATACTTTTGGAAACTAACAAATCCACCCAAAAAAGCCTTCACAAACATTAGTGAAATTCGTTATTTTACTATATAAATATTATAATAATTCCCTCCGTAGTTATGATATTGCTGAATAATTTGATATGTAATAAACAAATATAGGTGAGGGAAGGAGAATCTGAAATTTTTGGATCTGAGATTTAAGTTATATTCCCAGAAATTTATTTATTTTTGTTACATATTGATTAGACAGAAAAGTCTTTTTTTTTTAATTTTAGTTCTGTATATTGTATAAATAATCTCAAACTTTATATATATTTTGTAATGACTTATTTTAAATATCATAATATAAATGATTATTTTAATAAAACTTAAAATTCAACATAATTCAAATATTTTATGTCAGATCATCATGCCCAACTAACGTTGTCCCTTTTAATGTCGAATCTAATTTTTTAAAAATATATATTTTATAAGTTTAACAAAGGTAAAATACCTAATAAGTTGACAAATATATATATATATATATATATATATATATATTGTATCAAAATCGAACTGTAACACATTTTTTAGAAAAATATTATCCTTCGAAAAAGAATGTTATCGTACTTAACTAAGTATGACACACTTGAACATATTTGACATATATAAAAATTTCAAGTGTCATTTACAAAGTACCCTAAAATTAAACTTATCAACAGAAACATCAAAAGATGTATAAAAAAAATTAGCACATATAAGTGTAGTCTATTATGATAGTAACAATCTCAAAACACCCGTGGATCCTAAATTTACAATGATTCAGTATATGCAATGCATGAAAAAAACTATTGTGAAAGCATTTTTCTTTAAAACATTTTTTTCTAAAAATATTTTTTTATATGCTTATCAAATTGGGTTGAGGCATGGATTAAACTAGAATATGATAATTTTTTTTTCAATAAAGTATATTGTTAATACCCCTCTATCATTTGTCATGGATTTTTATTCAATAATAACGTAACTACAAATTACAATTAAAACCATATAATAAACATATTTATATCAAAACATCAAAAATTATGATGAATAAATAACAAAACACACATAAAAATATCTATAAGGTGTTTGGTTTTGGGGTCATCTTTGTTTACCGAGTAATTCATATTTTATTAATGATGTTATTTTGTTTACTTTAAGTAATATTTATTACTAAATATGATGTGACAAGTAATATAAGGATAATATATAAAATTACTAATTTTACTTTGAATATTATAAGATTATCAAGATAATTTTAATTTTGTTATAATTTTATCCTTAATTAAAAATTTTAAAATAAAAATACTATTATTTTTAATTAGAATAATAAATATCATAAAAAATATTTTAGAAAAATATACTGACAATAAGATAATAACTTGAAATAATTAACTTAATCGATTTGTTTAATAATTTGACACTATAAAAAAGGCTAATATAGTTCAAATATGCAATTTATTTTAAAAAAATTCATAGAACGAATATTTAACATAAGTGGTGTTACTTTAACCAAATATAATACTAATTTATATTTAATAAGATAGTTAAGTTAAATAATATTTTATTATTTCTTTAATATTATCAATCAAATACAATAATAATTTAGATATAATAATTTTATAAAATATAATAAGTAATTTTTACTTAATCAATTTATGAGGTAATAATTTATTTTTGTTAATAAAAGATTTCTTCGATAATATATTAAATTCACTACATCCCACACCACTATAATTTTGGCAGCATTTTAGCACTTATAATTCTTACAATTACGTAATTAAGTGTGTTTTTAATTGTCAAAATGAAATATTTTGCATGAACTAATATACCCCTTGAATAGTTCTGACATTCAGGGGTATTAATGTTAGTTTTAGAAACAAATGGGTTTTCCGAAAATTGTTCAAAACTTTATAGTGGCCAGAAATTCAATGGCCATTTCGTCGCCCTCCAAGTCAAGCAACTAAATGGGAACCGATGCGGCGAGATTTACACTCCCACGCCCGACACGTTTCTTTCCTTTCCCTTCCCACCAAGTTGGATTCTTTCTTTATTCATTTCCATATTTTCCTCTCAACCCTTTCTTGTCCGCCTTTTTTTCTACCATTTACTACAACAAACCCTACAACAAGGCGCGTCTTTCTCTCTCTTCGTTACTGCTTCGTTTCATATCAAAACGGTTAATCGCTTTCATCTTTCAGAATTTAAAATTTTCTGCGTTAGAAATGCGAAATTTTACGTTATACGAGAGATTTTCTAGAGCTTTCCATGATTATCCTAAACTTTCTAAGTTGATTATCATATCCACCATCAGGTAAGCTCTCTACATCTTTCCTCTGCTTTGGAGTTTGGTTCTGTTTAGTGATTTAAAAATTTAAGTTTATTTATTTTTTTGCAAGTAAACTTACATGGAGATCTAACGTTTACCGGTAGAGTAAGATTGAAAAAAGATTGATCGTTGTAGAATTAAATTAATAGAAAGAGCAAAAAGTGTATGAACAAGTATATTTTGGTAGGATTTTAATGTTCCTTTTGCTTATGGTTACTTGATGTTATTGCAGTGGTGGTGGCCTTATCGCTTATTCTGAGGCGAATGCATATAAAGATGCTCCAAATGCAACGGGAATCAAGAAAAAGAAGGTGGTGGTACTCGGAACTGGTTGGGCGGGAACCAGTTTCTTGAAGAGTCTCAACAGTCCCTCATACGATGTTCAAGTGATATCGCCTCGTAATTACTTTGCATTCACCCCGTTACTGCCCAGTGTTACATGTGGTACTGTGGAAGCTCGCAGCATTGTTGAACCAGTTCGTAACATAGTCAAGAAGGTAATCTTTATTTTTTTGCCTTGAGCATGCTTCTTGTATTTTGATTTGATATACGGACAGTGATTATTTACTTTCTCTGTTGATTACTGTAAATTTTGTAATGTAGTTGTCATAATTTTCCTGCTGTTTTCTCTCTGAGTAGAAAAATGTTAACGTCACTTTCTGGGAGGCTGAATGTTTCAAGATTGACGCACAAAATAAGAAAGTTTATTGTCGATCTAACCAAAACACCAACTTGAATGGAAATAAAGAATTTGCTGTGGACTATGATTACCTTGTAATAGCAATGGGAGCTCGTCCTAACACATTCAATACGCCTGGTGTTGAGGAGAATTGCCATTTCTTGAAGGTAAAATTCCTTGCCATGGATTGATGTTTTGCTGTATCTTTATGTAACTATTAATATTCCCGATATGTAAAACATACTTCCTCTGATTAAGAACTGGACATTTCTAAACTTCTTTTCGTTGCTATTGTTTTCTAAAAGAAATGATTTTTTGTCATCCAGGAAGTTGAAGATGCTCAGAGAATCCGCAGGCATGTTATAGATAACTTTGAGAAAGCAAGCCATCCTGGTCTAAGTGATGAAGAGAGGATGAGGATTCTTCATTTTGTGGTAGTTGGTGGTGGACCAGCTGGGGTGGAGTTTGCTGCAGAGCTTCATGATTTTGTAACTGAGGATTTGATGAAGCTATATCCATCGGTCAAAGAATCAGTTAAAATAACCCTTCTGGAGGCAGCAGATCATATTCTTAACATGTAAGGGTGTAAACTTTTAAATCCTTCTGGTCAGCAATTTTTAGTGTGTTGTTCATGACGCATTAATTTTTCAATTGTCTTATAACATGAAAAGCTTGCCTCAGCTTTAAAAATATGTTTATCTGTCCTGAATAACTCTGAAACTGGAACTCAGGATTTTTACATAATTTTGAAGATCTAAACTGTATATATAATCTCCCAATTTCATCCCAGAAGAAATGTCTATTGTCGAGAAAATGATAGAATTAATTTATGTGCCTTCAGACAAGTCTATTTAATATAGAAACCATCCTTTCATTCCTGCTTAAAATCTGCTAATTTTTTAATATAATTATTTTCGCATCTTTTATGAATTGACTCTATAAATCTTATCTACACTGATTCAGAGTCTCTTGCATGTATCACAAATGTGCATACGCTAGATCTATGTATAAAGTTCAGCTAGTTCTTTTTTTTTTTTTTTTTTTTTGTGTATAAAAGAAGGTCAACAACTTTTTATTTTTTGATTTGCATTAAAGTTTGCTAATGCTGTAGAATTTCTTGTTTTGCAGGTTTGACAAAAGAATCACTGCTTTTGCTGAAGACAAGTTCCAAAGAGATGGAATTGATGTGAAACTAGGATCCATGGTTGTTAAAGTAACTGATAAAGAAATTTCTGCCAAAGAAAGAGGAAAGGGGGAGACCACTTCCATGCCATTTGGAATGATTGTCTGGTCGACAGGCATTGGACCTCATCCTATGATAAAGGAATTTATGAAGACTGTTGGTCAGGTGTGTTAGTTCAAGAGTCATCAACTTCATTATTAGTTGCCTTCACTATCTTAAATTCTGTCTGCCATTTGTGATTTTAGTTTCTGAATGTATGAAGCAATTTCTTACTGGTATTCATCACAACGGCTGACCATATAATTTACTCTTCTGTTGACACAGACAAATAGGCGTGCTTTGGCAACTGATGAATGGCTGCGAGTTGAGGGATGTGATAATGTTTATGCACTGGGTGATTGTGCAACAATTAACCAGCGCAAAGTGATGGTATCTTTGCTATTTTCCCATCTCATTTCTCTTTTGAGCGTAAAAAGTTTAACTAAATTTCCAGTGTTTTGATGTTTAAGTCCGGCTAATATTTTCCCTGTTTGTGCTAAATTCTTTCCAGGAAGATATTGCAGCAATATTTAGGAAGGCAGATAAGGACAAATCTGGAACTCTCACAGTCAGAGAATTCCAAGAGGCCATCGACGACATTTGTGAAAGATACCCTCAAGTAGAGCTTTACTTGAAGAACAAGAAGATGAGGAATATTGCTGATTTGTTGATGAATGCCAAAGGGGATGTTGCCAAAGAGGCTATTGAACTGAATATCGAAGAATTCAAAAAGGCTCTTTCCGAAGTGGATAGTCAGATGAAAAATCTCCCAGCAACAGCGCAGGTTTTACACTGATATCACTACATGCCTCTTTAAATATTCACCGACCCTTCTTTTACATGTCTACTTGAATATTAATCTTTGGCCTGATGTTCAGGTCGCAGCTCAGCAAGGTCAATATCTTGCCAAGTGTTTTAACCGTATGGAAGAGTGTGAAAAAAATCCAGAAGGACCTCTCAGGTTCAGGGAATCAGGCCGCCATCGGTTTCAACCATTTAGGTAGATTTGTTTCCCACATATGTACATTACATTTAAGATAGAAAACTCCTCAACATGGGTGTTTTTTAAATGTCAGTTGAGCTTAAAATGCCAAATTGGGAGATATCCTCTCCTGAAGCTGGGATTTAATTGCAACTTGAGAAATGTTTTTATGATGAGGTTTGTGGTGTGGATTTAACCAGGTATAGGCATTTAGGACAATTTGCTCCGTTGGGAGGGGAACAAACTGCAGCTCAGCTTCCTGGGGATTGGGTTTCTATAGGCCAGAGTACCCAGTGGCTTTGGTATTCAGTCTATGCAAGGTACCTTTTTTTTTTTTTTCCTAATTCATAATTCCGCTCCTCTGGCTTAAAACTCTATGAGGATAATTAGATTCGAATTCGAAAATTAAATATTTTCAAGTTTGAGGTTGAATTTTAAAGGTGTTTAACTTGTCAAACATGCAACTTTAAAAAATTTTAATACGAATCAACTAAAATAATATTATTTTGATTAATATATATCGAAACAACATTATTTAGTAATTTTTTGTTTGATTACACTACTAAATCTAGCTTAAATATCCATTTGAGTTTAAGTTTAAATTAAACTTGAGTTTAATTTTTCTTAAATAAGTCAAATTTGAATAACTTTAAAATAAGATTAAATTTAAATTAACTTAAATCAAATTAAATTTAAACTTAAACAAATTCAGACTTGACCCGACTTATACCCTTTGTTTAAGTAAGTCTTGTATTAATGCTTTGATTCTCTAAAAATTCAGCAAGCTTGTGAGCTGGCGCACGAGGACACTGGTGATCTCCGACTGGATGAGGCGTTTTGTTTTCGGAAGGGATTCAAGTGGCATATGAGGCAGCAACAGTTACTGCTCCAAGAGCTCCTGATGGGTAGAGTCAAAGCATGTTTTGTCAATCACACATACTAGTTGGACAAATAGTATTTTTTAATTGTTAAATAATTCACAGTTCCGGCCCCCGCTGTAGTTTTCCAATTTACAGAACTTGTGGGCTCAATTGGTTCTAGTTCCTTTTTACTTGAGGTGCCACATCGTTTTGCACCCGAAATTTAATATTATATATGATGGGGTCATCATAATTTATCATTTTATTCATCTACCACTAATGATAATGCGTCATATTTAGACCCATAATACAACTATCAAACTTAATATCGTGGTTAGGTTTACAAAAAAGTTGTTATATTAGTTAGCTAAATTCATATCAAGAGAAAAATCAATGTTTTTAAAGTTGAATTGGTGATTTACTTAATTATTTTATTGATTTACAGTTTGACTGAATTGTAAAACTGAATTAGATTATAAATTAGTTTATAATTTAATTAATTGAACTAACTAATTTGACCTAATTTTAAATGCATTGACAAAACCATCAATTACTTTTATAAATACCATTTTAATCTTCAATAGTCCACGTTCACGTGTACAAACATGAGAGATTTATTTGGTTAGACAAGTTAGGCCCATTTTGTCTTGAAGCTCAAATGCCACGTGTAATCACCCCACAACAAATACAGGAGAACCCTTAATGTAAAATGAAATTCGGCAGACCCAGTTGCATAAATCAGATAATGACTCCTTAGACATTGAATAAAAAAGGTAGACTTGGTTGAACATGGGGTTCCTAATCCTTGGGGGACAAAAAGTTAGACAAATTGGGTTTGGTTTTGTACGTGGAATTAGAGGGTTTTGCGGTTTTTTTTTTTTTTTTAACCAAAGACTTTATCCATTTTAGTTAAAAGGTAAATCAGAAAGAGATAATCGGATTTATAATCTCATCATTATTATATTAGATAAGTTAAAATTTTATAAATATGATAAAAAATTAAACTCAATTTTTTTTAAAAAATATTTTAGTGTTTTATTAATTTTGTTAACTTTAGATATTTATAAGGTTTTAGTTTATTTTAAGGAATACAAGAAGAAAATTTTCTGGATAATAGTACAAATTGAATGGCTTTAAATTTCTAATGAGTAGAAAAATGATTTTGCCTAAAACTGTTGTGTAATTTATGCAAGTTTGTGATGATGAAAAGTCTATGGTGTGGCCTATTTTATTTCTCTCCATTTTGATGATAGAATCAATAATTTTCTCCTGGCAAGTTTTTTATCTATTAAATTTTATTTCGTAAGTTTAACTTAATCTATAGTAATAACATTATATTATTAAAAATATTTAAATAAAAAATTTAAATAAAAATATTTTAAAAAAAGCCACTAATAATTAATATAATTCCTAATGTGAATTCACTAACCTAAAAATAACATTGTTGATTCGTATATATTATTTTAAAAATTTAATAAACAGATAATTATTTATAGTTTATGATTATTGATGAGATTTTTTTCATCATCTAATATAATAACAATAAAGATCAATAAATTAATTTTAATTTTCATTACAACGAAAGATAAAATGAACAGAATAAAAAGTTATATCCATAATAATTTTTTAATATGCCAATGGGTGGGTGATCTTTAGTCTAGGTATTAGTTATCACATAGACATAGTATATTTTAAATAAAATTATATATATTAATTTTAAATATATATAATATATATATATATATATATATATTTAATTTATAAAATTATATAATTAAATAAATTTGAATCAGAATACCGTAAGTTTTGTAAGAAAATCCACTTTTATCGTTGGCCGACAATGCCATCAATGCCATCCTAAACGAGTGGAAGAAAGGTGAGGGTCGGGATTAATGGGATATGGTGTGCACATGCTTTCAAAAATGGAAAAAATTGTTCCATTTGTACTGTAAATGAGATAACCCTTAAAAAAAGTTGAATAACCATGTTCTTATTCACTTATGATTAGATTTGAATTAAATTAGTTTAATTTTAAAAGTCAATTTAATTTGATTTGATTCGGTTTAAATTCATTTATTTTAAATATGAATAGGGTTCAAGTTAAAAGATTCGATTCTTTTTAAAACAAAATAAAACTCGAATTATAAATAATTCGGTTTGATTTAGCTCATGAGTTGGATAAATGGTTTGATTCAATTTAAACTTTGCTCATGACTCGATTCAAATTATGTTAAATAATTGTTAAAAGATGTCATTTTGTCAATAAACTACGAATTTGAACTACTTATTTGAATCATAAATTTGAGTCAAATTCAAACTGAATTCAAATTATCTTTAATATTGACTTAATGAATTCGAATTGAACTATTTTTTATTTAAAATAAACTTGAGTCAAGGAATGTTTGGGCTTAGCTTAGTTTATATCTATCCCTACATATTCACTCATATTTTCAAAATAATAAAATTATACGTATCGATTTTTAATATATAAATGAATATATATTTGATGTATATTATTAAATGATTGAGTGATTTTAAATTAAAAATAAAATAATATTCAATTATATAATAAAATATTATATATATATATATATATTATTTATTATGGATGAAAAAATAGTTACATGTAACATCACTATTCCAAAATCGCAAAATTGGAGTTGGAGATGGAGATGGAGAGTACACCTTAGCCAACCCAAAGATGGGAGACGAAGGTGCGCGTCCTATCTTTGGAAATTGTCAAGTGTAATCGGAAGACGTCTCTCTATTGGAAATAATTACTTGCATCTACAACATGTAAGTAGTATAATCAATTCAAGGCAATTTTAATGCAATATTCATAACCGAAGTATTTGGCAACGTACTAAATGCAATGGGTTTTCAATTAACAATTCATTAAAATTTGCATTCTACTACATTAAAATTCATAAAATTTATATTAAAGTTAATTTTAGATTATTATGATTATTATTATTATGCAATAAATTTTAACTTACATATTGACTCTCAAAAAAATGGCTAATTGTAAAAACAATTATGTATACCTTTATCTATAATTAGAAGGAGGAGTCTCGTTGAACATTTTGGTTTATTGTTGATTTGTGGCAAATGATTTTTCCAATATCTTCAATAGAATGAAAAAGTCTCTTAATATGTTAGTCTTAAAGTAGACACTCTTTATAAAACTTTTCATAGAAAGATAATGAGGAAGACTTCAAAATGATAGTGTCCTTAAAATATGTTAATGCAACGTTTAATTGCAATTTACTACATGAATAGCTTTAGAGGTGTAGAGCTTAACTCATTAAGGGCGGATAAATTGTACTATATAATTGTTTAATTATGATGCACTTCTCATTTTTTTTGAGTAAAAAGGTTCCTTAATCTTAAGCAATGCACTCTCTCTCTCTCTTTTGCACCACTTTCAAACATGTGCACACTCATATTGTAGTGTTAATTGAGAAAGTACAACTTACACAATGAGCTAACAATATGTGTAATTTTTAACACATATCTTAATAAATATAATATTTTTTTTACTTGTTGTGGATTCTATTTACTCAACAGCTTGAGTGTTGATGCCTTAAATGATCGGTTAATGGTGACTCGCATATACCATATCTCTTTTCAATGACCATGTCTATTAGACTACCCTTTAACACATAATTGGGTTTGATGGGTGAAGCAAACCCAAATTTTTTATCCCAAAGTCTAGACTCTTGTCACTCTACAATATTTCAAATGAGTAGAAACAATTGTTTTAAAGATATGAATACTCATAAAGGTTTTGCATGCATTAAATGATTATGTATAAGACTCACATAATCGTTTTTCAATTTAGGTAACCCACTAACAAACATCAAACAATCATACATAGAACATGCACGATCGCTAAACACCTTGAGAACTTACAAAACATGTTTCATAAGTCAATGAACTCAAGCCCTGTAAAGCATCTCTTCGGCTTATCTTGCTTCTACCTTCAATAATTCATGTCATATTCATGTTCTGGTTCATAGAGTATCTTGACATGTCTAGGTATTAATACACAACCCTTAACAGTCTCTTAAACCTTGTGGGACAATCTTTCCCCTGATTGTTCATCTCTACAAAACGCTTATTCTATTCTACTAACTTACATAAGACTGTTAATGGTTATATGACTCTTGTTTAGACTCCCCACAAGCAGGCAGATTTTTTATTTTTTTCACTCGAAAGTGAAATTCATCTGGATTTGTGTTGGAAAATGATTTCTCAGGAAATTGTCAGCTTGATCCAAGAAAGTATGTAAGGTCTATTTATTCCGCTGACAGAATTTCAGGCTTTATTCCATTTATTCAGTTGTTGTTTGCTGGAAGATTACACAGACAAATTAGATTCTGATTGAGATTCTAATATTGTTTTTAATGGGGAAGAAGAAGGTGACCTGAAAAAATTCTGATGCCTTGTAAAGACAAAAGAAAGTACCTTGCATAGAATGATCAAGATTTGACTGGTTCGTTTGGAACTATGCGTGGAATAAATTGAATAATTCAGTAACTTTTACATCAGCCCATCCCATCTTGTTCACAATCAAAACTAAAGCCTCCGTAAATAATGTCTTCAATTTTATGGAAGAACTGTTTGCGAATGAGACTATGACAGTCGAGCAGAGAGGGAGAGAAAAATCTGAAGAAAGAAAGGATGTGAACAGGGACGATGAAGTTTGTCGAAAAGTGTCAAAATCTTAATAATAAATTTTAATAAAAAATAAATATTTAAATTTTTTAAAATTAGGATTTTGTGATTTTACCAAATCTTGGTGGGGATAAGTCTCTTGACCTTCTTATTTGTATGAATGAAATATGCAATGTGAGGTCCACTATACCCTGTTTATCCAAGTATTCGTTCTTTGAAGAAAGAAAAGAATAAAAATGAAATGATGTATAAAGAGTAAATGATGGAGGTGATGATTTGCACGTGATCTACACTGGTAAAACTGGTCGCACAGTGAAAAATGAAAATGAAAATGAAAACGGGGACCTCTCGAAACGATGATGTGGAGTTGTAAGGATCATCACCGTTCATGGCGGGTTAGAAAATTATAATTAAAAATATATATCGTTTGATCGAAGGAGCTGTCGCGTCGGCATCAGTAACTTTTTCATTAAAAATTACTTTTTACTATTTTCAACTCGCTCATTCTGAATTTTTAACCAGTTATTTACTCAACGCCCAAAGTCACTACCTCCCTCTAACCTACACCAGTCGCGCACCGCCCACCGCTTTAGTTGATTTTGACTTTTGTCCTCAATCGCCTACGTGGAGGGGATGTGCGCAGTACGCACCTAGGCACAGGTTAGGTAGATGTGTAGTGCTGGTCGTCCTTGTTCACTCCATGTCTTATGTCTGTGTCAGCTTGAGCGAAGGACTGAACTCAGACAATAATATTATTAATAATTATTATAATCATATAATTATAATTATTATTCATTTATACAATTGTTTCTTCACTACTTTTGCTATAATACGCAAGGTCTTCTGTTGCCTTCTTGTTTGGCTCTGCAACTGTTTTTTTATTATAAGTATACAGGGAGAGAGAGAAAGAAATTAGCTTTGTTTTAGAGATTCCTTTAATGGTAGATCCGACCTTTCAGTAGCTTCAATCTACCATAATCTCTTTTTCTCTCTTTATTTTTTACTTGTTTGCTTTCTTCGAATCTAATCTTCCATTTATGCGACGGTGACGAAATGATGAAAATGAAATTTTCGTGAATTGATTACTAGTTAGTTATTGTTTTATAGAGTTTTGAAAGTTTCTGTGATTGAGATAATGATAATGGAGTCGATGAGGAAAAAGGAATCTCCGAGCTCTGTCGTGTCAACTCAGTTCCCAGACGAGGTACTCGAGCGAGTGTTCGCTCTCTTAACTTCACACAAAGATCGAAGCTCAGTCTCTTTGGTTTGTAAAGACTGGTACAACGCGGAACGCTGGTCCAGGACTCATGTGTTTATCGGTAACTGTTACTCGGTTTCGCCGGAAATTCTGGCTCGCCGGTTCCCTAACATTCGCAGCGTCACTCTGAAAGGAAAGCCGAGATTCTCGGATTTCAATTTGGTGCCACAAAATTGGGGAGCTGATATTCACGCCTGGCTCGTTGCTTTTGCTGATAAATATCCATTCCTTGAGGAACTGAGGTTGAAAAGAATGACCGTTAGTGATGAGAGTTTGGAGTACGTGGCCGCTAATTTCCAGAATTTTAAAGTGCTTTCTCTTCTGAGTTGTGATGGTTTCAGCACTGATGGTCTTGCTGCAATTGCTACACATTGCAAGTAAGTTTGAAAATTATATTAGCTTTTATTTTTATTTAAATTTTTTTATTTGTTTTAGTTGGTTTGGATTTTAATAGTTAGAGATCTCGGCAGTATTTTTGTTTATTAAAAAGAAGTTGATTTGTCGGAGTATTACTGTCAATGGGTTCTCTTTTGGTTTGATGAGGCTATGAACAATAATGGAACACGTGGTTGAGAAATAAATGCCTTAGCTTTGTTGTTGTTACTATATAAGAAAATTTAAGCGTTATTTTCGTTTCTATTTCTTTGTTTTTCTTCTGTTTTTTGTTGATGTGACATTTAACCTGTGCCTAGCATTCAATTGGAGGTATATCCTCGTCATCCTACACAAAAATATCCCCTAATTACTACAAGTTAAAATTAATGAAACAGATGACTAACTTGTTGCCTACTAATGTTTTTACGAGGGAATAATTTCATCTGAAGAATGATTAACTCATTTGATCTTCTTGCGTCTTGAGATGAAATGAAGGCACACATGATTCTTTGTTAAATTCTTATCTAATTCTGTTGCTACAATTGGATTCATGTAAAAGATCTTCTTTCAAACCGAACCCTAGCTTCTTCTTAGGGATTAGCTTGTATTTATATAATCAATCTAGTTTTTGCTATTATGTAAGTAGAAGTTTGAATGCAAAGTTTAATGGGTAGCTTTGATTATTGATTTTGTATAGATGTGGACAATGAATTATTTGCTTTTGATGATTTGACTTTGAATCTTGTTGCTTTTACTATTTCTTTATAATAATTTTTTGTTTCTTTGATAAGCAAGGAATAGTTTCTGCCTGAAATGGAGTACAGTATTCTTGAGAACTTTGCGTTTGATTGGTGTCCTTGTTTGGTCAATTGAATGACATGTATTAATACCTATGTTTAAAGTAAATATGTTTGTTTCTTGAGTAGAAAGTTTGCTTGCTTTTCTTTGTACTACTTGAACAGGACTTTCGTGCTTAAAGAAGAAGCACATGTCCACTTCTTTTATCCTCTGATTTTCTTGCTTTTTTCCCCTTTTAATATGCACTTACATCTGTGATGTCATTATCCTTGCATTTATAGCCATGTTCATTGGTTGAAAGAATATTCATCCTTATCTCACCAGGTGGATTGCTTTTCTTTCTTCATCTAATTCTCAGGTTGTCACTATAGTGGGTTCATGTATTTCCCCATCTGAAAGCAAAATTTTGTCTAGAATATGTTTTGTTGTGTATGGTAGGCCTTAGTGTGAAGGTAGGCTATCATGCTGCGATTGTCATGAACTTTTGGATTTATTACTGGTGCTAGAACCTTTTATTTCATGTTATAATATTGTTAATTATCTATTACAATACTTATTGTGATTCCTGATTGGTTTTATGTCCATAAGTTAAGTAATGAGAATTAGAGTTAAAATTATGTGTATGATATGTGGCTGACTTGACTCATTGTTAGTGTTGCATCCTCAACATAAGCCCGTCTCTTTCTGGGCATGTTTTTCTAATGGAGAATCATTTGTTATAAGACTGATCTGGCTACCAAAACCTGGCTAATAAATAGTGGAGAATCCATGTAACTGTACTAATTTAAAAGTAGAAATCCCTTAAAACCAATTCCCTAGGCCAATCAATTAATCAACTTGCAGGATCTTATCGTCGAGAGTTTATTTGACTGATTCTGCTATGTGCCTATATACCCAAGACTTTCAACAAAAATATGTGTCTCATCAGATTCCTATAGTTGATCTCTGTCACTTGGGCCGACAATTATTGCAATCAGTGCCCTCTGTTCATACATACAATCAATTTATCATAACTTGATCCTCTCCGGTGGAAACTCGGAATGGGTCAAAGGCTGAAAATGAATGACACCATGGTGAAAATTTTAGAAAAATTGCTTGGTAGTTTCAGTGAAGCCTTTTCAGGTTTTCATTATTTCTTTTCACTTTTACTTTCATGTATGTTTATAGTTTTCCAGATTCTTAGTTCTGTATTCTTTTCTAAATATTTAGAATACAATTACTGTCTCTATGATATTCAACCATTTATTTACTTCCCAAATTAGGTTTTGCATGTAGTACCGAACTTCTAAATTTTATTTTGATTTCAGGAATTTGACTGAGCTTGACATCCAGGAGAATGGTGTCGAAGATAAAAGTGGAAGTTGGTTGAGCTGCTTCCCTGAAAGCTTTACATCTTTGGAAGTACTGAACTTCGCCAACATGAGTGCCGAAGTCAATTTTGATGCACTTGAGAGACTTGTCAGTAGGTGCAAATCATTGAAGGCGTTGAAGGTTAACAAAAGTATTTCTTTGGAACAATTACAAAGGCTACTTGTTTGTGCTCCTCAGTTAGTGGAACTTGGCACTGGTTCCTTTTCACAAGATCTCACTACCAGGCATTACGCAGAGCTAGAAAATGCGTTCAACAATTGCAAGAATATACAGACCTTGTCTGGTTTATGGGAAGCAACTGCTTTATATCTCCCAGTTCTATACCCTGCCAGTGCAAACTTGACATTCTTGAATTTAAGCTATGCTGCTTTGCAAAGTGGTGACCTTGCCAAGCTGCTTGTGCATTGTCCAAGTCTTTGGCGCCTTTGGGTAAGAATTCATTTTTTTATCATATCTTTTGCCATTCATCTTATTTTATGGGAAAATAATTCTAGTTTGATAAGACATAATAGATAAAAAGGAATTGTTCTTTTTTATCCTTGTAAGACTGCTAATTGCAGAAATTCATTTTTCTTTGTCATACCAAGGTACTAGGTTTTGCCTGCTGATTTAGAAGTCATCTTTTCATATTGTTATCTTTCTGAAACTGAAGAAATTGGGAGAGTTTTATGATTAATTTCTGAACCACAAGCAGCTTCCTGTATTAGGATGTACTGTAGAAGTTGTTGGAGAAGTTTACGTTAAACCCAAACTAGGAATGATCACTATTCTTTCATAGATATTACTTATTTGTATCAGCTGTGCTTCCACCTTTCTTGGATTTTTCATTTTCATTTTCATTTCCTGACCAATAAGAAGTATGTCTACATTTTTTACTGTTATATTATGTTCATTTGCTGATGGGTGATCTTCATTGTTGCAACCATTAGATCTATCTGCCATTGGTTTCCAAAGTGTTTTGAATCAACACCGATATAGGACATATAAGCATGGATGCTAATTATTTTAGACTCTTATTCTGTTTATTTTAGGGTTTTATTTGTCGAGAAAGTTTTGGACTTCAGGTTTTAGTCTTAGGGTTCCTATTGATTTGCATGAACAGAGAAAGTAAATTTTAGATGGTGATGTGTTTGGGGAATGAATTCAGGGTTTGTTTAAGTGTTGACAATAATTTTTTGGATGGAAATTTGGAAAGATTAGAGGGAAGAAACTCTGCAGAGATAGTAGGAAAACAGTATTTCATTAATCAATCATCAAAGTCAATATTCAAATGAACATAAAGGTGCATTTGTAGTCTTCAAATTCTAATACTAATCAAAAGCAGAAATCTTACTAAAATAGATTATACTGCAGTGCCATGCTTATGTGTCCTACATCAAAAAGGTTGGCTTGATATTTAAAATTATGTCATGGCTCGTGATTGATGTCTTGTTTTTTAATTTTGAGCAAAAAGTGAAAATTGTCCTGAAAAGATGCTGTGACTTTCTGCAATGACTTGTCATGTATAAACTTTACAGTTTTAGCGTCTTAAAATTTTTCAATGTCCAATCTTATAATGACTTTTTCATATAGGTCCTGGACACGGTGGAAGACAAAGGGCTTGAGGCTGTTGGTTCCTATTGTCCATTGCTAGAGGAACTCCGTGTTTTCCCTGCCGATCCCTTTGATGAGGAAATTATCCATGGGGTCACTGAAGAAGGGTTTGTTGCTGTGTCTTTTGGCTGTCGGAGACTGCACTATGTCCTTTACTTTTGCAGGCAAATGACTAATGCTGCTGTAGCAACCATTGTACAGAATTGCCCTGATTTCACCCACTTCCGGCTTTGCATAATGAATCCTGGACAACCAGATTATGTGACAAACGACCCCATGGATGAGGCTTTTGGTGCTGTAGTGAAGACTTGCACTAAGCTCCGAAGACTTTCAGTTTCAGGTCTATTAACTGACTTGACATTTGAGTACATTGGGACATATGCCAAAAATTTGGAAACCCTTTCAGTAGCTTTTGCAGGCAGCAGTGACTGGGGGATGCAGTGTGTACTTGGAGGTTGTCCAAAGTTGAGAAAACTTGAGATAAGGGATTGCCCATTTGGAAATAAGGCTCTGCTCTCAGGTTTGGAGAAATATGAATCCATGAGATCACTTTGGATGTCAGCTTGCAACGTGACAATGAATGGTTGTAGGCTATTGGCAAGGGAGATGCCTAGGTTGAATGTGGAGGTGATGAAGGAAGATGGAAGTGATGACAGTCAGGCTGATAAGGTTTATGTTTACCGCTCTGTTGCCGGGCCAAGAAGGGATGCCCCGCCTTCTGTACTCACTCTCTAATTTTCAAAGCTACTTGGTAATCTCTCTCTCTTTCACGCACACAAACACATAGATACAGGCCCACAATGGTGGTAAGATCCCAACTGGATATTTTAGCAGTCCTGCTAATGAAATCCTGTATCTTCATAGTTGAGGCAAAGCTGTCCACTTGGCATCAATTTATAAATTCTTTATGGACCTCGGTATATATATCCAGTGTGGCCAGTATTCTCTGTATGTATGATTGAGCATGGAAGTATTTGAATAATGGCTTATGGTAGTTCATTATTTTGTCAGTCTTCTTTCTGTTCCTACTGATGGTGATGATATTTTGAAATACATATTTGGGTACGTTTTATTAGAATTTGATGTAAATATGCTTGAGTTGGCTTCATGCTTCATGTATCTGTGATATATTATGCCCATCACTGATTTCGAATTACATACTTTAAGATTTCAGGGTTACCTGGAGTTCAAAATATCCATACAACTGAAATGATATGTGTGATTGGAAAAGAGGAAAGAAGGGGACTGGCGAGACATGAAATTTGTTCTTCCATTGCAGTTTCTTTTCTTAATACAACCCAGGAAGAATGGGAAAGCCTAAAGGATATAAGAAACAGCGCCTATGCCTTTACAGTCTCCAAGATTGGAAACAAGTTTGCTTCATCTGCTTGATTTACCACACCCCTGAAAAGCATTATTGCAAGACTGCCAATGCCAAAGTAGATGAAGCAGCCATGGCAGTGTGTCACAAATGAACCAAAATCTGTCCCCACAATGCATTGCCATCCAGGTCCATATGTCTTGTCGAAATTCTGCATTTGGAAGAAACACCGTGGTGAAATATGATTACTCAATCAAGACCCAATATTATAAAAAAAATAGAGTTTAGGATGTAACCTTCTTTATGAATCGGGCTATTTCAGTAGACTCGGTAACATCATAAAGATCAAGAGCCTTTGCAGCCAAATGAAGTGCGTTTTGCTGCATTGTTTGAAGCATGTCAGTCTCCTTGACTATGGCTTTGCCTTCTAACATGGTAGCTGAGAAAAACTAAGTAACTAAGATGAGCAGGAGAAAGATGTGGGGATTGAACGGATTGGTAATGGTGGGTTTCTATGGGGGAAGTGAATAAAGGGTTGGTTCTGATGGCTCAGTTGTATGTAGTCTGAATCCAGGAGGTGTCGGGTGCAATGGTTAGAGCTTAGGACATGGAAGCATCAGGGGTCTCAGTTGATTGGAGGTGGCCGAATCATACGCAATTGGATTTGGTTCATCTTTAATCAATGGCTAGATGGGATGCCTCAGGATGGGAGGATAAAATGAATATTGGTCCACATTATCTTGGAGATGGTGGGATGTTTGTGGTTGTGGCGAAATATTATGCCATGAATTTCACTGGTGGATGTTTTATCGTTGATAATGAATTGTCTTTTCCCTACACGCTTTTTTTGTCCAATTGTGCTTTTCTCTATATTTGATTTGATGATCAAAATGTTGATACCTGTAAATGGTGAGACTCCTGAACTAAATTCCATGACATCCAAATTAGTAAGCGTAAGGCATTGTGTGCACACTTTGGTGCATTTTGTGCTCACATTTTGTAACTTTTTTAACTTGACACCTTTTTAAAGCATTTTGCGTTCAGATGAATGCTTTGATTTGGACGTGTGTCTCTTTATTTATTTAAACCAGCCTTCTTTGTCGATTTGTCTGACTTAGATATTCTGTTTTCCTGCTAATATTTACTTTTAGGCTCTATTTTTTCTGCTTTACATTCTCGAATATTTCGTCTCATTAACTCTCGTTGATCGGTTTATCTAAACAAATTGTGTGATATGATATTTGTCTAGTTCTTGAAGGGATTTTTAGACCAAAAATGGGAGAGATTTTAGTTGTAAAAATTTGGGAGCTTGAACTACGCTAAGTGGGAAACCAGAAACCAAGTGGTACTTTATGTATTCTAGATTTGGAAATAGGCTATTTTCTAGGTGTATGCGAGGAATTAATTGAGCAAACTAAATGCGGGTTTGTTGATGTTTAATTTCTATTTGTAACAAATATTGGTTTGATTTCACGGTGAATTTGATTTGATTGGACAATGTCTCATGGAGGTAAGCTATATACAAAACATTCTTGGATAATATGCAGGAAAAAGGCACAAAATTTTTTGGTAACAATTCTACGTGCATGGCCAGAAAGTGACCCAACCCTAAAAGGGAAAATCGCAAGCATATGAATGCCATACCATAGACACTTTACAATCTTCATAAAATTTCTTCTATAGATGAATATATATACATAAATTTATAGAGAGAGAGAGAACGAAGGAATAATATTTCTAGGTACTTTAATTTTAACAAAAGTTTGCTTTAAAAATATTCATTTTGAATAGTCTCTTTGGTAGTATGTTAAGATCCTAAGTGTAAAGTATAATATTTGTATCCCATATTAAAAAGTGTGAGTTTTTAATGTGGGGTTTATATGAATTTAGATTCGTTAATATCAATAGTTAGATTTTGAAATGTAGTTCTCCTAATATTCATACTATTTGATATCAAAATTATCATCACGTCTCTCAGTTGTAATCGTGCAGTGCGGGTGGTAACACCGACATTGCAATGTTCATCCGGATTAGTAGGTGATATATTAGGATCTTAAGTATAAGGTAACAATCCATACACTAAACATTCTAAGCTGATTTGAGTGTCAAGGTCATGTTTGTTCATCAGCAATACGTCTAGCCCATATACAGTCGACTAAAGCGCCCAAAATATGACATCAACATAATGTAATGAAGAGAAGACCGAATCCTTAAAGAATAAGGAGCTCAACTGGAAACCATGTGTTCTTTAAGGCTCTTTACTTAATACTGTTTAGATCCATCTTCAGTAATTAAAATTTCCTGTTTACTAACACCGGATAAGCCAAACATAAGCACAAATTGATGGAAGATGGTGTGGCAAGATTGCAGATAAAAAGGTGTTACTCCAACTCTTTTCTCTTTTAATAAGTTGAAGGTTAAGTTTGGTAAAAGCTAGTAGGTAGTCTAGTTGTTTTAACCATTTATGATGTGCCGATGTTGCCATTTACATGTGCTTTGTTCTTCAATCCTTTAACCCTCTCCATTTAAAGTTCGGCCATTTTTATGCAAGGTTTTTAGGTGATTTGTCTCCTTCACAACTTTAAGCTAAATTATAGCTCCATCAGTCCTAATGCATGTGTCCAGGTTCCAGCCCCACATCACTTCTAGACTTCATCTTGCAGAAAAACTCACCTTTACTTCAACTGTTATCAATATCAGTCCAATTAGCTCCAAGAGATAGTTTGAATGTCAAAAGTACTTAGAATCCCCAAGTGAGCCGGTTTATGTTCGAGATTCATCGGTGACATATAAGATTAAACTCTTGATATTTTTGGTATAATGATTGTAAAACTACTCACTGGACTTCAAATAACTAAATGATAACCATAAATTCTGAGGGTTTTTTTTTTTCTTTCCACAATTTCATTATTTTCAGAATTAGATGCTTTATTTCTTTGATTGCATGGCCCTAAAATTAGTTAACTAACGCCATCCTTTTGGGACTCATTTAATTATGTTTGGCCAAATAGTAAAGGCTGTAATTAGAGCTTAATTATGTCTTTCAGCTAGTCATCATCAACCACTAATTTCAATAGTTTAATACATCACATAAAATTAATTGAAGATTATACATTACTTGTATTTAATAGCCTTTACTATCATATTATTATTTCAGGTGGATGTTGCGGCAAATTTCTCCATAGTTAGCTTATGGTTGATGACTAAAAACACCATAAAAAAAAAAAATTATTACTTGTTTGGAGGATTATGAGAAAATAATATTGATTCTATGAACCCCAAAGATAAATTGAATGATAAAAAAAGAGGTTTCATAAATAAGAGAGTATGCGTTTAAGTTTATTTTAATGATAAATTAAAATCAAACTTTTAACTTCCTTAATTCATTGATTATGGAGGTAATTGTTGAACTTAGAGTTTATTCTATCTGGTGTGGTTGGTTTGATCTCATAAAAGCGATTATCCAACTCAAATAAGATTCCTCTATTCAAAAGGAAATAGAAAAATATCGACTGTATGAATAATCAAAAACAGTTGGAGAGATTTGGGCACATGATAAACTTAATATTCATAAACACCAAACCGAGATGTCCACGTTAAGCAATCTATATTTCCGCTGATATTTCATAATTTTTTTCCATTAACTTGGTCAATATTGCTTCTTATTGGAAGAAGATGAGTCTTTTTCTTCAAACCAAAGATATTTAATTTTGCTACTATTCTTGTGTGTTGAATTTCCCTTCTCCCTTACTCAAAGGTGCCTCCCTAGATTTCTCACTTTCGTGCTCTTCCACCCAACTGCATATGAAAATAGAACAAGACCCCACAAAAGCTAAGATGGTGAAATTGATTTTTAGTGCTGGAAGTATATGAAAATGTGTCGGCATTGTGTCCCAGATAGAAGAGTGAGGACATGTGCAGTGGAAAAACAACTTTGGTGAGAAATCATCCAATAAATTAATGGGTTTAATTCATATTATATATCCTCCCTGATTTGAATGGATCCATCATATTAATTGTTGGAAAAACATGTCATTTCTGTAAATCAAACACAGTAAATTGCATACCCCGATTTCGATTCTATTCAATACAGATTGAAAGTGATCTGTAATGTGATTAATTATTTTCTACAAGACAATTTGCCTTTGGTACGGTGTTTTCTGGATTCTGTGATGCATTTGGGAGGCTTAGCATTTCTGCCTTCTTTTGTTCTTGCATTTTCGGGAGGAAATGATTTTCCGTATATTAGGGACAAGAGAATATAGTTTTGGACATTATATATATTTGTTTAACTGTGAAGCCAATTGTTCATTAACAGTTAATACAATCAAGTCAAGTCAACCCGTTATAATTGGATCCAACCCAATATTAATGTTTTACAATGACAACAAGTGATAAGTGAAAATGAAATAAACTGCAACAAATATTTGTTTGGCAAGGAAAACGTAGCTACAACAGTATATTGGTGAGCAGCGGCCTAAAAACCCACAAACATAAGACAACCAAAAAGTGTAAATGCCGACTAACTCCACTAAATAAAGTTTTTGTTTTCATTTTAACTTGGATTGCATGACCTGATCATCCTTAAAACCAGGTATAAAACATACTCATTGCAGCAAGATTTCATTGAATAAAGATCCGTCACAAGCAAAATGATGTGGTAGAATTTGTCATGTAAAGAAAGCTCATCGTCTTGCTTAATGAGAAGGGATGGAAAATACCCTTTAACTTGTCTTTAATCTTTATGCAGTGTTTGACACACGAGAAAAGCTTTTGGCTTTTGTTTAGGTGCTCTCATTATCAATGCCTTAACCCAAAAAAAAAAAAAGGTGGAAAGAGAGAAAGTTCAAGAGAAATAGTTAAAACACCTTGAACTTTTAGTCTTCGATAAAGTTAGTCAATTATCCAAGGAAAGTTTCAATGAATTTATGTTTAGGTTAAGGTTCATCTCCACTTCCCATTGTAAAGTTGACAGGTAGCTCAAGCCTCAAGGCATCCAACAAAGAAGCTTCACATGGTGGGTTGAAGCTACAAAAATTGAAAGCTTAACCTTTTGTTTCTTTTTCACCTAATCCAAACCCAATGTCCTTATTAATGGCTGGTCCATTAGGCCTTGTCTCTTTCTCTCCAGGCCTTAATCCCAAATACCCTTTTAATTTTTCTCTTTACAACTGTTTCTTTTTCTTTCTCTCCCCGAAAACAAGTAGCAAACTGAGTGAATTTCAAGTGTGCCTTCAAAGTAAGATCCATAAAGCTCCGAAATTGCTTTGAAAATCTTCTAATCGTCAACCACACGCTATTGAAAAACACTTTTAGTTTTCTTTATAGATCAGCCCACATTGTTCTTTCAATCCTTGCTAAACTATGTTACAAAATTCATTAAACACTAAATCCTAAGACCCAATTTATGACTAGATATATTTGCATCATATTAATTAAGAGTTTCATCTTCAAATATGTTAAAAAAGATATGAACTTTTATTCTCAAACTTAACATTCTGAACCTTTGTCACTCAATGCTTTTCTTCTTTCTTATTTATTTTAAATCCTCAACTTCTCATCTTTAATTCTACTTCTATTAATTTTTATATATATATTATATATATATATATATATATATTTATATATAATTTTATAATATTTTAAATTTTAAATTATTTATAAGATTAGGTATCGTATCGAAGTTTGATATATTTACTGTGGTTGATTTTTTCCTAAACAGAGACATTAATAAACTGCTAGAGTTTTGAGGCTCTAAACTATCCTTCCCAAATTTCAATATGACATAAGTACCCTTATCAACAATCCATCGAGTTGTCAGTTTTACGCAGTATCCCAAAAGGTCATACCTGTAAATGCACAATAATAATAGTAATATCAGCTCCTAACAGAAGATAAACACAGAACAAAGCACTCGGTTTGCATCTTCTCTCCTCTGCGTCTTTGCAGCTTCTAAAATTTTCTATTCAGCAGAGTTGGTACATGGGTTTGCTTCAAGATTCATGAAAGCCAGATATGGGTGAACAAAGACAAAACCAAAACTCACCACAATCATCACCCTTTGACAAAACCAATCTTAGGCAAGCCATTGAATTCGTTTCTTCTTTGATCACTCTTTCTCATTCTGTCAAAGTCTTTTCGGTCAAATGGAAGCTCATTCGGAACAAGTTAGAAGAGCTCAATTCAGGCTTTATAGCCGTTGAGAATTGTGGTTCTTGTGAAAACTCTGCTCTTTCAAAGTTGATTTCTGAAATATTGGTCACTGTTGAAGATTGTTGTGATCTTGCAAGAAGATGCCTGGATCTTTCTTACAGTGGGAAGCTTTTGATGCAGAGTGATTTGGATGTTATCTCCACAAAGTTTGATCAACATGTAAAGAATTTATCTGGGATTTACTCGGCTGGTGTTTTGACTCATGGTTTCGCAATTATTGTTTCAAGGCCGAGTCTTAATGCTTGCAAAGATGATGTGGGGTTCTACATAAGAGACTTGGTGACAAGATTGAAGATTGGAGATAAAGAAATGAAAAGGCAAGCTTTGATGAATTTGCTTGAAGTTGTAGCTGAAGATGAGAAGTATGTGAAACTAGTTGCTGTTGAAGTCAACGAGATTGTGAATATCTTGGTAAATTTTCTTGATTCTTTGGATATGGAAATCCAAGAAAAGGCTACAAGGGTGGTTTATGTGATTTCTGGGGTTGATTCATATAAGAACGTGTTGATTGGGACTGGAGTTATTGGTCCTTTGATTCGAGTTCTTGAAAACGGGAATGATTTTGGTAAAGAATTTGCTGCGAGAAGTTTGCAAAAATTGACAGAGAATTCTGATAATGCATGGTCAGTTTCAGCTCATGGTGGTGTCACGGCGCTATTGAAAATATGCTCTGGTGTTGAATACAGAGGAGAAGTCATTGGTCCTGCTTGTGGGGTGTTGAGAAATCTTGTTGGTGTGGAAGAAATAAAGAGGTTTATGGTTGAAGAAGGGGCAATTTCCTTGTTTCTCAATCTGGCGAGATCCAAAGATGAAGTTGTTCAGATAAATTCAATCGAGTTTATTCAAAGTATAAGTTATGATGATGACTCACTTAGGCAACTGGTGATTAGAGAAGGTGGAATTCGTTCACTGATGCAAGTTTTGGATCCCAAGTCATCTTTCTCTTCAAAAACAAGGGAAACAGCACTGAGAGCCATTGAGAAATTGTGTTTTTGTTCATTGGATTCTGTAAACATTTTGAGGAATTACGGGTTTATGGAAGTACTGCTGTACTTTCTTCAAAAGGGCGATGTTTCAATTCAAGAATTGGCATTACAGGTGGCTTTTAGGCTATGTGGCACTTCGGAGGAGACCAAAAAGGCAATGGGGGATGCTGGTTTCATGGCTGAGTTTGTTAGATTACTTGATGCAAAATCATTTGAAGTACGCAAAATGGCAATTCAAGCACTCTCTAGCATGGTTTCCATCCCAAAAAATCGAAAAAGATTTGTTCAAGATGATCAAAATATCGGGCTCCTCCTGCAATTGCTTGACCAGGAAGATGAAAGTTCAGGTAACAAAAAGTTCTTGCTGTCTATATTAATGTCATTGACAAGCTGCAATAGTGCAAGAAGAAAAATTGCGACTTCGGGGTATCTTAAAAACATAGAAAAACTTGCACAAGCAGAAGTTTTTGAAGCTAAACGACTTGTCAGGAAATTGTCTACTAATAGATTCCGCAGTATGCTAAGTGGAATCTGGCATAGTTAAATTCAATCTCTGCCTAATGTTTATCTAATGTAAGTGTTATCCCAGTTCTATTTACCCCATCTCAAAACATGTTTTTCTTTCTCTTTTCTTTAATTTTTCTTCTTTGTGCAAACAGCTTTAGAACAGCTTTTTGTTTAACAGTTGTTTAACACCAGAGAATGCAATTACAGTCATTTAAGTTTGACATTATAATAGTGTTTTGGATGTATATTAAGTATCACCATGGGAAAAGCATTTAATCCTGATGCGCATGTGAATTTCATCATTCAAGTTTTTGTCTACTAAATCTATTGACAAAGAAGATAGTGACACATAAAGTCCCTTGTGTATATTCCTTGTCTTATTTCCAGCCTTTTTCTCCTTAAGATAATCACAAGTTAACCCATAGAAACAGAATTATTGACATGTGGGATTGCAGAATTGCTCATTACTGTAAACTATCAGGAGGACAGAAAGAGGGTGGTGCCGATAAGCCCATTTGTGGTGATAGAAGTTATGTGGCCTTTGACAGGTTGTTAGCGTTGTCAATCAGAGATAGAGAGCCCCATGTGTTCCATATACTTCTTGATAATGAATTGTTTGTGGGTCTGGAAAGAAAGGAAATTTTATTAATTGAGATGTTCGTGTTTGAAAATGGACTTTATAAAATAGGCATGAATCATAATCCTGTGCAAAAAGATATTACCCATCTTATAGTTTGCTTTTAGTTCAAAGGTGAATGATTGTCGTTTTTATTTGTCATGAGTATCTACAGTGTCTCTTTTACCGCGGAAATGGACCCATCATATTTCGAGTTGAATGTTAGCAAGAGAAATTACCTTGGTGCTGAAATGGCAACTAGAGAAGGAATTTGTGATTGAAATTTCGTAGTTGGAGGTAAGATATTGGAGGAAACTGAGCATAACCAATGCATTTGGAGACGCTAGTTTGTTTTACTTTCCTCCAATTCTCACATACAACTTTAAAAGAACTTGAACTCATTCATGTTTTGCAATTAGAGAATTTGGCAGAGGAGATGTTGGAGGAAACTGAACCACTTATGCTAAGAAACTCGTTTAGTTTCCTTCAACTCTAATCTTTTCCTCTTTCAATGCTAGCACTCTCAGATTTCAACAAAGACAAATATTTATAGGCTTCCCATCACAAAAAAAAGTAACATCCCACTTCGTATTTTGAAAGCATAAACTGCATGACACTGAAGTTTTGTAATTTTTCATCAGTAAAAGCTTGCGAACAGTGTCCCAATGCAAAATGTATGCGCTTCGTCTGTACTTGGAATATAGAATAAGCTGAGCTGCTATATCATTTGAATTGGGCCTACGTTAGTGTCATATGATCACCAATAACGTAAGGCCCTGAACCAGCCCAAACTTCTAAACCCTCGTTGGCAGTTTTGTGATCTACAAACCTTATATAAATCTCTGCATATTACACATTTTCACTGACTATTGGCAATTAATTTGTATGTTTAATTTCCTTTATGATTCTTAGCAACAATAGGCCCTGTGATTGTTATTAGCAATGTGAAAATATGCTTAATTGGATAGACAAGATATGAACACGGCAGGGGTGGGCTGGCATGAAGAAGATGGGTTTTGTTTCTGTCTATTAATGGGGCCCTGAGCCAGAGCCAGAGCTGCATTCCTTTATTGACGTCGAGGTTGTTAAATATCAATTACAAAACTATTTAAAGCATATGGTTAATTATGGTATATTTTGTAACGTTGCCACTTTGATATCTCATGAATCCACCTATGTCTGATTGACAACACCAACTACCTGTCAAATGTCAAGACGGCTGTTCATTGTCCACAAAACTTCTATCACCACAAATGGGCTTATCGGCACTACCCTCTTTCTGTCCTCCTCATAGTTTAAAATTAGGCCAAACGACTATTTCCCACCCAAGGTTTAGCGTTTTCTCAAAAGTCCCCCCTTTAACTATGGAAACACCAAACACCAACCCATGGCCGGTTAGATTTAACCAAACCCTAACGGCTGAAAATTTTATCTCCTTTTGCCCCCCTGAACTTTAAAAACTGAAATTTTCCCCCTGCCTAAGTTTTAAAAAATGGCAGTTTCACCCTAGGGTTTGGTTTTGAAATCTCCGGCGACCTCTCCGGCTCCGTTGCAGACGGCCGCTCCCTCCGGAAGCAACCTCTCTTTCCGGTGATCTCTTTCCTCCCATTTGGAGGTCCGATCGGCACCCGGAAACGCCGTGGGAGACGAAGACTTCGTCGGGAAGACGAAGTTCTTCGTCTTCCCAGACGAAGCCGACGCCGTCATCCTCGTCTGGGAAGACGGTCGTCTTCCCAGAGGTCTTCTTCTGGGAAGACGACGGCGTCGGCTTCGTCTGGGAAGACGAAGAACTTCGTCTTCCCGACGAAGTCTTCGTCTCCCACGGCGTCTCCGGACGTCGATCGGACCTCCAAATAGGAGGAAAGAGATCGCCGGAAGGAGAGGTTGCTTCCGGAGGGAGCGGCCGTCGGCAACGGAGCCGGAGAGGTCGCCGGAGATTTCAAAACCAAACTCTAGGGTGAAACTGTGATTTTTTAAAACTTAGGGTGGGGGAAAATTTGAGTTTTTAAAGTTTAGGGGGGCAAAATTAAATTCTATTTTAGTTTATTTTTAATATTATAGCCAAAATGACGATTTTACCCCTACCACCGTTAGGGTTTGGTTAAATCTAACCGGCCATGGGTGGGTGTTTGGTGTTTCCATAGTTAAAGGGGGGACTTTTGAGAAAACGCTAAACCTTGGGTGGGAAATAGTCGTTTGGCCTTAAAATTATGAGCAATTCTGCAATCCCACATGCCAAAACTTGTGTTTCAATTGGTTAACTTGTGATTATCTTAAGCTTGTATTAGAAGGAGAAAAAGGCTGGAAATAAGACAAGGAATATGCACAAAGGGACTCCATGTGTCACTATCTTCTTTGTTCATAGATTTATGTAGACAAAAGCTTGATTGTAATGTCAAACTTAAATGACTATAATTGCATTCTCTGGTGTTAAACAACTGTTAAACAAAAAGCTGTTTGCGCAAAGAAGAAAAATTAAAGAAAAGAGAAAGAAAAACATGTTTGAGATGGGGTAAATAGAACTGGGATAACACTTATATTAGGTATGCATTAGTCACAGATTGAATTTAACTATGCTAGATTCCACTTGACATACTACGGAATCTATTAGTAGACAATTTCCTCACAAGTCGTTTAGCATCCAAAACCTCTGCTTCTGCTAGTTTTTCTATGCTTTTAAGATACCCAGAAGTTGCAATTTTTCTTCTTGCACTATTGCACCTTGTCAATGACATTAATATAGATAGCAAGAACTTTCTGTTATCTGAATTTTCATCTTCCTGGTCAAGCAATTGCAGGAGGAGCCCGATATTTCGATCATCTTGAACAAATCTTTTTCGATTTTTCAGGACTGAAAGCATGCCAGAGAGTGCTTGAATTGCCATTTCGCGTACTTCAAATGATTTTGCATCAAGTAATCTAACGAACTCAGCCATGAAACCGGCATCATCCATTGCCTTTTTGGTCTCGTCCGAAGTGCCACATAGCGTAAATGCCACCTTTAATGCCAATTCTTGAATTGAAACATCGCCCTTCCGTAAAAAGTACCGCAGTACTCCCATAAACCCGTAATTCCTCATGTTTACATAATCCAATGAATAAAAACACAATTTCTCAATGGCTCTCAGTGCTGTTTCCCTTGTTTTTGAAGAGAAAGATGACTTGGGATCCAAAACTTGCATTAGTGAACGAATTCCACCTTCTCTAATCACCATTTTCCTAATTGACTCATCCTCATAACTTATATTTTGAATAAACTCGATTGAATTTATCTGAACAACTTCATCTTGGGATCTTGCCAGATTAAGAAACAAGGAAATTGCCCCTTCTCCAACCATAAAAAACTTTATTTCTTCTACACCTACAAGATTTCTGTTACAGCCAAGGTATATGTGAGGAAGAAAGGCAAGGCCAGGGCAGCAGATTCGGCAAGGGCAGAAATTACAAGTGTCAAAGACTTAGGAGTAACAAGTGTCAAGCCACAGCCACAAGAGAAGGAGTACGCAACAGAAAGCCATCCACCAGTATTATGTGCAGCAGGACTACAACCAACTCAGGGGACCACAGATTGGAGAAGACACTGCAAGGAAAAGTTTGGTATAATAGCCGTGGGAAATAAGGAGAAAGGCGAGAAAAAACTAGAAGAATAGGCAGTGAAGGAGAGACCTAGCCTCTCCAAAGCTGGAGGGAGATTGAGTTGCTGTTTATTTTTCGTTGTTATGTTTTCTATGATTTTGCTATCAATGAATGTAAAAATGCCAGAAAGTTAGTCTGAACAATTTGTATTTCATCTCTCAAAAGTGCTCAATACAAGAATTCTCAGTTCATTTAATTGTTGTTTGGTTCTACATTTTACACATAAATTACTATAGTTACAACGTGTTTCCATTGCTTGTGGTTTGGAACTTGAACTGGATTCTGGAATCTGCGGTTGGTTCTGCAGTTGAGGAGGCTTGTTGCTCCTAGTTTCAGGAGAGACAGTCTTACTCGGGTACCTATCTATCAATCTCTCAACAACTCACAACCATAAACTGACAGCTTATGAACCGCTCATCTATGTATTTGAGAATTTGCATTCAATTTTTTTGATTGTTAGTTGAATTCTAGTACTGCTTATGAACAGCTTTTTCTTATAATAATTGACACCCTCTTGGACCACTGACAGTCCCAAAACTGTGTTAGTTTTGGAACCCTGTCTGGTGTTGAGTTATCCTGCAGGATCACAGTTGATGAATCAGATACACGCAGACACATACACACACACACATATATATGAAGTTTAATGCAGTTGAACTTATTCTGCATCATAACTTCTTGTTTCTATTGGCTAAATTTAGACGGCAATTGATGAATAAAAATCTGGGGCATGAGCATCTGGGACTCTGTAATAACTAATAGCTAATAACAATCCAAGTAGTTTGAAATGGAGGAATGAATTCATTCATGAACACAGCATGTGGAAAGATGGCAAGTCCTTTTCTGTGGATTGGTTGGTGGGGGGCAATTGTTGCATCAAACACTATAACTATTTCAATGGTCATATTCATTCATTTATCATAAATTTCTTCACTAACTCTACTCACTATACTTGCTGGGGTCGATAATATTATACAATTTATTTGTACATATAATATTACTCAAAACAGAAACTTGGGATCGAAGATTTATGTTAAAATAGCTGTCTGGTTTCTTTCAAAAAAAAGTTAGGGTTAAATTTTAAAAATACAGAAGAATATATGGCAGAAAGTGGAGTGTGGACCTGGCTAATAAGGAATGTGCAAAATTGACGAATCAAGTTGTGAAGCAGGCTCAGGGAAGTTTCCCTGGTAGGGTTCGATTCAACACTTCCAGTTGGTCCACTTAATTAATACCATTACTAAACATGATCAGTTATCAATGCCCATCTCAGAGATAATGTTTATAGATTCTAGGCAAGGCATGTGTTTATACTGTAGTTATGGCAATGAGGACACTTTGTACAAGAATTCTTGAGTGGTAATAAATAGCCAACAGAGAAACAGCCTAAACTTAAATCATTCCTCAATGTATTGTTGTTTGTTCTCCCTCACGAGAGGGAAATTTGTCGATTATTGGTTCGATAATATTGAATATTTTATGAAAGCACCCCTTCTCACCTTTAGAAATTTTTTTTTAATTACCAAAAGCCCACTTACCTTTGTCGATTAGACAAACTCTAAAATACAATAATTAAACCTATAGTTATTGTATAAAATAAATCAAATATTTGTTTTGTTATTATATATCGTTAATAAATTTTAAACTATTTATACTCTAACATCTCCCATGTCAGAGATTTAAAAACCATAACCTTCCATAAAAGGAGAACTTATTTTCACTGCTCAAGTTAACCCCTGCTCCCTTCAGAAATTAATAATAAAAACAATTTGGTTTGCCTGGAAATTCATTCATTTAGAACTAGTCATATCAATAAAATAAATAATTTAAAAAGCCAAAGATGATTGAATAACTATCGTACACAGGAATTTATAGCGAGGCGAGCTTAATTTGCCAACTTCAACGTAAAACATACGAGGAGCCAGAGTAATATTTGTTTCTATGTGTGGTTATAAATTCAATAAGCCTCGTGATATCGACTTGAATTAATTTATTGATTTAAAAAAAAAAAGAAAAAAGAAATGGGAATTATAGGAACCGAGAAAACCATGAACACCGCAAGCCATCAAATTATTAAGCACCTATGACAACTGAGATCATGTGAAAGAAAACAACAAGAAGGCTCAGCAATGCCTCTCTTATTAATAACTTATTAATAGGAGGATCGATCCCTTGCCCTTAAAAAAGTTGTTCATGAAAACTTTCCATTTTATTTTATATATTCTCAACTTATTTTCTTCACTTGTTCGTTCCTTCTTTGTTTCCTTGTATTAATCTAACCTCAAGTATGGAATTTTGTCTTGTCTCAACGGAATAAAAAATAAAGTGTCCCTGCATGCTTATAGATTATAACATTGTGCATGTAGCAAGGATTGAGAGACAATGTAAAAATATTGTTATAAGTTTTTAAGAAAATATGAAAATTAGTTCGACTTGCAATGAAGTCATGTACATCATTATTTGTATCATTAAACATTGATACGAAGGATGTCGGAGGAATGTCTCATTTCTAGTTACATGGTTTTGTATTAATATTAAAAAAAAATCTTATTTAAGTCGAATTATTTTTTCAAAGTTAAATCGACCATACCAAATAAATGAAACATTGAATCTAGTTATCAACCTCACAACCATTACACTAGATTAGTTTAATTTTAAAATATCGTTAGAAGAAGTTTGAACATTTACACTCAAACAAACTCTTTTTTCCAAGGAAAAGAATTTGAGTTCGTAGATTGCTCGTCTGAACAAGACATAATTCATGACTTCCTATGATGTTTCCTCTCTATTTGTAATGAACTGATAACATTAAGTGATATTTTGATTATATACAGTTGCATGATTGCATTATTTACGTATGGATACAGTATGGATCTTGCATTTATATTGTTATAAAATGAGGATGGATTCCTTATAATATTCACACGTCATACATCTATTTCATAATACATTTCCTTAGACTTTGCAAAGCTGTATAATGTTCCATTGTCCATCTTCTATAACTTGAAAGTCGTCTCCATGATTTCAGCAACAAAATTTGGAACAGTTCATCGATTATTCCTTTTATTTTATCCAAATATTGTTGACTTATAGATATTAAAACAGTTGACTTCCGAATTAATCCTTATCCGGTATAGTTTATGCCTTATCAATTGACGCGGTGTTGCGGTTTTAAAGATTTACAGTTCACAGAGAGAGATGACGATAGAATTGACTGCACGCACCGAAAGAGGTCGGTGGGTCGGTCATTGATGGTGGATTTGGTTTGACTTTGACGTAAACTTCATATTTATTTTCCGAAATGGGAAGATGATCACGATTAAGCAATCGGCATTGGCCACCTTCGTACTGCATAAATGGAATTCAATATCTGATGTGGGATTTTCCACTTAGGGTTTTTTTTCTACATTTATATATTATCTTAACTTCTTCGTTATCCCACCCGCCATATTGCTTTCAATTTTCAACGACGTAAACTAAGTTGTGAGGGTTCAAATTCACCTAACATTCACAACAAATTTAGAATTATAAATATTTTTTCCTAGTTTTAAAGATCTTTTTATTGAAATTAATTTTAATAAATTAGAAGGAATAAGGAACGTGGCATGAAGACGTAGGCATAGGTCAAATATACGTATATGCAATGTATAGAATCAATCTGAATTAGACGATTCATAAATTAAAGTAGATCTGAACATAATCTACTTTGAATAAGATGCGACCCAGAAAATCCCAAAAAGAAGATAAAATAAAGAGGAAAAAATAAGAACAATTAGAAAATCCATTTATAATGACTATAATTAGACCATCGGATAATATGAGATTGTCTTACCTTTTTTAAGTCAATTACTGCCTAATCCATATCATAATATTATGATAAAATTAATTAAAAAATAATTAAAGGAATATTTCCCTTTTTTCTCGAAAGTATGTGATTTCTCTAATTAAATCCATATCATAATTTTATGTGAAAATAGTTGAATATATGAATAAATCATTACTTTATTCTTTAACTTTATAAAGATGGAATTCTTGCTTTGCTTCTCCTTTTATTGCTAAACTTCTTGTATAGAAATAACTTTTGTAAAGCAACTGAAAATTAGAGTGTTGAAACAGTGTCAAGTTCAACTGAAGTTAGACGAATTATACAAGTAAAATTTGTTACCTTTCCTGGAAATTACCCCCAAATTTTCTCGAGAAAATATTTAGTGTTGAACACTCAGTTGATGGAATCATGTCCTTTACAAATCTTACACTGTGACAATTTCGATTTCGTATTCATACATTTTGTTAATATCTTTCTATTTCATATCATATTTAGATATTCAAAATGTTGAGAAATTTCAAATCGATGTTATATTGGGTAATAAATAGCAAAAAAAGAGAAAATATTTTGTGTAGAATTAATGCAATCAAATCATATATATAAATTGATTTTGAGGAGAAATGAATAATGTAATGTAATTATAAAAATCAATACTAATATGGAAAGTTTATTTTGTGTGGTTGGTTCAATCTCAATAAAATTATTCGATTCGAATAAAATTTTTTTATCACTAAAAAATATATATATATATAGAGAGAGAGAAAGATAACAATTAAGGTATGTATAAAAAAAAATAAGGAAAAAATATTGCAAATAAATTAATGTTTCTTGAAAATAATAGTAATTTTTATTCTGATTGGAGAGGAATGAAGTGAGAAGTTGGTAAGAATGAGAGGGTCAAAATTGTCAGAAAGGAAAAGCAAAAGAGTTCAACTACCCTTTACACTACAATATCGTTACCAGATCCCGCGACTTTGGGAGTTTTGCAGCAATCACTTCCGGATACGTCATCAGGCATCTCAATCTCTGTATCTAAAAGCCCTTCGTTTTAGTATATAATTTCGGTAATTGCCATTTTATTTTACCCATCTCTCTTTTGTTGTAGATTTAACATAAATATTTTTATTATACTTAACAAATACTTATAAATTTCGGTAATCTGCAGGTTTCTGCAGATTCCTTTCCTGCAGATTGCTCCTATCTCCAGTTCTCCCATCCAACTTTAAATGGATGCCTTGGCACAGCAAATCTCCTTTTACTTTGGCTTCTGTTTCCTTTTGAGAAATATGTTTTGCATAGAGTTTTTCGTTGAACAGGCCTATATGCTCACTGCGTTGTAAAGTTTGAGATGTATAAGTTGAACATAATTCTTTTGAGAGAAGATAATGTAGCTTTTGTCTCAGTGCAGGCTTTGTCTGGTTTTCCTTATTTTGGCTACCCCTCCCATAAGGAAGGGTAAGTTTAAGTTGTTCCCAAGATCTCCTTAAGGAACGAGTAGTATATAAGTGTGTAAATTAAATTTTAACATAAATCAATTAGTTTTGTATAATATGAGTTTTAGTTTTCACATTTATAAGTTTAATATATATTTTCAATATGGCATTAGACTACAAATCAAATAGTTGATCTAATAGTTCAAAATATTTTTGAAAATAAGTGACAATATACTCAGTCAAAAATCGATTAAACTAAATGACAAGTTTAACTACTTAAATAGTTACACTTGAGCGAGGATGTTAAAAATTCAAATAAAAAGAAAGAGTTTCATATTTAATAAAAATTGATTAAAATGAGCGATATATAAGTATATAGAGTAAACCTTAACATAAGTTAATTAATTTTGTATAATATAGATTTCAATTTTTATATTTATAAGGTTAATATATATTCTTGATAAGAGTATTTAACAAAATTTCCTTTGGAAGGTCTCTTTGTTTCTTGTTAATACTCATATTTAGTAATTATATATATATGTCAAGCGAACGTGATAAATTGATTCTCTTAAATATTTTAAAATGGATGAAAATACTCATTAACAATGCCATTTTACTATTTAAATTGAAGAAAATAATATTATTTATTATTATAATATTTCTTATATTAATTATATTTTCTTATACTAGACCTCTAAAATAATTTGGATATGAATTAAGGAAATGAAAAAAAAAATGTAGCACGTTAATTAATATATAAATAATATTAATATGATATTATTACTTATAAAATATATAATTATGTGGTTAGACTAAAATAAGAAAATCATAAGCCGGCATTAATTAAAACAACTGTATATATATGTATTTTTTTTCAAACTTTATAATAAAATTAAGCTTATCCTAAAAAATATATCATATGATCAGACCCCACCAAAACTAAAATAATAAATTAAAAATGTATAGTAAATTTTGTTAATTAGTATTAAAAGAGGATTAGTATTTGATAATGAAAATGAAATGTTATTTAGATGTGAAAAGAAAATGTGTGGTACAAAATTAGCTGTAAAGAACTTAGAAGTCACATTTTCTCCGCTTAGCGGCCGTGCCACAGACAGGGCTATTAATTATATACGTTATCCAAGTTTAGATAAACTGTTGACTCAGCTGAGTAATATCTGACGTGTAATTTTGATCTCATTTTTCCAACTGTTTGCCTTCCATTTAAGCCATGAGTAATTGCTATTATATTGGAGTTTTTTATATTGAAATTAGCTGAGATGTAACCCACTTCCTATTTTCCTAGAGAGAATGTGAATATGGATGAATGATGGTGGCTTATATTGAGAAATAAAATTTTGATTTGGGATTATGACAGCTCAACGCTTGATTCTTGGGCCGACTCTCTAATCTTTCTATATAAATGCTCGTCCCATACTTGTTTTGCACCTCTCTATCTTCTTCTTCCTCTTGACAATACTTTGTTCTGTCTTTATTCTTGTTTCTGTTTTGATCATTGAAGATTTAAAAGCTCACTCAAAATGCCTGCTGCTGGAGGGTTTGACAAGGGTTCAGGGAAAGCCTACCCTGGTAACCTTACCCCATTCGTTACTGTAACATGTATGGTGGCTGCCATGGGGGGTCTCATCTTTGGTTACGATATTGGGATTTCTGGTAAATACCCTTTTGAGTTTTGCTTATGTTTACGTTTTAAGGTGTTGGTTTTTTATGAAAGTTGATTTTCTTTTTAAATCTGTTTATAGGTGGTGTGACTTCAATGGCGCCATTCTTGAAGAAGTTCTTTCATTCTGTGTATAATAAACAGCAAGCTAACACGTCAACTAATCAGTACTGCCAATACGACAGCGAGACGCTCACTCTCTTCACGTCTTCGTTGTATTTGGCCGCTCTACTATCTTCTCTTGTTGCTTCCACCGTAACAAGACGATTTGGCCGGAAATTGTCTATGTTATTCGGCGGCGTGCTGTTTCTTACCGGTGGTTTGATCAATGGTTTCGCCAATGCCGTGTGGATGCTCATTCTCGGTAGAATCTTGCTCGGTTTCGGTATCGGTTTCGCCAATCAGGTATTTTCTTTTTTGGCTTTTGATCTTTATTTCAATATTCGATTTTCAGATTCTTTTTTATTTTGATCATTACAACTTGCCAGAAGAGAACAAGAAATTTTCTTTCTGAAACCAAGATGGAATCTTTTACATTCCTTCCGTGAAACATAGAGTTGTTTTTATATTTTTTCTTGGTTTTATCCATTAACATTATTGGCTTTTTATTGGGGAGTTACTAACATTTTATTTAGATCTGATCAAAGATTATATTTGGGGTTTAATTATGTGATTTTTGTTTTACTACAGTCTGTGCCACTCTACCTTTCTGAGATGGCTCCATACAAATACAGAGGCGCCCTCAACATCGGATTTCAGTTGTCAATCACAATTGGAATTCTTGTTGCCAATGTTTTGAACTATTTCTTTGCCAAGATAAAGGGTGGCTGGGGATGGCGTTTGAGTTTGGGAGGCGCCATTGTTCCTGCTCTTATCATCACAGTCGGTTCATTGATCCTCCCTGACACCCCCAATTCTATGATCGAACGCGGTGAGCATGATGAAGCTCGAAGGAAACTCAAAAGAGTTCGTGGTGTTGATGATGTCGATGAAGAATTCAACGACCTTATTGCAGCAAGTGAAGCATCTAAACTAGTTGAACATCCATGGAGAAATTTGTTGCAGAGGAAATATAGGCCTCATCTCACAATTTCCATTTTAATCCCCTTCTTCCAACAACTCACTGGCATCAATGTGATCATGTTTTATGCTCCTGTCTTGTTCAACACAATTGGGTTCGGTAGTGATGCTTCACTTATGTCTGCTGTGATCACTGGTATTGTTAATGTTGCTGCCACCATTGTTTCAATTCGATATGTCGACAAGCTTGGGAGAAGATTTCTCTTCCTGGAAGGCGGAATTCAAATGTTCATCTGCCAGGTAAAATTGTTAACAAATTTCTAAATAAATTAGCCAATTCGATTCCCTGAAATTCTGATGAGGTTATTTTTTATGTGCAGGTTGCTGTTGCAGCTTTTATTGGTGCTAAATTTGGAACTGATGGGAATCCTGGAGATTTACCAAAGTGGTACGCCATTGTTGTGGTGCTTTTCATTTGCATTTATGTTTCAGGATTTGCCTGGTCTTGGGGGCCTCTTGGGTGGCTTGTGCCTAGTGAAATTTTCCCACTTGAAATTCGCTCAGCTGCTCAGAGTATCAATGTTTCAGTGAACATGTTTTTCACATTTGTTGTTGCTCAAGTGTTCTTGAATATGCTCTGCCACTTTAAGTTCGGACTTTTCCTCTTCTTCGGCTTCTTCGTGGTCGTGATGACCGCCTTTATTTTCTTCTTCGTGCCGGAAACAAAGGGAATCCCTATCGAAGAGATGGGGCAAGTATGGAAGACTCACTGGTATTGGTCCCGTTTTGTCGGTCCAGATGATTTTGTCTCTGCTGGAAACCTGGAAATGGGCAAGGGAAACATTGCTATTTCGTGAAGAATGTTTAATAGACTTAATTATAAACAGCTTCTTTTTTTCATATATATAATTTTAATTAATATTGGGTAGCTGTATTACCTTATGTGGGATTTTATGTTCAGACTTTTAAACATTGTTTCCTGAAAATTTTATAACATTATGAGTAATTCTACTTTGATTAGTAAAATTTGTTCTCATCTTGAGCTACTTTGTAATAAAAACATAAGCCAAAGTTTTAATAGCATTGCCAACTGTGGTATATTTGCAAGAAAGAAATTGGTTTAGGCATAATAATCAAATTTCCTTTCCTTCTTCATGATAAGTTCAAAGAAGAGTGATGTTGAATTCTCATGGCACCAGTACAGCTCAAGCTTCCAAATTTTATGAGAACTTTCCAATTTTACTGCACAAACTTGCTCTTAACAATGGAGGGGGGGAATATTTTCAATGCTTTCAATGGAATGACATGGAAAATAGTTCTTTGGCCAATCATCTTTATACTTTATCAAAATTTTCAATGACAAAGAGTAAGCATAAATATTTTTTTACCTTTTTAAATGATATAATATTTAGTTGTTTGTTACATCAAACTTCCATTAAAGCCTTAAATCGTGTTTAATAGAACATAACTACACTTTTGTTCCTTATCAAATATTAAATAATCCATTAAATAATGCCCACATTTAAAACCCATTTATCCAAAATTACATAATCACTTGCTAATAATAAAATTATGTATATCATTTTAGGTGTATAAATAAATATATATTTGATACGTATAATTAAATAATATACTCAGAATGAATATACATAATATTACTCTTATCCAGAGTGATCCACGGAATAAATGAATATGATCCAAAACCGAAACTTTATTCCAAGGGGGGAATCGAGTTTCTCATGAAGCATTTTCTTTTGAGGGCGGTAACAGTGAAATTGGAAGAGCTTTTTGGGACAAGTGTGAGGTTGAATGATACGCAGGAAAACCTTCTGGAGGAAAAAAGATAGCTTATCAATGTGGTCACGGCCTTGCATTGAGGCAAAGGAGAATCGCATGACTAGTCATTTAAGATAACGGGGCACCTAAAAAAGGCTTTTGGATAAGATCATTGAAATGGCCAATGAGAATTTGTTTTCTACTTTGTAACTTCTCCAACAAATTTCCGTTTCTCGCATAACATGTGATTAAAATTGTAAAGAAAAGAGATTGGGTATATATAGAGAGAGAGAGAGAGAGAGAGAGAGAGAGAGAGAACATTTGTAATTTTGGTTTTTGATTTTTTTTTGTATGGATAATAAATAAACGACAATGAAATTGGGCCAGGCTTCTTTACAAAACTGCATAGATTCAACTGGCCTTAAATTCTAAGCCCAGCTAACCTTGCCCTAATTTACTATATTATTAAAATTATAGCTTTATTAGTATAATTATACGAGTAATATAATTTATCATTATATAATTAAATATTATTTTATATTTAATTTAAAATTATCCTATCATATGATATGTATATCTATTTGTATACTAAAAAATATGTATATTTTAATTTTATTATTTTACGAGAGCGATCGCAAAAATTTACGACAGGAAATAGAAATTAAAAATTCAATAAAACTAAGTATATCTAATTTTGGATATTCAACTATTTATATAATAACATATTATCTGAATATTCAGTTGAATATTTAAAATTAAGTTTGCACATAACATTACTCTAAAAAGGTAAACAGTGAAACTTATTGCACCAATTCTTTTCAATCCTGTAATGATGATATAGGAAGGAAAATGAGCTGAACTTTTATCAGTAGTGTTTTAGGCACTAGAATGTGCTTATTAACAATCAACCAAAAAGAAAGCCCACATTTTAAAGCTTGATATAATATATTGTTATAAAGACATGCTGCTTGATTAATTAGCAGAGCCAGCAACACAGAGCCATTGGCCAACAAAGAGGTCGTCACAGTTGAGGTTTGGGTTAATTGCATTAAAGAACTCCAATGTCAATCCGAATGTTTCTGCAATGGCTGAGCATGTGTCTCCACTTTTCACCCCAACCACTGCCTAACATTGTGGGACGCTGTTGGCCTTCGACGACCCAACTGCACATTCCAGTATTCACAGTTCAAACAGATTAAATATATTACCAATGTTTCATAAAGCTATAAACTTGTGCAAATATTCACCATCTATTGACTATTTACAGCCAAATGTTCGGTGGCCTTCAGCCACTGAGACAGCGAGGAGAAGAGCAAAGATTAAAGCCAGATCGAGAAATATAGATGTTTTGGTGGCCATTTCTTAATCTCTCTGTGTTGTTGAAGCTATTTCTTTTCTGGGTTATGGAGATCTTAAAGAAATGCTCCTATTTATAGTAAAATTCCATGGAAGAGGCATAGCAATAGGCCAAGAAACCGTTAATATTTTGAGTTGTTCACAAGAAGCCGGCTTTACTGTGATTGAATGGTAAATAATAATCCGACTTTGTTTATCTATACATGTAATTCAACAAAGAAACAATGGACTATAATGACAAAAGGCAGCCAAGTAACGCAATGTTCAATACTAGATCTTCTCCAAGCAAAAATTGAAGGAAAAAATTTATTAAAAAAAAAAAAATGATGGATTCACTTCATTACATAATATCTGCTCTTTATAGTAACTTTTGACTTTCATTTTTACCCATTGAACTGCATTTATTGGATGGCCATTCTTCTGAAGATGAGTTTCCATTGTATTAATACACCCGTATAGAACAGATATATTTTGGTAGACAATCAAACTTATGTTATCTACAAGATAGAGACTAGCCAAGTTTCATACATTAAAATTATGTGCAAACAATTTTGCATACACAATTAAGTACATATATAATATGTTATCTTGTGATTTGATGATTTTGAATTGATAATAAATTAACACACCATTATACGATGATACATCATATATGTCTATATAATTGTATACTCAAAACTGTGTGCATATAACATTACTCAAGTTCATAACATCTCAAACAATAAAAATCAACTTACAATCTACCACAATGTTTCAGTTTCCTACATGATTCTTCATTTCAATTCACGTTACAGGGTAAGACTTGAGGAGGTACATACTTTACAGTGTCATTTCAAGTTTTTGGTCAACCATGGCAAAGCAAACAGAAGCATAACAATTCTATACTGAATCTACTCCTTCAATCTGCTGTCTAGCAAGGTATCTTTCCCTTCGCTCTTTCTGCATCAAAAATATAAGGACAGGCAGAAACCATACAGTGTGAGCAATAGTTTACAGTTGTAAATTTTCAAAAGACATTAATAAGATAAATTACCCATTCGTCTATGACAAGCCCTTCACCAATAATTTTTGGGCCTGCATCTTCTTGAGGCTTCTTGCGAGCTGCAACTGCAGCATCAGCATCTGCCAACTGGCGCTTCAACTTTTCCAGAGCCTTCATAATACAAAGAGGTGCAACCATATAAATTGGAATTTTCAAAGAATACATTTTTTATAGGGCAGTGATTTTTTAAATTATTTGCATACTAAAGATACTTACAGGATCAGCACGCTCGGGATTAAGAAAGACAACCCTCAATACTTGCTCGGTTGCTGCTTGATCCTTTTGCTCATCAAACTGCATGTAACAAAATCACTTTAGCAGCAAGGTACTTCGCAAAGATTAGCCTTAAGTGTCTATCATAAAAAGGCACCAGAGCAACTTAAAGTATGATCCAAACTGAACCATGATATTATGCATGCCGCAATTAAAAGCACCTAGTTCTCCATAAATAAAAGCACATATCTAGAATAACCAGCTAAGTTTCAACAAGCAATGCCTACTTGATCATGTATAGACCCTGCGCATATTAAATTACACTAAAAGTTGCAAGCATACCAGCAAAATTAGATGATGAAAGAAACTGGCCCCCCAAATTGGTTATTGTGTTTCTAAGAAAGGCTCACACGAGCCAGAAAATTTGAAGTAGCTAGCTGCCTACAGTGACATATAGTCTTTTGATTATACAACCAGGTACTGAAATAGCAACACTTTATATATCAAATATCCTCCTGCAGAACCTAGAATTTGATAAGAACTTCTAGCCCATATAAAATATAGACTGATCAATTGAAGAAAACTTTCCTAAAATCATTAAAATGCTCACCAACACGATAAATGAATTGCATGATTTATCAAAATATATAGTGCATTTCAGTTATACACCACTATATAAAAGCATTCCAACAATTAGAAAATATACCAATTGTATGCAATGTTAACTTACCAGCTCAGGAACATAGTCCATCTCTCCTTTCACCTTCAAACTAACAATTTTAAACTTATCCCGACTCTTCTGATCCATTGGTTTTTCATTGTTCTCTGGAACCTCTACAAACTTGAAGACTAGCAGATCCATTCAAAATCAAGCCAAAAACCCATAAGCACTAATTAAAACAATAGATGGTAGCATAAATCACAAGCAAAGCAAAACCTTGATCCAAAACTTGAGAAACCAATTACCAGTAGCTATGAGACTCTCACCGGGAGCAAGAATAGCACCCGGAGGTCGCATGAAGCAGCTTTTTGGTGCTGTTGTTTGAAACTAAAACAACAATAACAAGCAGTTTAGTCAGTTAGCGGTTGTAAAAACAAGAATCTAACACAATATATATAATTCTTTTAAGTAAAGTCCTCAAACACAAAACCTCAAAGCTATGATTTACCTTGAAAGCTACATGTGACTTGCTTGTGTTTTTTATCTTGATCGCACTTCTCACTTGTTTGCCAGGTTCATCTAGAAACACAATAACACATCCGCATTTTAATTTAAAGAAATTACATCAATTACAGGATAGTTTAATCAAAATTACGAGCTTCAAGTCAGTGATTAACATAATCACATTTATAAAATTAATAAAAATGAAAAACAAAGATAGTAAAAGAACATACAAGGAAAATAGAGCTTTTTGGCAGGGTCGAGCTTGAGGCGACGGCGAGCAGGCAAAATAGACCTGGCAACAGAAGAAACTGAGGTGGAAGCATGTGTATTCGATCCCTCCATATGATGGTTAGTTTGATTGTGGTGATGCGACGTGGTCGAGGAAGACGACGACGTCGTATTACCTGATTGTCGAAACGGCAGCTTGAAGAACCCCCAGACTTTACTGTCAGACGGTGACTTCTGGTCAGCTATGGCCATTTCCTCTCTTAACAGATAAACCACGGTGCCGTTTCTTTCTACTTGACCACGAGAGAGGAATCAGGAATTTATTCAATTTAATTGCTTTGATCAAGTCCGTTGCCTTTACTTTTGAGTCCATGACTTGACCAACGGGAACGAGAGGCAGAAAGATATTATAAACGACATCGCATCGATCTGGTTGACTTTGGAAAAAAGTTTTCTAGTAGGTATTTTGTAGTTTCGCGTTTTAAGTACAGATTTGGTGGAATTGGCCACTTAATGACAAAGTTATGAATGATTTACTTAAGGCAGGTGAGAGGAACGCGTGGAAATTCCAAAAAACTCTCATTTTGTAAGAAGGAAAAGACTTATTCCTACTCGAGGCCGGGCGCATTTTCAAAAAATCGTTAGCAAAATTTTAAAAATTTAGATATTTATATATATATATTTTTGTTAAGATTGATTATCTTTTTATCCAAGGGAAAGATTGTTTTATCCAATTATCTTTTTATGATTTACGCTAACATCTAAAACTTAACTATGGAAATATTTACTTCGTTTCTAGAACTCTAGAATAATTTTTATTATTCTATCGTACATAAAGAGAATTGAATCATTAACTCAAGAAAATGATTAAAAAAAGGCCAAAAGACTTATTCCCACCCAGGGTATAGTGAATTCCTAAATTTCCACTCATCAACTTTCAAAAACCTAAACACTCACCCATAATCTAATTTCTGTTAAAAATTTTAATTAATGTTAGGGTAAAATCATTATTTAGCAAAAAATTAAAGTTTTATCATATTTTCTCTCTCATATTTAAAAACTTACATTTTTCCCCCAACCCAAGGTTTGAAAAGTGACAAAAACCTCTATAGGGTTTGTTCTTCTTCCTTTGGTGTCGATCTCTCTTTCCTCGGCAATCGACCGTCCTCCCTTCCTCTCTTGTCTCTCCTCTGGTCTCTCTCTATAGCCTCTCCGACCGTCTTCAACCAAAGACAAAGATGATCGGTCTTCATTTGAAACAAAGACGTATCGTCTTCTTTTAAGAGTTGAAAAAGGCACATTCTCGTCTCAGATGAAGAATGATCGTCTTTGTCTCTTCATCTGAAACGAAGACACATTGTCTTCCTTTGAGAGTCGAAGAAGACGCATCTTCATCTCAGATGAAGAACGATCATCTTTGTTTGAGAGACGAAGATGACACGTCTTCGTCTTGACGAAGACATTTGTCTTTTTCTTCGTCTTCGGTCAAAGACAGTCAGAGAGACTATAGAGAGAGACCAGAGGAGAGATAAGAGGGGAAGAGAAGACGACCGACTACAGGGGAAGGAGAGATCGATGTTAGAGGAAGAGGAACAAACCCTAGAGGGGGTTTTTGTCACTTTTCAAACTTTGGGTTGAGGGGAAAATATAAGTTTTTAAATAGAGGGGAGAAAATGTGATAAAACTTTAATTTTTTGTTAAATAACAATTTTACCCCTAATATTAATTGAAAATTTTAACAAAAATTTGATTGTAAGTGGGTATTTGATTTTTTGAAAGTTAGTGGGTGGAAATGAGAATTCACTATACCTTAGGTGGGAATAAGTCTTTGGCCTTATAAAAAGAAAGTGGATGTTCCAATTTCTTGTTAAGGCATGTTTTTGGTGCATTCCAGGTGTAAATGCTCAATAACTTCGTCTTCACTAATCAATCACGGCTTGATGCAAGGCAATATCGGTGATTGATTAAGAGATAATTCCGAGGCAATAATTAACTTCATCACTAACACTAACCCACTCTCTCTTTTTAATATTTGATTACAAAGCCACAAATTTCAACATGGGTAGGTGAAAGTTGCCACAATCTCCACTGTTAAACAAAACAATAAAATTATGAGCAAAGGACCATTCCCCAATTAATTTTAGTACACTTTTAAAATTATACCTATCGCAGATAAAAATTTTAAGTACTAATTTATAACTTAATTATTATTAAAATTTTAAATAAAGATAAAAATAAAATAATTATTTTATTCTTAAATCTTAAAATTTTATAAATTTATATCATTTTTCTCTTTAGTTTTAAAAACTAACACTTCACCCAATTTTCAAAGTTTGAAAAGTTTAAATTTAATCTATAGGTTTTGTTGTTTTTTGGTAGAAAAGATCGTTGCTTCTTCTTGATCACTGGCTAGATTTCCTAAGCCCCTGAGATAAAACCTAGAAAGGAGAAAAAAGTGTATTTTTTAAAATTTAATTACAGAAGAAAATTATTAATTTTTTAAAATTAAAGGGAAAAAAAATAATATAGGGTTTTAGGGTTTAGAGGTAAAATAACGATTTTAGGCCTATCTCTAACTAAAAATTTTAACAGCAATTAGTTCATAAGTAGATGTTTGAGTTTTTCATTTGTCATGGGTATTCTTTTGATATTGAATTAAAACTTGAGTGAAAAATTATTCTTTTTCCTAAAATTATAAATATCTATTTTGATTTTTTTTTGAATTCATAAATTGATATATATTTATATGTATCATTCTATAATAATACATATAAATATGTATTTATTTATATACTCAGATGCACATTTATATATATCATCATATAATAATATATATAAATATGTATTTATTTATATACTCGAAATCAAAATGGATATGCATAATATTACTCAAAACAAAAATCATAAAAATGAAATTGTTCACAAGAATTATTGTAATCTTACGATTGCACATATTGATGGGGCCAATGTTCTTGTTGCCGCTTTCCAATATTAACCTAATTTTTATTTGTTTAAAATAACCCTAAGAATCTCTTTTTCTTTGTGGGCTTTCTTTGAAAAAGTATAATTTTAACATAAGATCTTTGAAAATCTCGTTACAAGCAAAGGCATGAGAACTAAATACCATCTTTTTAACACCATCATCTTTGATGGCTTTAACAATGAAGAAAATACATTGGATTATAGGGAAAAAAGGGCATATCATAGAAGTATATAGATGGGGTATTATAGTTTAATATTTATGGGGTATTTACATATATACAACCACTTTAAAAGTGCCTAATTATAAAAAGAAACATGGATCAGCTATTATATATTTTAGTTTCAACCTGAAAAGATGGTCATTTTGACAAAATTTTCTTCTTCATTTGCTTGAGATTTCGGCTAAGATATAGATGGTGTAGACCTTGTTTACATAAGCAAAATTTGGCATTAATTTTCTGCAAATTACTTGAATTCTGGATCATCCACGTAATCTTTTTCACTTAACCACTATTAGGAGGGTGTATAGATTTGTTCAAACTATAAAATTGGATCAAACCGATTAAAAATTATTAATTAGTTTATAAAATAATTTGGTTTAGGTATAAACCAAACTTTTATTAAATAATATATATTCAAAAATTAATTATTTTAATTTGTTCAAACTAGAATAAATCGTATTTTTTTTTAATTTGATTTGGTTTAGTTTGGAACTTAAAATGATTTGGTTTAGTTTTATTTGAAAATTTGAAAAAGTGTTTTCAGTTTAATTTTAAAAAATTCTTAAACCGCATCAAACTAGATTGTGTACCCTTGACCACTAATTTTTTGTCTTATTTTACTACCATTTTTAAGTCTCTAATGGAAATTTAACAAGATAAACACGAAGAAGAGAAATAAAATTTGCTAAAAATTGCTCATACAATTAGATGATGAAGTCTGTCAATCCATCTTTCTAACGTTGGAGAAATGAAGTTTAAAACTGGAACTCAGAGTCATCCCATTGCAGCACTGCAGAATCTATATTCTGTTCCCGTTTCAGCTTATCCTTCACGAACCAGTCACATACTCTCCCAGCGTTCAGCTCCTCAATTGAACATCCTTCTTGCTCCGATATCACTCTTAGCAAATTCAGAGATGATATCTGCACAAACATTAAACCCTTAAGAGCTCAACAATCAAAACTTAAATAAACAAGGTTTTAGAGTGAAAGACGTACCGTTAAACGGCATAAAAATCTCTCATGAGTACTTAGACCAGATATTTCTACTAAGCCAGCTTCTTCTAGAGTCAAGAAAGTTTGCTTTTCTTTCTTCTTATCTCCTTCTCCTTCTCCTTCCCCTACACTTCCTCTCACTATAATTTTTTTCCTGTAATGATCTTTGCTTACGCAAAATTTTGTTTGGGATTTTGTTAATTTCTGAAGCTTTGGAGTGGGAAGAAATGGTGATTGACAGTAGTTTTTATAGAGCTTGAGAGGGGTCATAGTTCTTGACATTTGGGGTGTCGAAGAGAGAATTGAGTAGAGGAAGAAAGGCTTATCGATTCTGTTTAATTGTTTGATTTATGTGGTGGATATCAAATTGATGTGGCTGATGAAAATTGATAACATCCGTTGCAATTCCCACGTGGGCTACATGGATAGAGATGACAATTCAATTAATAAAATTAGGACTTCAATTCGTATTTTCACAATTGGAGAGATGATTCTTTAATAAAAATATGATAGGGCGAAAATGACAAAAGTCTTTATAGTTGGGATGATGATAAATATAATCCTAACTCATCTCCTTCGTGGCATGTCCCCTCTTGAGTTTATCCCATTTTCTATATATTTTCTAAACTATTATATATTAAATTACTCTAAAAATATAAATATGTTTAAATACTTAATATATATTTCATTAATTTTTTAACAAGGTGGAAGAAGAAAGTATAAGAAATTTTTCCCGTGGGGGGTTGAAAGACATAAAAAAAAGATATGCTATTAATTTTCTATTAAGGTTGAGACAAAAACCTAATAAATATGCTATTAATTTTCTATTATGAATGGGAAAGACAAATGTGGAGAATTTTTACTATAAGAAGAATATATCACTATTTTTTATAAAAAAGAAGATAAAAATTTCTTGTTATTTTTGTATCAAAAATGGTATGAAACAAAGAAAGATTTTTTCAATCAAGATATAGATTAAGGTATTTGACTTTTACTCGTTCCATTGTCATCCTTACATGTGAAACCCAACCATTTTGTTTCAATTTCATTAAATAAATTAATCAATCCATTTACATCAAGTTACATGCAATAGAATTTTTAGTACTAATATACAATATCCTGAAAGCCAAAGAACAATAGTTATCTTTATGGATTAATACCTGAGCCTCTTAAATTAAGAAATGTAACACCATAATCCAGCTACAAATTAGTGTATTCTTTAGTAGGTAGAACAGTGGAAATACATATTGATTTTGCCTACATGAGAATCAATAAGCTCTACTATTCACATGCGTGGTTACACGTTAGACCCATATAAGAATATATACAATTTTATTTCGTCACTTCCATAAAATTAATTAAACCTTCTTGAACTAACATCTACAAACGCCTCGATTTAGTATTAATCAGCTTCGATCTGCTTGCTATTCTACCATGGCCTCAATTTGGACCCCAACAGCTCAAGTACATAACAGTACGAAGAGATTCCTCCGCCTGCTTTAACTTCTCGTTCTTGGCAGATTTGAAGCCACTTGAATCAGTGGAGCCGGAGAAACGCCTTGCTTTCTTTGAAGATGAAGAAGAAGAGCAAGCAGAATCTTTTAAAGACTTGATGGTCGTGTCGCACTTTGACGCCTGCTCTTTCATTCCCTGCAGCACCCTCATTCCTCCCTGGTAGAACAGTCTGCTCATGAACCTCAAGCTCATATGTAAAAACCAACTGATGATTTTAATGATGTGGAGAAATATGAAGATCTTTTGATAAAAAATAAAGGATACGAGGATGTTGAAGTTATAAAGATCGTGAAAAATTAAGGTAGAGTTGTGGTGGGCTACATATTGGCGAAGAAGGCCAATGTTTTAGGGAAACAATTGGCTGTGATAGGCACATTAAGCCGGAAACTGATTATAAATCTGTGGGCTTTTGAGTTTTGGGCGATTAGTCCTGTGGGTGGTTGCCACGTGTTAATTGCGTGCCATAGGAGATTCGGATAAGGTGATAAGGACAACGTAGGATATTTGGAAGCATCTACTGTAGCAAGATTTTTTTAGGAGATGTTCACTGTAAGCAGGATCTTTTTTTTAAAACTAAAGGAGTCAAGAATCCGGTGCTGATCTCTTTTCTTTATAGTTAACGGACGAATTTGGTTGGGTGAAAATCACTAGGGGGAATTTAGACGTTATTGCGAAAATTTATTATCGTTTTAATCGAAGATAGAGATAATTAACTAAAAATGCTACAAGAATCAAAGAACTTGTAATAGAATAAGTTAGGCCAATTTTATTGGTTCTTGCTTCGACAATGTCACCCAGTTCAATCAAAACTCGGAAATTAGTGAATAATATGGGGTTAGCAACGAGTAGACCTTCTAGATCATGTGATATCTTATCTCAACAAACTTAATTACCGATTTATTATGGTACATAGATTCAAAAATAACAAATCATAAAAGGATATTGATTAAAATAATTTTTTTTATATATATATAAAACCGTTTTTTCTATTATATATAACCTAGAACATAAATATATCTTTAGGTTTTGTATTTATCTAGTCAAAACTCACCAATCCAAGCATAAACTCATCCAATCAAAACATAAAACTCACTTGTTCACTCAACTAAGATTAAAATATCTTCAGGCTTTGTATTCAAGGCATAAACCAATTTTATCATAGGAGGGTTACGGATATTACTTGTATATTATTGATGATTTTTCAAGATTAATATAGATAGTTTCTTTAAGAAATAAGTCACAAGTTAAACATAAATTTGAACAATTTCACTAACTTGTTGAGAAATAACTTGAGAGGAAAATAAAATTTTTCAAACAAATTAGGGAAGAGGGTTTAGAGCCTGCTTTTATGCAAGGATCTCAGTTGGGCCTGTTACCTTAGTAAAAAAGCCCATTTCTTCTGTAGAGGCATTATCTAAACATTCTTTTTGGGTTATAAGAATTGATTGTAAAAGTATTATTAATTCGATTATTTGTGTAATCTTTAAGCTAAATTTCCTACTAATTTATCTGATAGTAATATTATATGTATTTATTATATATATATAAAAATTATATAATTAAATATTATTTTATCTTTAATTTAAAATAATTTATTCATGGCGCACAGATGTATGGTTGCTCTCAATAAAGCACATCACAAGTCGTGGATTGCCTGACTACTAAAACGTCAACGTTTAGTTCCAAAACCAATCAAGTTGAATTGAAGCACGTTTTCCATCTCATGAATCTGGATTGTTCGCTTCATCTGCTCTTTGTTTCAAGAAACAACATCATCATCCTTCATCCTCCACGTGTCAAAAACGCTTCCATTGGATTGGACACAAAATCAATTCATTTTTTGATAACACCAATTATAATACTAATTAATCAAATTTCAATAATGGATATGTCTCAAATATGTGAAATATGTGTACGGTTAGCTTATAGCATTAAGAGCATGGGCCTTCAATCACACACTTTGGATCCCGTATCCAGAAATAGCACTAAGAATGCATTTGGTTTGAGCCACAAGTGTAGATTATTTCAAAGACTATTAAGAATAAATGGTGAGGGGCTAGAGGAAAATGGCAAGCGGAAAACTATATAGTTGATCAAACGGTGGGGCGAAACAAAAAGTTTGATTGAATGGATGTTAATCTTATCTCTCATATTAACAATGGCTACAACCTGCTAGTGTTCACAATTCGTCTCAATTTCATCTTTGTTGAGGATTTGGACGATGGCCAATTCGAGGTAGACAAATCATGCATGAATAGGTGGTGGAGTTGGTGGCATGGGTTAATTGGATGAGGAAGATTTTGTGGAGAATTATATCCTTGATCTCTTTGGGTGAGATCTGCAAATTTTTGGTGGTGGGTGGTGGCAATTGGTGGTGTGGGTTATGGAAGGCTGACGATGATGGCAATGTAGTGGTAGTGGTTGGCCTGTAATTTTAATTGAATACAAAAATATTTTTGTTTTGAAAATTATGTAAGTATAGGTAAAATAGTCACAATGGAAGGTATATTTTTGTTCTGCAATTTTAATGAGTGCAGGTAAATATTATAATAAACTTAAGATTATTTCAATAATTTTTTTAAATAGTTAAAGATAAAGTTAATTATCAAATTATCTTAATATTATTATACGCCATAATTTTATCTAATAAATTAAACAAAATAATGTTAATAACAAAATAAATGTCACTAGTGTAATCAAATATTATCTTGAGCCAAACATCTCCTAAATTAATTAGAGCAATACTATGCGTATCCACTTTGGATACACAAATATATATATACTCATATGTGTCATTATATGATTAGTTATTGTTTTATTCTTAATTCAAAATTATCCAATCACATGGTGACACATAAATGTGTACATATTTGTGTACCCAAAGTGGGTACACATAGTTTTATTGAATTAATTATACAATCTAGATCTAAATAAACCCTAATCAATATTAAAATTCAATGTTTGTTGGAACAATCCAACACCTCACAACTCACAATAGAAATTAAGTTGAGAAGATAATCTACCAAATTTTAATTCTGTCCAAATCAGTTGGTCAACTTCTTTGGGTAACCCATGAACAAGCAAACCCTAAAATATGGACAACAAATTACCCTATCAAGAATAAGATAAAAGCATATTCATCAAATTAAGTGATAATCTGGATTAACAAGTCCATAATTACGTATTAAAGAATAATATTATTCGCTAGCATGTCGCTTTGACTGCATCCACGGAGACATGAACAAAAGATTATGGCCATGCTATAATCTTATGGAAATCAGATTCTACAACAGTGTGCTTGTTGCATTTGTAAGCAAAACAATGGAGCACACAAACGCAAATGGCTATCAGTAAATATTAAATAAAAAAGTATAATCAGAAATAAATAAATAAAAATAGATAAGTTGATTATGGCACTTTATACGTCATAGCTGTGAAGAAGATAAACTTGCTCTTTGTTGCGGGTTGATGAGAGCGACTAGTTCTCACCATGCTGTGAAGCCACGTCTGTTTGTTAAGAGAGTTTCATTTCGTACATGGGAGATCGATCGTCATGCATGAAAATATATATGAAGTAAACTGACCAGAATACCCTTTTTGATGCATGTGGCTGCTTTCAATTTGAGCCGATAAAGACAGCCAGCCGACCATAATCTTAACTTCTTCAAAAAATGGTTTGTTTGATAAATAAATTTATGGGGAAAATACAATAAAGTTGAAATATGGACAGTAGCGAAGTGGCAACTTCTGATAAAAGTCTGAAATGAGCATTTTGAACGGATATCTATGAATCAAAGCGGCAGTAATATAAAGAAAAAGTGACCAAAATTCAGCCGTGTGAATTGATTTTAAGACTTATTCTCAAGGCTTTTAGTATTTTGAGGGCCAAACCACTATTTCCCACCCAAGGTTTGATGTATTCTCAAAAGTCCCCACTTTAACTATGGAAACACCAAATACCCACCCATGGCCGGTTAGATTTAACCAAACCCTAACGCCTGAAAATTTTATCTCCTTTTGCCCCCCTAAACTTTAAAAACTAAAATTTTCCCCCCGCCTAAGTTTAAAAAAATTGTAGTTTAACCCTAGGGTTTGGTTTTGAAATCTCCAGCGACCTCTCCGGCTCCGTTGTCGACGGCCGCTCCCTCCCGAAGCAACCTCTCATTCCGACGATCTCTTTCCTCCCATTTGGAGGTCCGATCGACGCCCGGTGACGTCGTGGGAGACGAAGAACTTCGTCGGGAAGACGAAGTTCTTCGTCTTCCCAGAGGTCTTCTTCTGGGAAGACGAAGAACTTCGTCTTCCCGACGAAGTTTTTCGTCTCCCACGACGTCACCGGGCGTCGATCGGACCTCCAAATGGGAGGAAAGAGATCGTCGGAATGAGAGGTTGCTTCGGGAGGGAGCGGCCGTCGGCAACGGAGCCGGAGAGGTCGCCGGAGATTTCAAAACCAAACCCTAGGGTTAAACTGCAATTTTTTTAAACTTAGGCGGGGGGAAAATTTCAGTTTTTAAAGTTTAGGGGGGTAAAATTAGATTCTATTTTAGTTTATTTTTAATATTATAGTAAAAATGACGATTTTACCCCTATCACCGTTAGGGTTTGGTTAAATCTAACCGGCCATGGGTGGGTGTTTAGTGTTTCCATAGTTAAAGGGGGGACTTTTGAGAAAACGCTAAACCTTGGGTGGGAAATAGTCGTTTGGCCTATTTTGAGAAGAAAAACGTGAAGCGCAGGGTAAAGAGTAGGACCCTTATCCTAATAAATCATTAGATTGAGTTTGGACTTTAGGGTTTCAAAGTCTTTGGCCGACGTAAACTAGCTTCCCTAATTTCTCTTCTATTCTAAATTTCTAGCCGCTATTTTTGTCCCCTCTGTTTTTGGGTTCATCGATCTTTGCTATTGTGGTAAAATATTAATTAAGCAAGTGTCGTTGGTTGTCCCACAGTGTTGTACAAGTGGGACATCATCAAATTGTGACGATCTTTTCTACCAATGGAATCCTTATTGTTGACAATCAAACAGACACACACCCAATGTTTGGTGCAAATGCAAACTTCCACCCATAGAGTTTTAAAAACGCAAATATCACTTATTATTTAATTTTTGTTAGAATTTTTCGTTAATGATAAAAGTAAAAAGGTCATTTAATCAATAATATTAAAAAATATAAAAGTTTATATGATTTTTTCCCTTTAGTTTGGAAAATTATAAAATTTTCCCAAGATAAATTTTTGGCCCTTTCAAAATCTTCTCTCCATTTTTTGGTGACTAACTTTGACCAAGTCGTCTTTTTTCTCCACTTTGTCTGAACAACAAAGGATTTGTTGTCTAAAAAAAGATGAATTAGACAATTCATCTTCGTCTAGACGATGAATCATTTATTGTCCAAATGGATTCATTGTCCAAACAGAGGATGTGATGTGTGCCATTACTAGAATCATAGCCTCAGAGATGATGAAGGTTGGGTTTTCGTCTATTTGACATATTAATCTTTTTGACGATGATGATGACCCAAAGACGACGAAGACCGAGAAGAGAAAACAACCTAAAACTGATTGTGAAAATCATGGGAAGGGAAGACAACCAGACAGAGATGGAAGGTCATCAGAAGATGGAGGGTCAATTCTGAAACTCTAAAGGGCAAAATGTAATTTTTTAAAACTTAAACTTAGAGAAAAATTTATAGTTTTCCAAACCAAAGGGTAGGGGAATGATATAAACTTTTGGAGTTTTAACGTTTAGTGGTTAAATAATAGTTTTATCTTTACTTTTAACATAAATTAGATGATAAATGAGTATCTGAATTTTTAAAAAACCTTTAGATGAAAGTTTGTCTTTGCCCCAAACGTTGGGAGCGAATAAGTTTTTTTGGCCTATATATATTTAACAGGATAGGGGGTGGTTGTGAATATATGGTCAGGACAATGGAGCTGTTAATTCATTCAAAGAGATAAAGAAAATAAATGTGCTGAAGGATCGAGAGGCTGTGGGGTGTTTGAAAGGACAGTTGTGATGAATGTGGTGATTGTCAACAAGAAGAAATGTAGCCAACCATACATGTAATTATCATTAAGGCGATGCAGCACTGTTGTTAGTCGTCTGGCAACTAAGGAAATTACTACTACTAAATCGATTAAGACTGCATATAACAAAAAGTCAATGAAGTTAAGTTATGATTTGGTTGACAGCAAATCATCATGTTCCAGATGTGGCTGATCGAGAGACAAACAGAAAACCATGCCATCCTACAGCTTATATATGGCATAATTAAGTAGATAACGCTTTTAATCACGGCTTTATAACCTGGACCTAATTGACCAGTCCGGTCAAGAATTAGAGCCAAATATAGTCTAAGTCATGACAAATCTCGCTTTAGTTATTAAGTTAGGTTAATTTGAGATTAAACCAAATAAATAATGACAAAACTTGGTTTACTACTATGTTAAACCGATTCCACTGTTATGTGATATCAGCATAACGTTTTATTACCTCATACTTATTTTGAAATTTTAGTTATATCATATTAACGTAATGTTAATGTCATCGGATCGATCAGACGGATCTAGTTAATTAACCCATCAACACTTATGTGGAAAAGTGCATACCCCATTTGTTAGATGATTTGAAATTTTTGTTAGTGTTCCGCCTGTTATTTTTGAATAAAACTGAAAAGAAAGAGACTTTTTATTTGGAATCTAAGAGGCATTTAACATGTGTTTTCGAAAAAGCATGGTCAAATTTATGCTTTTTTAATTATAAAATAAAGTTTATCACTTTATGAAGAGACACTGAAAAAGTGACAATCGAACAAAAAAATAAAACTATACAGTATAAAAGGATCCACACTAAAGTGAATGTATGTGTCCCAATTCAGACCGATCTCGTTTCGTTGCGAATCTTGGCATTCTTATTAATACAAATTAAGGCCAAATGACTATTTTCACCTAGGTTTGATACAAATCTAATTTTTTATCTATTAATTATAAAAAATTTAAATATTTATTTATTTGTTAAATTTCATTATTATTATTATTACGAGTAAAATCACTATTTAAAAATTTTATTTAAACTCATATTTTGAATAACCTTCAAGTTTTAAAATTTTTATTTTTATTCTCTAATCTCATATTTTTTAGGTTTAAAAACTGATTTTTTTCCTCCTAAATCTAAAGTTGTAAAACTCTTATTTTTTGCAAAAAACAACCACCCCGCAGAGTTTTAAAAAAACTCAATTTAGTCTTCATTCGACTTTGGTTTTTAAATCTTCATCTTCGATGACCAATCACCATCACTGGTTGTCGGCTCTCTCCCTCCCATCTTTCCGGTCGATTGGTCTTCTCTCTTCGACTATCTTTGTCTCCAATGAAGAAAAAGGGTATTCGTCTAAGACGAAGACTTGTCATTAGAGTTTTCCTCAAACGAAAACCGATCATCTTCGTCTGAAATAAAGACCCTTCATTTTCGTCTTCGATTAAGACGGTTGGAGAGAGAAGACCAGTTGATTGGAAAGACGGGAGGGAGAGAGTCAATGACTAGTGATAACGATTGGTCGCTAGAGATGAAAATCAAGAAACTGAAGTTAAATAGGAGTTAAACTAGAATTTTTTAAAACTTTGGGTGGGGGGGGGTGATGGGGGCAATTGTTTATTGCAAAAAATGAGACTTCTATAACCTTAGATGTTAGGGAGGGGGCGGAGAGAAGTCAGTTTTTGAATTTGGAAAATATAAAACTAGAGAGTAAAAATAAAAATTTCAAAATTTGAGGGTAATTTAAAATATGAATTTTAATAAAATTTTTAAATAATAATAATAAATTTTAATAAATAAATAAATATTTAAATTTTAATAATTAACTAATGAAATATTAGAATTATATCGATCCTGGGTGGGAAGTAGTCACTTCGCCTACAAATAAAGATGTCTCGTTTTAGGTGGCTTTCTCATGAGGCCAACATATATAACATTATATAGGGTTGGATTTGAGTCGAGTCTTGAGTTTAAGCTCAGCTCAATTTACGTACAATTGAGTTTGAGTTTGAACTCGAGCTTGTGAAAGTCAAGTTTAAATTTGATTCAAATTTAATTCGATTCATTTTTCGTTATTAAAACGACGTCGTTTTAATACATATTAATTAAAACGATATTGTTTTGTATCAAAATTTTTAATTGAAAATTTTGACTCGAACTTGAGCTCGTATAAGACTGGCTCGTTTTAGAGTCATTTAAACCAAACTTGAGTTCAAATAAATTCGATTTGAATCTAACCCTAACCTTACATGCAATGAATAGTAAAATCAAAAGTTGGGGGCGCTGGAGTCTGGACTATTAATGGATCTTCTCTTTTTCTTGTGCTTTGTTTGACCTTCATATCAAGCGAAAAGAATATAATATATATCATATTTTAAGTTCTCAGTTAACCTGCTTTGTTAATATTTTTCAATAGCTCTTTGATAAGTTGTACGGTTTATCACAAGAATATACAACAACGAGGATTGATTAAATAATTAACTATAATCAATAAAAATATTTTTTAAAATTTAGAAAGATTATATATCTTGACATCTTTGGGAGGAAAGCACCTTTTCCCTGCTGATTTATTATAAATAATCACTACATTCCATGCAAAATTGACTAAAAATATAGAAAAAGATCGACTGGTGAAGGTAATTAAGCTGAGGATGAAGCTCAGCTTGAAACGTGTAATGAAGGACTGCAGAGATGAAAACCGAGGATTCCCTGTAACAAGTTCATGTGTGATTGATGAGACGTGGCTCGTTCTTGGGGATGACAGATAATATGACTTCCGCCGGAAAATGATAGCTGGGTAATAAGATTAAGAAAGAGACTTTTGGAGAGAAAGTTAATTTATAATTAAATGTTCAATCCAAGTAAGAAGGGAGATATTAGACATGAACGTATTTCTCCGAAGAAAGAGGACACGTGGCCATACTGATGTAATTATGTAGAGGACGGCACCGAATCCTTTTGACTTCCTTTCGTTCTTAATCTTCTCCTGTTTCTATTTATACAATTACGTCCGCAGACGAAATCTACATCATTTTGTTTGCAAATTTGCATTTACTAATCTCTCTATCTATCTCTCTCTCTCAAACTTGAAGCAAACTGATCACAGTACGTTAAACAACCTTTGTATTTGAAGATAACCATGGGAAGAACACCGTGTTGTGATAAAAATGGCCTGAAGAAAGGTCCATGGACTCCGGAGGAAGATCAGAAGTTGACTGATTATATTAAAAATCACGGCTATGGAAACTGGAGGACACTTCCAAAGAATGCTGGTATGTGAATATCACCTCCTTTTAATTTCATTGGCTTCTTTTTAAGGCTTTGTGTTGATGGGTTGTGTCGTTGTTTTGAAATTTTAGGTCTGAAAAGGTGTGGAAAGAGCTGCCGTCTAAGATGGACTAATTATTTGCGACCTGATATCAAGAGAGGAAGATTTTCTTTTGAAGAAGAAGAGACAATAATTCAGCTGCATAGTATACTGGGGAACAAGCAAGTCTTTAAGAGCTTTTAAATATACGGTTTAATTGTTTCCATCTTCAAAGATGTAATATTCATGAACTTTGTATTATTCTTTGTTTGATTATAGGTGGTCCGCCATTGCTGCTCGCTTGCCTGGAAGAACCGATAATGAAATCAAGAACTACTGGAACACCCACATTCGTAAAAGGTTTCTTCGTATGGGAATCGATCCAGTGACTCACAGTCCTCGCCTTGATCTTCTTGATCTCTCTTCAATTCTAAGCCCATCTCTTTACAATTCATCTCAAATGAACATTTCAGGGTTGTTAGGTTTCCAATCCCCAGTTAATCCTGAACTTTTAAGACTGGCAACTTCTATCATCTCATCTCAACGTGAAAGCCAAAATCAAAATCAAAACCAAAACCAAAATTTCCTTCTTCAAAATGTTCAAGAAGACCAGCTCTGCAATTTTCAAAATCAATACCAACAGTTTGTTCAAACTGATAACCACCTTCAACTTCCTGTTCAAGATACTACTCCCCGCAGTGTTTCTTTTTCTAACGAAGAACAATTAATAGAGACCCAAGTTGAGCAGTTTCCAACAAATTTTGCCAACTTCAGCAACCAAAATTCTCAATTTAATCACTGGGAAAGTAATAATGGGATGCCCTCAAATTTTTCTGAAGACTATAAGCCTTTACCTCCGGCTTACACTAATTACAATGGCTCAGATCAAAGAGTCATGGATCCTTCATCTGAAACTTCAAATTTCTATTCCAATAACAGAAATTTCAGCTTCACATCAGTTTTATCGACACCATCTTCAAGTCCAACTCCAATGAATTCAAATTCAACATATATTAGTACTGAAGATGAGAGGGAAAGCTACTGCAGCGATATGTTGAAGTTTGAAATCCCAGAGATTTTGGGTGTTAATGAATTCATGTAAATTCAAAATGAAACTAATCCAACTTTTTTGCCTTTTTGTCAATTTTCTGGGTTTTGGATTCGATGGTGTTGATATGTGTCGAAGTTTTTAATATTTCATTTCTTGCATTTTTCTGAAGCTTACTGTATCAGGAAGTAAGATCCTGTCCTTTCTTTCTATTCTTAAATTAATAAAAAGTTTCCATTATTGATATGCCTTTGTATTGTTTAATCCTTGCTTATATCTTATGGTTTTAAATTGCCTTGGAAATCTTATTATATGTTCAAATTTCCTCAAATGGACAGAAAAGAACCAAATAAAATATTTAAATCATACACAAATTATTTGAAGTATGTTGCTATATACCTGCCCACATAATTAAATTTTTACACTTTTATGATTAAATCTTATCTTCAATGCAAATCCTTTTGTCTTTCCTTAAAAGGCCAATTTTGATCTCTAAACAAAGCATGAAACTAAAAAATGAACTTTAATTAAAGGAAAAAAAAAGTTGAACAAAAGCAATTGAACTATCATTGAGAAAAAGATAGAAAGATTGTTTCAAAGTTCCCTACAGGCAGTCAAATCCGGGCAAATTTCCGGCGAGAGCTGCCGGCGGTTGGGGAGGCTAACGTGTCCCGGACACCTGTTAGGGTAACTGTCTTTTCACGTACTAATAAAGTAATGTTTTTGCATGAGGATTATGGGAATGGAGTTTGACAAAAAAGGGTGGCAGCTGTCCATGTACCAGCGGTGACCTGGCGGGAATCAGGGCCACAAATAAAAGAGAGCTAGCTAGCTGGCTAGCTTTATTGAAATCATGGCGGGTCTCTTGTGCTGTACCATTTAATAGCTTCACCGTCAAACCAAGACCTAGTGTTAATTACGCCATCGTTTTTGACACATGGAAACAATAATCACAAGTGGGTCCCCATAATGGGTTATGGAGTGACTGGTTGACCAGGTAATTCTATGGATTGGCCTTGTCAAGTTTTCAAAAGAAGAGATGACAAATCGGCGGTCTCTCTCCGAACGCGGTGATAGATTTTCTGATTGATGGACGCAAGAATGGAGGTAGAGGGATGAAAAATGTATTTTTGATTAATCATTTTCTCGACCTTTTAATTTTTAAATTTTTAAATATTAAATTATTTTTAAAAATTGTAAATTGTTATTAATATATTCAAATAATAAATAAAGTATTTTATTTTTTTAATAGAGTGAAAAAAGTAAAGTGTGAAAAAAAATTTTCATGATAAGGGGATAAGAATTTTTCATTATTCCTTATATAAGAGATAGAGAAATGTTTCCCCTTTCTCTGTTGAAGAGGTGCTTTGGGGTTACAAGAATTAACTTAAACTTGCCGGCTATTTCATAAACCTTGGCTTCTGTGTAATGGCAGCTTAATCAACTAAGACTAATGTTAAGTCATAAGTGCATGATTAAGTCAATCATTGATAATTAAGCTTACTGTTGAATGAAAATGGCGTCGCAAATTAAATCTTATTCCCACTTTATATTGGTTGACTAATTAATCTTCAATTTGCATTTATTTCTTGTTTTATTCCCCCAGCTTGTCCATCTCCACTACACCTACCTCCTTGTACACCAACCTAATCATATCCCTGTTATAATTCTACATGAAAATTGAATCCATAAAATCTTTGTCAAAATTTAACTTAATTTCCCTAATCCAAAAATAAAATAGAATGCACAATACACTCTTCAAAATCATAAGTTCTTTAATTTTTCTTTTTCTGGGAATAGCAAAAAGCATTTTTATGAATATAAGTAAACCATTGTATGATCCACGTGTGTCGACTCATGCAAGTTTTTTAATTTGCAAATAAATGGCGATAACGTAGAGATGAAGTTTCAGTGTCTGTGTGGTTCAGTGGGCGAAGAAGAAGACGAAAGCTAAGTTTACTGGGGCTACATATGCTAGTGCAGCTTTTCCACACAAAACTCGTGTCTTTTTTCAACATAAATTACGGCAGCTTGTTGAAGCCATAACAATAATTGATTTTATCATTGTAATTAAATTACAAGCTGAAACCGAAGAAAGTAGAAGTTTCTCTGAAACACGCAAAATATTTTGAAACAATGAAGCAAGTAACTTGCAAGAAGTTGATTTAGTCAACAGTCAGTCAAATCAAATTAGAAATTCATTACCCTTGGTTTATTTTTTAGGCCAAAATGTTTATTTCCACCAAGGGATTCGTTGAAATCCTTAATTTTTATCAATTAATTTTTAAAAATTTATTATTAAAATTAAAGATAAAAATGTTATTTAGGCTTTAAGAGTTAATAAAACTGATAAAATATTAAAATTTTTAAAGTAACGTTTTGAATTCAAATTTTTATCATATTTATGAAATTTTAAATTATTTAATACAGTAGCTGTAGATCAGATTATTATATTCTAAGCTTACCCATCTAATAAATTTAACTAAAATCTCCAATTACCAAAAAAAAGTTATTTAATTAAAATATCAAAAATTAAAAATTAATTATATTTCTCTTAATGAATTTAAATATCTAATAATATTTTGTTATTCAAATATTTTGTTATATTTGACCGCGTTCTCTTTTCCTCTTTTTGTGGCCATGTCGGTTGGTCGGTCATACGATTTTAATTGTAAATATGTGTCTTTTAAACTGCAAAATATCTACTTGCAAACTCGACGATATTACTGAGGAATAATTCTCTTTAGATTCGAGAAAATTGATGCATGAATAATGAATTATTAATGGTCAACCGATTATTTAGATCAAACTGTTCATCAAGCATGTAAGCCACACGTCATTTATACATCAAAACTTAGATTTGATTTCTGTAAAAAGCAAACAAATAGTTAGGTCTTTTGGCCTCCCGTGTTTGAGATGTAAACATCCATTGCATTAATCAATAATGTGTACAGGATCCTATTTGGAGGTTGACGTGTTAAAAATGGCTACCCTTTGACTAGGAGCCGACCACAGTAAAGCCATAATGTCGATCTCTTTCTGTCTCGACCGCCCAAAGAAAAACGTTTTTCATTATTTTGAATGAGTAAACCCCTAAAGTGGGTTTTTGTCTTTGCCTTGGCTGGATTTCTTTGTTTTATAACTTTCTTCCATGTTTTCTTTTTACATTGTAGCCTTTTTCTATTGCTTTGGGATGAGACAAAGCATTTTCTAAGAAGAAAATGAGCACAACTGAAACAAGAAATCGGGGCCTGAACGCGAATTTCTATCATCGACCCTGGATTTTTATTGACTAACATATGGCTTTTGGGTATTTCTTGGATTAGGATATTGATATAAATTACTTTAGTGATTAAAAAAACAGTGGACTGTTGGTCTACTTTTGTTGCTATTACAGAAGGCATAGATATCACAATATGAAAACGGGTCTTCAGCCCACCCCTCTTAGAACCAAAAGAGATTTTATGATAAAGACAAAGATGAGAATGATTAAAATTCTTATCGTCAGAGATGAGATAGAGGTGAGATAAATATATTTCTACCATGTCCCCAATCCTATATATTCTCTAAACATTTACATATTCCCTTAACCTCAACACCTCTACATCATTTTTCCAACTACATTTTTGCTCAACAAATCTATGTTGGTCATGGCCCTTTGGTGTAGAAAAACAAGTTGTGAAACTACAAACTCTAAGACCATCTCTCAATCAACAAAAGTGGGAGAGCAACCAATGCTTTAATTAAAATATCGGCTTATTGAAACTGAGTAGGCACATATTGGATCGCTAGTTGCTTTGTAGTGACTTGATCTCTAATGTAATAAGCATCAATTTGAGAAATGAATTTTGATGCTTTTTCCCATATTGACATGCATGACATAATGAGTGTTCTCTTTTAGAGTTGAATGATAGTTTCAGCAGTTTAAAAATAGAATTTTTTTTTCTTGCATAAATTTTGTCTACAAGAATTTTTGCTTCTGAAACTCTTTGGTTTTCCCTTAATAATTTCACTAAGGCCCTTATTTCACTCACACAGTCCACAAAATTTGATATTTCAGGGTGGGTGTTTAATAATAAAACCTTTTCAAAACTAAACTAATCACATTAAATCGGTAAAATCTCGTCAAATCAACTAACCGACCCCTTAACTAAGTAAAAGTTAATTTTAAAATATCGTCAATTAATTTCAAACTCATACCATTTAATTTTTATTATTATAGTTGTCTCGCTTTTGCCATTCAATTTAATCTTAAGATAGTTAAATTTACATGTTATAAACAAACTTATGTTTATGATATGTAAAAGTTGAACTTGGAATCTACCATCTTCAAGTTTTAGAACATTAATATTCTCAAATGACTTTCGTTAAGTATTAAACTTAAAGAAAACTTGTTAATGTGTTTAGGGATAGATACAAATGAGCTAAATCTAAACATCTTTTGACTCAAGTTTAATTCAAGTTCATTGAACCAACATTAAAGATAGTTCAAATTTAGTTCAAATGAAAATGATTCGATTCAAGTTTGACTCGAATTTATAATTTAAATCCATGATTCAAATATTTGACTTAGATTTATGATTCGAACTCATGACTCATTAACAAAACAACACCATTTAATAATTACTTAACATGATTCAAATAAAATCACGAGTCAAATTTGAACCGAATCAGTTATCTATTTAGCTCGTAAGCCAAATTGAGTCAAACTTTCTTTAACTCAAATTTGGCTCAGTTTCAAAATAAGTCAAACTTTCTAATTTAAATTAGGTTCAAATTTGAATCGAATTGAATTAAGCCAAATCGACTTTCGAACCCAAGCTAGCCAGGTTCGAGTCTAACACTAAATATGTTTATAAAATAGTTTTATATTATATATGTATATTTATATAAATTGTTTTGCTAAATATATTTGAAGTTCAACTAAATTATGAAAATCAAGTGATTAAACAATTATATGAACTAAGTGATTCATTTGGAGTACAGTATAATGGAAGCACTGGTTAAGTCACTCAATTTCAAAGTTTCAAAATTATTATTAAAAATTTTTATTTGGACACCAAATAAATTCTAAAATTACCTTTATTCCATTTTTAATATATATTTTAAAAAATTTAATATTTTATTATTTTCATTTTGTTTAGTATTAATAGACCCATTTTGCACAAAATATGCTTAGAATTATAACTTATTTTAAAAAATAAAATTATAAAAACTTTACATATATATCAAACATCTTTTAATGAGTGAATGATGTCAAAAAAAAAAAATTAAAAAAAAGTGAAAAATATGGTTTTAAAAATCGGATTGAATTGATTGATTCGACTAATTAGATCATTATTCATTAATAAAATAGTTTTGGTTTGTTTGAAAATCATTTTTAGAATTAGAGCGGATTGAATCAAATAATTCGAATGTTAATCTAGATAAAAACTGAATTTGACCAGGTCAATAAAAGAAACTAATTTAAAAAAAACATTATTATTACTTAAAATAAAAAATCTCACCTATCAATTTTGTTTATATATAAACAATAAAACTATATGCATAAATTTTATATATAAATAATGATGTGTTACAGTATGATTAAATAGTTAAAAATTAAAGATAAAATAATATCTAATTATATTATAATATATCGTTATTTATACATAAAATTACATATATAACTTTATTAGTATTTAATAATAAATTATTAAAAATGATTTTAATTATTATTTTTAAATAATTAATTGGTTAGAATATTAGTCAAACAATTTGATTACTGATTGAACCGGACTGCCCCTTCCACCAAGTTGATGGTCCGGTTCCGAAAACATTACCGAAAAAGAACCAAGCAAAGCAACAGTGGGCCCAACCTATTCAAAGTTAAACAACTTTACGGCCCATAATGCGCTACTGTTGAGTAATTCTCCATCCTCTTCCTCCTGCGCCGCTCTTTGCAAACAAACTACGAAATCACCCGTACAAATTACTCACACAGAACAAGAATCAATGTAGAAAATGCTTTCAATTACTACCAATATTATTCACCTCAAGCGCACTTTAGTCTTTTCTAGTTATCGTGTCAAGGATCGCCATGTCTAGGTCTGTCGGCCTTTTTACTCTCTCCTATCGTTTAGGGTTTTTTTTAGTTGTCTCGATTATCTAATTTTGATTTCAATCGTGAATTATGACTGTTTTATACTTTTTTTTGGCAATTTTATCTTGAATTATTGATTTTTTCACCTTAAGCTGCTAGTTGTTAGTAGCCTTTTTTATGAGATTTTAAAGAATATTTTGAAGCTAAAAGATGCGAAGGTAATTATATATTATTGAATGTGTCCTTGTTTTGTAAACTATAGTTAAGTTGTGTGATTGTTGGGATGTAGAATTTTGACATTCCGTAATATTCGGAGGGCTGCACGTTGTATTGTTTCGAAGCACAGGAGCTGTTATTCAGAAATAAGGAATTATGGAGCTGTTGTTACGGCTGGGTTACGTGCGTCACAGTACAGATTTTATGCGCATTATGGGTTTAGTAGGGGAAGGCACCCCATGTATAATACCAAAGAGCTTTTTTGTAGGAGTTGCACTACCAGGAATTTATCAGCTGCCTCTGCAAGTAGTACTTTGACACATCGAGCACTAGTTGCTTGGAGAAGGCTCTTGCATGAAGGTTCTGATGAACAGATTTTCCCCTGTTTAAGTAGGATCATCCAAGCAGTCAGCTTGTCTTTGACACGCTCACCCCTCGTTGTACCTGGTATTTTTGCCTTGACATCTGGGCAGCTAGCATGGGCACAGAGAGTGTCTGCAGAGACTGAGCATTACCCTTCACAAAATGCTTTATACATGCGTGCACAAGATGGGCATGTGATTGTGACCTCATTTCTATATTCAGCAGTGGAAGCTGTTATTTTGCTTGTAAGAACCTTCTATCTTATGGTATTATTCTCACCCAGTTTAACGATGGCACCTTTTGCTGATTATTTAGGACCCCAGTTTAGGCAACTATGGCTTCATGTTGTTCTTAAAACACTGGAAAAAGCGGGTCCAGCATTCATTAAATGGGGTCAATGGGCAGCTACACGGCCAGATCTCTTTCCTAGAGATTTATGCAAGAAGCTTTCGGAGCTTCACACTAAAGCTCCTGAACATAGCTTTGCGTATTCTAAAATGACTATTGAAAAAGCATTTGGTCGAAAGCTTTCTGAAATTTTTGATACTTTTGAAGAGTCACCTGTAGCATCTGGTAGTATCGCTCAAGTCCATCGGGCTTCTTTGAGATTTCAGAACCCTGGTCAAAAGGTGAAGTCTATAGTAGTTGCCGTAAAGGTTAGACATCCTGGCGTTGGTGAATCAATTAGGAGAGATTTTGTAATAATCAACTTGGCAGCAAAGATATCTACATTCATTCCAGCTTTGAAGTGGCTAAGGTTGGATGAGAGTGTTCAGCAGTTTGCAGTTTTCATGATGTCTCAAGTTGACCTTTCCAGGGAAGCTTCTCATTTGAACCGGTTTATTTATAATTTCCGAAGATGGAAGGATGTTTCTTTTCCTAGACCAGTGTATCCCCTTGTGCATCCTGCTGTTCTGGTGGAAAGCTATGAGCAAGGGGAAAGTGTCTCACACTATGTTGACGAACTTAAGGGACATGCTCGGATTAAAACTGCACTTGCGCACATCGGGACCCATGCACTTTTGAAAATGCTCCTGGTACCATTTTTTTGAATGAGTAATTTATATTTATGTCTTGATGCGATTATGATTTGTCAGTTGCCAATTTTCTTTTAAGTCTATTTTATGCTTAATTATATGTCTATTTATGTTCTTGACTTTTCAATTGAGTTAATGTTGTCTATGAATTGAATCTACAGTATGTTCAAGTTGACAATATGATATTTAAATTGTTGCTATGCTGAATTTTGTTCAACACCGTAATAGAAATCAATCTTTCACTTTACTGCAAAAGTTGTTAATACAGCTATTGGTCTTTCTATCAAATCATCAAATCTGCTTGGAAGTTTTTTTTTTTTTTAAAACCTTTATATGTTTAAAAAGAACCTGAGATGTGCATTCTACATGGTTTCTCACAATGATTTCTGATGATGAATATCAGGGTTATATTTTTCTTATTCCTATTTTGAGCTGATTTGTTTTTCTGTCACAATAACATTGATTTAATTGATTACATGATTTCTTTTCTGTGCTTGGTGTTTCAGTTATTAATTATAAGATAGACATTTAGTATTATTTCTTATTTGAAGACATGTTAATGTTTTCTTTCAGGTGGACAATTTTATTCATGCTGACATGCATCCTGGAAATATTCTTGTACGGGTGGCTCAGAGCAACTCTTCTAAGAAACGGCTCTTTAGATCAAAGCCTCATGTCATTTTCCTTGATGTAGGCATGACTGCTGAACTCTCTAAGAGTGATCGAGTAAATTTATTGGAATTTTTTAAGGCTGTTGCCCGCCGGGATGGGCGCACTGCTGCAGAGTGCACTCTTAAATTGTCAAAGCAACAGAACTGCCCAAATCCAAAAGCTTTTATTGAGGTTATTATCAGGATCATGACTTATTTACTTTGATGTGAATAATTCTGATTTGGATTATTTGTTAGGAGTGTGCAATGGCTTCAAGTTTGCAAGATTCTTCTGTCTTAAGTTATATCGTTGCACCAAGAACTTTACAAGATTTTCCTGTTTGTTCTGTTTGTAACTCATAAGGTGTCTTTGTTTGTACCTAAATTATATGTTTCTCATTGTTTCCTATCATGATTACTGTACAAGAGAACATAAAATCTCTAGTGGCAGTTGAACCCAATATCTTTTGTTTCATTCTAGAGGGTTTCCTCTATTTTAGCTTGGGACTTTTAATTACACTTGATCATCTGGTAAGAGAACTTTTATAAATGAAGAACACTATGTCATATTCAGGCATTTGACTCTTTTAAATTCTGTTGGGTGCATGCCATTGATGTTTTAATTGTAGTTGATCTCTATTCCATTTTATTTGTATAGCTTTTGACATAATGTGTTTACAGGAAGTGGAAGAGGCTTTTGCTTTCTGGGGTTCTCCAGAAGGTGATTTGGTCCAGCCTGCTGAGTGCATGCAACAATTGCTTGAAAAAGTTCGGCGCCATAGAGTGAATATTGATGGAAATGTGTGCACTGTGATGGTCACAACTTTGGTTCTTGAGGTAATTGTGCTCTTACATTTTTGCTTTCATCAATTAGGTGTTGAACACTCAAGAAAGAAAAGGTAATTGGAGGACGTTGACCTCCTATGCATATTAAACATTTGAATTACTGGATTGGGGACCTCACCCTTAGTCTTTGTTGCCCTCTCGCTATTTATCTTTTCAATCTCTATAATTTAGTATATTCTTGTGTGGATCAAATGATTTTAGAAATGACCTAAAAGGTGAATGTATAATTATATGTACTTTAGCTGAATTGGTGTAGACATTTGATATCAATGTCATAATTTATTGACATCATCAATGGTGAATTTAATTTTGTATGTTTTGGTGCGTGTTTTATTTTTTTTAGGGTTGGCAGCGGAAGCTTGATCCTGGGTATAATGTGATGGACACATTACAAACTTTACTACTAAAAGCTGATTGGGCAAAGTCTCTTTCTTACACAATCGATGGACTGATGGCCCCATAAGAAGGTTTTTGTTTGTTGCTGATCCACTGAAACAATTTTGATAGCGCAAGGACAGTATAATATCCCAGTCCTAAGAAATAAGATAAGTGTCTCAAGTTTTTTTTTTTTTCAATTCCCTTCAAAATTGAGCCTCTTTTCAAAATTGCCAATTTTGTTCTTCTTTTTTTATTCCAATTTTCCTATAAACCATTGCTATATCTTAGCCTCCATACTTTCAGGCGAAACAGTGAAGGGGGCCAAAAGAGACAAATAAATTTTTTGACATTCTATTGTTTCAAAGTTTTTTTGTGTACAGTATGCACTTTCCTACTCTCAAAGTTTTTTTGTGTACAGTATGCACTTTCCTACTCTCAAAGTTCAATGGTGCCCCAAACATGATGAAGTATTTTTATGCGCCCTTTAGTGTACATATAAAGTTCTCTGTGTCTATGATATATGTTTGGTCATCGGGCATTGTTTGAGTTGAATTTAATCTGAAAAAGTCTATGGACAACTTGTCAGCCATAGTTTAAAAGAGAATGTTTCAACACTTGGTTTGTCGACGGTAGTTCTATGGTAAGAATGAGAATTTGATCAACTGTAAGTCAACGTGAGGCATACTAACGAGTGGCCAAACTGATGCAGTTCTGTTTGGTTGATTCAAATATGTAAGAGATTGTGCTATGCGCATGCTTTTATTGTAAGTATTTCAGTAAACTATCATAGGGAGAAAGAATTGCACGCTTTTGGAATATTGTAGGGAGAAGAGTTCCAAATAGAATATATTTCATTAGGAAGATATTCACAGGACAGGAGCACTCTCCTGCAAATAGAATTTTGTATTTACGGACTTTATTTATTTTGGGCTACATCATACCAACCACTCTATGGATTATATGTGTTTAATCAATATTCTAAATTAATACTTGTTTTACTTTCATTTCTAATCTTAGAATCCTAGCTTTTCAAACATTATTTTAATCCAAAATTTCATATAAAATTCAGTTAAAACGGAAAATAAATTAACAAAAAAGGTGGTTATTATATTGTGTAGTTACTGTTTAGTTTGGAGGTTAGTGTAAAATTTTTGAATTTTAATTGCACACAAGTCTGCGAGACAGATCCCACTGCACGCCACAAGTCTCTGCCATTCTCTCCTTGGTAAAATATTTGGAATCAGAGACCTTTCTTTTCTCTGTTGTTTCTAAGCTCCGAATAGTCCCACAGATGGTATTGAGAAACCAGAATCGGTATCATGTTGTCCATCCTTGGACATATTTTTATTTTTGCGATCTAAATTACTGGTTTCATGTCTAGTTAAATCATCTCTGACCACATCACAGAGTCCCACTTCCATGTCTTCTCCATTAAATAATGATTTCTGTTCTGGAGCAACGTATGCAGAGTCCGTTTGATCTTGATCCTTGTGCCTTTTCATCAACTCCCTTATCTTGTTAAGCTGCTTCGTAGATGCAGGGACATCAGTAGTATGAGCCAAAATATTAACCTGGAATAAGAAGAAAAAAGGATGAACTGATGAAGGAATCAATGACTTGAATTTTTCTCGAAACCATCGGTGACCACCGTTAAGTACATTGGTTAATGTCTGTCACAAGTCACAGGATGGTCACCCAGTGCATGTTTGGAGTATGTACATCAGCATAAACTTCGTGATTTTACATTTAAGCAACACTAAGTTCTTCACGATTAAAGGTTCTATAATTCCAGCAAAAAGGTGAATTATTTTAGATTTGACTCATTTAAGATTCCAGGAGAGGGAGAAAGAAGATTACAATTGTTTACGCACAGCATAAATACTGTATAGACAGATGCTCTGATACCAAAAAGTATATCAAAATGAATCACTGAATAATCTCAACATTAAAATTCTAATAGATAAAACCGATAAATGACCTGAAAGAAAACAATGCATGTTCACCGTCTGGAATCTTGAGACAAAGTTGCTAAGTGGATGGACACTTCACACTTGTGCCACTTTATTATGATAACATGTCACCCATTACCAAGCAGCTTACATTGAGACATGATGGATTATGTTCTCTAGAGTTCGCTAGGCTCCTTGAAGGCCAGTAGCAATCACATTCTCAAAGAGCAGAGACAATGAACATGAGGGACCTCTGAACCACTATTAATGGAAAATATTTAGACACTAATGCAGTCACAATTTTCTCAGTTCAAGCTTCTTGATATCCAAAATTAAATTAAAGCTGAGATTTTTTTTGAAAATTTGTTGTAAAAAAGAATATCACACTAACCTCAAACCAGTCCAGGCAATCAGCATTATTAGCGGCTCCCTCATCATTCCCAAGTTTGGAACTGATATTCTGAAGATAAGAACAGAACATGACTACTGGATCCCAACTCAATTCTGATGTACCCTCAAGTGACCTCTACCCCAGTGTTTCTGAAAGGGTTCAATCTTATCACCTTGAATATCGATAACAGTAGGGTAAAGCAAAAAACTATCATGAGAATTCTCTCTTGTAGCTGCTTTTTGCAGCTGCCTGATTCCATTAGCTTCATTGTCTATTTCTGAACACAATGAGCAACGTGATGACAAATCTATTATTTCTGGCAACTCATAGCAGCCAACTATTTGTTCTGCACTAATTTCCAGATCTTTGATCCAACTAAAAGGGAAAACACATCTCAAATCAAGGTGGCTATCACCACTACCACCGAACTCCATGGGTGGGCATGATATACCAACACCACCCTCAAGAACTTTCCAACTTAGCACTGATGCAGATGAATCAAAAGTTCTGCTTCCATATCTTTGCTGATAGTTGCTAACAGACTTGTTTTCTGAAAGTTGGGCTCCAGATGTATAAGCTTTTTTTGTATTTGGGCATTTTCAAATGAGAGATCTAAAGCTTCCAGATATACTCTCCTGAAGAATATCTTGACAACAGCTTAAGCAAAGCACATAGGAATTAGGAACAATTCGTGCATCTTCTGTGGAAATCCGTTATAGAAGTCTGACAGTTATTGCTGCTCCAGAAGTCAGACAATGCATCGAAAAAAAAAAAACACAAATAAATTGAACAATTTTACTAGATATGTAGTAACAAATCAGCAGCAGGGATCATTCCAACAAAATTGCTTATTCAGGTTAGGTTCAGCCTGTTTAATCTGAACTTCAGTAGATTTTTGACCTGTCACATGTGAAACGACATTAGAATATACCCACAGCATGTAAATTCCTGGACTACAAGATGAATCTGGAAGTTCATTTACAGGGACAATTATTATCATACCTTTTAATTTTTCCTCTATCTCTATCTCAATGCTCTGGTCTTGATTTATTTGTTTCAAAACAGGAAGAAGCATACAGATAAAATAACGAAAATGCAGAACTTTTTCAACTTCATTTTGCCCCTCAACAGGTTCTGAAACATAAGTTGTGGTAAATTGAAGCATCAGAATTCAGCCTGAAATTAAGCATACAATAGTTCCTAATCTAGCCATTTCAAAAGTCTAACCTTATATTCCAAGTCTCTACATTGACTTGAGGAGCAGGCCTTACAGCCACAGATTACACGACAAACTGGACATGCCTTCTTAACCTCTTCTTGTGTATCAAAATACCTAAAATCATACATAAATTTCACACATCTGCTTTTAACCAACTATACGAGATTCAAAGTCAAAAGCTATGATGAAATCATGGAGCAAAAGTGAAAATAAATTTCTTCAATCATTTAATACATCATTGATAGAGGCAATTGTCTGATTACATGTCTTGACTTTATGAACATTGTCTTCAAACACATTAGGTAAAGCTAGATTGAAAAAATGATTGCCATTTTGGCCTGATGGATGAATAGTTCCTTAGAAGAATAGTTTTCAAAACTCCGTAGATCTGGATAAGAAAAATTATCAGTACTTTCTTCAATTGGTGAAATGCAGATAGTTTTTCATCTAGATTGGCGGCCGTGATTTCAATATAATCAGTTGAAGTTCATAGTGAAACACATTATAAACTCAAGTTCTTGGTGTTATACCGATAATTTTATTTTGTATGCTAAAATTTCATATGATATTTAATATCGAATATTTTGCTGATGCTTGATGTAATACAGTTGATATATATTCTCATTTTTAATTTCTTCAATTATGTTAACAACTAATGCTGTTAGAACTAGAACATCTTAATGCAAGAAAAAATATACATACATAACATGCTCATGCTGCCTGTTTCTGCAATCCAGGCAGAAAAACAGTTTTTGACAATTTGAACACTTTGTCAAACTCGAATTTCTGCTCCTACACCAATGGCAGTTCCTCCTCCTCATACCATCAACACCCCTCTTATATGGCACAACCTATGGACAAATTTTACTACACAAACAAATCCAAAGCAACAACTCAACTTTGTAATTATAATGTAATCATATAGCAACCTGTAATGTGCCCTCTGGCACTGGTTCAATGTTTTTGGACCGACAACACCGTCTGCTAACCGTTGCTGGCTCGGCACCAACTTTCACAGCACAAGAAGTATCTTCATTGTCAGAATTTGTACTAGAAGAAATTGTAGAAACCGCCATTGATGCATTTGGTAAAGCTGTTGTGAACTCAGTGTCACTATCGCTGTCACTATTATCAGAATTCTCTCAGTCTCCATCTTTTAACTCCTTTCGCTTCTCTACTTCCTTTTTTAACACCATTCTTATCAGTTCCAACCGTAAATCTCCTCGCTTTAATTTCATTTTCTTCACAGCTTCATCCAACGCCTCAGATTCACCGATCACTCGCCTCTTTTTCTTCAATTTCTTAAACTTTTGTGCCCTAATTAATGGATTGCATTGAACCTTGAAGATTTTATTGCCTTTCCTCTGGAGTTTCGGCCACTCTGGCACTTTCTGCCGGTGCTGGCAGTGGCAGCCTTGGAGATAATGAATTTCAGAGTTTTTTATCGTCCATTACTCGTCGATTGCACCTCCATTGCCCCCCATCTGTCCTCTTACATCGCAAATGGTCCGGCAGAGCTTCCGCCTCTTCTTCTTCTGGCATTTTGGGTATTTTCCGGGAAAGTAAAAATTTTCTCGAGAAAATTAGGTCGGTATCTTTGAAGTAAGGGTTTTTTATTTTTGCAGCAGATATTTTTATTTCTATAGTTTCTGATCTTAATCTCTTTGAAATTCATTTGCAGGGTTCAAATTAGGGTTGGACTCGAACCAAGCCAGCTCGAGTCCGAAACGAACAGACCTCAGTCGAGCTCGAGTCCGAGTTATTCTTTAGAGTTTTTAATTAAAATTTTTGATACAAAATAACGTTATTTTGATCAAAAATATATTGAAATAACGTTGTTTTGATAACGAAAAATGAGCCAAGTTCGAGCTCAATTCGGTCAAACCTAAAACGAGCCGATCTTAACTGAACTCGAACTCGAACCAATCATATATGAACTGAATCAAACTTAAATTTAACTCAATTCGAATCTAACTGTAGATCAAATTCAATACATGTTGCTAATTAGAGAAGCTTCTTTATCCTGGAAAATTTGACTTATCTGCAGTTGCCATTATTTATCAGTCTGCATTCAGATTTTTATTTTTGCACTAAATTCTAGACCATAAACACAACATGCCAGAAATGCATGATCAAGAATTAAATCTTGATAATGCAAAAAGTGGTGCCAGATTTATGAAGCCCATCCCATTTTTTTTCTCGCGAACCTAAATTAAACTGTGCAGAAAAGACTTTGTAGCATTCCAGGCCCCATTTGATATCTGCTTCCAATTCTGTATGATTATCCAACTATGCAAGGGCCAGTGGTGAATAGTGTATTATAATGACCACACAACAGAATGAAATAAACAAAAAATGGTTACACATATGGCAGATGCTAGTCAAAATGCAGCAATTGTTGCGTTCCCCATCAGGGTCTGGGAAAAGAACATCAATACATAATAAAATAAATGCATGGACTGTTCTGTCATGGGAAAGGGAAAGAGAATGAAATTTCCAAACAGCAAACCTGTGATGCTACTTCGTCGAAATAGTCCCAAAAGAGCTAAAACATGATTGAATGCAGCGCTGGTGAAATTATCCAACAACAACATGAAGCGAGGGATTAATTCATCAACGCTGCACTCAATGATATTTTTCCAATCTGGGAATTAATCTAAAGTTGCTTTGTTTCACTTGCATTAGATCTAGAAATCTTGGTGCATCTGCTGAATATATATTAAACTTGGTTATGAAATGCAGTACAGAGTTTTCTGTATTGATTGTACTACCACATCTCTTCACCAGTTCAAAGACGTGTTTGAAGAACTTTCCTCAACTTGATTGTTGGTTATTTATTAATTAAACTGGCATGAGCACTGTACTGGTTCATTGTACTATAAGCCTTCGTACTGCATAGGTTTTGCTTATTTTCCAGTTGAATCTTTCTTATAATTGAGATTGTCGATATCATGTTTCAACAACTTTTTTGATTGGTAGGTCCTAGACCTGCCCACGGGCCGGTTTGGCCCGTGAATTAGACCGGATAAAATCGGAAGAACCAGAACCGAAACCAAATTTTTATGGTTCGGTTCCGGTTTATATAATTTTAAATCGTAAAACCGTCGGTTCAATCCGGTTTATGAACCTGCAGTTTACATATCCTAAACCGGTAATTTTATTTTATTTTTTAAAATTTTAACAAAAAGGATGGGAACTGTTGGCATATTTCAAAATCTTTTGCAGGGAGGTCCTTGCATATTTTCTAAATTTCATTTCACCCCCTCCCTTTTTAAATTCTTTTTTTTAATTTTTTTTTATATATATCCATTCAATCTCTCAACTTTCTCACACTAAATCCTTCAAACTCTCTCATTTACTCTCATTCTCATCCTTTCAATTCTTAATACTCTCTCAATCTTTCAATCAAATTATTTTAAATTTAATTAAATTCTTTCTTTATTTTTTATTAATTTCAATTTCAATTTTTATTATACAATTCATAATTAATTATAGAATTTATTCCTATAATTAATTTTATTTATTATTATTTTATTATCTTTCATAATTAATTATATAATTTATTTATATAATTAAATTTATTTATTATATAAAAGTGGATAGTTCAAGAGCCGAATTATCCCAACAAAATATAAAAGTGGACTTCAATGAAGAATCGCTTGATTTAACTACGGATAGTTCGATGACGAGAAATAATAGTCAAGATAGCGGAGGTGAATGATAAGATAAGAGAGTATTGTCAGCTATTGGATATGCAAAAGTAAGAGAACTATATAGGCTTTGATTCTTCTAAACCCCAATAAGATATGTAAGAAGCTTAATTAAAAAATTAAGTCAAAGCCTTTCTTTTAATTTTCAATTATTGTAATTAATAATTTAAAAATTAAATCAAGATCATGTATTAGAATTGACGGTTTAATGTCTGTTTCGAACCGAGGTCATCAACCGGAGCCGTCGGTTCCAAATCGAGGTCATGAACTGGAACCGTCGGTTCCGAATCGGTTATAAACCATCCTATTACAGTTGCGGTTCAAGTTCCTTATTTTTTCGAACCGTAAACCGACGGTTCATGAACCGTGGCCAAGAAGTCCAATAAAATTTAGATACCAATAATTTCAATTAACATTGGAAGTTATTACTCTATTGCCATAGATATGGCCTCATAATCTCTGCATATAGTATAAAATATATCTGACAAAGAATGACATACAATTCCTCTCGAAATCTATATGAAATTAGAAAAATGCCCAGATGTGTATGCTCCGTATCTTCCTGGACTTGTATTTATTTCTTATGTGTTGTTCAAATTTTGAAATCTTGGCCTTGCCTACAACTAGAATTTTGCATAGAAGAGTTTAATCCCCTGGAAGAGTTGAATATGGATTATCTGATAATTGAGAGGTTTTGAACTCTTTTATTATTTTGAAGAGCAATACTATGTATACACACTTTGAGTACACAAATGTATACACACTAATATGTGTCATCATATGATTGGTTATTGTTTTATTCTTAATTCAAAATCATTTAATCACATGATAACACATATAAATATGTATACATTTGTGTACCCAAAGTGGGTACACATAGTTTTATTGTATTTTGAAAGCTGCTTTTCCTTGTATTGGTTGACTAGAATTTACTCATCATGTCTATGTATAAATTTACATATATATACACATCTATATTCAATTTTGTCAGTATACAATTGAATATAATACATACTCCCCGGAAAAGGAGATGGAAAACAAAAAAATATGTACATAATAAATACATATATGCATAAATGATAATGATACCCAGCATCATTTTTATCTCCTTCGAAGGAAAATCTTACCTTCTGCATCATCGTCCATAATTTTTAAAACTTCATGAGGGGGCTGCAGCCATATTTGCGGCTTCTTGAACTGTTGTCCCATTTGAGCCAACCTGTCCGCCGCTCTATTGCCTTCCCTATATATATGAGTGACCAAGCAATTGTTAAGCTCTGGGATGATTGATTTGATGTGATTAATATGCCTTTGCACTTCTGCACATTTAACCTGTCTTCTTTGCACAATGATATCTACTAATGTTTTGGCATCGCCTTCGAGCCAAACATCATTCCAGCCATTTTCGAGCGCCAATTCCAGGCCTCTTCTTAGTGCAGCCAATTCAGCAATGGTGCTTGTGGTTCTTCCTATGGATTCTGAATAACCAAGTAAAAATTCAGCCTTGTGGTTTCTGAACACCCCGCCAATGCTGCCTCTGCCTGTTCCTCCTCCTTTGCAGGATCCATCAAAGTTTAATTTAGTCCACCCGAATTTGGGTTTCTCCCATGAAACTGGAATAGCTTCTTTGTGCCAACTCCTGATAAGTAATATACGAACTTGGTTTTGCACAAGCCTTTGGCATTTTGGGAAGTTAGTGAAGGATAACATCATTAATGGAAAATTCTATGGTTACATATATTGCCAAAGATACAAAAACAGGAAGAGAAAACCTTCAAGGGAAATTTGAGAATATATTGTCAAAAGATGAAATGAAACCAGTGTTGCTAAGAATAACTTAAGTTTATGATAATGTATTTTGCATTAAGATGGATGGAGTCAAGAGAAAGCAAGGTAGTTTAATATAGAATATTGCAGCAACAAGGCAACATTTCGATACCCAGTTAATGAGAATTGCCAGAGAGATTCCTTCAACAACTCTAACAAGTTTTCTGTTGAACAAGTTTTTACGGAAAGCTTGAGTGCATAAGTGTTTTAAAGAAGAGGTGAAAAGAAAGAGTGGACAAGTTTATAAGAATTGTTGACCGTTGAACACTAACTCCTAAAATAACTATATACCGTTATCCACAAGAGAACAAAAAAACAAAAGAAAAACGGATTTGGTAGTTTATCCTTGAATGCTGGAGGATTCATCAATTCTGAAAGGCCAAGTTACTATTTTCCACCCAAGGTTTGCTGGAATGACAATTCCCACTTTTAATTTTTAAAAAGTCAGTTTTATCTATTATTCAATTATGTTAGTGAATTTCACAAAGTTAAAGGACATTATAGTCACTTTACATAGATGTTTTTATTTTCTTTTTATTTTCCTCTTTTTTTTTTTCCTTCTCAAAACTTTAAGGGACAAACTACAATTTTTTAAAATATTAGAGGTATTAATGACAATTTTTAAGGTTCTGTTGAAGGGTGTTTTTAAAATTTCATTATATAATAGTTATACTCCCAAAAAATCAAAGATGAAAAAATGGTTAAATTGCAATATTTTAAAATTGGTTAAAGTTTTCATATTATTTTAAAAGTCTAAGTTATAAATTTTTTATAGAGATGAGGATATATTGATAATTTGAAATTTATATTAAGTATTGAAAATAGTTTGGTAATTTTAAAAAAAAAAAGGGAAAATCATCATTTTTAGGAAAACTTAATATATAGAAATTAGGCTTTTTAAAACTTTAAAGGGTTGACAGTCGCTTCATCAAACCTTGGGTGGGAAATAGTCATTTGGCCATTTAGAAATCAAGAGGAACGCCACATGGCCAGAACGTACTCACGATACACAAACATCTATCATCTTTGATCTAACAAGATCAGAGAATGCAAAAATGATTTTCTAGCCAAAAGTGATTTTACATGTACATATTTTACCTCTTGGGAATTACTTTTAGACCGCAAAATGTAAAAGGCGTCGCCCTGTAAATTATTACAGTAAATTTGGCTCTTTCAATAGACATCATAATCACACATTGATTGGAAATATTGACTTATTGCGCAGACTTGAAAGAAAACAAAGAAAGAAATGGGTTGCCAGGAGTACAAGATGGGTAGGGTTATAAGATTTATCTACAATACATTCTTTGGAAATTGAGATGGAGGATGGCAACTTCCTGTTGACCCCATTAAAGGCAGCCTTATTCCCTTCTATATAGTGCAATTTCATGCTCCCCTTGTTCTGTAGCTTGCATCAACTTTCTTGAGGGTAATAAGATAAAGACCTTTCTTCTTAAAAGCTTTGATTACCAATGAGCCATAGCCAGTCAAGAGCAACTCCAGCAAATACGCCACTTAATGCACATAACACTAGTATATTTCCCAAGGCATTTTGCTCAGGTCCCTACAAAAACAACATCCCAATTACATTCTATTAGGAACCACTGGGAAATTTTAGTTCGTTGCTCAATTATGATAAAATTTGTAGTGAACTAACCTTGTAACCTTTGGGTGCTGCTGTAAGAACACACACAGTTAGATAACCGTTTGTGATCCCCAAGAAGGAAGTAAGCATGATCATCCATCCCTGATCTGCATATTTTGCAGTGAAGTAGAATGTGGGAACAAGGAGGAAACGAGCAAGAGTTGCAATCATAAGGCATTTTCTGGATTCCAACTTCAGACATTTCACAAGGGGGATGTATCTTGATATTAGCTCCCACACCTGGTATGCTGCGATTAGAACGAGTGGATACCTGAAATATTAGTAGCTGTGGCTTTTAGTCCTTTCTACCAAATATATGCTGATTTGGTTTACAAATGCAGTTTCAATGAAATGAATGCTGCTTATTCGGTTGACATTACTGCTTGCATAGAGAAAATTCAACAAAGTATGACAAAAAATTATACTCCTCCAGCGATTATGTGAAACTAAATAACCAATTTCTTGTAAACAAAAACAGGTTCTTTGGTGTTACCAGGTGTCACCTAAGCGGTGGTGATGTCCCGTATTTTCAAACAAGAAACCAGGAAAAATGGACAATGTCAGCACATATATCAGAAATAGGTCAAGTGCATAATCTATATTCTGGAATAATAGTTGCTTAATGCTTAGCCGTTGCTGCTGAATAGCTTCATTCTCAATCTGCAAGTATTTAAAAAGCTACTGTAGTGGCTTTCTATAAAATTCCTTGATATTCAGTATAAAAGAAAACAAGAAAGTTCATAAGAAGTGCAAAAAACTTGGCCTACTTTTGCTTGGATGCCAGCAGCTGCAAGGTCAGCTGAAACTGTTTTTGATCCTTCTAATGCAGCCTTGGAGCGGAAATACTTCACTATTGGCAGTTTAGGGAAGAGAAATGCGTATAGCAGAATGCAGAGAAACTCAAAGAAGGTGCATATTGCAAGAAATAACACTGCCAAAATGACAAAAAGATGTTAAATCTGGCATCTGGAAAATTTATGATGACTCTAAATTTATTTCACAGAATAGAGCATTAAATTGGACCTCTCTCACAAAGAGTAGTTTTGCTTGAACTTTTTATACACAGAGCTTAATGCATGTGATTGATATTTCAAAAGTTCAAGAGCTAATTTTAATGGGCTGCTGGAATGCAAAATGCAAAGATAATCATTGGATAATGAAAAGAGGAGTACAAGCAGACAATTTTCTTGCCAGTATAACAAAAATCACATACTAACTCCATTTCGAAGACCATTATGATATTTTTCAAAGGCTGCGACTGTTATTAGCCTCAAAGCTGAGGTAAGAGCTCCTGATGCGGCCAAACCAGCAAGAAAAGACTGCAGAACAAAAAACCCAAGTGTACTAAGAAAGAAATTTCTGTAAAAAATGTATTCAAGAATAGTTTGAAACAGAACATTAATAAAACTCAGACAAGAATACCGACCTGCATGAGTTCAGGACGCATAAAGGATAAGTCACCAACCATTCCACCCTGAACGAGGGCATCTGCTACTCCAAAACAAGCAACAAATGCACATACACCAAGAAAAGGTCCAATCCCTCCTTTCCCAGATGTGGCTAAATCCAACTGCCACAACGCAATATTGGAAGTCATTGGTAGATAAACAAGAAAAATGGTGAGACAAAAATGGAAGAGACCGGAAAAAGTTTTTTTTTTTTAAAAAAAAAAAAAGCATCAGTAGTACTTACAAGAATGAGTGCTAAAGAACTTGCAAAGAAAATAGTGTAACCAGTCAAGTTCCTCGGTCTAGTATCAACCCTGGATTCATTGTATGCTAGAATTGCGATGGCCCCAAGCGCAAATGTTAGATAAACAAGGGTAAGCGACCTTGTAGGATGGTATTTCTTCACAGGAAATAATCCAACTATGAATCAGGTCTCAATGACTAAACAATACTCTTATCTAAATTTGAAAAAGTCCAATTCGCCCCCAAAAAAAAAAGCAAAAAAATTATTCAATTCTTAACCAAATCAATTAATAGAGTCATGGTGTGCCACCAACCTCAAACAATTTATCATAGTAATCTAGCATCGTTACCATACTGTTCCATGAGACAAGGTTCCCTAACCCGAGAACCCAACAAACCACCAGTGCTTTATACTTTCCCTGGTTAATGCAGAAACAAAAAGAACATCACATTCATTCAATAAATTAAAAGTATTTTATAATTTTTATCGTCAAAAAATCAAAGACAACTTGACCACATACCTCAAGCCTTGCTGGCGTCTCAGCAATAGTCATGACTACTCCCTATAATATCATTCATCCAAGGTTTAGTAATGGAACCATATAGACTTCAACAATAAGTACACAAGTTCTGACTCCTTAAAGCATATTAGAGATATGCAAAAGGAAAACTATCATGATTTAAATTTATAGAAGTATTGATTACATTGAAAATGAAATGCCACAAGTGAAAATTAACACATGAGAAGCTAATATGCTCACTTTCTCCAGAGTCTTAATGAAGACTAACAGCGGCTTCAAAGAACAGACAATAACAGAGTATATCAGTTATAAAGAGGCAGAAACATGGGAACATGGAAAAAAACTTACCAAGAGTACAGAAAGAGAGGGATGATGATGATTTTGAACTTACCTTTTTCCTTCAAAGAATGGGTGCGAAGTGCAAGTGTGAAAGCAGAAATGAGCACAGACACTAATAGTCCATAGAAAAAGGTTAAAGATTCCTCAAAACGAGTTGGTTGATGTAATGATTGATAGCTAAGGCTGAACGAAGGAGAATGGAGGAAAAAAAGAAAAGAGTATCAAAAGAATCTTAGAGGAAGATTATGACTTTCAAGGCTTACATATACAGATATACTAAAGTAACGTTGCATGGTTAAAATTTATCTGAATCCAAGGCCAAGAACAATATTTCCGGATAGGACATTTTATTAATAATGCTGGGAAAAGATGCCTAATCCATGGCATAGAATAAGAGGGAAATGCCAATTGGAACAGACAAACAAAATTATGAGCCTAATAGCCCTTTTTTTTTGTTTTTTTAAGCACAATTGCGTCAATGGTCAACTCTGGCAATTAGCAAATTAGAGAAATGATGATTTAAATTTTCAGGTCTTAGGTGAACTGGACAGAATTCTTATCCTGCGTCTGTATGAACGCAAATCCAAATCTTATTTTAAGTTTTCAATTATTGAGCCATATATAATTCTGAGCCTTGGAATGCTTATATAGATTTTAGTGTTTGATTTACAGAATTGTTAGAAAAGCCTGCTGTTATGTGGACAATATGAAGAACATATTTTGTACCAAATGGCATTCCAATAATCTAGTTTTGCTGCTGAAGCTTTATATTATGAAAGATAAGATCCAATCCAATCCAGTCTTTGACATTACATATACTTTCTCTTTTTCTTTTTTGTTACAAATGGCCCACCCCAGTTAAGATTTTAGATTTATCTATATACTTATTTGTTTGTATTCTACTATGATGATTGGTAAAAATCATATCTTCATAATGGTCAGATATAATTGATTTATTTTTTAAATAAAAAAATCCTTTAAATTCTGCACATGCCACAAAACCAAATAAAAAATAAATATATAATTACAAGAATCTGGCAAGGTTGAGGAGGGTTTTCATCTGTAACTTATATCAATTTCTTTACAGCAATAAGATAAAGCATTTTCTTGTTAAAAGCTTTGTTTACCAATGAGCCACAGCCAGTCAAGAGCCACTCCAGCAAATATGCCACCTAATAGACAGAACACTAGTATATTTCCCAATGCATTTTGCTCAGGTCCCTACAAAAAGAGCACCCCGATTACTTTTTCTTCGGAGCCAGTTGGAAATTTTAGATTCATTGTGAAATTATGATGAAGGGCGAAAGAACCAACCTTGTACCCTTTGGGTGCTATTGTAAAGACACACACAGTTAGATAACCATTTGTGAGTCCTAAGAAGGAAGTAAGAGCAATCATCCATCCCTGATCCGCATACTTTGCAGTGAAGTAAAATGCAGGAACGAGTAAGAATCGAGCAAGAATTGCAATCATAAGGCCCTTTCTGGATTCCAACTTCAGACATTTCAATAGAGGGATGTATCTTGATATCAAATCCCATATGTTATATGATGCAACGAGAACAAGCGGGTACCTAAAAGACCACCAACCATGTGCAGGATGAACATATAACATTGTTTCCGATATTATCAATAATTTCAAGTAGAGGGTAATGGATTTAACATTTCTTCCAGTCCTTTCAATTCTTGAAAAAATTAAAAATACATCACTAATAAAGGAAATGTTGACTTTTTAAAAAATTATGGCACTCATTAAAATGAAGACTGTTATAAAAGACCACTTACCAGGTGTCGCCTAATTGGTGATGTCCAGTATCTTCATATAAGAAACCAGGAAAAATGGACAATGTCAGCACATATATCAGAAATATGTCAAGTGCATAATCTATATTTTGGAAGAATAGTTGTTTATTGCTCAATCGCTCTTTTTGTATCACTTCATCTTCAGCCTACAAGAATCACGAATGCTATTATTGATTTCTATCTGAAAACTTCCTCAAACATATGACTATACAACACTGTAATAGAGTTTACAAAAAGTAGCAAAATACTTTATCTGCATTTGTTTGGATTCCTGCAGCTGCTAGGTCAGATGTAACTGTTTTTGATCCTTCTAAGGCAGCTTTGGTGCGGAAATACTTCACGATAGGCAGTTTAGGGAAGAAATATGCATATAGCAGAATGCATAGAAACTCAAAAAATGTGCATATTCCTAGAAATAACACTGCAAAAATGATGAAAAAGAAATTAAAGAAATCTCTTAGAGACACAAATACAGAAATGACTTGTTTAAACTTGTTTACTAGCAAAATTACTACAATAGCTTAAAGTGTTAGTTGCATATCTAAATCCAGATTTTCACTTCAGCACTATATATATTCTATAGATCACTGATATCGAATGCGAAGAAACAGATTTTTTGCACTGGTAATTAAAAAAAAAAAAAGCCACGTACTAACTCCCTTGCGAAGACCATTGTGTTGATCTTCAAAGGCTGCCACTGTTACTAGCCTTAAAGCAGAGGTTAAAGCTCCTGATGCAGCCAGGCCAGCGAAATAGGACTGTGAATTAGAAAATCAATGTGCTATGAGAGATAATCTTTTTGAGAAGCTAGGAAAACATTCAAAAAAGTCAAAAAGTATAGCAACCTGGATGAATTCAGGGCACATGAAGGATAAATCACCAACCATTCCACCTTCAACATGAGCATCTGCAACTCCGAAAATAACAACTAAGACGCATATACCAAGAAAAGGTCCTAGTCCTCCCTTCCCTGATGTGGCTAAATCCAACTGCCACAAAGTGCCAGAGAGTTAATCATATAAAATGAAAACCATGAATAGAAACAGAAGAATGATGAGATAAAAATGGAATAACCAGAAACAATATAGAAAGTAACATCAGAGATACTTACAATAATGAGTGCCAAAGTACTTGCAAAGAAAAGAGTATAACCAACTAAGTTCCTCTGTCTGGTATTAATCCTCGACTCTTTGTATGCTAGTATTGCCATTGTCCCCAGCGCAAATGTTTCATAAACAAGGGTAAGAGCTCTTGTAGGATGGTATTTCTTGAATAAGAATGAAAAGTATCAGCAAACTCAGATTCAAGCACTTATGGATGAACAATACTTTGTGTAAAATTGAGAGAAAAAGAAAACAAGAAGCTCTACATTTATAAACCAAACAAATACATTGTATGTCTCAATGAATTTATACTTTTTCCTACATAAACAATTATGCAAGAAAAAATTCAACATTTTTCAGAAAGCTATCAGCATAAAGGAAGATTTAATTTATCTGTGGCTGCAAAAAGGTGAGATTATTAACATAAGATACCTACCTTGAACAATTTACCGTAGTAATCTCCTATCGTAAGCATACTGTTCCATGAGACAAGGCACCCCAGCCCAAGAATCCAGCAAATCGCCATTGCTTTATACTTTCCCTGTTAGTGCAGAAACTAAATTGTTTGACACCATACTTCACTTCATCTAAATGGGAGCAATTTCCCTTTTCTTTTTCTGTTTCAACAAATTAAATACAGATGGAACACAAACCTCAAGCCTTTCTGGAGTCATATTTCCAACGTCAACACTCATGGCCACTTCCGATGATATTGTTGATCAAAGGCTAGTAGCTATTGACAGAACACCAGACATAAATATAATGAAGTAGAAATAAACAATGGTAGCGTGAATTATATAGAGCAAGGCATTGACAGCAAGGAAGACAAGTACGAATTTTCTTTTGTTGATTAAAAGGGTGTAGAGTGTGAACTGCAGAGTATGAAATGGAAAAAGAAAATCTTTGGCTTGTTTATGAAAGTAACAGTGACAAATGAGCGGGTCAAACCAAACAAGAGTATCAAAAAGAATCTCAAGAGAATGGCATGAGTTCCCAGTTTACAAATATTTATAAAATAATAATATTATATGCATATAATTTTATGTGTAAATAATAATATATTATAATATAATTATTTATTATTTTATCTTTAATTTTTAATTATTTAATTATAGAATTATTTTTTATTAAATATGAATATATTATGTAAGATATTTTGTGGAATTATTAGTAAAATTAATAATTTTTTAGAGTAAGTATACTGAAAAAATAAAAATCTCATTTTTTTTTCAATGTTTACTGGAAAGGAAATAATATTTTTCGAATAAAATTTTATTAAATGCTTTTATCCCTTCTTTAAATTAATTTTAAGATTTATAATTATTAAAAAATAAATTCAAGAATTTAAAACAATTGTTGGCGGACTCCAATCCCAACTATGATTAGTGCAATTAAAAGATTAACAGTGGGCTAGATTAAGATTTTTACTTTTTTCAATTGAAGTAGAGGTTTAAATAATAATTTTTAAATTTATAAAAGAAAATATAATTTATTTATATTTAAGAGATAGAAGTAAAATTAATCTTTATACAAGTTTGACCCAAAAAATGTTGTTTTCAAAATCTGAGGTGGGAAAGTGTCATGGAGACGAAAATTAGGTTTGAAAATATTCTCCCAAAATTATTGCTGGTATAATCCATGATGGCCATTTATTAAGACTAACAGCTCATATCGCCCTACAAGTCAAATTAATTACGAAGTCGGCATAGAATTAGCGGCCAACATACGCATTAATTGTTTTCTAAAATTAATTATTATTTTATTATTAATTTAAAATTATTTAATTATATAATAATATATTATTATTTATATATAAATTTATATATATTATTTATACACGTAATTTTATTAACATTCACATTTGCGGTATAATGGATGCTGCCTGTCTCAGTCTCAGCTGAAACGGAAGATGGTTTTCTGCCGTTAAATAAGTAGCTGAATTGCTACCTTAGCTGAATATCCCACGTTTGTTTTTTTTTAATTATTTATAATCTTACTTCTTACGCAACCAATTCAATATCGTGACTTCGATTTTGATTTTTTTATAAAGCAAAGTCTTAAGCTTTTCCATCAGCATTGGCCCTCTCAGTCAAGGTTGGGCTATAGTTACGAAACGCACGTTTTTTAAATTGATATTACCCTAACAATTTTAACCAACGTTCAAGTTAACTATGAAAGAGCAAACTTCTCATATGGCCAAAAAACCAAAAATAAACTAAACCGTTCCTAGGGGATAGCTTCAAATCCGGTTTGATCAGAATCAAATTTATTTGAACGAGTTTGAAACGAGCTCAGTTTAAATGAGTTTGAATTTGAGAATTCAATATTTTCAAATTTGAGTTTGAGAGCTTTTAGACTATTCAATTTATCAAGTTTGTGAGGTTGAAAAATTTAATACAAAACAATGTCATTTAGACCAAAATAAATTAAAATGATATTGTTTTAGTATAAACAAGTTTAAAATTTGATTTGAATTAAACTTGAGTTTGATTCATTTGAAACGAGTCAAACTAGAACACATTTAAAGTGAGTTTGATAAATTCAAGTTTGATTCTATGTAAATCAAATTAAGTTTGAGTTTACCTTAATTTGACTTCAACCCTAAGTTAAGTAACAAAAGAGAAGAATTTATATATTAAAAAATATGAGTTCGATTCTTTTTTGGCAACACTTCAAAATTAAATTATTGACTTTTCTAAAAGTTCAATTCTTCTTTGTAATACTTCAAAATTAAATTTTTGACTTTTAGGAAGACGATGGGAAAACTCAAGAAAGTAAACAGACCACCAGAACTTTTGATCAAAGGAAAAATTTTCAAGGCATTTCATTCAATCAGATGGACTGTCAGTCAGTATAAAGGAAACAATCCTGTGGTTTTATCATTGCTCACAGACAAAGAGGTGACTTGCCACCACGTCGTAGAATACAATCAGACAAAGAGACGTGGCCCACAATGCCCACTTCAGAATCACCTAAACTAATTTTAAAAAATGATTTATTTTTATTATAGTTAATTAATCTTTAATTTCATTTCACTGGCAATTGAAGTGGCTTCTAAACAAATTATTATGAGCTAAGCACTGTTTTATCAGGATGCAAAGGACCCCAGTAACCGACCTCCTCCCAGTCCCATCCAAATCAAATTACATCGTAGGCCAAAACACTTATTCCCACCCAAGGTTTCGTTTGTTTCCAAATATCTATATGTGAGATTTTAAAAATCTAAGTACTTACCTCTCATTCAATTTTTATTAAATTTCTTAATTAGTTATAAAATAAAATTATTATTTTATTATTAATATTAAAATAAAGAAAATTTTATTTCATTTTCTTTTTTTAGTTTAAAATACTAATAATTTTCTTACCTAAAAGTTTAAAAAATTATATTTTATCCCATATTAAGGTTTACTTTTTTCCCTTTCTTTCTCGAGCAATCAGACTTCAATCGAGACCAATTTTCATTCTATCTTTCTCCCCGTATCACCTATGACGATGTCCGATGAAGCATAAAGACAAAGAGTCTTCATTGAATCGGCTCTGGACGACATGAATCAACTTCGTTTTTCATTGATTTGGCTTTGATTGAAGACAAATCACACAATGGAAGCTTTTTCTAGAGCCCATTTAATGAAAAATGTCGATAGATCTAGAGATGTTTGAACAATTCAGTTTCTTCATCTTTGATTTATTGTCTGTTAGGGTTTTTTTGCCTATCATTGGTTGTAGAGGGAGAAGGATATGATGAAGACAATCTCGTTTGGAGTTCGATATTCAAATAAGAAAAGGAAATAAAATAAACCTCAATAGAGGAAAATATAACTTTTTAAGTTATTAAATGAGGGAAAATTGATAATTTTTTAAACTAAAGGAGAAAATGAAATATAATTTTATTTATTTTAATATTAATTATAAAATAATAATTCTACCCTTGCAACTAATTAAAAAATTTAACACAAGGTAAATAATGGATGAATATTTGAATTTTTAAAACCCTATACGGGTATTTGAAATTAGACTAGATCATGGGTGGGAATAAGTCTTTTGGCCTGCACCATATAATCAACTTCGACTTAACACACTTTTAAAAATATTTTAATCCTGGGTAGGGCCCATTATATCATGATTTTCATCAACTATATCAACGGTCAGCATGTGTCTGTGATACATATCCATAATCCACCTGCGTGGAAGACTCATTTACTTGCAGACATTCTTTTATAGTTTCTAGCTCTTTGTCTTTCTTTCGTTAACATCGCATCCCCCACATTCACTTCCGGCGGAGAATCCAACACTTTGAAAAACAATCATTTACAATTAACGGAAACTTAACTTAAATGCTAAGGGCGTCATTTTATTCATCAGAGCTCGACTCCGGCACCACCGATTCTGTCGCCTCCTCTCCTCGTTCTGATCACCATGATCTCCATTTTTCACGTGTACGATTCATGTGCAGCTTCGGAGGCAAAATCCTCCCCCGTCCCCACGATAATCAGCTCCGTTATGTTGGTGGTGATACCCGCATAGTTGCCGTTCACCGCTCCACCACCTTCTCTGCTCTATTCACCAAGCTCTCAAAGCTTGCTGGTATAGATTAATGATTAATCAGATTGAATCCAGTTTTAAAAGTTTAATATTTAGTTTTTATTGTTTAATCTTTTGATGCATGTTAAAAGTGATTGTTCAGGTGGGAGTAATATTAGCGTGAAGTATCAGCTGCCTAACGAGGATTTGGATTCATTGATCTCGGTCACCACTGATGAGGATGTGGAGAACATGATGGAGGAGTATGATCGCATAGCACAGAATCAAAACCCAAGATCAGCTCGGCTTCGTCTCTTTCTCTTTACTAAAGGTGATGATGATTCCCGAGCTAGTAGTATCAGCTCGCTCTTTGACGGCGCGGCTAACCGAGAACACTGGTTCTTTGACGCTCTCAACAGCAGCGCGACGCTTGAGCGTGGACCTTCAGAGGCTTCCTCCATTGTTTCTGAAGTACCCGATTACTTATTCGGGTTGGATAATTCTGATGAGACGCAGCCTCGTGAACTAAAAATGAAGTCTCGATTTGTTTTGCATGAGCATGTATCGGTATCGGATCCGGGTTCTCCTGCTCCGGTTGTTTCCTTGCCGTTTTGCTCCACTTCATCCGCACCTATTGTTCCATCCATGCCTGATCTACCTTCGGTCAAGGCTAAACCCGATAACCCGGTTGCGAAAGTAGAGTCAAAGCAGAGTGGTCAAGTGGATGGCTATGCAGAGACCATGGAGCCACAAACGCAGCAGCCAATACAGCAAACCGGATATTCGGGTCAACCCATGTGGCAATATGTTCCTGATTCACATTACTCGGGTCCTGCCGTACAACAAATACCCGTTTATTATGTTCCTGGTCCGGTTCAACCCGCAAGTGCTCCGCTGCAGCCTGTTCCTATTCGAGCCCAATATATTCAACAACAATATCCCGTTCTTGGGGGTCAAGTGCCTGTAGGGTACCATCAGCCAGTGGCGGGTTCGGGTCAAGTATATGGTGGAGCTGTGAGGCCCGTTGTGACGATGGATCATGCATATGAGCGGACAATGAGAGTAGTTCCAGCTGAGGGAGTGAACCAGCAGGTGTATTACGGGGTTAGAAATGCGGGTTTGGTTCAGGGGTATCCGGGTATGATTGTACCAGGAGGAGAAGGATTAGGAAGGACTGGATCCGATGTGAAGCCGGGTCGGATCTCAGAGTCCTGTTGAAGGGGTGAAGTAGAGTAAATTAAATTAATGTTGTCATATTTGCGTTTGTTTATGGTTCTTGGTAATTGTCATGTGGATTGTAACTGAGTTGAATATGTTTGATCAGAATTTTGACTAGTGAAAAAAAAAAAAAGAAAAAAAATCTATAAATTAGTAAAATTGGTAAAAGAATTAAAATATTCAGAAAAAATATTTCAGTTTAAATTTTTATTACGTTTATATTTTAAATTTATCTGTCTAACAAATATTTCAATATTTTAAAATATGATTTTCTTTTTTAAATTTCGAAGAAACACAATTTTTTGTGATCAAAATTCCTGTTCAATCTACATGAAGGATACTACTCTTAGTAGGAGCAAGTGACCAATGAATAAACATTATTCCAACCCGTAACCTATAATATTTCATGTGCTTCACATTGGTGCAAACAAGCTTCAAGTAAGCCCGTTTTGAACCCAGTCAAAATGGGTATGGATTAAAAAAATCTAAAATTTATATCCTTTTTTTAAACACTGATTAAGACAATCAAATGTTACTCTTTATAAAAGGAAAGAAATAGAACTAAAACTTACTAAACAAGAAACAGTACTGATGAACAACCAACTGGGCTGCCCTAGTTTCTCTGGGCTAATACATTAAAGCCGAACACAAATCTATAGCCCATTATTCCAAGATCCACCGAATTCGTTGGACAATGAATTGACAATTTCTTTCTATTACAAAAATCACTCATCATTCTTGAAGGTGTGCATAATATATAGTTTTTAAAATCAAATAAAATAACTTTTCATTTCAAAGAAAATATTGGAAAAATCCAGCCAATTCTGTAAATCAAAATATAGTAAACACATACCCAAATTTGAAGAATTCGCCCGCTTGGATTATTTGATAAATGATTTCCAAAACACATTAATTTCCAAAACACAATATACTTTGTCATATTTTGATCTGGATTCTCTGTATTTGAGAGACTGTTTCTCTTCTGTTTTGCACATGGGAGGAAGCAGGAAGACATTATGCATATTAAAAGCAGCAATTTTGGAACAGTACCTCTCCCAACTACCAATTAATTGTCATGAATAGTTATGTAATATGGGTCAGATCAACCAACAATGGGTAGACTCAAATCCAATAGAAAAACATACTTATATTTACCAAGAGTTGAAATATTACCTTGTCCCCCTTAAGATTTTTTTTCTTCGTCTTTTCCAACATCATCTTCAGCCAGCTTTTCTCCCTCTCCCCTTTTCTTTCCCTTTCATATTGTCTCAAACTAATGGATTTAGTGTGCTTGTAAGATGAGCATTTAAATGTACAGTTGGGGAATAAGAGGATAAATAATTATGGTGGTATGTGCATCCATGCCATGCAGTCATTATTATGAATCTCTATCGTTCAATAAAATCAACTTCATTACCCTAGTATTCCTATTATTCAATGTAATCAACTTCAATTATAATATTACATATAGAAATATGAATTGAATATATGATAGAAAAGAGGGAGAGTGTGATGAAAAGGAAAAGCAAAAGTTGATTGGTCTCCCCGATGAGTTGAAAATGGAAATTTATACAAAAAAGCTTAAGGCTTTCTCTTCAACCAAAGAGAATCCATAGGGTCAGATACTCATCACTGCCGAATTTTCAAATTAAAGATAAAAACTTGCTATTCAACCATGGGTCCATGACTCATCATCTCCTCTAAATTATGAAATCTTGTGTTATACATTGTTTAAAACCATATCAATTGAGAGTATCTATCAAATTTCCAAACCATTCCCTGTTATGATTGGTTCAACTCATAAAGAGATTTGCTCAACTTTTATACAAGTTTTTAACCTTGCTTTTCGTAGCCCTAAGAAAGTTTTATGTAGACATCTTCTCCAAAGCTTCATACAAGAATGCAATGTTCAATTAATTAATTTAGAATATTATAGTATTTTGTTTTGCATTTAGTGAAATTAACATACATACCGTCTCAATCTTCTTAGATGAAATTAAAAATTTGTCGATGCCATGAATCATGCATGATTATCCATGGCTACAATTAATCTTAAAGATAAACACTTTTAAAAGTAGTTTGAATAGCAAAATATGAGATTTTATATATAAGAGAACATGAGTTTAAATTTTCTCTAATAATATATCAAAATCAAAATTTTAACTTATTTGATTTAGTAATTATGATATTAATTACTGTATTTAATATTTATTCTACTTAATTTAATTGATTCAATTATAAAAATAATGATCTAACTCTAATAGGGTTTGGGTAATTAAAAAAAGAAAGTCTTGATGAAAAACAAAATGATAATGTCTCAAGTCTCAAATGTGCTAACTTGGCCACAAGCCACTGCTCAGAAAGCAGAGCCCATTACCTTGTCATCTTTATACGTGAAGCTGATGAAAGCTGAATTACGTACGCAAAAGTCATTTACATTTGAGTAACAACATTTTCCCACCCAAGGTTTTCCTTAAAACGCTTTTCTATCTTTAGTAGAATAAATATCACTTTATCATTCAAAATCAAATTTTATTTTAAAAAACTAATATCATATAGATAAAATTGTAATTTTACTATCTATTTACTTTGGAAAAAAATGGTATTATAAATAAGACCAAAATGTTTTAAATATTATAATTCTACCCTTAAAACGATTAAAACTCATAAATTCATCATTAAAATCTTTTTAAACCTCTTATATTTTAAAAATATATATATAAATCTAATAGTTTGTAATATGATATTTACATACTTAATTTATTATATTTTATTCAATTTTTTGGAAGTGTAACTAACATTTTAGAAATTATGGTACAACAAAATTTAAAAAATTTCAAAAATACATTGAACATTTTTTGAATTTCCAAAACCCTTTAAATTTTTAATTAATATATTTTATATTTTCAAAAATTATAATTTATTTTCAAATATATGATGATACGTCATATGATAGAAGAAGATGAGGATGAATATAAAAGGAAAAGAAAATAAGTATATTTTACATAATTTGGATATTTAAATAATTTATTTTTAATTTTTTTAAATTTATGATTATATGATAATTTTTAAAAATAAAATAGTAGAGATAAAATAGTAATTTTACTTTCCAATACTATTTTTTTATCAATAAAGTTTGATTTTGGGTGAGAAAATATTATTTCTACCAACTAAAGGTAAAAAAGAGCCTTAATGGCAATCTTGGGTGGGAAAAGGAAATTCACTTTTTACATTCAAACATTGCCACTACAGCACTGATGAAAGCTATGGCATGCATTTGCTTCACGTGGATAAATTTCCCACCCCCTAAAGGAATTGATACCACCTTTTCTTCCGTCCACGTTTGCAATCACCTACTCATCCCCATATTTTATTAATTAATGATTATAATTAGCAATCAACCCTGCTGCAGGAAGTTTCCTGCTGGCCCTTCAATTTAGTCCCACAGCCTACACGCACTTCACGGGTTCATTTTTAATATAAGGTGGGTCTCCCTATAATTATTATTTCATATTCAACATCCTTTGTTCAGCTTGAAAACTACACCAGCTAAAATTTCAGAGATTATGTACAGGATTTTATGTTAAAAAATTTATATTTATACTTGTGTTATTAGCTAATCTACTGTAAATGTTAAAATTTATATTTATAAATTTGCATGAATGAATAATTATAATTATTAATAAAATAATAATGCACACATATATTCATTCATACACGACTTTTTGTTTTTCATACCTCTCGACAGTAATGCGTTATAATTGATAAGCTTTGTCAAAAGGGGGGTCTCCCATAAAGTTAGTTTTGTTTTATGTATGAAATTATTAGTGTTTGTCCAAAAACAGTGAACCTCATCTTGATTCCGAATAATTATTTGAACATACTGGTGCAAACCCAGTTGGACAATTAATCGGAAACCAAAAGGATCTAAAGATAATCTAAGTTCAATCAAACCAAACAAAGAGCAACGCAAAACTACAAACAGATAAAGTCTGTAAGAATCTGAAATAGATTTCATTAAGTTATTCTAATAATTTTGTGCTTATTATTCCGGCACATATATATATATATATATACCTGAATAAAAATGAAGAAGATCATTAAAATTGTTATACCCTCGAAAGTTTCAAATATGGAAACAAAGTGAGTGTTGTTTTGTCGAGTGCACGTTTCCCTGTTCTCCCCTTTACATTGAATAGCTCCTGGAAAGCTGAACACAAAAATGAATGCAGATTTCACAAGGCGGGAAATTCCTTATCGTAGGTGATGGGGCCTCATATCCCATGCACCAACCACCACCAAGTTCCGTAGATCATCTTCAACATTTATCAGATAAGACCATCAATTATCACCGAAAATGCCAAATATCCCAAACAATAGAGTTCTCAAGTTGGTGCAATATGGTTCAATATATCGGAGAAATGTAAGCTAAATATTGCAGCTTTGACCCAAAAAAAGCTAGAAAATTTAAGAATCACACACTAAAATAAATATCTATATCTATAAATAGTCATGAATTATTGATATGAAAACAGAAACTATGATTACATTTTATCTTTTGCGTTGGGAAATTTCCAGGAATCTGACGTCCCTTAAAAGTGGCGGGGTTATGACATCTCCCTTTCTGCATTTGTCAAATTCACAACATGCCCATTAATCATGAATATATTATTGAAATTATCTGTAGAATTGTTATTGAAAATTTTAAATTAAAAAAAAAAAGAAAATTGTTTAGGATATGTATACAGTGGCATTTATCACATACACGTGAGGCACATGCAAGTGTGGGTTTAATTTTAATATATATTTATATGTATTATTGTATAATTAAATATTATTTTATATTTAATTTAAAATTATTTAATTATATAATAATATATAAATATAAATATATTTATATATTAAAAATAAAGACAATGAATCTTAATATCTCCAGTATGATGGGACTGCTTATAGTCCAGTCTGACACGTGGTGAGCAGCTGTCCCCTTTTCCCTAACGTTAAGCAATTGATACAGAAGCCCGTATTTAGCTTTTAATTATTTACTGATTAAAGTTTGGCTGTCTAAATCCCGTGATTGGATTTCCTGGTTCGGTTTACGTTGAAAGGTAATTGTGGCTAACGTTGCGCATGCTATGTGTATAATTAAGAAATAAAAGAGGCACCAGTTTTGAAAGTATTTTTTCAAAAACATTTATTTTTTTTATGAGTTTGCTAAGTATTAAGAATCATTTATAAATATATAAAATCTTATTAAAAAATTAAACTCCTCCTGAAATTATGAAAGGGAAAAACCCAAATAAAAAAGATTCAATTGTTCCTTAAAAAAAAAAAAAGAATTTAATATTAAATTATAAATAATAATTTTATTTATGAAATTGGGTCTTTGACCTGTCTTTCTTTAAAAAAGAAAAAAAATCCAAGAATCAGAATGAAGATTAAAGTATTTGGTCTCAACTGCTTTGCCAGCTTTATACTCAACGAGTCAACAAGAAAAATAAAAAGACATTTTAAAAAATATTTATTTATTTCCTATTATATATCAATCTATTTTCCTTGACTTTTAATTGTTTTAAATAAAAAGGAAAACAGAATTACTAGGGAATTAATTAAATTAAATTAAATTAAATAGATTTGAACTAACCGGAATCATGGAAGTGAAGAAAAGAGGAGAAAAGTTAGAGAAAAGAGCATGAGCATGAACAAGAGAAACGTTTGTGACAAAAGCTGATGTTGCCAGCTAATCAGCAGCAATTTATCAGTATAAACAAAATGAACGTTTGGGTATATTTAGCGGATCATTTTTTATTATTTGTTATCATAAAAAATATTATATATTATTTATATATTTAAATTATATATTAAAAATATATACACATAATTTTATTATATAAATATATATTTTTAAATCTAAGTTACAATAGTGTTGTTATATGAATAATACTCCGCCATCTTGCCTGGCTGTATGGTCTTTGTTCTAAATGGACCACCTTCATTTTCCTGCAACAATTTGGTCCATGTCAATGGTTATTAATTCAAGAGATTTAACTCTATTTAATTTACATGTTTATGTGTCTGACGTTGAGCTGAAAGCTGGAAAAATACCCGCAAAACAACAACCTAACAAACGACGAAGGTTGACAGAGATCTAGCAGTAAGTAATGAAGAAATGCCACAAGTTTTTATTAGGATCAGAAAGAAACTGGCCTCCTCACAAAAGCCCCACTTTCATTTTACATCTTTTAGGGTTGGAGAATTTGTTTTTAAATATGTAAGACTGGTTTTTACTTTGAACTTGATTGATGATATTAGGATTATATATATAGAATGGGATTGTATACTATTCTGACAGAAGGACATGTGATATGATTTTGATAAAGCTGGCTAAGGAACTTGTCAACTGCCCAATTTGTTAATAAAATAACTGATGAAAGCAAAAGTAAGAAAAGAAAAAAGAATCTTTTAATAATCAATTAATTATATGATTACTGGTTTAGACACATTAATATGAAAACAAGGAAGGTTTTTGATTATTTCATGCAGGAATAGTTTGTTACTCTGTATAGTTTTTGGGTTTGAACAGAAATTGTTTAGATAAATTAACATTGAAACATTCTGAAATTTATTATGTTCATTTTCCAAGAAGAAATTAAGAGAGAGAGGGAGGCAGGGAAGGGACCAACATATATATATAAATATATATATAGAAGTAATGGAGCAGCTTAATGAGAAGAGAGGTTGAATTGAAGAGTTGAGGACTGTAGAGCTTCTTTTTTAGCCCAGAAAGCGAAGGTTCTCTTTTCCATTATTATTACTAGCTCTCTTTGCAAAATTTTTCTCTCTCATTTTATTTCTTTTGTTTTCCCTTCTCTCTTCCTTCACCATTCTCTGCTACAAAACACAAACCTCACTCGTTTTTTACGTCATTGGAAAAAGTATTAAGAAATTTTAGACATGGACTTTGATCTTGAGAACCCATTCACAAGCTTGGAAGAACAACAATCTGATAAAATTTCCCATCTCTTTGCCTCTGAGTCTGATCACATGCCCTCTAGCAGCTTCATACAATGCTTGAAATTTACTGATTTTTATGTCTCCTTTCGTCAAGAAGCTGTGTCTCTCATTTTGCAGGTAAAAGTTGAACCGTAGCTTTTCAACTTTGGAGATCTATCTCTTTCTTTTTGATTTAATGTTCTTGTTACCTTTTGTAACATGTTTGCTTGGGCAGGCACAATTTTCCTGCAACTTTGAGCCATCCATTCTTTACCTTGCTGTCACTTATTTGGACCGGTTCATCTTCCGGCAAGAAATTCCGGTACATAAGTGGCTAATTAAAATGCTTTTGGTGGTCTTTTTTCTCATATATAAAAATATTTTTATTGAATATTGCGCTTCTATTTTCCTTGCGTTCTGTTTTATTACTCCGGTTAAAGTTTTAGACTTTTAGTTAATCCTGATTTTGCAGCAAGGGAAGCCATGGGTTTTAAGGCTTCTTGTAACCTCCTGCATTTCTCTAGCTGCAAAGATGAAAAATACCCAGTTCTCACCCTCTAAAGTCCAGGTAAAGTTTTCCACTTTTATTGCTATATATTCATTGAAAATATTGACTGTTAGAGCAACTCAGGCAAATTGTTCAAAATAATTGAAACAGGGAGAAGAGGGTTTCATCTTTGATGTACAGACGATTCAGAGGATGGAGCATCTTATTCTTGATGCTTTAAATTGGAGAATGAGATCAATTACACCTTTCCCATTTCTATGTTACTTCATTTCTTTATTCAAACTCAAAGATCCTCCTTTGACGGAGGCTCTAAGAGATCGAGCCTCAGATATCATCTTTAATGCACATAATGGTAATTAGCCTAAACCCATTAGCATAAATTTTTGTTTCATTATGCTTTTGTGGAAATTATCTGAAACCCAGATTAAGATTTCTTGTTTTTGTTACAGAAATCAAGTTACTAGAGTTCAAGCCGTCAGTAATAGCGGCATCAGCTCTTCTTCTGTCATCTCATGAGCTATTCCCTTTGCAGTTCCCTTCTTTCAAGACTTCAATTTCATCTTGTGAATATATAAATAAAGTAGGAAGTTAATGAATAGCTGTTCTTAGTTTTTCCTCATTACTTTTTCACTTGACTTTTTTGGGACTTTTATCTTAGGAGAACCTGTTAGAATGTTTTGAAACAATGCAAGAGATGGTGGCGATGGAAGTGCAGGAGTCAGTAATAGATGCAATGTCAAGCACAAGAACTCCAGTGAGTGTTCTGGATTACAAATTCAGCAAATCAGCAAGTGAGAAAATCGACAGCAATAGAACCACCACTGCAACTTTCAGGCCAGAAAAGAGAGACATCAAGAGGCGTAAAAAAAGTGGTTTTTCTAGTGAAAGCAAGTTCCAGCTTTCTCGGATTCAACAATGTTAGATTATAATGAGAAAAAGAAATTGGTCTACAGTTCAGCATATTTTTACCGACAGAGAAAAGCAATTGATGGTCATGATTTGAAGCAGCACGGAGATATGAAAGGCATGGAAGGCTCACCAGAGTAAAATTTTGAAAGCAAAAACAAAAAAAAGGGCTTCAAGTTTCTGTGCTTTTGTTTTGTTTCAAAGTTAATATGGTTGTCTCAGTGTCCCCTCCTTGGTGGCAGTGGGGGTATTCCAAATGCTTCAATATGATAATAATTTTCTTGAAAACGCAATAAATGGAGTACACATTGTCAACGCGTATATCAAATTGAGCAAAACATAAGAAAATTATATGAACAAATCAAGACAAAATTGGCATGTAAGATCTAATTGTGTGTTGGTTGGAATAAGAGAGAGAAGATACAGCCTTTAAGGCAAGTAGTTTCCTCAAAAATTTGGCCAAATGATATGTCACACCAAGGTTGGATGAAATGAAATGATATATTTCCGCTGATTAAGTTTAAAAAAAAGTTAAATTTTCATCTTTATATCAAAATCAACTTTTAATTTTTTTTTTGGAAAAGTATTTATATGATTTTTATTTCAAATATTATTTAAAAAGTATATTGCAAATGTTAATGTTATTTTTTAAAAATTTGCTAAAGGTAAATGAATATTTTCTTTATCTTATTTTAAAAATTATTATATTTATTTTATATAATTTGAAAATATAATATAGTATTAATAATTTGTACTATACTAAAAGACTTGTTTCCACCCAAGGTTTAATGTAATCTCAATCTCCTATTTGTCAATTTTAAAAAATCTAAATTTCTATCCATAAGTTAAATTCTGTTAAAACTTTTAGTTATATATAATCGCAAAACTGTCATTTCAACAATAATATTAAAAAAAATATTAATTTCCATTTCTAAATTTTAAAAACTAATAATATCAATTACACTTAAAGTTTTTCAGTTTTGAAAAATTATATTTTGCCCTCCAAACTTAGGGTTTTGTTTTCTTCCCCTCCAACCACAATCTCTATCACCAACGATCATCAAATTCACCTTGAATCGTTGCTGTTAGAGTTTTCTGATCTCTCTGTCCATGGATTGTCAAATTTTGTCTGGATATTCAGACAATTTTCATTTGGATTTTCAAATGATTTTTGACAAAATGACAATGTTTAAAACTAAAAAACTTTAGATAGAAGTGAAATTATTAGTTTTTAAAATATGAGGTGGAAATATAATAAATTATATATATTTTTAATATTATTATTGAAATGATAGTTTTACTCTTATATGTAATTTAAAGTTTTAATAGAATTTGGTTGATGGGTAAGAGTTTGGGTTTTTAAAAGTTAACTAGTGAAAAATTTGGTTTTTAAAAGTTGATAGATGAGAAATTGAGTTTTTAAAAGTTGACTGGTGGGAAATTAAGATTAGATCAGCTTAGGTGGGAACAAGTCTTTTGGCCGGTGGGAACAAGTCCTATAACATTTATATCACTTATCTGTAGTATATTTTGTCAATTTTAAAACAATTGAGGAAAATTTTTTGAAAACACTCTCAAACTTTTTTTAAATTTAAAAACTCTTAAAAATTTTATCAACACCCCTAATAATTTTAAAAAATTATAATTTACCCTCAAATTTATGATTATACGTTATTGACATTCATATCTATATTTGTATTATTTATTTTCTTATTATTTTGAATTGAAATTAATATAAATTAGAGTATAAAATTATTTAATAAAATTTCCGGAGTAAATGTTATTTAGTTTTAAAGTTTTTTTGCTTTTTCAATAAATTTATTAAAAAAAGTTACTATAATTTGTTAAAAAAATTAATAGATAAATAAAAAATTAACTTTTTTAAACTTAACATATAAAAACCTATCATTTCATCAAACTTTGGATGGGAATTAATCATTTGGCTTAAAAATTTTAGCATCCCCGTGGAAGATAGAAACCATTTATGGGCGTGACAGAACTTCAAGTCATGAGTATCCTATGAGTCTTGAACTCTTGGGTTTAATGGTCCTCGTACTTAAATTTTGGGGCAGTGAAGACTGTAAGGAGACAACAAAGATTCAAAATTGTGGTTTGTGATTGTCAGTGCAGGTTCCTTGAATGGTAACATCTTATTTAGGGACCATTGGCTCACTGTGGTCCTAGAATTAAAGCCCAACCTATCAGCATTCTAATATTAGACAATTCTATAGAATGGGGTTTTGGTTTGTACAGAATGCTGTATTGTAAACTTCATTTATTTCACAGAAAGAGTTGACTAAGGAGGGGTTACAATAAGTTTTACAATGTACAGGACAGGATGAAAAGGCTCCATTTGGAAGACCAAATAGAACAATGCTATTTTCTATATCCAGCATTTTGATTTAATCTTCCCTGTTCTATCAATGGTGTTATCTAATTATGAATATTGACTAAGCATAGAATCCCTAGATAGAGTCTTAAGAGAGTTCAGATCCGAAATCCGTGTCGTTAGATCAAAATGAGACTCTTGAATTACTCAAGGATTTTACCTACTTAATAAGAATGGTATAGCTCATGTGAGTCCCTTGTACCTTAAAAGAAAAAAAATGTATTATGATCACTAGGGCTTAAATATTCAATGAAATTGAAGACGTAGCTTCAGAATTTTGAGGAAAAAAAACTTATGGGCAAATGCTGATGATTTTTATTAACTGCATACCTCCTTAATAATGTCTATCTAGAGAAGGATTATAGTGAGGAACACAATTCATGGTAAAAATTGGCACTCAATGATAGGCATAGAGGTGGAAGTGTAACATAATATGATCTACATCAAATGGCTCGTTGGTTGACTTTTTCCACTTTCTTTTCCAGTTTTCTTAGCCATTATGGTTTTTGGAATGGTAGAATCGTAAGTATATCTTCTCCACTAAACGTCAACATCTTTGCAATGCTTTTCATTTTCAGTAATATTCCTATTGTGAAATTATCCTTTTGGTTTTTTAAAGAAGACTTCGAACCTGTAACAATCGAGTTGTAGATTAAATAATAAGTTCAAGTTCTAAAGTATTCCATATTACAGAAGTAAACTGAAATTTGGAAATCACCCTAAACATGCTTTCAGATGCAAACAATCAACTAACCGACATGTATTATCTATTCTCTTCCAAAGCATATAATCAGGATTAGGTTTTATGAGTATACGAGAATTGGTGTCTATGTCCTCTGACGGAGTATTAACAAAATGGAGGTGGATATACTGATAAGCCTATTAGATGGTCTTCAAGATAATGTTCTCTGATTGCGAAAAAAAAGTTTTATTTCCAAAATGGATGATTACTTCGTGTGAACTTTGGTGAGATCGCTTGCAACATTGAATTGAAGACTGATTTGTCCTCGAATACCTTTCACTCATTGTGACTGTAGGAGTGGAAAGTGGCGAATTTCCTGAAAGATCAACGATAGAATAATGACGTTAGTCTTCTATGGTTCTAATACCACGAGCGGATTCAAGAAAACAACCAAAGATTGACAGAAATATCTGGATTTTCATTAGCCAGGTGATCTGTACAGTTCATGCTTCTATTTACACAGTAACAAAGTCAACTTTCAGTCTTTGATCATGTTGATTGAATTACCGAATAGTGTATTATATTGTATATTAAAAATCTAATTTTTTGTGTTATGTATCATCGTATCATAGGATATGACTTTTAAATAATAATATAATAAAATATTTAAAAAATAATTAAAAAATCTAATTGACACGTCATCATTTTTGAAAATATCTCAAACACTATTAAAAATTTAAAATTTCTTATATACACACCTATTATATCATGATTTTTTTTAAAAAGTGTATCAATTTTTATTGATAATATGTATTGTATTATAAGATACGTAACGTATCATATAATACATTCACTATATCGTATTAATTCAATATACCTTATGATACGTATTATTTTCTATTTGTATCGTATCATATCATAAGATACGTATCATATATCCTAAAATGTTGATAATTATGATTAAATTTTAAGACAAAGTCTTAGATGCATAGAAGACAACTGTTGACAGCTTGAGTCCTAGAACAAGAATAGAAGAAGAGAGATATTTGATTTGGGGAGCAATGAAGTGAAACTCTCCAGATCTCTATACTCTTGTTTCTATATAAAAAATTGAAATGGTGAGGTTTGGGCAGTTTTTATTACTTTGCCTAATAAGTCTTATCCAATTGAGTCACCAATTAGCTAGATTGGAATTCCTTAATAGTATCCAATCTCTCTCTCTCTCTCTCTCTCTCTCTCTATATATATATATATATATATAAAATTTGGTTCCAAGTTTATTGAAAGAGTCCATAGTGTAAGTTGCTAACAACTAGAACATAACATATCGTTTCAGTCATTTGCTGCTGAGCAATTATTCATATTCAACAAACATAAAAAGCTCTTGTTACAGCTGATACATTCAGTACATCGACCCATGCAAGCATCGTACCAGGATGCCTCTATATATACATCAACAGTACTTTTCATATAACTAGGGTACGGAAAGAAGGGAAACAAATTATTAGACAATTTCAGATCCCGTTATCATTTACTTCCATTAGAAAATCATGGCCACCATTGTAGTTGAAAGCAAATGGATATGGATCCTCTTGGAGCCCCCACTGAGAAGTGGATACTTCAGTGGGCAATGGCTGCTCCAATAAACTTCGAAGTTCTTCATTTGAAAATCCCACCTGAGGAGCTGTTACTATAGAACTTGGGTCTATTGCCGGTCCGTAACTTTCAAACATGTCAAAATTCTCCATTGGAAATGGTTGCTCCAAGAAAATTTGGAGTTCTTCTTCAGTAAACTCTCCTTGAGAAGTTGGCTTCACTAGTTCAGGATCTCTAGCACTTAGAACATCCACCGTGTCCAAACCCTCCCCTGGAAACGGTCGTTCCAATAAATTTTGGAGTGCTTCTATAGTAAACTCTCCTTGAGAAGTTGGCTTCACTAATTCAGGATCTCTAGCCCCTAGAACATCCACCATGTCCAAACCCTCCCCTGGAAACGGTTGTTCCAATAAATTTTGGAGTTCTTTATCTGAAAACTCTACTTGAGAAGTTGGAACCATAAACCCAGGACCTTTAGCCTCATAAGATTCGTTCACCGGAAATGACTCCTCCAGTAAACTTTGAAGATCTCCATATGTTTCAAATAACTCATTGTCCTCTTCCAGGGTCTGCATTCCGTAAATGTCACTAGTAGGATTACAGTTTGATGATGAATAATCATTTGTTGATAATTGTGAGGATATGGGAGAAGCCTTATGGCTGTTGAAGTTGGATGAAGATGGATCAGTGATTGGTGGTGAGGAAACGGCTTCAGACAAATGCTTCTGGTTGGCTTTTTGCGTTTCTTCCAAGCGCTTCTTGTTTAAGCGGATGTGCCAGTAATTTTTAATCTCATTATCAGTTCTTCCAGGCAGTTTTGAGGCAATACGGGACCATCTGAGATTAGAACAAGACAAAAATGTTATTAATCCAAATAGCTAGGTCTGGAAAGATTCACAGGATGTATAATTAACTTGTTTAGGGAATTAATGATCCCAATTCTCAAATGATATACTTCTATAATTCCTTTAAAGTCTTTAACATTAATTCAAAATAAAAAAAATGGGTAATAATGATACATTAATGTAATTATTGCAAAATATAAGCTTTGGAAACGATCTTACTTTATTATTAAGACCGGAGTCAAACATGAAAACAAATGGAAAAAAAAGGTATAATTAAATTGAGATAATATTAGATGTTCATCTTCACAAACCCTAATGATCCCCAAAAGAGGTAACGAATCATGAAATCATGCAAAATGAAAAATTAATACTAATTTCCAAAGATGTTTCTTTAGATATGACAGTACTCACGGATTTCCCAGTTCTAGATGCAGCTTTATTATAATTTCTTCTTCTTCTTCACTGAAGTTTCCACGCTTAATATCTGGCCTTAGGTAATTCATCCAACGAAGTCTACAGCTTTTCCCTGTTCTCAACAAACCTAGAAGAAGAGAAAGATCGAGAAAGGTTAACTAAACGTTGTATATTTCAGAGTCTCATCAATTATTCATAACAGATTAAGTTTTCTGTCTGTTGTCAACCTGCATACTTGGGCATCTGAACCCAATTCCAAATGCCATATCTACGTATATAAGCTTTCAATTTCTGATCTTCTTCAGGAGTCCAAGAACCTCTTCTCAGATATGTCTTTTCACAGTCCTGAACTCGGGCCTTCAGCATCTTAACTATGGAGAGTTAGCTCTCAGTTCAGGTACTTTAGCATAAAAGAAAGCTATATAGATATATCTGATACGAGTCAGTTGGAAAACGTGTTTCAAGATTCAACAATTTTAAATAAATACAATGACTTCCACTTCCTAGGACCTGTGTAAATTACACAAAAGTTGAACATGGCTATTCTTTCTGCTCTCAGGAATAATTTTCATGCATCAAGAAATTAAGTCGATAATATTTACAAACAACGATTGGACAATACTTCCAGGCATAAATTCTTCATTTCAGACTAGTCAAATGTATATATATATAAAACCTAAAATATAAAATATTTTAAAATTTTATATTCATCTAGCCAAGACTCACCTCATTAAACATAAATGCATCTAATCAAGACATAAAACTCACTCACTCGTCCAACTAAGAGTAAAATATGAGATAAAATGGGATGAAAATATGAAAATTTTTTATGACTTTGACGGTAGAAAGGTTGGCTGGTCAACCAAGCACCTAACCAACAAATTTATTTTTAAAAAATTAGTTAATCAACTAATTTATTTTTAAAAATTGGTTGGCCGAAAGTGGTTGGCCGGTCGGCCAATCTATCTGGCCAACCACCAGACCAACCCTAAATCTCATAATCTTTTTCTTCTAAAGGCAAAATCAACTAAAAAAGTGACTATATTTGTATAATAAGAAAAAATGTGGTCATATATATATAAAATGCAAAATAAATGACTATTTAAATTAACATCCCGTTTGTTAGTGTGTTAATTATATTTTGCTTATGCTAAGATATTTTGATTGTTATTTAACATTTGCAAAGTACATTAATGAAATTCTTGAAATTAAATTTTAACATGGAAATTGTTTCTTACCATTTTTCACACCACTGTTGAACTCGATATAATATAAAAAAAAATCAAGTTAGGGTTAAGTCTTTTGGCAGAAAATTTAGTTTAATCATGTTTGGGTCAACTGAAAATTGATTTGGGTCATACTGAAGTTGATACGAAACCAACACTAATTGACTAAAATGTTTATTTTGAAACTAAGAAAAAGCAAGGAAAACGTTGACGTCGAAATGGGTGTTAAAATGTAAACGCAGACTGGCCTGCTATTAATATCAAGAGCACAATCTCTGTCATTTGGCCACCGCCTGGATAATGCCTTTGTTTTCGCCAGATTAATTATCTATCTACCTTTTTATTCATTTTCCAACCCAAATTAAGGAGGTTCAATGCTTAAATGTTAAATCCATCTTTTTCTTACCTCAATAAATGAGATCTGCTTACATCTCAGTCTCAGCTTCAAGTGTGTACCAAATGAATTTCATCTAGAGTTTCAAATAGTCTGACTTAAATAATTATAAAAAATATTATTTTAATTAATACAAATTATTTTTTGGTAGATTTTACTTTCAGTGTCATTTTCGTCTATGAATGGTGGTGGGATATTGGAAAATACGACCTGTTGACCAGATCAATTAGATTTGATGGTACTTTTACAGATGCTCACAGTAAAGTTAAAAGCAGTCGAATCTCTTTTGTTCATATGTGAGTTATGATAATCTCTTTATCCTCTCCAGTTTTTTTCTCTCTTTAAGTACGTTCACTCACTAACAAACCTCTTGAAACCAGGTCGCCCAAAAATTTATGTGGGTTTGCTTGTATTTTAGTTGCCCTGTTGCTTTCTATCCTTGACTTTCTCTGGTTCTTCTTCTACTTCGTACAAAACAATTAAAATTGTTGATAATATATATGTTCTATTATACAACAGATTTTGTCTGTTGTTATATATTGTGAGGGGACATATGAATCGAATTAATTTCAAATATTTTGAGTTTATTTTAAATAAAAAAATAGTTTGATTTAAATTCGTTTAACATTATGAGTGATTCAAGTTTGATTTAAATATAAATAATTCAATTCAAGTTTTACTCAAATTTATAATTTAAATTTGTGCTTCAGATATTTAAGTTAGATTTATGGTTGAACTTTGTGACTTATTAATAAAACGATATCGTTTAATAAGTACTTAACATAATTCCAATATAACCATTAGTTAGATTCGAATTGAATCGAACCATTTACCCAACTCGAAAGCTAAATTGAGTTAAACTTTTTTTAGTTCGAGTTTTTTTTAGTTTCAAAACAAACCAAATCTTCTAATTTAATCTCAATTTAAATTTGATTTAAATGAATTTGAATCAAATCAAATTGAACTAAATCAGTTTTCAAATCTAAATTAACTAAATTTGGGTCAACCGTAGATATTGTAATAAATTTTTAAATGATGTGGTGTTAGGAACCACCACAAACTCTGTTTGAATGTGTTCCACTAAATTTTGATTTTATTTTATAAATTTACCCTTAATCTATCACGTGTGAAAATATATCTCCCTCTTAAACAATGAAACTTTCGCTGCAATTCCAAAATTCGATCACTCTTGAAAACCTTCCCTTCTGCAATTTGATGTTTACATTGCATGCCTTGAAATGCATAATGAAATAATAGAGAGTTAAAGGACTTGGATGTGATTCAAAGCTCAAAAAGAAACCAAACTCAGATTTTCGAATGAAGAGACTTGCAAACTCTCTTAAATATTCCAAAGATAAATTTAAATAATCATAGAAAAAATATAAAGAATCAAACAATAAAAATCTCAAATATCACGTAAAAGTAAATAAATTAATCATTCTCTTAAAACGAGAAAAAATATATATTTGAGTGATAATTTATGGTTAGAAATCTTTCATCCGCTTTTTAAAGATAAAAATATAAATAATTTATGTCTTTTTAATATTTTATTTTGATTTTATTATTTTATAAACTATGTAAAAATATATAAATGAGAAATTGTTATGATAATTGTTAATAATAATTGTTGCAGATTTATCTAACATGTATACACTTATTTTACCACTAATTAATGACACATTTTATGTTTTTGTTTATAAATTAGTTATAACTTGATTAATATATTTATGAATATATAATATTTTGCTATTATTTAATTATTAATTAATTTATAGTTATAACAATTTAATATTAATTAATTTTTTATTTTATTAAAATAATATTTAAATTTTAATAATTAATATAACTATTAATTTTTACTGCGCATCTTAAATAAATGTTCGAAATGTCTGAGCGAACAGTCTCTGTGCAGTGGTCACATCTTGATTTATCTATCTGTTGAATAAATAATTTCTTCCGCACTTTTCTTCCTGGAAACTTCCTTAAAATCTTCGTTTTCCATCTAAAAATTTTAATCAACTTGCTGACTGGTAAGCCATTTGAAAGAAGGGAAGTCTGTATACATCAAATTAATTAAGAGACGAAAAATGTACAGGCGAAGTTCTTTGTCAATTATCTGAAGAATAGTCAAATATATATATATATATATATGTTCACAATCCATAAATTAAAAAAAAAAAAATGTTTTGTGGTTAACATGTGATGTTAGTTGAAGATGGCTGATGAATGGTGACGTGTAGTTGCTTAGATCAGCAGTGTCGTGGATGACATTGATATAATTATTTTAGTATTACAGAATGACGTTGGGTAGTATTAAAACTTAGTTAAAGCATTATGAAGAGGACAGCGTTTTGGCACACAATTATATAATTATTATTAGTATTTTATGATATTTAATATATATTTAATAATATAATATAATATAAATAAAAAATAATATATATTATAATATATATAATATGATATATATTATTGATATGAATTGATATATTCTTTTAGAAAAATAGTAAATAATAGATATATATATATATATATATAAATTTTAAAATTTTAAGAGTGTATGATAATTTCTAAAATGATAATATGTCAAACATAATTTTTTTTATTTTATTTTAAAAAAAAATCATACAATATGACATGATATAAAAAATTAGAATTTTGATACATAATAAGATTATCATGCATATGAGTACAACTCTCTTAAAAAAAAATTACTACTCCTGCTTTGAACTTTGTTCGTCTCATTGGATTATCCAAGTCACCAATCGTAAGAGGAAAAAATAAAGATCAATGTTATATATAAATATTTTTTGTACATAATTTGAATATATAGATGATATATTATTATATGATTGAGTGTTATATTATTTTTAATTTAAAATCATTCAATTACATAATAATATATTATCTGTATATTTAAATTATATATCAAAATATGTACACATAATTCTATTGAAAAATAAAGTAGAATTCAAGGTGGACACCATGTGGTTGTTACATTACAAGTATTTCATGAATAGAAAGAGGGAAATCACGTTGAATGGTGAATAAATATTTGTGAGAAGAATTAATAGGAACCTTGCTTTTTCAGTAAATTATTTTTCTTTTTCTCTCTTATTTGTTTGAATTATTGGTCTGTCATGCTACAATATATTATTATTTTTTATTTTCAATAAGAATTTAAGTTATATATACATTATCTTTCTTTAACATCACTTAACAATTATTATGATAGATGAATTCAAAAATAAATATTAAAATGATAAATTGAATTTATTCGTTATTCCAATAATAGATTATTTGAAAAAGGCAATCTGGCGATGGAACTTCAAAGGGGGTGGCAGACTCCTGGAAGGGTTTCAGCGTATATGAAAAATGAACCAGTTGCAGTCTTGCAGATATGTCCAAGCTCAAGCCAAAAAGTCTACAATAAATCTTGAATACTTGTGCCAATTGTTTGAATTAAAATGTCTTACTTGCTTAGAAGAGGCAGGAAATCGCGTTTGCAGCAAATGTAATAATAATTAGGACACTCTAAGAGTGTTTCACATGCATAATATATCTAATGTTGGAATTCACCCTAAACATGCTTTCAGTTATTGACGCAAGCAACCAACTAACCAACATATTATCAATTCTCTTCCAAAACATGTAATCAGGATTAGGTTTTAAGAGTTTGCTAGAATTGGATTCTACTTCCTCTGACTAAGTATAACAAAGTGGAGATGGACATACTAATGTGCCTGTCAGATGGTATTCAAGATCATGTACTCCGATTGCGAACAATATTTGTGATTTCCAGAATGGAAAAGTGCTTTGTTTGAGCTTTGGTGAGATTGTGTTAGGAACCCACATTTATTTAATCAAAACACAAAATCAAAACACAAAATACATAATAACTAAAATATTTCATTACTAAAAACATTACAAAGATAAACCGAATAATTCGAGGAATTCGGGACCTCCCATTTTCCGGTCATTCGAGACGCCGGAGATCTCCCATTTTCCGGCCATTAGAGGTGCCGGAGACCTCCCTAAATCAGCCAAAGGTGGCTGCCCTCAAACCCAAACCCTAATATTTTTCTTCTCTTTTTTCTCTTTTAAAACTCAAACATATATTTATAAAAGAAATGAGCCATTGGATTGGGGACAAGTGTCCTAATCCTAACAGATTGCTTGCAACATAGAGGGTAAAGATATTGAGGACTGATTTGTCCTCAAATACCTTTCATCTAGGGTTTCTTTCATTGTGACTGTAGGAGTGGAAATTAAGTGACGAAATTCCTGAAAGATTATTGTGTGCAGTTAGTAGTCAGTGATAGCCAAGGTTTTTCCTTTTCTAAAATTAACAAAGAACCCACCTGAGCCGAAGAACCTCGGGTCCATTGACTTAACCTATAACTATTAAACTAAGTAAATCAAATTATCATAAGAGACTTGATCACATATTCTCTTATACATAAAGCCTCCTTTTTGCTTGTTAGGAGGGCTGAAATTTACAAATATAGTTGAAGGAGTGGTACTTGTGTGGTTTTTTTTTTTTTTTTTAAATGGTGAAGTAATGCAATTATAGCAGGGGTGATTCTTCCTTTGTATACCGGAGCTTGTGTGCTTATACTTCTTTGCAAGCCATTCATCGAAGTATAATCAAGGAGGAGAAAAAACGGTGCTTTTTGAATTAAAATCAAAAGGCATTGTTTCATTAATTCACAAAGGAAAAGCATCCAGATTTTACTTAACAGTGCAACCTCACTCTCTCTCGCTTGCATTCGTATTCTCTCTCAAAAAAGGGGATCTAGGACTGGTTGTTCTTTGGTTTCTGGTCAGTCTTGAGTCGACGGTGGTGATGAAAATCAAGAGCGCTTATCAAGAAACGAATCAACGGTGAGTTCTATGTAAGCTGTTGTTTTAAATTTTATAAATGTAAGGGGTAGATCAGATGTGCCAGTCTGTATTCCAATCTGTTTTTAAGTTGTAGGGTTGTATAAAAACAAAGATGAGATATTTCTCTGTAATATGAAGGTGATTAATAGAAAGTTGAGGCCTTGTTTCTCTGTTTCACCGCAAATCGTAAATACTTTTTGAGTTGTTTGTGTGTATCTCTTCCATTTTCTATTTTCCCGTGTCGTGTTGAACTTCATTTCTTGGACGACCTTGTTAGTCTTCTATGGCTCCAATTCCATATGGAAATTCTAGGAAACAACAAAAAATTGATAGAAACATCTGGATTTTCATTAACCGACTAATCTGTACAGTACTTGCATCTAAGGGTCCCACCCTTAGATGCATCAAAGACAACTATCAATAGCTTGAGCCTTACAACAAGAACAGAAGAAGAGAGAGATATTTGATTTGGGGAGAAATGAAGTGGAACTCTCCATATCTATCGATACCCTTCCTTTTGTATTGAAAAAGAGAAACGATTAGCTTTGGGAAGGTTTTATAACTTTGCCTAATAAGTCTTATCCAATTTAATCACCAATTAGATTGGAATTCCTTAATAGTATTTTATATATATATAATTTGGTTCCAAGATTATTCATAGAGTTCATACTGTAAGTTGCTAACAACAAGAACATAACATTCAGTTCATACTGTAGTTTCAATCTTTTGTTGTTAAGCAATTATCCATGCTCAACAAAAAAAAAAAAAAACTCTCGGTACAGCTGATACATTCAGTACATCGACCCATGCACGCATCGTACCAGGATGCCTCTATACGCCTACAGTACTTTTCATATAACTATGGCACATCCATTAGAAAATCATTGCAACCATTGTAGTTGGAAGCAAATGGATATGGATCCTCTTGGAGCCCCCACTGAGAAGTTGATAGTTCACTGGGCAATGGCTGCTCCAATAAACTTCGGAGTTCTTCATCTGAAAATCCCACCTGAGGAGCTGTTACCATAGAACTTGGGTCTATTGCCGGTACGTAGCCTTCAAACATGTCAAAATTCTCCACTGGAAATGGCTGCTCCAATAAAATTTGGGGTTCTTCTTCAGTGAACTCTCCTTGAGAAATTGGCTTCACTATTTCAGGATCTCTAGCCTCTAGAACATCCAACATATCCAAACCGTCCCCTGGAAACGGTTGTTCTAATGAATTTTGGAGTTCTTCGTCCGAAAACTCTCCCTGTGAAGTTGGAACCATAAACCCCGGAGCTTTAGCCCCGTAATATCCGTCCATGTGAAATCCTTCCACCGGAAATGACTCCTCCAGTAAACTTTGAAGATCTCCATATGTTTCAAATAAATCGATGTCCTCTTCCGGGGTCTGCATTCCGTAAATGTCACTAGTAGGATTAGAGCTTGATGAAGAATAATCACCAGTTGATAATTGTGATGATGTGAGAGAAGCCTTATGGCTGTCGAAGTTGGATGCGTATAGATCATTGATAGGTGGCGAGGAACCGGCTTGAGACGAATACTTCTGGTTGGCGTTAATAGCAGCCCTTTCTTTTCCTTGGAAGCACTTCTTGTTTAGGCGGGCGTGCCAGTAATTTTTAATCTCATTATCGGTTCTTCCAGGCAGTTTTGATGCAATAAGGGACCATCTGATATTAGAATAAAACAAAAATGTTATTAATATATGAAAAGATTCCGTGATCTATATATCATTGCAATGTCTTCCAAATAACTAGGTCTGGAAAGATCACAAAATGTATAATTAACTTGTTTGCAGCATTAATGATTCCAATTCTCAAATGATCTACTTTTATTCCTTTGAAGTCTTTAACATTAATTCAAAATAAAAAAAATGGGTAACTTAAAACATTTTATCTTCAATATCTTTGACTCTTGAGAACCCAATACATATTCCTTGAGTTAATATGTTTAGTTTGAGGGCATAATCTAAAAAGGGTTTTATATTGTTTTACTTATTAGTTACCCTAAAATTGCAAGAAATTAACTTACAAAACCTTGATCAGATTCCAAAACATTGTAAACTTGATAAGACTGTTGTGGTTTTTTAACTGCATAAAATTCTAAACATTGAGCTACCACTTTTTGCTACAAATAATTGAACGTACTCATTGAAAACTATAAGCTTTGGAAACGATCATTCTTTATTAGTAAGACTGGAATCAAACACAAAAAATGAAAAAGTACAATTAAATTGAGATAATATTGAATGTTCATCTTCATATACCCTAATATTCTCCTAATATTATATTTCTTTAGATATGACGGTACTCACCGATTTCCCAGTTCCTGATGCAGCTTGATTATGATTTCTTCTTCTTCTTCACTGAAGTTTCCACGCTTAATATCTGGTCTCAGGTAATTCATCCAACGAAGCCTACAACTTTTCCCTGCTCTTAACAAACCTAGAAGAAGTGAAAGAAAGAGAAAGGTTAATCAAACATGGTATAATTCAGAGTCTCATTAATTATTCATAACAGATCAAGTTTTCAGCTTGATGTCAACCTGCATACTTTGGCATCTGAGCCCAGTTCCAAATGCCATATCTACGGATATAAGCTTTCAATTTCTGGTCTTCTTCAGGAGTCCAAGAACCTTTTCTCAGATATGCCTTTTCACAGTCTTGAGCCTTCACCATCTCAGCTATGGAGAGTTAGCTCTCAGTTCAAGTACTTTAGTATAAAAGAAACGCATAGGATTGAATGCTATGTACATATCTGATATGAATCAGTTGGAAAACGTGTTTCAAGGTTCAACAATTTTCAATAATTATAATGACTTTCAAGGAAGACGCAGAGAATACTTGCACAATAGAATGTCCCTGAAAGATCGATTAATTTATTCGATATAGCTGACATTTTTTTTAGATAAGACAAAATGCAAATATTTTATAGAAGAGTCGGTTTATGTACAGCAGTACAGACCAAGCCATTAATAAGGGATGGACTATGAATGGATAGTTCCTAGAAGCTGCATTAATTACACAAACGTGGAACAAGGTTTTTCTTGAAATTTCATGATAATAGTTCCAAACAACGTTTGGAAAATACTTCCACACGCAAATTCTTCATTTCAGACATTTCGAGTACAGTGATGTACGCGTAGTAGTCAGATTAATCTGTTCTAGGGTATTATTTGATTTTTGTTTCACCTAAGATTTTGATTGCTCACCCCTTTTTTATTTTCGTTATAATTATGATTCTCATTGTTAATTTTGTTTTATTCTAATTTCCAGGTGAACAACAGTTTAAGATACCTAGCTATAAATACAATTGTTATTTAACATTTGTATGGTTCATTATTGAAATTCTTGAACTTAAATTTTAAGCTTAGAAACTATAGTTCACCATTTTTCATTCAATGTGTGAACTTAATATAACATGAAAAAAATCGAGTTAAAGTTAAGTTTTTTGATATAGAATCTAGATTAGTCATATTTGGGTTAACTAAAAACTGAATTAGATTATGTTGGAGTTTATGCAAAACCAACTCTAATTGACTAAAATGTTTCTTTTTTTAAATGGAAAATATTATATGAATGAATTCCTAGGGCTGACCTCTAACATAGTTATTGGGAGGAAATTTAGAGAAAGGAGAGAGACAACGAAGTAGAATGAGTTGCAAATAATCCAAAAACAAATGAGTTTCATTTGGGTTTGGAGGCATTGTGCGATGTTGAAGAGAATGGGTTCTAGCTAAAAGAATGTTGAAGAGAGTGGTGCTTAAAGAAGTGTCTAGTTGAGATGCGCAAGCAAGTGATTAGCCAACCGAGCAATGAAACAATGACTAGTTATGCGGGAATCAACCACTTATTAGACACACCATCTACACGCAATACTAGATACATCATTTACTTGCATTATCAACTTAGAATCCTAGTAAAGATCTTTTACCCATAAGTAGAGGAAAAAATAAATCTTGGCAGTTCCAAAATTCACTCAATTATCGTCCATCTTTATCCCCTTTGAGTGATCCAATTATTATTAGAAGCTTAGATTCAATGTATTAGAATCTAGGTGTGTCTAACTATATAATTATATTATTATCTATTACTTTTTGTGACACGTCTTTTTGTATATTATTTCTCTCAAATTTTGATCAGGATCAACAGTAAATTAACCCTGGAGATGTAAACTTCCAGATAGTAGGACCAAGAACTTAAAAAATTATTATCATGTTCATCACCTTATTCATTATTGATTGCATAAAATAAAACCACTAATCTACGTCTTTTTTATTAGTGCAATTTTCCTAATCTTGATTATATGGTCATAAATTCATTCTTTGGAAAAGTCTGAGCTTGCATTTATAAAAAAAATAACTGGTACAGTAAATTATCAATATCTGTGCAGTGGTCTCATCTCGAGTTATATGTTCATTTGTGTTCTTTTACTTTGGAAACTTATTAAAATCTTCATTGTCCATCTAAAAAAGTTAATTTTCTTGCTAAGTGGTAAGCCACTTGAAAAAAGGGGAGTCTCTACACAAAAAATTAATTAAGAGCCAAATATTGCATAGACCTCCTCTTCAACATGCCGACGTTGTTTGTCAATTATCTGAAGACTAGTCAAATAGATGCAAGTTCATCACGACACATAAATTTAAAAAAAAAACTTTTTTCTAATTAACATGGCAAATTAATTGAAGATGGCTGGTGAATGATGAATGCTGAAGTACAATTGCTTAGATCAGCAGTGTCCTGGATGACATGGATATAACTAATTAGTAGAAATTTTAAATCATTTTAAAATAACAGGATTTCGCTAGCTAGTTTTAAAATTTAATTGAAGGATTATGAAGAGGAGACCGAATACAGCGTTGAGGAAACATGAGTACAACTCTCTTAAAAATAAAATATTACACCTTACTTAGCAAAAATAAAATAAAATAAAATAGTACAACTAGTTTGAACTTTGTTTGTCTCATTGGATTATCCAAATCACCAATACGTCAAGAGGAAAAAGTAAAGTAGAATTCAAGGTGGACACCGCGTTGTTCTTACAAGTATTTCATAAATTGCGAAGGGGAAATCACTGTTGCATGGTCAATTAATATTTGTGAAAAGAATCCATAGAAACCTTTGTTTTTCAGTAAATTTGTTTCCTTTTTTCTCTCAGTTGTTTGAATTTTTAGTCTGTCGTGCTATTTTATATTATCATTTTTATTTTCAACACGAATTTAAATTATATATACATTATTATAGATGAATTCAAAAATAAATATTAAAATGATAAATTTAAATTATTATTCTAATAATAGACAATTTGAATTTGGCGATGGAATTTTCAATGGGGGTGGCAGACTCCTGGATGAGTTTCATCATAAAAAATGACCCAGTTGGAGCCTTGCAGACACGTCCAAGTTCAAGCCAAAAAGTCTATAATATATCTTAACTATAAAAACAGTTTCACTTGAGTAGGATTCAATGACTATTTGTGACAATTATTTGATTTAAAATGCCTAACATTCTTGCTTAGAAGAAGCAGGAAATCGCGTTTTCAGCAAATATAATAGTAATTAGGACACTAAGCGTGTTTCACATGTTAAATTCCAAATTTGGTGATATATTAATCTTGGAAATCTCCAATGGATACTCAGGTCAAAGTCCAACCGCTCGTGCCTTGACATAACCATTCGTTGTTTTCACACGGACCTGGAAGAAAAAATTAAATATTAGTATAATATATTCATTCTAATCCAGATTCAAGGGACCAGTTAGGTGATGAAAATTTTCTTCTTCTTTTTTTTTTTTTGTTAATAAAAGATTTCTGAAGTCAAGCAACTAAAACCAGGTGCATATGAATTCATCAAGCTTAGGTGGTGGAAAATCTTGGTTTCTTTTTTCTTTTTCCTTTCCTTTCTTTTTATTTACTTTGAAATTTGGTGGAATGTGAAAAGGTATACCCTAGTTTATAATAATATCATAAATAGCTTTGTTTGGCTGATAAAATGTTGGATAATCAGTAGTCCATTTTTCATAAAATATATATTCTCCATAAAGGCTTAATTTCTTTGTTTCAAACACATTAAACTTAATTTATTGACTAGGTGTAGGGACATTAATTTATTGTCATATTTCTTTAATTTTCCAATATTGGCTATACACAAACTTTTTACATAGAAAATAACATGACATGAAATAAATGGAAGGATATATATAAAAGACGAACTCAATAATTGATGATAGAAAGTAAATTTAAATCAATGCACTTAAAAATTACACCATTAAATTTTGGTTTTAAAGTTATCATTAGAATGATAATTTTGAAGTTAAATTATGAGACATTCTATTTGGAAAGTGCATGGAAAATCATTAACATCGTTCCAAAATATTAAATTTACCTTTTATAAATTTCTTTGTAGGAGTGAACTTTCTTATTTTTATTCTTTTTACTTGGTATTTATACATGAAAAAACATATCTAAATTTTGTATTCAAATTCTAATATATATTTTTTAATTTTAAAGTCTTCATTATATGCCATACTATCATATAGATAACACTTATCTATTTTAATTTTATATTTTTGTCTACTTGAGCATGCTTAACACATCATACATAATGTCATTCCGTTCTCATTTCAAATCATAACAAATTCTAAATGGACTAATATATTATCAATGGCCCCAAGGCACAAAGCTTATCATTGACCGTATTAAAAGCAGTTCTTCATAACCATTACGAAAAAACGAGCACAATCATAAATCACATGTCCATCACATGCATTAACAAAATATATTATATTTAAAATAGTTGAATAATAATTGGAAGTCTCTTTCATAATATTAAAATCATTATCATGACCCACAAGTCAAATCAATTGCACTATAAAAAATCCCAAAATTCCACAAAACTAAAGACATCAGTTGCTTTCTTAAAAATATTTTTAAGTCCAATCAGGCCTGTTGGTTGAATATCTTCGGTTTAGGACCAAGCTCGAAATGCTTCCTATACATAAATTTTGTTTATATTTACTTGGTATGCAAACTTTGTCTAACCCAATTTTTTTTTTTTTGGGACAGAATAATCGAGTCTCAAATTTACCCAATTAATTGGCAAACCTAAGTGTGGATATCATTCAAGATTATGAGATTTTGTGAACATTTTATGTTGGGTGTGATAATTAATACATGGGGTGTGTTTGCTTTTGTCACATTCATAATGCTCAATAAACTCTTTAGGAGGGAGGGCTTTGTGAAAGAGAAGTGTAGGAGTTGAGTTGGCAAGAGTTCTTCATAATAGTTGATGAAGAAGGGATTAGGTTATTTTGGCATGAACTGATTTGGAGTTGGGATTGTTTGAAGAGCCAATGATAGGTCAAAACCAATAGACCTTGAGTCAATAAATGACATATGTGAAGACTTAATCTCACACAAGAGGGATGTCGAGGTGTTGCATAAGTTGTTTTGCTGCAACAAAACTCTAGGCATGTGAAAAATGGTTTTAGATAAAGAAAGAAGGTGTTAGCATTGTGGTGTTCCCTTCCAAACGATTTTGGCAAAAGAGGTCTCCCTTGTTCTTACAATAATACATTGGGGTCATTGGGAGCGCAATGAGTGACATTAAGGGCAAACAATGTGTGAAGTCAAACAGCCATGCATGAGACATATGTTCGAAGCGTAACATGTGGTCTATAACAACAATTAATGCAATGTAAAAGGGAAAAGTCTCAGATGTCATACACGAGTAGTCATCTTCTAGGGCATTTTAACAGATTGACATGACAACATGGTTATTATGGTAAGTGGTGTCTCTTAGGCTCGAGTTGTACCATGAGCTGAAATCTTGAACAACTACCTAGTGGGAATTTGCAAGAATGATATGCACGAAGAATTGCAAACAAATGGGTGTGAGAGAATGTTGCTATCTTTTCCTGTTTTGACAGGAGTAGTAAGTGTGGAAAGTGTAAAAGGTTGTGTGGTTTCATGAAACATTCACGTGGGGTGTGAAAATTGGAACATGATGTGCATTTCCTCTTGTTACATTTATAATCTTTGATAAAAACTGTTGAAGAGGAAGGAGCTCCGAGAAAGGGGAATGCAAGAGTTGAATTGATAGGAGTTATTCATAGTTAACGAGTAAGAAGGGATTAGACTATCCCTATACGTGGGAGTTGGAATCGCTCCCTTAATGAATTCATGATATAACAAAACAAATAAATCTTAAGCCAATGACATATGTGAAAGCTTATACAAGTTCAAGGGTGATTTTTCACTGACCATTTTGCTATGTCAAAACTCTATCCCGTAACGCTAACCAAATATAAAGATAGGCTAACATTTGAGAAATGTCATTTTATTTCAAAAAGTGTTCACATTAATAATTTCCAATTGGAAAATTAAATTTTTACTTTGTTTCTTTATTAAAATGTCTGAACTGTTTATATGCGTTAGGCTTACAATCACTTATAACATAAGCAAACAAGAGCACAAGTCAAAAGTTATTTTTGCAAGAAAAAGAGAGGACAATCTTTGAAAAAATCATTATGTTTAATTGTTTTCTTTACACGGTATATAATTATGATTCATTTTCTAAGATTTTTTATGCCAGGAGCCTTATAAAGACTGAAAAAATAATTGTTTCTATGAAATTCTCCAGTTAGCAATTATTAATTATATAATGCATGCTACGCGCTTGGGACTTCGTCAAAAATGCTTCGTAGAAATGGTTTCAACTATCCACAACACTGCCTTACAATAAAGTAAAATAAAGTAGAAGCATACATAACCAATCCTTTGACCAGATCATTTATTATTTTAAACACTGCTTTGATGGCTGGCGACGTCAACATAGCTGATTGCTGATAATTGGTAGCAGGTAAAAAACGAAAAAGAAAAAGAAGAATAATAATAAATCCGTTTTGATTTAGCAATAATGTTGTGTTGTTTGTAGAGGAATAGAAAATCCAAGAAAAAAAAAAAATTTGCCAAGGGTTTGAATATTCTAATTGACAAGAAATTAAATCATGTAAGATAAAACAATACTATATAAATAGTCAATCAATAAATAAAGAACGAGTAGAAAAGACATAATTGAATTTATAGTTAAATTAAGTTTATTGAAGGGTGGCATGCTCTCCTAGTAGCTAGTGTTTCAAATCACAAAAGAAATGACGAACTTAAGATTCTTATAAGCAAATATTGACAAACACGTAAGTTTTTAGAAACTTATAATAATATTTCACATTGAACTAGTAAGATTTTGTGACAACTGCATGAATTATTGAGGCCGCGGGCTAAGTTGTATCTTTCCAGGAAGCAGGAAACAATATTTTGGAAGACGCAAAACTTACGTATATAATTTAATAAGGTAAAAGACTTGCATATGTACCACATGTTGAAATTCACAAATAGAAATTTTGCATATATCCATCTTGGACTTCTGCAATGATTTAAAGAAAAGTGAAAACTCAACTCAAAGTCCTTGTCTCGTTCCATCGGGATTGTATTACATATTACTTTCAACTGGTATGTGTTAGCTTTAGCTTGAGGAGAGGATTGTTGAGTGCTACTACTGTACTACAATTTTATTCTTGGCAACAAAAAGAATGCGAAATCCAAGGATTAGTTTGAGTGATGAAGTGAAAGAACATCTTCATCAACAGCCAGGGTTAGCAAAGTCAGATAGGGTTTTCCGAAAAAAAAAAATCAAGGACAACTCATTTAGATTATTAAAATGAAATCATTTGTTAGTTTTCAGAATATAATTACCATCTCATCTGTAAGTTTATTTTTGTCCAATAAAATATCTACCCACGTAATAACTTTATACCTTTTTCCATGACATAGGGCATTCATAATATAGGATTAATGTAACATCAAGTACTAAACTGTGCTTTTCAGCTTCTGTTTGAGATAGATTTAGTGTTGCAATTGAGTTGAGCTAAGTCAAATTAGGTTTAAGCTTAACTTGATCAGATTTATACAAAGTTCGAGCTTGACAAGTTTGGCTGTTTTAGTCTCAAGTTTAAGCTTGAGATAAGAATTGTTAACTCAAAAAATTATGTTAAACTTCATTAATTATATATTTATAAATTACCCTCACTCCATTTTCAAAGTTACTAATTAAAATTTTAGAAGTATAAAGATAAATTTTAAAGTTTTAAAGGTTTATTAATGTCATAGTTAAGTCAAGTTGCAAAGTCACTAAGACAACGAACAACAAGGTCAAGCTCAGATTGAGTATAATACTTGAGTCTTTGAAGCTCAACAATAATCAAGTTGAGTTGCGAGTAGTTCACAAACAACTTAATTCATTTGTAACCCTAATTAAATCAATTCCAATTTGACTAAACTAAATTTTAGAAAAATGACTTGATTTAAGCATAATGACAATATAAATCCAAGCTCATTGAATCCTCTTGGATTAGATCACCTAGTGAAAATGAATACTTTAACCATATGAAAATTAGCACACTAGCTTTTCTTACTTAATTATCAATTGAAACTTATATATATTTAATAAAATTAATAATTTTAAATTAAAGATAATGTGAACAATTACCCCACTAATTTAAGAAGAAATTAGTTAAAAAATTAAGGACTATAAATTTCTCTTTAATGTTTGATTGACGTCTTAGTATTTATACTAATTACAACTATTGCCATAGTTTTGGCTAGCTCATATTGATATTTCAAAATTTTACTTATTATTATTTATAGTTGGCTTGCTTCTCACTTATTTTATACTATGGAGAACAAGTGGGGTGGAAGCATGGGATGTGCTGATAAAAATAAAAGAGACAGCATCTTAACCTGCTGATAGTATACGCTAATTGACCATATTTACACAGTTCTGTAACGAGATCTCAACTCTATCCAAATTAATCACCATTTACAATGCAAGACGTTGACAGTAATCAAATACTTTTTGATAATATGACATGTTTTCAAGATGTTTAAAAGTAAACAGAGTTTTTCCTATTTAAGTTGCCTACAAACAAAATCATTGGGATCTACGCAACTGATATAATAACTACGAAATACGAGGAGGAGAAACAAATTAAGAGGACAGACACTATTAGATCCCATCACCATTTCCTTCCATTAAAAATTGGGGCCAAAAACAGTGCCACCTTCACAGTTGGAAGGAAATAGATATTGACCCTCTTGGAACCCCCACTGAGAAGTTGATACTTCAATTCCATGGGATGGAATAGCCTCATAACCTCCCATCACGTCTGAACCCTCCATTGAAAATGTTTGCTCCAAAAGAATTTGTGGTTCTTCCTTTGAAAAGTCTCCCTGAACAGTAGCCCCAAAACCTTCCAATACGTACAGGTTTTCCATTGAAAAAGACAGCTCCAAAAGACTTTGGAAATCCCCGTATGTTTCAGATGAACCGATGTTCTCTTCTGTGGTCTGGATTTCGTAAATTTCACCAGAGGGATCAGAGGCGCTTGAGGAAATATAATCATCAATGGATAGCTCTGAGGACATTGGAGACTCATTGTAGCCATCCGAATTGGATGCTTTTGGAGCATTGGGAAATATGGAATCGACTTCGGATGGATTATTCTGATCGTCTTCGATTTTCAAGCCAGTCTTTGGAAACGGATTGTTCTTCAAGTATTTCTTACTCAAGCGGGTGTGCCAGTAATTTTTAATCTCATTGTCTGTTCTTCCAGGAAGCCTTGCTGCGATAGTGGACCACCTGATATTAGACACAAATGTTATTAATTTATATAAGAACAAAACTATACTAACCATTTTTTAATACACAAATAAATATATATTTAATATATATTATCAATCAAATAATTTTTAATTAAAGATAAAATAACATCAAATCATATAATATTAGATGATATGTGTATTCAAAAGTAGGTCCATATATTGCTATTTACATACACTTGCAAAGAAGTTTATTGAAATAATTATTTACATAAACTTGGAAAATATCACAAAATAAGCATCATTCTTCAAGAGTTAGATGCTTAATTCTTACTGATCTTTCTTTTTTTCTTTTTTTTTTCTGAAGCGTTCATTAAATTTTTAATTCGGAATTAGTAAGATGTTTTACAATTTTATCCAATAAGCCTTTACACTAAGAATCTCATAAAAATATTTTTATTTTTTGACGATCTGATTAAATTTAAAATAAAGATCAATTAGACCTTTTCTTTTCGCAATTACTATAGCACTTCTGAAATTTCATGACTAACAGGTTTTAGTTTGAGAAACTATCTTAAATGGGATATACTACTTACCGATTTCCTTGTTCTTGATGCATCTGGATTATGATTTCTTCTTCTTCTTGAGTGAAGTTTCCATGCTTAATACCTGGCCTTAGGTAATTCATCCAACGCAGTCTGCAACTCTTCCCAGTTCTCAACAAACCTAGAAGAGGAGAAAGAAAGGAAGAAAATAGGTTAATTATTAAGCATTGTATAATTCTCATTCATGGAAAATGAGGTTAATTTACTGTTGTTTCTCCCTACCAGCAGGTTTTGGCATCTCAGTCCAACTCCAAATGCCATATCTTCTGATATAACCTATCAGTTTCTGGTCTTCTTCAGGACTCCATAAGCCTCTTTTCAGATCGGATGTATCGCCACTATATCGAGCCTTCACCATTTTTAGGGACAATCTAGCTAATTTTGCTTCAACTATTTTACACCAGCAAATATAAGCAGTTCAATGGATTGATTCCTTTTATAGATCACTTTGGTCAATAGAGAACCGTGTTTCCAAAATTCTAAAATTTTCCATGACTACAGTGACTTTCAAGTTTGAGGAAGATGTACAGGCTGTGAGGCTCAACAGAGGGGTCCGCCCTAAATATAGAATATGGCCAAATACATATGTCCCACCCAAGATTTGATGAACTAGCAAATTCTTGTGGTTAAGTTTGAAAAAGCCCATTTTTCAAAATCCGTTAACAAAATCTGTTAATTTTTTAAAATATTATAAAGACAAAAAAGTCTGCTAGCTAAATACTGTGCCCCCAAAAGTTTATTAAATAATTTTGATACCCCTAATTTATGTAAATTTGAATTAAAATTAAAATATTATTAATACCGGTATAAATATGGGTGTTAATGATATATAATCATATGCATGGGGTAAATTGTAAAATGATCCTCAATAGTTTTAGGGGGTCTTCAAAATGCAAGAAAAGATTGGGGTGTTTTTGAAATTTTCATATTTCAATATACCTCTCAATAGTTTCAAAAATTATAATTACACCCTAAAAAATGAATAAAATACAACAAATTAAAGGTGAAAAATATCATATTAACACTATTGAAATTATAACTATATTTCTTAAAATATATGAGTAAATATGATAATTTTCAAAACAACATATGAGAAATGTCTGTTTGTCTTTTGGTAAGTTTTGAAAAATGATAGTTATACCTCGACTTACATTCCAAATTATGATATTTAGTTAAAATAACATAAGTAACCTTTAAAAGTTAAAATTAACAGTTGCCTTATACAAATGGGTGGTAAATTATTCTTTTTTTTAGCTTAACAAGCGAAAATATCAGTTCATTAAACCTTGGGTGGGAAATAGTGATTTGGTTGGCCTATAGAATATTGGATGACATATATTATTGTTTAAATAAATATGAAGCCACACCAGGGGAAAAACAGTATAATCTCCTTAAGTTATTGTAACAATAAACTACACATAAATCGCCGTTTCCTTTCTTACCCCTGTGGAAACTTAATCATTCATACGTTTGTCCATCATAAATCCCTCATGAGCCTTGTCCCTTCTGCTGCCTTATATGCAGTATACACGAATTGCACTTAGTTTTTATTATTTAATATAGATAGACTAATTCTCTTAATGAAAAGTAAAACGCTATTGGATCAGTTTAAGAAGGTAGTATATTAAAATTTTTTTTTGGTAATCAAAGACTTTGTTTGTATTACTTAAATAGATAAATCTGAAATATTATGATTGAAACTATGATTATCATATCAAATAAATTCAGATTTTATAAATATGATAAAGATTCGAATCTCTCTAAAAATTTTAATATTTTATCAATTTTTGTTAACCTCTAGAGACGGAACTAACATGGAGAGAAGATAAATTGCTGATTACAGTATATATAAGCTATATGGCGAGAAAATAAAGAAAATAAACTATAAAGATAGATAGGGGTTCAGTTCTGCAAAATATATTAAAGAAAGTGATAGTGGTTTGAACGTACTTTTTTAATTAGGGTGGTTCTGCGAACTCTGAATGCAACAATTTGCATTATATTACTCTGCAGAATGACTTCTTTGAAGTGTGTATAGAGAGCCGCCTTTCTCCCCTTTGTTTTAAGAAAATCTTTCACGGTCAAACCAACCGATTCTGATGATCAAGAACCCGAAGGGTGACCATTATTGAATAAGAGTGATGCAAAAGGCTTGTGGGAGCACGTAATCTCGACTTTATCGTTGATCAGGTGTGTAGTGTACTGGACGAATAATTGTGAAGGAAGTTATGTTTTATTAATAAATATAATTACAGTGTAGAAAGAATCCTAATCTTATGAAAAGGGAAAAGAATAATGGATTGAATATATGAATAAAATTATATATATAAATAAATAAATAAATTGTACTAATTTATTTGTATAGTTCTGTCTTTTACTCTGATGAACTTCCTCAGTTATAATTGAATGGTACAGCCCTATTTATGGATTAAAGGAACTTCCGCTATTACAAATATTAACACCTAAAGATAAAAATGATCTAAAATGATGAAAACAAAACAAATATTTAATGGTAATAAGACGTTTAAAAAGAAAGAAAACTACTTCTTGTTGATTTGCTCCCTACATCATACAACGAAGTGATTATGAACATGCTTTCATCTCTGTCATGGGTTAGGTAGATTTATTAGGAGAAAATATTAAAGTATTTTAAAGGCCAAAGGACTTATTCCCACCCAAAGTTTAGTGAAACCCCAAATTCACATCCGTTAAGTTTGAAAAACTCAAATACTCACATATAAACTATTAAAATTAATAAAATCCGTTAGTTTTAGGGTGAAGGTTGTCAACAGGGCCGAGGAGAGATGGTCGGGATGGAGGGTTATGCCACAGAGAGAGAAGGATCGTTGGGAGATCATCGAAGAATTGGAAACCTAGCATGAGTGAAGATATAATTTTTTAAATTTTAATCATAGACAAATGGTTAGTTTTTAAGTTTTAGAAAGAGAAATAAGATATAATTTTATTTTTTTAATATCATTAATTAAATAATAATTTTACTCTTATAATTGATAAATTTTATTAATTTTAATAATTTATGAATGAGTATTTAAATTTTTTAAATTTAACAAATACAAATTTGAGATTTCAATCAACGTTGGATTGGGAAAAAATTGTCCTCTGGCCTATTTTAAATTAGCAAGTTGAAGTGAAAGATAAGAAAGTTGAAGACGACAGAATGGTACACCAAGTTTGAACTTTATTCGTCTCCAGATTAAATCTTCAAAGATAAAAAATTGTAAAAGGCTTAAAAAATCATTGGTTTCAGCAGCACTCTAAGCATCACATGAGATAAAGGGAGCAGAAAAGACCTACTTCATATAAAAGAAAGACCTACTTTAAATTTTTGTAGTTTATTATTATTATGACTTTATAAATTTTAATTTGTAGTATTAGTTAACGCTACACTCTTTTGAAATTTTCAATGGACATTCTGGTCAAAGTCCAGCTCCTCGTGCATGGGAAAGTAACTGGTTTAGGTAATGAAAGTGTTAGCTTTTTTTTTTGCTTAAATCTTTCCGAAAGTGACTAAATAGGCATAATTATTATTATTTTTTTTTTATACAAAATCGGGTCAAATGCTAAAAGAAAACTGATAAAAGGAAATAAAGACATTAATTTAAATAATGTTTTATCGAATTATAATAGTTTGTAAATAATCACAATTATTTATATATGGATGAACACAATTTTTAACTTTTAAATAATTATTTAAACTTAAATGATTCATTAAATAATTGTTTTATAGTTAATATATAACTTTATGGATAACATTGATGATAAGAAGCAAGTTATTTCTTTAACATGGAAATATGGATAACTTGATGGATTTTATAACAAAGAGAATGGTAACTGTGTCCCCTACAATTTGAATGATTTCTTAAACCAGAGAGAAATCGTCGGCCCGTGGCCAGTAGATGTTGAAGGCTCTGCAACACCCACAATTTTATTACAAATAGATATAGAATCTATCTAGGTTATTACAAATACACCTTCCATTAATTTTCTAACGGAAACAAAGGAAAAAAGAGAGTTAGAAGAATTTCTCCCACCAAAACGGGAGGAGAATAGGAAAAAAGTTTTTTTTGAAAGAAAGAAAACAAGAATTCCCTATCATCTTCATATCGAGAATGAGATAGAAATGGGATAGGATTTTCCCTATAAGAACAGGAACAAAGATTAAAGTATTCCCCCTTTACTTGTTCCGTTGTCATCTCTAAGCTCAAAACTCTAGCCAAATATTTCGAAAAGATTGCAATAACACCATTCACCAATAACATCTTAAAAGAAAATGCATATTATTCTTGGTACCAATGAGACATAGATGTAACATACAAATACAAGTGCAAAACATAGATGAATCCGATTTATGACCCATCAGCACTTCAGCAGAGCTATTAGATCCATATTTTTTAATATAGCAAAGAGAGATTGCTACATAATTAACATAATTTCAAAACTTATGTCTTCATAGCAGGTCTCACCAGGCCCAACCCTGAACCACTACCCAAATGTTTAAAGTCAGTTGCTTGAAGTGAATCCCCATGGCCGGCGAACCCAGTCCCCCCTTTCTCCAAGTTCACCAAATTTCTCTCTTTACATGCCTTACTGCAAACCAAACAAACCTTATCGACAGCCATAAACTTGTCCGCACATTTCTTGCAGAAGACATGCCCACATGAGCTTAGGGCAACAAGAGACAATGTGTTAGTGAGGGTAACCTTGCAGCTGGGACATATAAATGTCTTGTCAAGAGAATTGGATTTATTCTCTTCGCTGTTGTCTTCTGTAAATTGGATGGGGAACAGGGTTTTCAACTTGAGTTTCTCTTTGCCTTCTGGACAGACTGTACTAGTAGAAGGAGCTTCAACCTTTGCAGGAGCTTCTGGTGTAGCAGAGGGCAGCCAAAATGCCTTCATTGTCCGAAGGGCTTCCTCTTCATAAGATGTGGCTTTAACACTATTGGCACCATGGAAACCGTGCTTGTCTCGGCCATGATTTCTATCATTGTATTGTGGTACTGCACCATGGTTTTGCTGATCAAAGGCTTCAAGCTCTCTAGCTTTTTGCAACATTAACTTTTCCTCTTCTTCTTCCTTCTCTTGCTTCTGCTGAGCAGCATGAGCAGCTAACTTTCTGACACACAGAGAAAGAATCAAGCTCTTCAGCACAGAATTGACAATTAAAAGCTCCAAAACGCTAAGCTAACTATTAACCAACAAAATAAGCAAATTTCTAAGCAAAACATGACAGTTCTAGAATAATCTTACTGTATACCATTCTCATGAAAATCTGTCTCACATGTTGAACTGCAACACGTAAATAACTTAAAACATGGATTTCCCATCAACAGTTGTGGAAGTCTAAGAGAAAATGCTTGTTTAAGTAATCTGAATTATGTATTCCAAAAAGGAGGTAAAAAAATGTGAATTGCAAATGAAGATCTCATGAAGTTTGATAAAAAAATTCTATATGAACATCTTAAACTTCTACCATCATGCAAGTGATGCCTAATATATGGTAAAAGAACATATAAACATTCATCTCATCAAAAAAATTTTAATAAAATGTTAGGGCTCATTTTGTTTAGAAATCAAATATATATTTTTTTCTGAAAACATAGGATACAACAAAAATTAAGAAAACTCATGTAGAGGAAATCTTAAAAGGAAAAAAAAAAAGTTTTCCAATGCATTCCAAAAAAAATAGTATGACATCAAAATTTAAAAAAAAAAAAATCAACATAGTTTAACTCTGAAAACAAATTTCAAATATTCCATCAATCAAACTTCAGAATTTAAAAATTTTTAAATTAGTTTAAATATTTGGATAACATTTTAGCTTTTGAAGATTACTTATTAAATTAAAGCAAAGCAAGCAGTAAATTTTGACTTTGAATTCAAAAGATATCGAACAACATTTCAGAACAACCTGCCAGAGTGAAGAAAAGATACATAGACATTAGAAGTTCTGATAACACACACACACACACACACACACACAAATCATTTTGAAGTGATCCATGTGAAAACTTACGACAAAATAGTATATCAATTCATATCTTTTCCATAAGACACACTTTACTTGGTAATTCTAACATCCATCCTTAGTTCTCAACCAACAGTTCTCCCTAGCGATATCAATTTATCAAAGAATCTGTAAATTTAGCTCACTTTCCTCGGGAACCATAATCCAAACCATTACTTCCCTCAGCTACTCAAAAACTCTGCCATGTGTAATGCAATAAGCTTAGCATCACAAAAATATAGTTTTCATAACTGCATCAATACATCATGCTAAGTAAACCACTTAAATAAAAGTGTCTTATTGATCACACGTAGCAACGTGATCCCACAAGGTTCCCCGAATTTTTCAATCAGTAAACTAGCATATTAGCACTCATATTAATAGCTCCTAAGTCAATATGTTGATGCATTAATAAACGAGATTATACATGACTTTGCTGGCCATGAACTCCATCAGCACCAAAATCTAATCTATGCTAGCATGACAATTTAACAAATAATCATAGCCAAATTTCTTCATCTTAAACGCAAAACACAAACCCTGAAGAAAACGAAGAAAAAGTAAAAGCCGAATTAGAAGGAAACCTTTGGATGTCTTTTTTCTGGGCGAGAAGGCACTCGAGAATGCATTCTTTACAAAAGACATGACCTTTCTGGCAACACATAGGATCGATGAATGGCTTCAAGCAAAGGCAACAAGCATCAAAAGGTTTTATTGAGTCCCTGCCAAGCCTCTCCTTCTGGGTTCCATACCCAAGTTTACGCTTCTCATCGTACGTGAAAAAAGCTAGGTCATTGTTGTTCTTCGAGTGTCTCTGCGGCATCTTTGTCTCTGATGAAAAACCGCAAAATTGACTGTAGATCGGGAAATGGAACTGAAACCCTAAAAATTGCAAGGCGTTGATTTGAATCGACCCGTTCTCACGGCTATTTATAGTAGAGTAGTATTAGGATGTGATACGACATACGGAATTTTATCCTGTCCCTTATCGGATTAAAAAGATTGGCCGTAGTCTACCATCCAGCATTAAGGTACTTGCAATGATTATCTTGAAGGCACTGGATCATCAAAAATGATTTTTTTTTTTTTAAATACGCAAATCGAATAATATTCCTGTGAAATTTTAAAAACAGATTTAACAAATAACCCAAATTAAACTTTTTTTTTTTCCATATTAAATTCATTATGAATAAAAAATCAAAATAAGAAATAGACATTTAAAATTTCCCCCAAAAACTCTACCTCATATACAAAATTATCACGTATATAAACTCTTAAATATTTTTATCGTAAATTCAGAAGAATTTTAAAAACACCTTTTATTTGATTAATTACTGTCGTAATTACTATTTACACTAATATTTGATTTCATTATTATTTAATTATACAAAAAATTTATATTTTCATTATATGTTGTGATTATATTATTTTATTAATATAAAAATATTAAAAATAAACTTAAATTTTAAATTGTTAATTATTGGGGATTGAAAATTTTAATTAGATCTAAAATTTGGTTAATAATAATAAGAAAAATTTAATTAAAAACTAAAATTTTAAATTTTATATATATATGTAGGATAACAAGTTAGCAAAAAAACAAATTGATGATCTGATCAAACAGTCAAGCATTGGCGGATTGACGATCTTTGTCAACTTTACTTTTGTCCAAAATTGTTAACTTTATTTTTATCCAAAATAAAAAATAAGGATAATTTAAGTATTATATTATTAGATCGAGGTATAATTGTTTAAGAAGATTTGTACAGACGGAGCATTCAAGGTAAAAATTTCAACATCGCTGCGAATAAAGAGTGAGTGACACTGCCGGCATCTGCAACATCATATTCATCAAATTCCTTTCCATCTCGTCGTATTCATGAAGTCACCCAAACAGTCGTCCGAATTATCTGACCGCCAACCAAAGGCCGTTTTCGTCCAGCCTTCCTCCCCGCGATTCCCGCTAATTTCCACCGGCTCTCACAGAAGAGTAGGAATCGCGGTTGATCTCAGCGACGAGAGTGCTTTTGCCGTTAAATGGGCCGTACAGAACTATCTACGACCAGATGACAACGTGGTTCTCCTGCACGTGCGTCCCACGAACGTCCTCTACGGTGCGGATTGGGGTGCAATCGACCTTTCGTTGGAATTGACGGACTCTGAGGAGTCGCAACAGAAGCTCGAAGATGATTTCGACTTGTTCACGAATACGAAAGCTAACGATCTCGCGCAGCCGTTGGTGGAGGCGCAAATTCCGTTTAAGATACACATAGTGAAGGACCATGACATGAAGGAGAGGTTGTGTTTGGAGGTTGAGAGATTGGGATTGAGTGCGGTGATTATGGGAAGCAGAGGGTTTGGAGCTGCGAAGAAGAATAGTAAGAGTAGGTTGGGGAGTTTCAGTGACTATTGTGTGCATCATTGTGTTTGTCCGGTGGTTGTGGTTAGATTTTCCGATGACAAAGATGGAGGTTATAGTGTTGGTGATTTAGTCAATGAGCTTCATCCGGTTGTGGAAGAGGATGAACAGGAGTATCATGATGCTTCTGATAAGCACTCAGGTTAGTCTTTTTCTCACTTCTGATTTATAAGTATTGTTTGATTGCTTTGAATTCGATGAAGATAAACTGCATTTGGTTTATTGACATTATGGTTATGTTCTTACACACAATTGTAAATTTCTTTTTTATTCAAACTGATATGGTAGTTGAGATGGATATCTTATATATGCTAAAATGACATCCTGTTTTCATGTGAATTTGAAAATATGTTATCATGTTAGTTTTTGTATGATATTAATTTGTAAGAGTTGGATTACATATTAATTATTGAATTTTCTTTTCTTGTGCTTTGTTTGATGATGGTTTATCAGAATTTCTTATGATCACGCTGCATTGATATGGTAGTTTGTAGTTAAGCTTGATCCTGCAACTTGGGTGATAGGAGTTGTATGGACTTATTATAATAGTTCTCAACATTTGTAAAAGAGAATTTAACTGTTTTTGTATAAAAATGTCCTTTGTTTGCCTATCTATATAAAAAATTTGTGTAATTGTTAATTTTTACATCTTATAAGTACACACTCTTGATTGTCTTGTTGCTATTGATGGTTAATAATAGATATTGAAATGACATATTGGGTTATCTTTACCCTAATTTATGCATCGTTCACATCTGAAAGTTGCATGACTAATGCTTTTAATTTCATGAGTCTCAATCCCCTGACCAATTTGAGATCAAAAGTGTCTTCCGTTTGATTTTGCAATCTTCTTTCTCTATAGTCTTTGCTGTTTTGCCAAAATGTTTAATTAATGTAAAAGAAAGAGGATGGCACCCTTATATGCTGTATCTCTTATTATTGTGGTCTGTTAGAAGTATGTTCAACCATTTCCCTGTTATTTGTTCTGCCATCTTGGATAATGTGCTTTTTCAGTACTTACAAATGCTACCAAATCTTTAATCTGTAATTATGAAGTATAGTAGTTGGCATTATGGTTAAAGCAGTTGTAAGACATTTATGTCTCCCCTTGATCACTCTAGGCTTAGTTTCCATATCTGCTTTAAAGGTTTTGAAGTTCAGATAAGTTAACTTTGAAAGATTCAAATAGAGTATCTATGTAACTTATTGGGCTTGAAATTCACAATTTGATCTATGGGAACTTAGATGCAATGCTCTATAGGAGTTCAGGTGTGAATTTTCTCATTCTAAGTGGAAAAAGGTCTTTCAACAGTTGTACAGAGATTATTCATCTAATATACCAGATACTCAAAATGTCTTGTGAACTTCTTTTTTCCTTTCTTTCGTTTTTTTTTTTTTTTTTTTTTGGTGATAAGAACAGAAGAAAAAGAATATTAATCAAAGAAATTATGCCCTAGTTTGAGTGAACCAGAAGTCCAGTAAAAGAATGGAAAATGATAAAAGAATTGAAACAAGAAAATAAAGCCACTACAACTTTTCAATTATTCTTCATGAAGAAAAACAAAATTTCTTGAAATTGTTTTGTGAGTAAAACCTCCAGAGAAGCAAGAAGGTGAGTTCTATCCTAGAGAAAAATGCAATTGGACAATGAGCTCAAAGATGATTTAAGGCATGCAACATTCTTTATGAACTTAGGACATCATTTTGGAGAAAGACAAGCGTCAGGCCAACTTTTTTTGGTAATGAATTAGTTGTATAAACCTGTCCATGATCCATCAATCAAGATAGGATATATGCATTTTGGGAGGGAACTTTAGTTTGCTGAATCATCATTGCTCATTCAAATTGCTCCAGGTTTCTTCATGAAGAAAGACTTTCGAGAATAACACGTAAAGCTTCAAGTCTCCATATTCATTGCTCTTCCTTCAAACAATCCAAAGTAACATTCTCAACAAAATAACCCAGTTCTGGAAAACTCTAACATTAATCCAAATGAACATCAAAATAAATCAACCTCCTCCAAATTGAATTTTTCTCAACACCAAATAAAAGAATATGCGTGGAACTACGCGCTTGTTTCCTGTTTTTGCGAAATTTAGAATGATTATTAAATCCTCTTGTTTGTTAAAAAAGTTATGAAATCATGATTTACAGTTAAAAGAAATCTTATGTATTCATTTTTAGTATTGAAATGAACTTGAGATTATCTACATTTTGATACACTTATAAGTTAGCAGTGTTGCTTAATCTCACGAATTATTCTCTTGTGAATTTGGTGAGTTATGCTGACACTTTTCTAGCATTATAAGTTTTGTATTGGATTAAAAAATCTTGTCGCCTTATTTCATTAATGAAGTTTGATATGAACCTTATGTGGGACATGTGGGATAGAAATGAGGAAGGAAGAAAGAAACGGGGAAAAGGATAGCCAATAAGAAGTTGATTTGGATTATTCCATTACCATTTGCACTAGTGTTAGTGGTGGCTGTTGATAGTGGAGTACATGGCTGTGCAGAACAGCTGGGAACTCTCTTGGGAGATGGATGGCCATTACTATTACTGGTGCTGCTTGTTGATCTGTTGGCCTGATGGCAGAGAAAGTTGTCGAGGGTTCAGTATGTTAGCCAGCATGCAAAGATGGTTGGTGGCATCGTGGTGTATACATGCATGCCCTAATGTGGTTGATACTGCAAATGGCAGTGTGGCAAAGTTTGGGCTTTGTGTGGAGGCCCTAATGTGGGTTAGATGAAGATGATCCTATAGGGACAGTAAACTATAACTTTGGGATGTTGGTTGTGCATGGTGATTATTCGAATTCACTGATTTCTTGCCTTTTTGTTTGAATTTTTATAGCCTTTTTCTTTCTTTTGGGGTGGAGGGACAGTCATATTCTTAAAAAGTGTGTGGTAGAAGGAATGAAACCGGGTCTGATACCAAACTGATGTAGAATTGATAAGATGAAATGAGAGAATGGGAAAAAGAAATGGTTGGATTTTTTTTGGGTGGGAGTGGAGGGTGCGTGGTGGTGGGGGTGGTGTGTGTGGTGGGTTGTTGTGGGTGTGATGAGGAATGAATAGAAACTTGGAGAATAGGGGAAAAACAAAAGTTCCAAATTCATCAAACATGAAGTTTCAGATCGAAACCTGCATAACAAAAGCCCCATAATAATTGAACGTATTTATCTCTATGTGGCTAGATTCCATTTAGATCTTGGAATGGGTTTGATTGACTTGTTTATTTCATTCTTCTTACCATTTCCTGTTTTTTGAGATGGAGAGATTCCAAATGTTGTTGGAGTTTTTGACAGTGCGAACTAAGATTTCATGTACCATCATTTTTTATATCGGTGAGCATAGCTGTTGGATATGATATTTGCTCATGTGGTTCTTAAGCATCTCAATCAGATGTGAAAAACTAAAAGTTTATGTGATTCTGTGGCATGTGGTTGCTGACTCTGAATGAACTATATGAATGTTTGCTTGTACTCATTCAGAAAGCATTTTGTATGGGCACTGTTGAACTTTTGATTATGATCAGTTTTGCTTGATGCATCTTATGTAAGAATTACTGTGTGTTTCATAAAGTTTCTTTAGAATCGATAGGTGTCGTGTTTTATATGATGTTATTGATATGCAACGGTCTTGTTGAACCAACATTATTTAGAGAAAAATCTGCCTTCCATGCCATTAGATTTACTCTGCAAATTGGTGGTAGACCGCCAATTTTAAGATTCAAATCAATATGGAATTAGCTTAGAGCCAGAACTGTTCTCTCCTCTTGCCTTATCATCTCAAGACTCACGACCCTCCTGGTGCACCCATTGTCATATGGCTGTAATGATTTAACATCAACTTGATTTATGAGAGAAATATTTGACATGTTGCAGATATGTAGAAGGCTTCTTGAGCAGATGTGAGGTGGGGAATGTTGAGGCATTTAGAGTTAATCTTGCTGGTGTGTTAACAGGTAATGTGAAAGCTACTGGCTTCTGTCTTTTACATGTGTGTGGTGCCTGCTTAATGTAATAGGTTGTACCCTATTTTTGTGCTATTATGAGAATTTGCTGTTGGAAACCATTTCAGTGGTTTGCAACCCTAATTTTTATATATGAGATATGTATATATGGAAATGTCTAAATCCAATGTTTATGTTTGTAATGTTGTGGGAAGCACATATGTGATGTTTTGAGTATGATGATGGTTCCCTGTTTGAAAATATCACATTGGCTTAACTCCATTGCAACAAGAAAAGAAGTTTTTAAGTTTGAAATGGCTTTGGGAGGTATGGTTTTGTTTTGAAGTATCTCTTAGGTCTAGTATGAAGTCAACCAACTTGATCTTTAACATCATTGTATTTCTTGGAAAAAAATTGTACAAGTGGCTGTCATTGCAAGTGACAAAGGCCAACTTTCATTGTGGCTGTCAATTCACAAACATCCACTGTTGCCAACATCAAATAACAAGAATAAATCTATTTTAACCTATATATATAAACTTGCCAAACGCAAATTGATGCGATGATATGTAATTTAATAATGTAATTATTTTTTTATTTCGAAATCATTTCATTGTATGTTGATTTGTTAATTATTGATAAGTTATTACAATTTATTTATATATGAAACATTATTACCAATAAAATTATATATATTTTTAAACATATATATTATATATAATATAATACAATTAATGGATTTTAAATTAAAAATAAAGAAATTCTTAACTAGCAAACAGATAAGTCTATCCCTTCCTTTGTGGTTATCTTCTTCCTGTCTTCATCCACAAAGGTTCCAGCACAACGGCCATCTGAGGACCACCCTCATGACCCCCCTTTCAAAATATAATATTACTTAATTTGAGGAACGATAATCCATGATCAACTTGCAATTAAAATACTAATCATGGCTTAAGGTAAGCACGTGGAATTGTGTAAAAGACAACATAAAACTTGATGTGATGGTCGGTTAAGATAATATCAATAGATTAGATCTTGCTAAATGCAACAATCCCAAGATTCTAGTATAAAATATACCTTAAACTTTGCCTTCTGTTAGATTAAATTATTCTAATCAATCCATACACCATACTACTAAATTCTAGGCAAAAACTATGCTAGTTTAATTAATTTTTGTGGTGACCCTACTCTGATGAATATATGTACATTTCCTTACTAAGACATTGTACATTTGTACCATCTAATTTTCTAGTCTTGTCGACAGCGTGTGGCTAGAAATTCACAATTTCAACACTCAACTCAGGCCATTGAATTATTCCATGAAGTTGACAAGAAAGGCAGAAGGGAACAAACTTCCCTAGCAAAGGCACAAACTAAAATTTGTGATATATACATTTAAAAATATATTATATCTATAAATATAAAGATCGAAACTCATATATTATATAAAAATATATTAGAGTTATAAATGTAGAGATCAAAATCTATATTACACAAAATTAATTAATTTGTATTAAAGTTTAATCTATTATATTTATATACTATTAACTTATATTATTTTTATTTTATGTAAGATCCTTTAGTCTTTGACAATGCAAAAACTAACCATGAAATGTCAACAGTAGCCTATTTCAACATGTGTAGCTTCACCTATCAGTTTTTGCACTTGTTTTTCTCTTCCTTCAATGAATAATAGATGGTTCATGTCACAAATATTTGTTCTTGTTTTGTTGAGAGGCAAGAGAGACTCAGGCCAAACAACAAACAAACTTATCAGCAACAACAATAGAGAATACATTAGATTTAAAATATGAATAAAAATGCATACTTGTGAATGAAGCTTCAAAGTCTAACGCATCAGCTTCACAGAAAATCCTGTTTTGGATTCTGATAAACCTCTTCACCTTTTGACAACTTATTACCTGAACAATTTCACTTGTTAAAGAGCTTGAAACTGGAGGTGGTGGTGGAGATGACCATGGAACAACTTGATTTTCCTCATCATCATCTTCATTTTCATCACCCATGTCATCAATATCTTCCTCATCATTCTCATCTTCATCCTCATCCTCGTCTTTATCATCATTCTCATCTTTTCCATCAAGATCATCTTCATCATTGCCCATTATTTCTCCATTTTTTCCCTTCTCCATACGGCCACTATCGCCAACACAAACATTGCAAGCTGAAATAGTGGGACCAAGTTTAGGCCCTGAGCCATTCCAGGGAGTTGGAGATTGACAGAGATGACAAAGAAGAGTCCTTGAATGCTTAGCCACTAAAAAATTTGCCCCGTGAACCTTGGCGTCGCAATCCCAACACAGACTAGCTTCATCCGATTCACAGTACATTTTCGCAGGAGACTCACACAGCTCACACTTTTTCATCTCCAAGAACAAAGAAAAATTAATCTCTGAATACATGTTATGTTATGTGCATTATTATTATAATACAAAACACATGCCAAAACCAAGTTGCAGTTATTGACCCAAGGGTTAACAAAACTTGTAAAGTATTAAAATTTCTAAGGTGAATGTTTGTATTCAAACCTTTTTCATATTTATAAAACTTTGATTTACTTAGTATAATGATTATAAGCCCGGTCATTATACCTTGTGTTTACCCCTAAAAAATATACAGCCGGCTCACTAGTTATTTAAAAAAAAAAAAATAGTTGCAGTTATTTATATTAAAACACCGCCCTGCTTTCCCTTCAACCTGATTTTACGAATTTAGTAAAACCCAGGTGAGAAATTGAGTGTAATTTGTTCGGTGGTGTTGGGTCAGATGAGAAATATATTTGTTGCCAATGATGAAACCCAATGGAGTAAAATTTTCTTTTGGTGGTTGGTGTGTCTTCCAAATGGATGATGTTAGGTGTAATTGCTAATTAAGTCAAGCCTTAGTGCATGCTGAGTTTCAACTTCCAACTATTTTCTGAATAGCTGGTCAAGTAACCAGCCATTTGCTGAAATTTCCGCCATTATCAAGATTCAAGAAGCTCATCATGTCTTGGGTAGAAGATGCTCAACTATAAGGAAAAGCAGTTGGCATATTTAAAAACAGTGGACTTAGAGTTGCAATTTGAACAGTATTTTATACTTCTAGTACTTAATAATTAAATGCATTTTGGTAATATATTCTAGAGAATTGTTTCCACCGCCAGGTTATTTGGAACAATTTCCATGCTTGATTGATAGCCTAAATGAGGATTAAAAGAATTAAAAAAAGAAAGCCAGAAAGAAGAAGAGAGTGTGTGTGTTGAAAAAAAAAAAAAAAAGTCGAAGTTTCTAATTTAAGGATTATTTTCTAAATTGATGGTTTAGATATGTTTAGAATTGTTAATGGAACAAACTTAAAAATGACATCTATTCAGATAAATTTCATCCTTAAGTTTATTTGATACATTATATTTACTATAAAATTATATATACAACTTTTATATATAAACAATGATGTGTCATTATGTAATTGGATATTATTTTATCTTTATTTTTTAACTATTCAATCATTTATTAACATGTCGTTTTTTCTGCATAAAAATTTATACATAACATCACTTTTATATTTAAGAATAGCAATAGATTAGGAGAGGCTTTAAAGTTGGGCAAATGACTATTTTCTACCCAAGTTTTAACTCAATCTCAAAAATATATTTATAACAGATGAAAAACTCAAACACCCACTTATTTCTAAACTGTCATTAAATTTTCTATTAAATATAAAGGTAAAACCGCCATTTAATAATAATATTAAAAAATATATAATTTTATCTTTTTTCCTCTCAAGTTTTAAAAATTATCATTTAACCCTCATACTTGAACTTTGAAAAGTGACTTTTTTCTCCCCCAAATCCTTAATTTTTTCTTCACTCCTCCCTCCGACCGTCGGTGACCGACATGTCTGGAGATTAAATAACGAGCATCATCTAGATCTAAACGACACTCATTGTCCTTCACTAGACAAAGTGTTGTCCATTTTCTAGATGACGCTTGTTGTGTATTTTAGATGACCTTCATCATCTAGATCTGGATGATGTGATGGAACATCGTCTAGTGAAGATGACGTTTATTGTCCAGAGATCTGGATGACGGTCATCATATTTGGACGATGATCATTGTCTAGAGGATGACCTCTGGATGATGACTCCTCTGTTGTTGGTCGACCTTCGCCGAAGAAAGTCGTTGGATTTTAGAGGGAAAAAGTGAATTTTTTTAAAACTTAATTCATGGGAGAAAATGTTAGTTTTCTAAACTAAGAGAGGAAAATGAGATATAATTTTAATTTTTTAATATTATCGATAAAATAACGAATTTATCCCTTAACTCTACTAAAAAATATATGAGTATATCCTAACAGATTAAAACTTAAAATATTTGAGTTTTTTAATCTGTCATATTACAACAAAACTTGGGTGCGAACTGGTCCTTTTCCCCTTTAAAGTTTAAATACTAAAGTTATAGTCTGGCCCGATCTCAGACCAATTTGAACTTGGGCTGGTCCATTCCAAACCCTTCCCTTCCAATTCACTTAAAAATTGGCCAGATCGACTCTCTTTTTGACATCAAGATTTTCTTTTCTAGCAATTTTTTTAGTAAAATCAAAACAAACTATTTTCCAATTATACCAAATGATAAGTTTTTACTTTTAAAGTTGAAAAATGATATTTTTTCATAAGCAAACCTTAGTATTAATGGTCAAAATATATATTCTTAGTTTATAAAAAACATAAATATTATATGACTAATATTGCTTACCCCCATAAAGTACAAACAAATTATTTTTCCACCAATTTTAAAATTTATTGTTTAAATCCCTATTTTAATTGAAAAAATAATCAAAACCTTTATCCTTACTCTAACCAATGTTAAATCCATAAACATATCAATTACAATTGAAATTAGACTTAGGATCGTATTAAAATGATTTTTGTTGAAATCACATTATTCTAATGTAATTTCGATTTGATGGTGTAATTTCAGTTGGAATCTCATTGATCTGATGTGATTTCAATCGTTACTAGCTATATTCCACCACTGACAATTGCTTTAGGTTTCAAAGTTTAGTTTTTTTAAACGTGGTGAAAAATATATTCAACAAAATTGGGGGATAAAATGGTATTTATCTTTGATAAATATTAAAAGCTATAAAGGGTATTATTGTCTTTTTAATGTGTTTATTTTGAAATTTACTAATTTTACTGACTATGTTTGATGTAATGTGGTAAAACATCATTTTCGACTTTGATAGAAGAAATTTATTTTGACATAGTTTGGATGGAAAATATCCCATCTCCCTTCAAATTTGAAGTTCCATGGAAACCGTAATGCTGTTTGGCTTCAAATGTTTTACTCAAGAAATCAAGATTTTTCAAGTGTCCAAATTTCAGGGCTAAACAAAGTAATACTGCAAAGAAATAATTACACTAATAACATGCATTAAAACATAGTAGTGTACATAGAGAAAGAAAGAAAGAAAGAAAAAGCTAAAATTAAGCAACATCTAAAACTCATTAAGAAGGGCTTCTAAAACTAATTTTCTGCAACTCTTCATAAAATCAGGACTCAACCTGAACATGAGAGTGCAAAATTCCATCTCATCCAACGCTCCATCTCCATCAACATCACCTTCTCTCAACATACACCTCACTTCATCATCACTCATGTCTTGCAAACCAAGCAATGCCGCCTTCTTCTTCAAGCTCTCAAATGTTATCACTCCCTTCTCATCATCCATCAACATACGAAATCCCTTGTGCAGCTCCTGCATGAACCCCTCAGCTCCCAATTTCTCTACCATGGCAGGAAAATAATCCTCAAAAACAACTCTATTTGCAGACGCCATTAGTGAATTAAAGTGAAAAAATAAGGTAGATTGATTTGTGTGAACTATGAAGGAGAAGATGGGCTGGCGTATTTATACTATGAAAGAGAAGAAAGGTGTTGATTGACAACGAAGGTGCAGGTAAGATAGATTTTTGTGAAGAAGCCGGCATTTTGCTGGGCATAATTCGTGGGGATTTCGTATTCTGAAATTGTTCTCCTTCCTCGAAGTTGCATGGGAAGCTGCCACTTTTATTTGGCCATGCCAAGGATTTTCCTGTCATACATGATAACTTTTTGCTGTGGACGCATTTTACTAAAGGCCAAAAGGACATATTCCCACCCAAGGTTTGTTGAAATCTCAAACTAATACCAGTTAAGTATTAAAAACTCAAATTTTCATTTATGAGTTGTTAATTTAACAAAATCAGTTAGTTTTAGAGATAAAATCATTATTTAACTATAATATATTAAAAATAGCAAAATTTTATCTATTTTCCTTCTAAACCCTAAAAGCTAACAATCTCTTTCTCTTCCCCTTCCCCCCCCCCCCCCCCCCCCCCAAACCTAACTTTTGAAAAGTTTCATTTTTCCTCTAGAGTTTTATTTTTTTACTTGCTTTTTTCTGGTGACTAGAATAAATTTTGTTTTGTCAGTGGTCTCTTTTTGTTCCGTTGGTGCTCTCTCACTCCCTGAATCAACAAATGGATGATGAAGGCCAACACATAAATCCTTCGTTTTCTCACACATCTAGACATTTGGTTATGCATCGACGAAGGCCCTCTCTCACCCATCTGGACGTTTGATCTTCATTCAGATGTGTCTGGACTCTTCATCTTTGATTCTAATTTTGAACGAAACTAAACAATGAAGAAGATGATGCAACTTGTTGACAGGCCTAACGAAGCAAGATGACTTCATTCGAAAGCATATGGATGATGAATCAGTCACCAAACAAAGCTTAATTAGGAGTGAGAAAGTGCCGATGAAATGAAGAGAGAGTGCCTATGGAATGAAACTAATTCTGATTGTTGGAGAAAAGCAAGGAAAACAAAACCTTAGGGGGAAAATGAAACTTTTCAAAACTTAGGTTTTGGGGGGGGGGATTGTTGGTTTTTAGAGTTTTTGGGGGAAATGAGATAATTTTTATTATTTTTAATAAATTTTTAGTTAAATAACTATTGTACTTTTAGAACTAACTAATTTTGTTAATTTTAGTGGCTCACAGGTGAAAGTTTGAGTTTTTAATACTTACCAAATATCAATTTGGGGTTCAACAAAACTTTGAAGGGAATAAGTCTTTTGGCCTTTACTAAAAAACCACCCAACATTTTTTTTTGATTATTTTAGACCCAATTCTTCTATTTCTGAAATATTAATACACAATTATATACATAAATAATATATCATTATATGATTGAGTGATTTTAAATTAACGATAAATTAATACCTAATTATATAATAATATAATAATATATTATTTATATATTTAATTATATATTTAAAAATATATACATATAATATTACTGTTTTTCATTATCTTCACCCCCCTTCTCATGTATTATTTAATGTCCACGTGTACCTTTAGACCGCGTGAACTAACTAATGTGAATTTGATTTTTTTTTTGCATTTATTACAGTTTGCTGAATTCATATTATAATTAAGATATGTCAACATTATTCTATGATCAATGAATTTAAGAAGGGTTGGAATTTAAGGCAAGGAAGAGCAGAAATTTGCACAGTGTATATTGAATTGATCAAAAGTGTAGACAAAAGATAATATAATAACAAAATTATATCTACGTATTTTAAATATATAAATAAATATATATTTGATATTTATTAATAAATAATTAGAAGATTTAAAATTAACAATTAAATAATATTCAATCATATGGTAACATCTAATGTGTATATTTAAAAAATAAGTATGCAAAACATTGTTTTTTTATAATTATATTTCGGTGTATATTATAAAAATTAATTACAATTTATTTTGAAATTTTCTTTTAATTTATTAACTAAATGTCCTCCTAAAATCCATTTCCTATATAGGAGATTATTATATAGCGGGCTAGGCTTCAATATTTTCTAATGCACTTGCTATAAATTAAAATATATATATTTTTACTTCCACATTTTCATAATTTAACATATACAATTAAAAAAATTAATGTTCAATTATATTCAATAAAAAATAATAATAAAAACCATAAATTTATCCAAATTATATTAAAAAATAATTTACAAGTTTTATTTTATGTATGCTTAAAGTTGTTGTTAATACATATAATTTTAATATATATATATATATATATATATATATATATATATATATATATATATATATATATATATTCATTCATTCAAGATAAAATCATAGGCAAAATTTTGACATAAATATTATAGACTGGAGAAGTAATAGTTACATTGAAATTGAAATCATCACTGAACGCTTTGATTTGAAAGTCAAGGGTGCTTGATCTCTCATGTGGCTTAGCTTTGTTAATTCCTTAATGGGTGAAAAAGAATTTTTGGTGATGAAATTAGTATACATAAGAAGTATACAGTAACAAAATTTGGTGTAAAAAATTTTAAACACCGATAAAATTTTTAATATAGTTTGGTTTACTGTTCAAAACCCATCTCCACGGTTACGATATTGGTTGAACTAAGGAAATCTTGGCGAAGTTACAATGTGAATATTTAAGAGTGCTATGCAAGAACTTCTGAATCCACCTAAACCTTTGCACAATCTTAAATCTATAAGATAAGAGGTTAACTTTTGAATCAGCATTTGACCTCCATCATCGATAGTACCTCACAGTACAATCTTTAATTAAAGGTGTGGAAAGAGTTAAATGAAGATGTCATTTTGGCTTCACAATTTCGGCGCCGACCCCTCCCAACGGCAACATAGATTATGAGATCCTTTTCTATCGGCGCAAAGATGGGGCAACCACACATGTCTACCCATTCAGTGCTTGACATTTTCACACCAAAGCAATCTGCATTCACAGATATGCAGTTTGGCTTATATTCCTTGCTTTATAAGCGCCATCTACTTCATTTGGGCTTTTAGATATCACAAAGCATTTAGTTTTTCTGACAAGTAGCTTTCTACTTTCAACAACTTAGTCAACGTAGTTGCTCGTTTGGGTTGTTAATTTGTCACTGACAAGTTAATTGCATTTTACTATTTTGAAAGCTAATACATCTGCGTTCAAACGAGATGTGATGACTTTTCTACTACTTTTCCCTTAATATCTATAATCAAGATATGCTTAACAAATAATTATTAGGAAAATTAATCTTTTTTACGATTAAATATATTTATTTATATAAATTTATCATATTTATCATATATTAAATATTTATATTATAAATATAGTATAATACTGAAACCGTTCTTACCTTTAATTTTAAGTAGAGATAGAGTTTACAAGGCCATCAAAATTTGACAACCTTACCAACCTATTTTTTCACATATATATAGTTTATAATTTAAATTTATTTTTAATATTTTTCAATTAAAAACTTTTTATTATAACATACTAAAACTTATATTGATCTAAACAATTCAATTATCAATAATTAATAATTTAAAATTTGAGTTTATTTTTGATATTTTTACATAGATAAAAAATATATATTTATGAGATATAACATAAATACGATAATTTTTTTATGATCAAATTGTAACCTTGCATGGATTTTATATTCTAATCAAATATAAAAGTATTTTTGAGAGTGTTCAGATTTTTTTATATAAATATTTAGTATAAAAAAAAATAGGATAAATTTTCGTATTCTGATCTGAAAATCAGTGAAAATTTGAACTTTCCTTATTATTATCATATTATATAATATTATTTATGAATTTATTGCATTAAGCCGAAAAGGTAATCATTGACCTGGACCCGCCGACATTCCTATTGTGGGGTCCATACATACGTACAGTCCAAATTGGGGGTTTGACTTTGAGCTTGCCTACATTTATGAAACATCTTGTCGTGTCGTCATAACTAGCACAACAACAACAATTTTCTCACATTTTTTAGTAGATTTTTTTTTTTTTTAAATCTTTATAAATTAAATCTTTTGAATCGAAAGTCCACATGGGTTTGGAAATGGTCCAAATGACCAAGCTGTCAAGCTTCCAATTTGGTGTTCTTGAGCAGCTTTGTTATACCAGCTAAATGGCAAATCAACTTTAGCTTGCCATTGTGCCGCGTACTAAACTAACTTACAAATTAACAATTGCCCTCCAAGTCAAATAATGTTTTTCTCTTCTGCTTTTTAAATTGATGGGACGGTGAAGTTTCAATTTTTTTATTTTTAATTTTATTTTATTATAAGTTTTAAAAGTTATTTAATTGTTTGTTGAAAACTAAATTTAACCTACCAATTTTATTTATAATTTGGTTGGAGTAATGTTATATATATAAATAATAATATATCATTATATAATTAAATAGTTAAAAATTAAAGATAAACTAATATCTAATAATAAGATGATATATCGTTATTTATGCATAAAATTTTACATATAATTTTATTGATCCGGTTACTATTATATAATTAGATGTGTGTTATTACTAAGATTCCTAACTTGATGTGAGTATAATTATAGAATTAGGGTTTAGTTTCGATAATGCATTAGTCAAGGAGAAAAAAACATCAAAGAAATTAATTAAATTTACCTTATTAAGGAGGTTTAAATAATTTTAGCTAACATTCAATGAATTATATAAATATAACAAAAATATTTCAAATAATGATAAGACTATTACATTCCTGATCTTTTCACATATATGAATACTTTAACACTCTTTCCCTTGCTACTTTCAATTTTCTTATCAAATTCTTAAAAAAAAAAAAAAATTCAAGAAACTAGATTGAATAAAATTATAAAATTGTGTATTTGGTTATTTTGTTGTTGTTATTAATGATTAATAGAATCTTAAGCGATAAATTGATTGAAATTGGAAAAGCCAATGGATTTTTTAGTATAGTTATGATATCTTTTAATAGACACATGTAGGTCTAATAGACTAAAATGTAATTTTTTTTGTTTTATGAAATTTGATTCTTACGATATTTCGTGTCTTTGATGATTATATGATATTTTATATATGAGTAATCCTATATGTACCTATTTTTGATACGTAATTCATGTATACAGTGATGTGTCATCATATAATTAGGTGATTTTAAAATATGTGTAATCAGGTGATTTTAAAATATGTGTAATCATATGATAAAAAAAATCAAATCACATGACAATACCTCATCTGTGTATATAAATTATGTACTAAAAATAGATATACATAATTTTATTGTTTATATATATGATATTTAACATATGAGAGTTTTTAGATACTTTACGTTGTGAGAGTAAAATGATATTATTTACATAGGTTTTTTTTCCTTCTCATTTTTACCATGTATTTCCCTAAGTAAATTCAACATTATTCAATTTCCGTCAACGCCTTCTTTAATCTATTAGGCTAAGTTCGTTTAACTACTGGTTACACTTGTATAACCCTTGCAGTGTTGATTAAAATCCCTGAAACTATTTTAATATGATTAATATAATTTATTTTCCAAAAAATAATGTGACAATTAGATATTTTTTCCCTTCCTCTTGTATTAGCTTGAACTTAACAATGTTATGTTTCATGTGTTAAAATTTTCTTTTAAATTCTTCATGATTTAGTAAAAGAAAAATTAACAAGTACAAATGTTTTGGTAAACTGAATCCCTCTTATTTTCTTTCTGCAATCATATTCATCCCGTGTTTACACTATTTGTTTGGTACAAGTAGGTTAGAAAAGATTGCCCCTGTGGATAATTTTCTTTGACATTACAACTATCACATGTGAACTCATGGATTCTCATAATTTAACAACCGGTCCTCAAAACCAAAGCATTAGAACCAAATCAACTTAAATTAAAAGAAATTGATTCAATTGAAATTTAAATAGAAAAAAAAAAACTTGTTTGAATTTGTTGTTATTTGGGTGGTAGACCACGAGCTTCTAGAATTTCTACATCTCATTCTTAGCAATGATTCGTCAATGCTGGTCTCTGCATGAGGGTTTTGATTTTTCTTAATATTATGCCTACCCACCACTCGCCCGTCTTCTTTTCTTCTTCTCTTTCTGCTGACAGCTACCATTTATATTCTTGTTCTAAAGTCTGACTTCTCTTCCTCACAAACCAGACCGAACCACTAATGGCCACCCTTTGAATTTCTTACATTCTGAAGCCATTACATTTTCTAGATCTTTGTCTTCTTCTGTATCAATTCATTTCATTTCTCAGAGGAAGGCAAATGAACAATATCTTCAAGAGCCCAGTTGATGCTTTTCTTTTTTCTTTCATTTTTCTTGCATGTTCGTTCGCTTATTTTTGCCATGGCGCTAACAACCTTACGAAAGGCCAGTCTTTAGAAGACGGGGGTGACACCTTGATTTCCGCCAACGAAATCTTCAAACTCGGATTCTTCAGCCCGGGAAATTCTAGTCTAAGATATATTGGTATATGGTATAACAAGATTGAGTTAGTAACGCCTGTGTGGGTTGCAAATAGAAACAGGCCAATCTCCAATGGAAACGGCACTTTAACCATAGATAACGATGGTAATTTGGTGGTTTTAGACGGCAATAGCATTCCAGTTTGGTCATCTAATGCTTCAATTGAGTCAAACAACACAGCTGCAACGCTTGGAAATGATGGAAATCTTGTTCTGTCAAGCAGTGAAAACATTGGTAATATGGGGAAGGCCTATTGGCAGAGTTTTGACAATCCAACGGATACGTATCTACCAGGCATGAGACTTCAGTTTAATCCTAAAAGTGGGGAGAATCGTGTTTTCACTTCATGGAAATCTGCTTCTGATCCTTCACCAGGAGACTACTCAATGGGAGTTGATGCTGAAGGTGCGCCACAGATAGTGATGTGGGAGCAATTAAAAAGGCGGTGGAGGACTGGGCAATGGGATTCTCAAATATTCACAGGGCTTCCCTTCATGGCTGCTTTAACAAATTTCATTTATGGGTTCAAGCTCTCTTCTCCTGCACCTGATGGAAGCATGTATTTTTCATATAACCAAATGAATTCGTCTGATTTGTTGAGGTTCCGTCTTACCTGGGATGGATTCGAAGAGCAGCTAAAGTGGGATGAGGGTAACAAGAACTGGACTGAGATACAGTCAGAGCCGCTAAACGATTGTGAGCTTTACAATTTTTGTGGGAATTTTGGGGTCTGCAAGGTAAATAGTTCTCCCAAATGCAGTTGTATGGAAGGTTTTGTACCGAAGGATGGGGAGCAATGGAAAATGGGAAATTGGTCCGGTGGATGTGTTAGGAGGAGTGAGTTGCAGTGCCGGAGGAATACTAGTGAAGCAGAGCAAAGCGGTGGAGCAGACGGTTTTAAAACCTTTAAGGGCATGAAGTTGCCTGATTTTTACACCGAAGGATCTGTGGGGGATTCTGAAACTTGCAAAGACAAATGTTTGCAGAATTGCTCATGTAATGCTTATGCGGATGTTGATGGAATTGGTTGCATGTTATGGCTTGGGGATTTGATTGATGTTCAGAATTTTGAAGATGGTGGAAATACACTGAACATCCGACTAGCTCATTCTGAATTAGGTAACTTTTTCTCCTCTGTTTAAGTTTGTTACTGTTAGTCTCTACTTCCATTGTCCTATTGGTGAATTTCACTTTCTTTTGAGAAATAGGAGGCAGCAGCAGATTATCCAAAGCTGCAATAATATCAATTGCCTTGATTGGATCATTCCTGGTGGCTTTATCTTTGTGGCTTTTGTGGAGATTCAGGGGAAAACTGAGAGGTAAGATAATTAGTATATTCCGCTGTCATTGCGAGAATAAAATGTTCTTTACTGGGCAGGCTGCAAGAAAATTATGTTGTTTTTTGTTATCCCTAACTGTTTTTTTCCTAATTCTTCTCATTTTTTATAATGTAGCCATTGACAAAGTCTCATCATTATCATGCTGCAAGAGCAACGGGGACGATCTGCCAATCATGGATGTGAGCAGGAATGAAGAATTCTCAACAGATCTTTCCGGACCAGCTGACATTCTTATGGATGTAAGTCAAGTAAATGGTGCTGATTTACCAATGTTCAATTTTAGTAGCATAGCAATCGCTACAAATAACTTTTCAGAAGAAAACAAGCTTGGGCAGGGAGGATTTGGTCCTGTCTACAAGGTAAATTTTTATATTGATCATGTCCATAAATACTTAAATTGCTGGTTGAGCTGATATGTACTAAAGATAAATTTATATCTTTTGCCAGGGAAAGCTTCCCGGGGAACAGGAAATAGCAGTAAAGAGGCTTTCAAGTAAATCTGTACAAGGCTTAGAGGAGTTTAAAAATGAGGTTATCCTAATTGCCAAATTACAGCACAGAAATCTTGTTAGACTGCTGGGCTGCTGCATTCAAGGAGAAGAAATGTTGCTAGTTTATGAGTATATGCCAAACAAAAGTTTGGATTTCTTTCTATTTGGTAAGTGTTTTTTGCCCCATTAGAGCGATTCGTTATAGATATTCCTTACGCTTCTGTATTCATGTTTGAATTTGATAAACATAATGTCAGACCCAGCAAAGCAAGCCCTCCTAGACTGGAAAAAACGTTTTGCAATTATTGAAGGAATTGCGCGAGGCCTTCTCTATCTTCATCGAGATTCAAGACTTAGGATAATTCATCGAGATCTAAAGGCAAGTAATATTTTGTTGGACGAAGAAATGAACCCGAAGATTTCAGACTTTGGCATGGCTAGAATATTTGGGGGCAATCAACATGAAGCCAATACAATCCGAGTTGTTGGCACATAGTAAGTATATACCATGCTTGCACAATTTAATAAGCGGCTTTCTTTTAACTAAATATCACTATGTCTTCCAATGCAGTGGCTACATGGCCCCTGAATATGCAATGGAAGGCCTATTTTCAGTAAAGTCAGATGTATATAGTTTCGGGGTATTGTTACTAGAGATCGTTTCTGGCAAGAGGAACAATAGCTTCCGTTCATCCGAATTCTCTAACCTTATTGGATATGTAAGTAGATTGAATTTCCTTTCTAGTTAAACTTAATATGATACAAGTAGCGAGTGACATAAACAATTCGGAATTGTTTTAGGCATGGACACTTTGGAACGAGGGTCGAGCAATAGAGCTGGTGGATCCTAGCATTCAAGATTCATGTTCTCAAAGTCAGGTGTTAAGATGCATACATGTAGGGATGTTATGTGTGCAAGATTCTACAATGCATAGACCAGATATGGCGAATGTGTTGCTGATGCTCGAGAGTCAAACTCCGACACTACAAAAGCCTAGAGAACCCACTTTTACATCTATGAAGCATTCCGTGGATGTTAATTTTTCCTTGGAAGCTCACGACACCGTATCCTCAAATGATTTGACTGTTACTATAGTATCTGGGAGATAGAAACTCCATGAAAATACAGATTCTTTTCATCATAAATACATACATAAATACATACATATATATATATAGGCACACATACAAGCTGTTTTATTCATGATTTAATTTCCAGATTTTTTTGTGGGTTTGGTTTTTCGTTAACAATGGTGTTATTAGATGGATGTTTCAATATCAAAAGAAAAAGAGACTTCGACATCTATTTGAGTTTAAGCTGGTTCAGGGACAGGCATGCGTGGATGGACGCAGGAAACCATCCCTTTTAACAAGACCAAAAATGTATTAGTAATGGAATCGAATATCTCAAATCAAGCTTGTAAGATATTAAAAATTTTGGATGTTATCAATACTCGAATTGCACGTTTAATTTGTGGAGGTATTTGTATAGAAGCCGAATGATTTTATTTATCAACTTTTCAATACAATCAGAAAATATATCATGTGTAAAATGGACAGCATATTGTATCATCTTTCTAAAAAATGCGGATTACACTTTTTATAAATACCAATTAGATATGATAATTTAACCTATAAAACTGAATCTTCAACCGATCTCTCACCATACAAGGGAAGGATTTTCTGATAAAAAAAAGAGTGAAAATATTTGAAATCCCCACAGTTAAGGACGGGACAGGGATAATGATAGATATATTTTCAATCCATCATTTCCCTAATCCCTTTCCTTTTCTCGATTTGTCTTCTCAATTATATATTTCTTAAACTTTATATATTGAATTATTTTTAAAAATTTTAAATTATTACAAATGTATTATAAAACTTAACAAATATTATATTAATTTTTTAACGGGAATGAAGTGAAGAAAGTGTGAAGAAATTTTCATGCAGGAATGGAAAATGAAGAAAAATTTTCCCTGCAAAGAGGGGACAAAAATTATCTGTCGTCTTTGTATCGAGAAGGAGGCAAAGACAAGAAACGTTTCTTCAATGACGACAGAAATGGGAATTAAAGTATTCGATCAACCCACTCGGTTGTCCTCTAGCACCAATTCTCATTCTAAACTGCACAATGCAACTTGCGATTAAATTATGGACATTGTTAGTTGAGACAACAACTTTTGGCTGAACACGATTTTTATATTCGATTAGTAAAGCCAACAACTAATATAATATTTAGGCAGCCAGATGACGATTACCTGGAGACAAAAAGATTAATATTAAACATGCAATACTTTAAGTAACACACAGCGAAATGACTGGACAATCTGGACAGGAAAGAAGAATTGTATTAAATTATAAAGCTATAAATTATGAAAGAATAGTTTACTTATGCCAACTAATAAGTTTTATATAAAAGCAATTTTTAGTTATATGTATCTAATTAGATATTTAAATAATATGTTATTATAATAATACGTTAATATATCATTTGAATATCTAATTAAATATTTAAAATTAGATACACTTAATTTTATAATAAAATTATATGTATCAATTTTGAATACATAAATAGATACACGTTTATATCTGTGATTAGATGATTTTAAATTAAAGATAAAATAACATTTAATTACATAATAATATATATAATTATATATAATTATATGTTTAAAGTGGATACATATAATATTGCTCTCAATTTTATTGTTAATATAAAGTTTAACACTGATTACTTGATTTCCATGTTTTCGGCCCCTTTGTCTTTCGTACTTCTTCGCATATTTTGGTTTATAATTGCTCTGAGGGCCATAGGACCTATTCCCACCCAAGTTTTAGTCAATTCCCAATTATTCACCGCGAGATTTCAAAATCTAAATACCTACCTATTATTCAATTTTAATTAGAATTTTTAATTAGTTATAAAGATAAAATTATTATTTTATCATTAATATTAAAATAAATAAAATTATAATTCATTTCCTCCCCAGCCCCCTTCCCCTTTCCCCTTTTAATTTTAAAAATTAATAATTTTTCTTCTACTTAAAAGATTGAAAACTTACATTTTACCTACAGGATTTAATCTTTTCAACTTTGGCAACCACTCTTGGAAGGCTATTGGCCGACCTTCCCACTACCTTCCTCTCTAGTGGTTTCTCAATATGGAAACCATCGAAAAGTTGACCAAAACGATTGACGATTTTTGTGACATCCGACCATTTGTGTGTCAATCAAACTATGCACATAGATGGCACTCATGTTTGTGCATCATCCAACTGACGCACAAATGACTATATGTCACACATATTTGTGCGACGTCGCACAAATCATTGGTCATTTCAATCAAAACTTTGATGGTTTTCACGTCAAAAAACCACCTAGAATGAAGGTGGTGGAAAGACCAGTTGATGACCTTCTCAGATTGGTTGTAGGATTTGCCAAAATCAAACTCTAGGAGAAAATGCAAGTTTTTCAATTTTTAGATAGAAAAAATGTTAGTTTTTTAAATTAAGAAAAAAAAATAAGATGTAATTTTATTTATTTTAATATTAATGATAAAATAACGATTTTACCCTTATAATTAATTAAAAATTTTAAAGAAAATTGGATGATGGTTGAATTTTAAAATCCCACAGGTGAATGATTGAAATGGACTAAAACTTCAGCCTTACTTTGAACGATTGATTATCCAGTGGACAAGGCCAAACAGTACTTTAGACAGAAAAATTTAAAGGATCAAAAAGGCCAAAGAACTATTTCCCACCCAAGGTATTTTTTTTTTCAAATTCCCCCCATTAACTTTGAAAATCCCATTTAACCACCCATGGGCCGTTAAACTTAACTGAGTCCGTTGATCATATCATTTTTCCCCTCAAACCCTAAAAACTAACACTTTCCCCCCAACCCAAGTTTTCAAAAACTGCATTCCCCCCCTAAGGTTTTCAAACCTTTAGATCCAATTTTTTCAACAACGATTGACAATCTCCAAACACCTACTCTTCCTCTTTGACGGCCTCTCCTTCTGGTCGTACACTTCCAAAGCTGTATAACGACGACACCTAGGAGGGGAAGATGTTGCACGGTCGGAAAGAGGAGACGTCGAGGAGAAAAAGACGTCACCTGGAGATTGTCGATCATTGTCAAAAAATTCAATCCAAAAGTTTGGAAACCTTACGGGAAAATTATTGTTTTTGAAAACTTGGGTTGAAGGAAAATTATTAGTTGTTAGAGTTTGGGGGTAAAAAAAATTAAATTTAAGTTTATTTTTAATATTACAAATAAAATGATGATTTTGCCCTTAAATTTGTCAACTTGATTTTTTTTTAACAGTTCATGAGTAGATAAATGGGTTTTTCAAAATTAACCGGGGGGACAATTTACAGAAAAAATATACCTTCGGTGGGAAATAGTCCTTTGGCCAATCAAAAATTATATGTACTTGTTTCAAATGTTGATAATGTGGTCAACTTAGCACGCACTTATTTGCGTGTATACTTGTTTCAAATCATCGTCAATGGCACACAACATTAAATCAAATTAAAGTCTTATCTTATGCCAATTGTGACTCTTGTTTTGTTGTTTTGCTGCAAGGGTAGGGGCCATGCAAGTTGTCCCAGCAGTCCAATTACCTGTCATTATACTTCAAGAATTTATGTATTAATATGACTAATATAAAAAAATAATGTTAAATACATTTTCTCATTTAAATATATGACACTAATTTCTGTAATGTTTTGCATTTTAATTAATTCACTGAGTTCATAATCTTATCAAATATATATGAGTGATTAATATTTTCCCACCTAAGGTTTTACTTAAAACAATTTTTTTTAACCCATTGGATTTATAAATTAAATCACATTTTTTTCACTCGAATACCTAGCTTTGTTAAACGGAATTAGACTTTGACATAATACAAAGATTACAATTACCATGTAATCTCTTTAATATTCATGTGATCTCTTTAATCTTTTCAAGAATCATCAATAGAATTGTATCCTACCATTTAAGCCAACTAGCTACTTACACAAGAAAGAGAGGAAAGGCAAAAAAAAAAGGGCAACTGCTACTGCAAAAACAAATATGGCCTAAGCTAAATGAACACTCAACTTTTTGTGTAAGATACGATAATTGATTAAGTCATTCTACCCAACAAGGGTTAATCAATGAGTAACACATGTATAGAATCATATCAGTAAACTTTAACAGCAAAGAACAAAGTCAAATACGAAGAAAGGACTTGCCAGCTATACCTAATTGGAAAAATAAATGTATAGATGTTCACACAAAATGCAACTGTGTGCACACATACAACATGGGAAATATGTGCATATGAAGAGCAAAATGTGATCACAAATTTTCATAGTTTGTTATATTCTTATAGATATATTACTATTGAGCATCCCAAATTGGTTGTCAATTAAATTGGGTTCGGGTATATACAGTGTGAAAGGTAGTCTCCCCATTTAAGATAACTTTTAAGGTAGAAAATACCTAATGGTATTTTTGTGGAGGATTAACAAGTGTTATCAAAACTTAAGATCAATCCCATCCAAGTTGATGGGAAGTCCCAAACCATGTGATTTCGGTTTTAATTTTTGTAAAATTCTATCCATAAAGGTCTAATTAAGGAGAGATTTCACATACCTTACTCTCTAATTAGTTTGATTGAAAGGAGATTGTTGGGTTGTGAATGGTGTTGTACCAATGACCTAATTTATGATTTAGGGAGAATTGATAAATATCTTACATTAGTTGAGAATCAAGTTCGGTATTAGTATATAAAGTGTAAAGAAAATGCTCATTTTTTAAACTAGTTTTTGGAGTGTAAGATGACTAGTAACATTTTTGGTAATACAAGATTGCATGCTTTAGCTCGTATAGAAATAATCAGATATTCAGAGTTAAAGTTGGATGACTATAATCATACGACATGTTCTCAATAGTTTTAGTTGCCTCACTTGCATGTGACTTGTCTTATGATGGAAAATTTTTTCTCGTTTGTGTGAAAATTTGTTTTTGTCTTCTACTTGCTAGAACTAATCTTCAAATCTAATCACGGAATATCAAGACAGGGATGGCTAAAATACAAATGAATGTTAGGTTATCTTCCTACTTGAAAAATACAAATGCTCCCGAACTCATAAGCCCAAGTTAAGCCCAGCATAATTCTGTCATCTCATGTGTTTTATTTTCATACAAGTTTGACTTAGGTAACTTTTGTCTTTTTTAAGGATCGTTCAAAGCAGAAATAAGAATGGCCAAGACTTAAAAAAAAAATAGAGGAAACGGCGAGTCCATGGCTCTATTTCTTTTTTGTTTTTCCATCAAATAATTACCCAAATGCTCGCAGGCTTTTGTGAGCGAAAGAAGGCTGAATGAAGAACATGAGGAATATGCCCAGGCGCCATTGCTACACCATTTTTGTATTCTTGACACTAATCATTTTCTTCCCAACAATTGCTACCTCTGCAGATTCCATAACACCAACTCAAAGCCTCACCAATGGCCAAACTCTTGTCTCTGAAGGTGGTGTCTTCGAGCTTGGACTTTTCTCACCGGACAATTCAGGGAAATGGTATGTTGGTATATGGTACAAGAACGTCCCTGATACAACGTATGTCTGGGTTGCTAACAGAGACACCCCGCTTGCAAATTCATCCGGAACCCTCAAAATCTACAACCAAAGCATTGCTCTTTTTGATCAAGGAGGGACAATTGTTTGGTCCTCAAATCAAACTAAGGCCGTCAACCCTGCTGCTCAACTTCTAGACTCTGGAAACTTTGTTCTAAGAGAAGATAATGGCAGTGAAATTCTGTGGCAAAGTTTTGATTACCCGACGGATACTTTGTTGCCAGGCATGAAGCTGGGGTGGGATCTTGAAAAAGTTTTTGAGAGGAATTTAACTTCATGGAAAGGCAAAGATGATCCTTCATCTGGGGACTATACTTTCAAGGTGGATTTTAATGGATACCCAGAAATTTTCTTGTTGAACAAACAAAAAAAAATGTATCGGAGTGGGCCGTGGAACGGGCTTAGATTCAGTGGTGTCCCAGAAATGGCACCTCTGTCTAACATGAACTTCGAATTCGTTATAGATCAAGATGAAGTGTATTATTCATTTAATGTAACAGACAAGAAGTTGTTGTCAAGATTGACGGTTGATTCATCCGGCCGTCTTCAAAGATTTACATGGGTTGAAGAGAATCAAGAATGGAACCCATTTTGGTACGCACCAAAAGACCAGTGTGACGATTATCAGGAGTGCGGTCCATATGGGATATGTGATGCAAATGATTCACCTGTCTGCAACTGCATGAAAGGATTTCAACCTAAAAATCCCCAAGCCTGGAGCTTGAGGCTCGGATCAGATGGGTGTGTCAGAAAGACAGAGTTGCAATGCTTGAAAGACAAGTTTTTGCATTTGAAGAATATGAAGTCGCCAGATACTAGCACCTCATTTTTTGACATGAAAATGACTCTGAAGGATTGTGAGGAGTTATGTTCGAGGAATTGTTCTTGTACAGCTTATGCAAACGCCAATGTAAGCAACGGTGGCTCTGGTTGTGTCATATGGACGGGCGACCTCCTTGACATGCGGAAATATGCAGAAGATGGCCAAGATCTCTATGTTAGATTAGCTGCTTCCGATATAGGTACCATTAAATCTCTACAATTCTCATATCATTTAGTCATTTTATATAATTGAATGTTCATAGTATTGGCCCATTTTGTTAAGAAACATAACTAGAAACAGTGAGGAGCTCTTAGCCGTTCAACTTTCCGTCACCTGAATCCATAAACATAATTCAGATTTGTGACCAGAAAGCGTTAAGATTGTCTGTGTCTGGGATGGGTATCCCTGATTTCAGGTGATCTGTGCGATAAGACAACTCACACAAACAAATTATATAAACTTAGTTGAATTAACTAAGGTGATCAGGTGATTTATTTATTTTTTAATTTAAAATTACTTAATCAAATATTATTATTTTTTGAAGTCCGGGGCCACAACAGAAGCTTGGTTGTGTACTCTGTGGGCCGACATATTTGACAGTAGAATTTTGCCTGGGGCAGGTCCAATAGCCTTTTCTAGGACTTAAACATCTAAGACGGGAAGAGGACAACAACTCTAGGGGTCCTACTGAAAAGGTTTTTTTATCAAACGAGTCCTTAAAGTCAACTCTTAGAATAATGGAGGGTTTTAAAGTGATAAAGATATAAGAAAGGTAGGTTAGCTTTTATTTATTTGTTGGTTTAGGTTCTATTCACACAAAACCCCACCCACCCACTCAATAAAATCTTATTTTTCTTTCTTGTATTTTTTCAAAAGTATGCATATTTTATGTGATGGTCAAAAATTTTGTGCCATTGTTTTTCTATTTTCTTTTATACTGGGGTGTTCTCTATTTTCTTCTATGTTTTGCATATAAATTGTTGATTAATTTGTTTCTGTGTTAACATTTTAAATGCCTACACCTTAAATTGTAGAAATCTTGGTTAGCAATAGGTCCAAAATGATACAATTGTAGGACCCAAACTGCATCCATACAGAAGAAAATAACACTATGGTTTGCACAACGTTGAATAATTAAACAACCATGTTGTCATGTGGCAAATTCTATTTCAAAGGGCAGCTTGAATCACTGACTTATTGGTTGTGTTTGAAAATATGATGGCCCCTCTGTCATTGAATTAGGTGTAAATGTTTCCGCATACATCTCTGTCATCTCGAATGGAGCACAGACTTGATGGCAGGAATAAATGTTTAAATTTTGAATTAAAAGAATACCAACCACCAATGTAGTGTGTAAGGTACTTTATTTATTGGGGTAGCATTAATCATCAAGCACGGCTGAGTTAAAGAATATTGTCAAATTCGCCAACCAAATTGATAGTGTCTGCTTTGAGTTTCATACGAAAAATCCTTCACTCGAAAGCATATCTTAGTAGCAATGCAAACCTAAACCTTATGAACTGAATTCACCAAGTCTTATACACTGGATTCCTGAATTTATTAGCTAGTAATAGAGATGCAAGATGTGACAAATATTATCTTTTTAACATTATAGAATTTGAAGAATTCTTGGTTGCTAAGAAAGGGTTGATAATGATGGTTTAGCCACAAACCCATCGGATTTTTTTTTTCTGCAATGTTAGGTCTATCGGCAATTTTATATATATATATATATATACGCATACATGGCATAGAATATCTGGTTTGGGTGGAAATGTTGAAAATGTTGAAACTTGCTCATTTATAATGTCAAAACAAACAACACTAATGCATTTTTTTAGGCCTAAATAACAGTGAAACTGATCACAAGCTTTGCATTTCAGGTGATGGAAGGAGTGCAATTCCTCTGATAATAGGCTTTACAGTTGGTGGTGTCATTTTGGTTTTAGGAGTCGTTGCCTTTTTTCTATGGAAAAGGAAATTGTTATTTACAGGAAAAGGGAAGACACAACAGAGAGGTAAAAAAGAATACGTTTCCATTTAGTGAAAATGAACATAAAATTGCAGTTACCCATTTTGTTTTTAAATACTCCTGTATCAGGTCCTCTAGAAAGAAGCCAAGATTTACTACTGAATGAAGTGGTTATCTCTAGCAAAAGAGACTACTCTGGTGAAAAGACAGACGAACTTGAATTGCCATTATTTGATTTTGATACCATAGCAACAGCCACGGACAACTTTTCTGAAGAAAGTAAACTTGGACAAGGTGGCTTTGGCAGTGTTTATATGGTAAATCCCATGTCATATAATACACTGTCCTGTACAAATTAAATGCTGTAATTTAGCTTATAGATATATCTTTGAACAACTCAGGGTAGGTTAGTGGAGGGTCAAGAGATAGCAGTAAAGAGGCTCTCAAGAAACTCTGGGCAAGGCATTGAAGAATTCAAGAATGAGGTCAAATTAATTGCCAGGCTGCAGCACAGAAATCTGGTTCGACTGCTTGGTTGCTGCATTGACATGGATGAAAAGATGCTGATATATGAGTACATGGAACATAGAAGCCTTGATTCTATTTTATTCAGTTAGTCCTCTCAGTACTTGATGAACTTTAAATTAGGCTATTTTTGAATGGCATTAGAAAAATTGATCTTGACTTTGGTTTACTTGTTTTGATTCAAATTTTGTTTTAGATAAAGCAAAAAGCAATCTACTGAATTGGCAAAGGCGTTTCAATATTATTTCTGGGATCGCTCGAGGACTTCTTTATCTTCACCAAGATTCTAGATTTAGAATTATTCATAGAGATCTCAAAGCAAGTAACATTCTACTTGACAAGGACTTGAACCCAAAAATATCAGACTTTGGCATGGCTAGAATATTCGGAGGAGATCAAACAGAAGCAAATACCAAGAGAGTGGTTGGAACATAGTATGTTTCATAAACTAGTTTTCTCTACTCATTTACAACACAGAATATACTTTACTCAATTTACTAATATAGTTTTATTTTTTACCTATAGTGGCTATATGTCTCCCGAATATGCAATGGATGGACTCTTCTCAGTGAAATCTGATGTTTTCAGCTTCGGAGTTCTGTTGTTGGAGATTGTAAGTGGCAAGAAGAACAGAGGATTTTACCACTCAAACAGCGAGCTTAACCTTCTTGGACATGTAAGTACATAAGTATCAAATAATTCTTCTATCAGTAACATGTTATAATTTGAAATAAAACTGAAAAATAATTAAAACTATCTTGTTTGCAGGTATGGAGAATGTGGAAAGAAGGAAAGGGGTTGGAAGTAGTAGATCCAGCAGTGGGCGATTCATATCCTGCACATGAAGTATTGAGATGTATGCAGGTTGGGCTGTTATGTGTCCAGGAGAATGCAGAAGAAAGGCCAAAAATGTCAGCTGTGCTTTTGATGTTGGGCAGTGAAACTGCAACAATGCCCCAGCCTAAAATCCCTGGATTTTGCCTCGGAAGAAACCCTCCTGAAACCGATTCATCTTCGAGCAAGCATGATGAATCATGCACAGTAAACCAGGTCACAGTTACAATGCTAGATGCTAGGTAGTGAAAGGAAAAACCTAATCTGGTAAATTGTATATTTGGAAAACTTTTGGAATTTTCTTTGTATATCTTCTGCCGTAATTTTTACTTTGGAAATGAGTCTTTGTGGTTTATCCCATAACAGATATCTTCATTTAATCTGTCTCAACAAAAATGAGCTAGTTCACAATGTAATATTTATTTCTCAGGGGGTCAGAATTTTGAAATACACACATATTCTTCATAAATGTCTCCTGCTGTCATGAATTGTATTACACTACAGAGCACCATAAATAGAGGAAGATTCAACTAGAAGCTAACTTTACTTCCCGATTAAATATCACATTTGATCCAAAAAAAGGCCTTCAATCTTTTTTCTTGTCAGTTATCTCTCATTTTTCTTTTATGCTTCTCCTTCACTCTTCCATTTTCTTTTGTTTTTCCTAGTCAATGAAGCCTGCAAATTGTCAAGACAAGTCTGACATTTAAAGCTTGAGCAAAGTCTCATAATCCTAATTATATGCATGATGAATCTTATGGAGTTTAGGTAGAAAAAAGAGAAGGAAAAACAACTCTCTAGCTAGAAAAAAGTGGGTAGAATTCTAAGAACAACTGATTAAGATGTTAAGAAAAATGAGACCCAGAATTTGAAAACAAGAAGTTGGAAACCTTCTATCAGTGTACTAATATCTTTTCAAGTGAAATTAAAGATCTTCATTGCAGTCAAGTTTTGGTAGGCCACCAAATATTGTGTATGGTTGATTTTAATTCATATGTTTGTTTATCTTAACATTATTTCCATTTAATTTATTTGAATAAAGTGCTTGAAGGTGATTACTCCAAGAGAAAATAAATTATTCTTACAAATTTCCAAGTGATTGCAAGAGTAGGTGTTGTAAACACATCATGTGTTTGAATGATTTCACATCTCTCTATCCATATTTTTCTTTGATCAAAACTGATTATTGTTTCAATCATGTAAGTATTCAAATGTATATTATGATCTTCTTCTATCTTTTGCGCTCTTCAATATTTCTGCTATGAACTCTCGCATTCATCTCCTTGACAATGAAGGACTGAACTGCAAACTAGCTCAAGCATAGGAAAATAGTGGCTTTTATTTTGTAGTATACTGCTTTTCTCCCTGAAAAAATCCTTGTAAGAAGAATATTTTAGGTCCTTGTTGGCCATACAATTGCCTCAATTGCATACAACTTAATCCCTGAAGGATTTTCAACCAAACATCCATTAATTCATAGACATATCGCCACTCCAAAAACGTCTGTGTGATGAAGCAAACACACAAAAAAATGTAACATTTTGGTCCAAAAGGACAATTCACTGATAAGATATTGTTCATTTTAGATATACAATCTATTAGGGGTTTGTTTTTATAATCTAAAATGCATCTTAACAGCTAAAAGAATCAAAGATTATTTAATGAGTATTATCTTAGTATCCCAAATAATTAGGAATGCATATACAAATCTAAAATCTAATTTGTGTTTGCTAATGTAAGATTTGCCTAGAGATATCACATTCATCCCCTTACAAGACTTAACGTCTTCTTTGAGATTTGTCCCATCGTCACTCAAAAAGACACATATGATAGATATGATACCATTTGTAATATCCTAATTCAATAGTGCAATTCATTGTCAACATATTATCCACTTTGGACACACAAGTCATCATGTTTATCTCATAGGAAAAAATGATTGATGTAAAATATGATCACAAAGCATTTTAATCTCTGTATACCCTGTTCTTTTTGAGCAACTTCTTTGACTTACAAATGTTTAAATGGAGGCTATTTTTTCTTCAAAATTAACTGTCGAATGACAATGGAATTCCAGTCATCTGTATTTTAGCAAACCACTCTGAATTATCTCCATTGCAACTCTTCGGAGAGAAACATTAACCTTCAATTCTTATTTGAATGTCAATTTGACATTTGGCTATTTCATGGCACTTTAATCAAATCAAACCATTTCTGGTTAGCTTCAGAAGTTTCTAGCTAAGCTGCCTTTAGTTTTGCATAAAAATTATGTACAATAATTATGAGTACTAATTATGAGTTGACAATAATATGCCAATATATAACAAGATGTTATTTTTTCTTTAATTTAAAATTATACAATCATATAGTGACACATCATTATCTTAGTTTACGTAGATTTATTATTTAGTTTCCTTCCAAAGTTTTACACAAATTTCTCGTACTACTTTTTTAAGTATTGTCATGTTACCTAGACATCAGTTCTAGTCTTCTAAACGTGTACAAAGGAAAATTTGAAGCTAGCATCATTTATCCCCTTATTTTCACTAAAAATAAAATATTTAGACTTCAAAAGTTAGTAAAATTGATAAAACATTAAAATTTTCAAATTCTTTTCTCATGCTTATAAAATTTTGATTTACCTAATATAGTAATTATAAGTTCGATCACTGTGTTTCAAGTTTATGGATGGGTCTCCGGTTAAAAAAATATAATAATAAATAACATACTTCTGATAATGTCGGTGGATATGCAACTTTGTCAAAAGATCTTGATTCAAGTAATTCCAGTTATTTTTATATGTACCTCGATATAGAGTTGCTTCATTAATTGTTTCACCCAAGTAGTATACTTTTCACAATACTAAGAATGATGTAATCTTAAGAATTGCAACAAATAAATCAACATGCCTCCGCAAAGAAAAATCTCATCCACAGTAATCAAATTTTCTAATAAAATCATGGTTCCAGTTGTTAACTTGACACTGACATATTCAACTTTTCCATCTTACAATATTAACTTTCTCCTGTTGTGTTGTAGTTAGGTGTTGCTCTTATTTCTATGTCACCGTCAACATTAAGTGTTTTATATAATTCCTGCCACTTAATTACCATTAAGAATGATATAATTTTTTATTTAAAGATGAAATATGAAGATGGATGAAAGTAGTGCAAATAAAAAAAAAATGCCTGATTTTCTTCATTTCTAAATTTTGATTGTTGCAGTTTCCATGTTTACTGCAGAAAACACTCTGTATGTTGCAGTAGCTACAAGGATGGTTCTATTTTTTCTTTTTAGCATGGTTTTGGTTCAAAATCTAGTCCCTCTCCATGGAATCTAAGTTTATATATTTGTTTTTAGTTTCCAAGGAGACGGAAAGCTGGCCCCATGACATTTAACTACTCCGCACTTTAATAAGACTTTGTATCCCTTAATTGTTCAATCATGAGTCTCAAGTCTTCGTCTTTTTTTCAAGTGGAAGAATAAAGTGCTACAGGCCAAGTTCTCTTTGCAGATGAGGCATGGAAAAACAAACTTATGGAAAATCTTAAGAACAGCTCTCCCTCTTTGGCGGTTTTCTGGTTTTTGGCATTCTTTCTTGCAAAGATCTCAATTGCAAGTGACACTGTAAGTCCAAAACAGTCCATCAATGGCAGCCAGACAATAGTTTCATCGGGGAAGAAATTTGAACTAGGTTTCTTCACTCCTGGCAATGCCAATGATCAATATCTAGGAATATGGTACAAGAATATTCCGGTTAAGACTGTTGTTTGGGTTGCAAACAGAAACAAACCCCTTAGAAATTCTTCTGGCATTTTAACATTCGGCAAAGATGGAATGCTGGTCATTCTCAACCAAGAAGGGGATGTTATTTGGTCCTCAAGTTCAACGCATACCGCAAAAAGTCCGGTTGCACAGCTCCTGGATACAGGAAATTTTGTTTTGAAAGATGCATCTGATAGCAAAGTTGAAAACTATGTGTGGCAGAGCTTTGATTACCCATCTGATACTTTGTTACCAGGCATGAAGCTTGGATGGAATTTGAAAACTGGCCTGAATCGATACTTGACATCCTGGAAAAGCTCAGATGATCCTTCATTTGGAAACTATTCTTATGGTTTAAATCGTGGTGGACTTCCTCAGTTTGTTCTAAGTAGAGGATCAACTGTGCTGTTCCGAAGTGGACCCTGGTGTAACACACAATTCAGTGGAGCTCCAGCTTTTATGGTAAACCCCATTTTAACACCAATGTTTATATTCAATGCTGATGAAGTGTATTATGCATTTGAAATCACAAAAAATGTCAGCTCAAGGTTTCTGTTAAGTCACTCTGGTGTAGTTCAGCACCTATCATGGAATGAACGGGTTGGTTGGTATCAATTGTTCACCGTTCAAGAAGACCGGTGTGACAATTATGGCTTGTGTGGTAGTTATGCCTATTGCAACACTGACAAATCTCCAAACTGTGAGTGTTTGAAGGGCTTTGTACCGAGATCATTGCAAGACTGGAAGATCTTCGACTGGTCAGGCGGGTGTGTTCGAAAGGATCCAAACATTTGCAGAGGAGACAGATTCTTGAAAATTACCGGACTGAAACTGCCAGATGCAATGCAATTTCGGGTGAATGTTAATATGACCATCAAAGACTGCAAGGCAGAATGCCTGAAGAACTGCTCTTGTGTGGCTTATGCACAACTGGGCAGCAGCAGCAGCAGCAGCGATGACAAGGAGTGTGTGACATGGTTTGGAGGCTTGATTGATATAAAACAAGTTGCAGAGAATGGACAAGATCTTAACATAAGAGTTGCAGCTTCTGAAGTAGGTGAGATTATTGTATATTTACCTCAAATGTTAAGTAGCACTTGAAATTATACTAATATCATCTCTCTTTTGGTCATCAGAATCTAATGCTGACACAAGTAAAAAACAAGGTAGTTTGGTTATTGTTGTTTCTATATCAGTGGCATCAGTAATGATCATCTTCTCTTCAATCAGTTGGTTCCTGATTTGGAAAAAGAAACAAATTGGAGGTATAAATATCACAGTTATAGACATTATGTGATACTTTTGATGAAATTTTGGTCTCTTGTTTTTCAACTCATTGATTAGTCCTTGTTCTGAAAAATAGGTAACCAGACAGACAATCCGATCAGCATTAGCATGTCTAAAGAGCAGGAGGATAATATTGATCTTCCTTTGGTGGAATTGGCCACTATTGAAGCTGCCACAAACTTCTTCTCTGATGCCAATAAAATTGGAAGAGGAGGATTTGGCCCTGTATATAAGGTAAATTTTCATTAGCATAATGGCTTCAGAAGAACTTTCATTTACCTTCAAATGTAAGTTCTTACTGTTTCACTTCTAATTTTACTATCGCTGTGTAGGGAGAGCTGCAATCTGGACAAGAAATAGCAGTAAAGAGGCTAGCAGAGAATTCAGGACAGGGTCTTAAAGAGTTCAAGAATGAAGTGATTTTGATCTCAAAACTCCAACATCGTAATCTGGTGAGGCTTCTTGGTTGTTGCATCCAACAAGAAGAAAGAATGTTGATCTATGAGTATATGCCAAATGGAAGTTTGGATTCCTTCATCTTTGGTTTGCATCTTAACTCTTTATAAAACTTGTTGCATTAGTTAACACTTCTTATTTTTCATTTACTTTGACAAACGGGATTTATATTCAATCAAGCTCTTAGTCCAAAGTTTATGTCACTGAGGCAGATGAATCAAGGCGTCATTTACTGAACTGGCAAAAGAGAGTTGACATTACTGTGGGGATAGCCCGAGGCCTTCTTTATCTTCATAGAGATTCAAGGCTTAGAATAATACACAGAGACCTTAAAGCAAGCAATGTTCTACTAGACCATGAGATGAATCCCAAAATTTCAGACTTTGGAATGGCAAGAATGTTTGGGGCAGATCAAACTGAAGCAAATACAACCAGGGTAGTTGGAACCTAGTAAGTGTATATAAGTAACAACAAAACTATGTGTATACATTTTTACTGATAACATATTATTTGTATACCTAATTGTATACTTCAAAGCACATGCACATGCTAGTTGTTTCCGATATTTATAGCTTTCAACTCAGCCTCTCAAACATCACTTTAATGATATTATGGATGCAGTGGTTATATGCCCCCAGAGTATGCAATAGATGGACATTTTTCGTTAAAATCTGATGTCTTCAGCTTCGGAGTGATACTATTGGAGACTGTGAGTGGCAAAAAGAACCGGGGATTTTTCCATTCTGATCACAAACTCAACCTTCTGGGACATGTAAGTAACAGTTCATTAATTTTGCTAAGTTGGGTATTCTGCATTATGATACATTGATTGAACTGGTTATAGGCATGGAAATTATGGAGTGAAGGCAGGGCCCTGGAGCTGGTGGATGAAGTGGTACAAAAAGAAGTTCCTGATTCGGAAGGATTAAGATGTATACAAGTGGGGCTTTTATGCGTCCAACAGCGGCCAGAAGATAGGCCAATAATGCCGTCTGTGCTGTTGATGTTGGATAGCGAGACTGTGTCGTTGCCTAAACCAGGAAGGCCTGGATTTTATGCGGAAAGGTCTTTGTCAGAGACAGATACATCGTCTCTTGGAAAACTGGTTTCCAATGAGATGACTGTTACATTTTTAGAAGGTCGTTAATTTTGCTACCTACTTTCATTTCTTGTAATTTGAGTTGGAACTTTATGAACATATTCTCCTGTAAGTAGCTGATATTGTGCTTATTGTTTAAGATGCAACCATTTTTAAATTAAGATTATCGTCAATAATAAGGTGTTGAATCTCATAAAATTATAATTAAAACTATAATACTCAGTATCATTTGAACAATTTTACGAGTTGTCAACAATGTTTAATCCTCAAAGTGATATATTCATTAAAACGTGGAAGAGTTTTCATTTAGTAATTATACATTCTTTAGTTTTTTAAACACAAAGTTAATTTTTTAAAAATACATTTCTAATAAAAAATTCAATGCACCAAAATGTGATTAAATTTATTCAATCGACATTTATTTTTTATTAGGTTTAGGATGAACAATAATTTAGAAAGTTCATCTATTTAAATATGATATTTTTTTTGAAAACCATAAATTAAAGGTCTTTATTATTATTTTTATTATTTTGTTTAAGTTTTAATAATATATCATTTTCCCTGTGTATAAGAAAATTAATAATGATGCACCAGAAATCTCTATATAATATAGTGTATAAGGTTTTTGTTATAAACAGTCCAACAGATATTGTCCGCTTTGGGCTTCAGACCCGTACGGTTTTGTTCCTAAAACGCGTCTGTTGAGTTAAGGGCTTCTGGCCCTTGTCTATATACACGCTCAGTGGACTGCACAGGAGTGATGTGAGACTTCAGGTCACAACACACCCCCCATCGCGAATCGTGCTGATAACGTGTTATAAACAACCCAACAGATATTGTCCGTTTTGGACTTTAGGTCCGTACGGTTTTGTTCCTAAAACGCGTTTGTTGAGTTAAGGGCTTCTAGCCCCTGCTTATATACACGCTCAGTGGACTGCATGGGAGCGATGTGGGACTTCAAGTCACAACACACCCCTCCATCGTGAATCGTGCTGATAACGTGTTATAAACAACCCAACAGATATTGTTCGCTTTGGGCTTTAGGCTCGCACGGTTTTGTTCCTAAAACGCGTCTGTTGAGTTAAGGGCTTCTGGCCCCTGCCTATACACACACTCAGTGGACTGTATGGGAGCGATGTGAGACTTCAGGTCACAACAGTTTTAAAATTATTATGATTATCTAATATTTAATAATATTAATTTGTTATAACATTTATTAAGATTTTAAGATGTAATTGTGTTGACCCGTTTAGTCTCAAATATATTTAAATAACTCAGAGTAAATAATTTCTTTGGGAGATTGATTTAAGGGCAAAAGGTTTATTCCCACCCAAGGTTTAGTGTAAATGGAAACTCACATCCACTAATTTTTTAAAATTTAAATATCATCCGTTTGTGAAATTTTACTGTTACTGTTAGAGATAAAATCATCATCTAGCTAAAAATATTTAAAAAATTGAAATTTTATCATATTTCTCTTTAGTTTAAAAATCTAACAATTTTTTCTATCTAAAATTTGAAAAATAACCATTTTCCCCCTGGGCTTTTTTCATCATCTCTCTGATAACCATTTGCCATCTCCAACCTTCAACTCTTTCCCTCCCAGTCACTCTCTTTTTCCTTTCCGACCGTACTTATCTTAGACGAAGATCGTTCGTCTTTATCTTCGACAAAGATACTCAGAGAGGGAAGGGAGAGTGATTAGGAGAGAGAAAGTCGATAGTTAGAGATGGCGAATGGTTTTGGACATAAAGATCTGGAAATTGAGGTAGAATAGGGATGAATCTAAAATTTTTTGGAAAGTTAAGAAGCAGTTATATATGAGAAAAAAATAACAGTTTGTAATTCTAGATTTAAGGGGGAAAGTTATTTTTTAAACCTAAAAAATATAAGATTATATGACAAAAATTTAAAACTTAATAATAATCATAAAATATGAATTTAAATAAAATTTTTAAATAATAATTTTACTTTTAATAGTAACAATAAAATTTAACAAGTGAATAAGTATTTATATTTTTAAAAATTAACAAATATAAATTTGGAGTGAGAATAAGTCTTTTGTCTTGTTCAAATACAATTTTAAAACATTTTATTGATTTAACAAGTGATTATTTTAATAGTCGCCATCGGGTGTTGTTGGCACATCAAAACTGCTTGTTCATCAATGGGGGCCCTTTAAGAGGTCAAAGACAACAAGTGGAAGACAGTGTACGCAAGTATGTTGTGAGAAGTCTACTCAATTTGTTTCATTCGACATCAATTATTACTTAGAGAATTGTTCATGCGACAATAATTCACTAATTATTTAATTTCCAGTTCAATTAATAATAATTTTTACCGTTTTCTTTTTTTTTTAAATAACACACATCCATAAATTTTATATCAATAAATTATAAAAAAAAAAAAGTTAGATATGTGTGTATATTTTATACTGTTTGATAATACTAATATATAAATAGTTAAATAGTTTATAAATTTTTAAATTATTAATATGTGTTTTAAATTATAAAATCTAAAAATAAAATCATGATACACGGTATATTTAAAATAAAAAATATTTTCATGATAAATCGGTCTATTAAATAAGGAATGTTACGTTAATTATTTAATATTGAACCGAAATTGTGGAATGTGGATTTTTATGTCATGAGTTTTATGAAAGTTCAATCGGAAATGTGGAATGTGGACTTTTATGTCATGAGTTCTGTGAAAGGAGACATTTATGACCAGTAAAAACACACTTCGAATGTAAAGAAGACCTCACTTTGAACGTAAAACTTTTTATTTACCTCACTTTTCCCTTGCCAATTTTTCCACAACTCTCTTATTTTTGTGGGGTTGTAATTTCTTGATCCATACATTTGGTTTAATTTAACATACTTAAAGATATTTAAGTGAAAAATATCTTCTTTTATTATTAACAAACCTTACCAATTTTTCTACAACTCTCTTACATTTGCGTTGGCATAATTTCTCGATCCATCATTTGATTTAATCTAATATATTTAAGTGTATAAAAGTGAAAAATGTTTTTATTTATTATTAACAACAAAAAAGTATTTAAGTGAAAAATATCTTTATTTATTAACATAAAAAAATATCGTTAATTCACTATTAAGAAATTATCTAACTTTAATAGTTAATTTACTAATCGTTTTGTTTTTTAATTTTATAAGTTAAAATATATTTTAATAGTTTAATAAGTTCACATATTATTTAATCAGTTTCATATTCTTATTTTTAAATTATGTAAGATATACATATATATTTAATATATTTTTTAAATTTTATTGATGTAAGATTCACTTAAAGATGTCATAATTATTATATGATCAAATAATTTTAAATTAAAAAATACTCAATTATATAATAATATATCATTATAAGGGTTGATAAAATAACAAAACTCTTTAACCCTCAAATTTGGATAATAAAAGAATATTCAATATTGTATGCAAATCTAGGAAGTGGACCTGGCAAGAAATTCTGACGTCAATCCAGCAAAGAGGCTAAAAGCTGTATATTTATAATGCTGCCTTTTTCACATTTGCTCTTCACATATCTGAGCTTCACGATCACTAAACTTGATGATAAGGAAAAGGTAGCCCACTCATTAATATAACAACTACTCCAAAATAAAATCTTTCAGAAACCAGATTGCGTCCATCAAATGAATCAAAATCGTCGACACGAGAAGCATCAAGCCAATTGGTGAATGATGGCTACGGTAAGACGCTTACTGAAAACTTTCCTTGTCTTCCACCTTCTGCATCTTTCGACTTCCATTGACACTATATCATCAACCCAATTCATTAAAGATGGCGATTTAATTATCTCTAGAGGCAAAATCTTCGCTCTTGGATTCTTCAGCCCTGGAAACTCCGTTAAACGCTATGTTGGAATTTGGTATTTCCAAGTTTCGGAACCGACGATTGTGTGGGTGGCAAACAGAGACAGTCCTGTCAACGATTCATCCGGGATCCTCTCAATCGACACTGACGGAAACCTCGCCCTGTTTGAAAGCAACCAAACTGTTCCTCTCTGGACCACCAACATTTCCGTCGTCCCCGAGAAGAACGCCGTAGCTCAGCTCTTGGATTCCGGAAATCTTGTTCTTCTTCAAAACGATACCGGCAAGTTACTATGGCAAAGCTTTGATTGTCCTACACATACTCTTTTACCATTTATGAAACTCGGGCTAAACCGACGAACGGGTCTGAATCGTGAGTTAATTGCTTGGAAATCCGCCGATGACCCTGGAACGGGGAAATTCTCTTACAGAATTGACCCGACTGGGTTTCCTCAATTGACTTTATACAAGGGTACAACGAAATGGTGGAGATCCGGGTCATGGACGGGTCAAAGATGGAGCGGCGTACCCGAAATGACTAGTAATTACATCTTCAACGTCACGTTTATTAATAATCAAGATGAAATCTCCATTGTTTACGGAGTAACTAAACCTGTCACTACGAGGCTGATGGTAAATGAGTCAGGCTTTGTTCAACGCTTCACCTGGAGTAATTCGGATCATAGATGGATCGGGTTCTGGTCCGCCCCGAAGGAGCAGTGTGATTATTATGATCATTGCGGGGCAAATAGTAATTGTGACCCATATCATGCAGATAAGTTTGAGTGCACATGCCTACCCGGATTCGAACCGAATAGTCTGGACGAATGGTACTTGAGAGATACATCGGGTGGGTGCAAGAGAAAGAGAGATATGTCGATGTGTCAAAAGGGAGAGGGTTTCGTAAAAGTGGCACATGTGAAGATACCGGATACGAATATAACACGTGTGGAAATGAGTTTGGATTTAAAAGCGTGTGAAAGGGAATGCTTGAGGAATTGTTCTTGTTTGAGTTACTCAAGTGCTTATGGTGAGAGTAAGGGAGGGATTGGATGCTTGATGTACCATGGAGATTTGATTGATACAAGAAGTTACACGAATGCTGCTGGTCAGGATTTATATTTGAGAGTTGATGCTGCGGAATTAGGTATTTGTCTATTTTCAACTAACTTATTTATTATTATTATTTGGCCAAAGAACTATTTCCCACCTAAATTTTAGTCACCCACTTATTGACTAACTTCTATTAAAGATAAGGATAAAATTTTTATTTTACTACTAAACCCTAAAAATTTATATCATTTTTCTCTTTTAGTTTTAGAAAATTAACAATTTATCCTATGATTAAACTTTCAAAAATTGATTTCCCCCTTAAGGTTTCAATTTTTCAAACAACTTCTCCCTCTTTGGCAACCTGCACCCTCCAGTCATCTCTCTTCTTTCTTTTGGTCTCTATCTTGTCGAAGAAGATGAAACTTCATCTAAATGAAGACAAATTGTCTAGACGAATCGTCGAAAATGAGAAATCGCCTTAGTTGAGCGACAATATGATCGAATCTTTGAACTATGATGAGACTGAAGTGATGATGGGACCGAATCAACAATGAGACTTGATCTTCGAGTGATGAAGATGACGAGACTAGATCTTTGAGCGACAAAGATGAGTTTGTTTAGATGAAGTTTCCTCTTCTCCAATGAGAATGAGACCGAAAGAAAGGAGAGAGACGAGTGGAGGTTGTCAGTTGTCAGTTGTCAGTTGCCAAAGAGGGAGAGATTGCTTGAAAATTGAAATCCTAAGGGGAAAATGCAAGTTTCCAAATCTTAGGTGAAATTTGGTTATTTTCATTTTAACTGTATATACTGAAAGATATTTTTGTTGTTTCACTTTGTAAGGATAAATATGTTATTTTAACCTTACCCTAATAGATATCAACCACATTTATGACTCATGAATGGGACTTTAGGGTTTTGAATTGGAGTGGGTGAAATTTTAGGATTAAACTAAACTTAGGTGGGAAATAGTCCTTTGGCCCTTATTATTTATTCTTGCACAAAAATGATTTTTTATCAATAAAATTATATATATCTATTATAAGTATACAAATAAATACATACTTAATATATATTATCATATGATTAGATGATTTTAAATTAAAAATAAAAAAATTTTATTCATATAATGACATATAAAAGTGTGTATATATTTATATATTCAAAATGTGTATACATAATATTATATTTTTTATTCATTATAAATACTAACTTGCCAAGTGACACCAGGATGTTTTATTTTCTCCTTAGTTTAAACAATACAAGCAGTCCGAATGCAATGGAAATTTCACATTTTTACATCCCTTGTTTACTTCACGAAGCAGAAATTACGTAGGATGTTTTTACTACTGTTTTTGGCTGATGTAGGTAGTAATAACATCCAATGAAATAGAAGTTAATTTTAAAAATCATCTCTCATAATGGTGATAATTAATAAATAATTATAGGTGTTTATTTATGAATTATGATTACATGAGTGATTTAGGCAAAATAACATTATTTTATCAATGTGCCACAAAATTCGACCATTAATTTGAATCATGAATTCAAATTACCAATTCAAATCATGAACTTAAGCGGAATTATTTTTTTTTTAAGTCATACTTAAGTCACCATTAATTTTGGCTCAACAAACTCAAATTGGATCATATTTCATTCTAATCAAACTCAAACGAGTGGATATTCAGGTTCAGTTCAATTCAAATCTACCTTTAATCCCCGTACTCGTATTTCTTGTTGTGCAATTTATAAAAGCACAAGCATTATTTTATTTTATTTTTTCATGTTGGGAGCTATGTAAAAGATTAAAAATTTAGATCAATCGAAATTTCCTACTAGATAAGATGCCATATATAGACTGAATCCAGATAAAAGAGTTCATCCCATTGCATGCCCTGATGCATTCATTCCAGCAATCTTAAATTTAAAATGTCTTGAATTTTTTTTTCTTCTGCTTAGCTTTGTATACGAAGAAAGGTTCACTCAGTAAGAAGACCATCTTGGCCATTGTCCTAGTCATTTCCGTTGCAACAATTCTCTTGGTAGCATTTGTTTTTTGGTTATTCAGAAGAAGAAGAAGAGCAGGTAATAAATCAAACTTCTTCAGCGTTTTCCTTGTTCTTCATTCTACCATATCTCTAGTTTTGAAAAATTTTGGTTAACATTATTTGCCCACGTCTTGTATGTCAGAGAAAGCAGGTGATGGCAAGAACATCGAATTTAACTTTACCTCAAGCTTAACACAGTTCGAAGACTCCATGAATGTGAATGAGCCAGATGGAAATAGAAGAGATTTTGATTTACCAATGTTTCAGCTGAGCACCATCGTCGAAGCCACAAATAATTTCTCTGTTGATAGAAAACTCGGAGAAGGTGGCTTTGGCTCTGTTTATAAGGTAACTGATTTGTATCACATTAATTTCTTTTTGTACAAAAAGTTCTGTTTTATGTTACACTCAAACTTAAACCCTAAATCCAATTGAAAGTGAAATGTTAGAACCATATATGATTGCAGGGTATACTTCAAAATGGAAAAGAAATAGCGATTAAAAGACTATCTAAATATTCGGGACAGGGAATAGAACAATTCAAGAATGAAGTTCTACTTATTGCAAGACTCCAACACAGAAATCTTGTAAGCATTTTAGGTTGTTGCATTGAAGGAGAAGAGAAAATGTTAGTCTATGAGTATTTGCCAAACAAAAGCTTGGACGCTTTCATTTTCGGTAAGTTAATTTCTCTTAAATCGTAGGAGTTTATTTCATTTTTTCATCATTAAACAAAATGACTCATAATATGGATTCAGATGAAACAAAAAGGGCAGGCTTGGATTGGAGTAAACGATTTGAAATCATTTTTGGGATTGTTCGGGGAATCTTATATTTGCATCAAGACTCGAGATTAAGAATTATTCATCGAGATTTAAAAGCCAGTAATGTTCTCATAGATGCTACATTGAACCCCAAAATTTCTGATTTTGGAATGGCTAGAATTTTTGGAGGAGACCAAATTGAAGCAAATACTAATCGTGTGGTTGGAACATAGTAAGTTCTCACCTAAAAGCCTTAAACCCTAAACTTCAAGTCCATATGATTTTGATTACGTTTCTCTCTTATACAGTGGTTATATGTCACCTGAATATGCAATGGAAGGACAATTTTCGGTAAAATCAGATGTTTATAGTTTTGGAGTTTTACTATTGGAAATCATCACAGGCAGAAAGAATAGTGGGTTTTATCTGGAAGATGCAGCCTCTTCAAACTTGGTTGGACATGTAAGCAAGCCAATATTCCATAAACCTGACCTTAATTTGTAAATTTTGTAACTCATTCGTTTTGATTAACGTGTTAGATTTGGGATCTATGGAGAGAAGGAAGGAGCTTGGAGATGGTTGATGAATTATTAGGAGAATCATACAGTACACAGGAAGCCTTGAGATGCATCCAAATTGGTCTTCTGTGCGTGCAAGAACAGCCAGCAGATCGACCAACAATGGCAATGGTTGCCTCCATGTTGGGCAACGATAAAGATCTTCCTGATCCAAAACGACCTGCATTCATTGCAAAAAGAGTCACCAATACTGATGAGAGCAGTGGAGGAATCAGCTCTGTAAATGAAGTCACAATCTCTATTGTTCGTGGTCGCTAGAACTTCAGGCTCTATCTCAATCTGTATGTAGAAGTGCCTCAAAACACGATGTATCTCTTTGAATTAGCGGTCACTAATTTATTGTAATTTTAGAAGGAAGATTAATAAAACTAATAGAATATTAAATATTATAAAGAAAAAGTTTGAGTTTAAATCTCTTTCACGTTTGTAAAACTTTCTAATCAATTACAAACGTTATTTTAGTAATTTAATTAATTTAATTAATATGTTTAAATTTGGTTGTAGTAATGTACAATATTTAATATCGTTTGTAAAAAGTTTGATGTTGTTCTACCATGTCAATTTTACCTTATATTGCATATAATTAATAATAAAATTATATATACATAATTTTAAGTATCTAATTAAGCATTTAGGTTATGTGTTATCATATGATTTTGTGATTTTGAATTAAAATAAATAATATTTAATTACATAATAATATATTATTTAAATACTTAATTAAATATTTAAAACTAATTGCATGTGATATTATTCTATAACTAAATATATGTATAATATTATATAGTATAAGGCATAATTCTATTATCTAACCTTCAAAATAAAATTATAAAGAGTAATACTCCAAAACGAGATTGTGTGTGACGCATATAACCTATCTAAACAATATAAAATTTTATATATTAAAAAAATTAGGCAGAGATGTTGTCTGGCTTTCCACCTGGTCTTTTGCTAGAATCCTTATCAATTCATAAGTGAAGCGTTAATTGCGAGTGTTAAAATGGGCAGCAATTTGCAAACCATTGAGATGGTTTTCAACTTTTTAGACGAATAATATTACGTGTATATACATATTTTTATATAATTTAAATATATAAATTATATTATCATATAATTATTTATAAATAATAAAAATTTTAAAAAAATATTATAAGTGGTGCTTTTCCAGCACATGAGAGAAAAAATATTATAGGGAATGCATTAAATGAAGATGGACACTGGAACGAGAGCAGTGGACTTTGCACTCAACATGTATTGTCAAGCAGGAAAATTTCCCTATACACCTTTCTCTCCTTTTAATAAAGAGATAACGCATTCCTTTCAGTCAGTTTATTATATTTTATTATCTATAATCCTTCTGACTTTTCCAATTTTGACTTATTTACTAACATTTATAACAATTTTAAACATAAAAAATATTAAATTTTTTAAATTAATTGGACGTATAAACTTATAATATAGTAAATGCTCTAATGCTCACATTTGCTCTTCACACGTTTGAGCTTTACAATCACTTCACTCGATGAGGGAAAAGTATAACTACTCTTAATAAATGAAATCTTTCAGAAACCATATTACTTCCATCAAATGAACCAAAATCATCAAGCCAATCGGTGAATGATGACCACAGTAAGACGCTTACTGGAAACTTGCCTTGTCTTCCACCTCTTGCATCTGTCGACTTCCACTGACACTATATCATCGATCCAATTCATTAAAGATGGTGATATAATTATCTCCAGAGGCAAAACCTTCGCGCTTGGCTTCTTCAGTCCTGGAAACTCCATAAAACGCTATGTTGGAATTTGGTATTACCAGGTCTCGGAGCTGACGATTGTGTGGGTAGCAAATAGAGACAACCCTGTCAATGATTCATCCGGGGTCCTCTCAATCGACACAAATGGAAACCTTGCCCTGTTTGAAAACAACCAAACTGTTCCTCTCTGGAGCACCAACATTTCCGTTGTCGCCACGAAGAACACCGTAGCTCAGCTTTTGGATTCAGGAAATCTTATTCTTCTTCAAAATGATACCAGCAAGTTACTATGGCAAAGTTTTGATTACCCCACAGATACTTTTTGACCTTTTATGAAACTCGGGCTAAACCGACGAACGGGTCTGAATCGTGTGGTAACCGCTTGGAAATCCGCTGATGATCCTGGAACGGGGAACTTCTCTTACCGAATTGACCCGACTGGTTTTCCTCAATTGTCTTTGTACAAAGGCACAACGAAGTGGTGGAGAGCCGGGTCATGGACCGGGCAAAGATTGAGCGGCATGCCCGAAATGACTATTAATTACATCTTCAACACCACGTTTGTCAATAATCAAGATGAAATCTCCATTGTTTAAGGAGTAACTGAACCTGTCACTACGAGGTTGATAGTAAATGAATCAGGATTTATTCAACGCTTCACCTGGAGTAATTCGGATCAAGGATGGGTCCGGTACTGGTCCGCCCCGAAGGAGCTGTGTGATTATTATAAACATTGCGGGACAAATAGTAATTGCAACCCGTATCACGCGGATAAGTTCATGTGCACGTGCCTACCCGGGTTCGAACCGAATAGTCCGGATGATTGGATGAGAGATGTGTCAGGTGGGTGCAAGAGAAAACAAAATATGTCAACGTGTCAAAAGGGGGAGGGTTTCGTAAAGGTCGCAAGCGTGAAGATACCAGATACGAATATAACACGTGTGGATTTGAGTTTGGGTTTGAAAGCGTGTGAGAAGGAGTGCTTGAAGAATTGCTCATGTTTGGGTTACTCACGAGCGTATGGTGAGACCAAGGGAGGGATTGGGTGCTTGATGTACCATGGAGATTTTATTGATACAATAAGTTACACGAATGCCGGTCAAGACTTATTCTTGAGGGTTGATGCTGCGGAATTAGGTATTTGTATTCTTTCAACAAACTTATTTATTATTAGGCTAAAGAAATATTTCCCACCCAAGTTTTAATTTACTTTTAAAAACGTCTCAAAATAATTAAAAAAAACAAATACTCATCTGTAAATTAGTTTTTATTAGAAATAAAAATAAAATCATCATTTTATTATTAAACTAATAATTTTTTCTATGATAAAAACTTTGAAAAACTATAATTCTCCCTCTCTCCTTAAGATTTTAATTTTTCAGATGATTTACTAGTATCCAATAGTTTGACAAATTCAACTGTTAGTTGAGAAGAAGTGTCAATGAGGGATTTAATGGAGAAGCACCCTTCGTTGACTCGTCTAAAGGATGAAGCATCATCCAGATTCGTCGTCTATATATGGACGACTATGCATCATTCATAAACGTCAATGAAAGTCGCATTGAGCTATCAAATTCTGGTGGAGCATCTGAAAAATTGAAACTCTAAAAAAGAAAATTATAAGTTTTCAAAGTTTTATTATAAAAAAAAATGATTAGTTTTCTAAACTAATGAAAGTAAATTATATAAATTTTTAAGATTTTAAGTTCAATAATAAAATAACTATTTTATCTTTATTTTTAATAAAAAATTTCTAATTAAAATTTGATTATAAATAAATTAGAGTTTTAAATTACCATCGATATATTTTTAAGATTTAATTAAAACTTGGGTCAGAAATAGCCCTTTAGCCTTATTATTATTATTATTTTACTTGCAGCAAAACATACTTTTTATTCGTTATGAATGCCAAGCGACACCAAAATGTTTATTTTTTCCTTGGGCCAAAAGACTTACTTCCACCCACGATTTGTTAAAATCGTAAATTAGTATTAAAACCCAAACACTTATTAGCATACTATTTAAAATTATTATTTAATCATAATATATTAAAAAAATATTTTTTATATTTTTCCCACTGTCAGTTAGTTGCAAGGTTTCGTCTTGAACCCATCTGCTTCAATAGTCGAAATCCGATTGTGATTTTTCTTTCTTTGCCCCCAGATGATCTCTGAAAACCTATTTACTTCAGTCTAGCATTTTCATTAGAGATGAAGACAACATTCTTGTTAGGCTACCTTTTGCAACTGTTGTAGCTCCTCTGATTAGGATCTTTGTCGTCCGACCACCATCCCTCCATCCTCCACCATCGTTTCATTTTCACTACTCCATTTGCGCGTGGTAAAGTCTAGTTTTGTTCGAAATATATATTGAGCTTATAAGTGTAAAAATTGAAACTCATGTTACATAAAACCAATTGACTTGTGTTAAAGTTCAATTCACACACTTATATACCACTCTTTTATGTTATATTCATTAGATGTGTGACTCTTTTTCTTTCCTTTTATTTGAGTCTCCAACACCCCTGCTTAAGTGTAAACATCTAGACTGTTAAACCTGTCGTTTGGCTCAGTCGGTTTTTGGTTGGGTGCATTGTCACTTGTATCCAGGAATATTTAGACTATTAAACCTGTCGTTTGAGTCGTGTTTTGATACCATGAACAGTGGATTGAGTCAAGATTGGGACTTAGCTAGGTTGAGGTTTGGGAAAATTTTCTGAAAAACAGTAGAGGAAATACGAAAAGAGAAAAAAAAAATACCTGAAAATTCCTTTTCTGCCTCTTTTTGGTTAATTGAACTCTTTTGTTTAGTTACAACACATATATATTCACAAGTACAATAGAAACACGTGTATATAAAGTGAACACACTTTTTGTCTAAGATTACTATTCTACCCATTAACAGTTGTACTAACATCGCCCCTTAAATTGAGCAATCTTTCAATTCTGCCACAACTTCAACTCACACTTTTAGCAACATATCTAACCATACCAACAAATGGTTCTTCACCTTTGCACAATTATCTTTGAGTAACTTCAATAGTTACCTACTTCACCATATCAATATTTGAACATCTGATGTAGTAATTAAGGCAGACAAAATTCAACAACCCAAAATTCAACAATGGCTGGCTAAATCCATAATGACTAAAATACTCAATAACAGTAGCTTTTAAATCACTGATGCATTACCCAAATATTAACAACTTCAACTGAGCATAGAAATAATTGAAACAATTACTGTTAAACAGTAAACATCACCTACTGAACATCACGTTCTGAAATGTCAGTGCTCCAGTAATTACACCACACATCTCCTTCTGAACAATTGATGTAATAACCAAATAGTAACAAAAATATAAATTGACAACTGTCTCAATGCTTACCACAACTGTCAAAACTCTCCCAATGCAATACCTTATTCAACTGCTAATACCAATAACCACATATGTTGTTATAATACAGATCTTCATACTATCAACCTTGTAGTAAGTGGTCTATAATGAGTTCAAGATTTATTGTCCAATCTCAAATAACAATAGTTTTCTAGCTTTATTTTCCTTCAGCTTTTGGTGTTCCCAGAGTATTATTATTACTCACAGTGGTATTTAAAGACAGAGTCTTATTGGACAATGATATAAAGTGCTCTAGACTGCACAAATTCAGAGCATCCCTCAAAGTTGTAAACTGTTCAGCTGCTAGAGGTTTTGTTAAGACATCTGCCTTTTGAAATTCAGTTGGAACATACTGAATGACAAGTTGCTTTCCTGTGACCTGATCCCTGATAAAATGGGCATCAATCTCAATATGTTTTGTTCAGGAATGATAAACAAGATTAGAGGCTAATGAACTTGCACTTTGGTTGTCACACCACACAACAAAAGGTGCAGAGAATTGCAGGCCCAACTCAGTGAATAGACTTCTTACCTATGCTATCTTAATGGTTGTTTGAGAGAGAGCCCTATACTCAGCCTCACTAGAGGATAGTGCCACCACATTCTATTTTTTTAGAATTCCATTGAATAAGATTTGGACCAAGGAAGAGACAATATCCAATGGTTGTTCTCCTATCATAGAGGTTGTTTGCCCAGTCAGCATCAGAAAAATAATTTAGCTGTAGCATGTTTCTTGGAATGAATTGTAAACCAAAACTCATAGTCCCTTTTATGTACCTAAGTACCCTCTTGTAGGCCTGCCAGTAAGTGTGGGTTTTTGCAAGAACTGACTAAGTTTGTTAACTGAAAAAGCAATGTCAGGTCTAGACAAAGTCAAATACTGCAGGACACCTACTATACTTCTATGTAAAGAGGGATCATCAAAGGCGTAACTGTCATCTAAAATCAGTCTAGAACCAGTTACAAATAGGGTTGTACAAGGTTTAGCATCAGCCGTTTTGGCTCTTGTCAACAGATCTTGAGCATATTTGGTTTGATTTAAGTGTAAACCAATGGTAGACCTTGTAACTTCAAATCCCAAAAAGTAATGCAGTCAACCCAATACTTTGAGAGCAAACTTTTCATTCAAGTGTTGAACTAAACACTTTACCAAATCACTATCACTTCCAGTTAGTAGTATATCACCAACATATACTAACACATAAATCACCTTGCCTTATTTGTTATATAAGAACAAACTTATGTCTATTACTGCACTTGTGAAACCCCAATCAACCAAGACAGTTTTCAACTTATCAAACTAGGCTCTAGGAGCCTGTTTTAATCTATATAAAGCTTTATTCAATTTACACACCAATCTCTTGCCTCTGCAGTCAATTGTAAAACCCTCAGGTTGATGCATATACACTTGCTCCTCTAAGTCACCATTTGAAAATGCATTATTTATGTTTATCTATTGAATATCCCAACCATAATGCATAGCTAAGCATAAAATTATTCTGATGGTGGCAGCCTTAACAACAGGGCTAAATGTCTCAAAGTAATCGACACCAGCAGTTTGTTAAAAGCCCTTGACAACAAGTCTAGCTTTGTACCTCTGAACACTACCATCTGGATTATATTTAATCCTAAAAACCCACTTACAACCCAATAGTTGCATATTAGCTATATGGGGCACCAGAGTCCATATGTTATTGGCCATTGAAGCATCATATTCAACTTTCATGGTAGTTTTCCACTCAGGATTTGATAATGCATCAAAAGCATTGGTAGGTTCTATGTGAACATAAGACTCAAGACTGGATGTTCTAGTAGAGGAGAAAATTGTTGGCTTGAATGAATTTAGGATGGCATAGTTTGGAGGTCTAAGTGTGCTTGTTTTGGTTCTTGACAACATATGATGTTGATTAGCCAAGGAAGGTGATGTTATTGTGGTTTCAATTTGTTGGTTCAAAGGTAAATTAGAAAAAGTGTTTAGGGTAGTATTATTGTGACTAGAAGAGGAAGGTTCAGATGGTTCAATGTTTTGTAAAGAGTTTGAAATGGAAGTAATTGGTTCAGACTCATGTGTAGCAAAAATATCATGTGCAATTGAAGAATCATACTGCATATGAGATATGTCAAGACTAGACACTGAACGCAATTTTGTAGTGCAGGATTTTATGTTGGCAGTAGGTTTAGATTTTGGTTCAGGAAGCTGTCAGCTTGTTCTATCTAACTCTAAAATGTTTATAGGTTGAGTAGTAGATTTCTTTACAAAATTATGATCACTTAGGAAAGGAAAGTTAGTTTCAAGATACTTCGAAGCTGGAACAATGTGCAACCTACCATTTGAATCAAGGCATTTATATCCTTTGTGAAGTAAGCGGTAACCAAGAAAGATGCACTTATTTGAGTGGTGAGAAAATTTATGAGAATTATATGGTCTGAGATATGGGTAAACTGCACAGCCAAAGACTTTCAATTTAGAATAGTCAGGTTGTTTTCCAAATAATTTGTAAAAGGGAGAGTCAAAGTTCAAAACTGATGAGGGCAGCCTATTGATAAGATAAACAGCGGTCTAAAAGGCATGCCACCGGAATTTCAGAGGAAGGTTTGTCTGTGCTAGCAAAGTTAGACTGTTTCCACAATGTGTCTATGTTTCCTCTTAGGGTTGCCATTTTGTTGATGAACATATGGACATGGGTGTCTAAATGCAATGCCTAGGCTGTTAAGTAATGGAACTAAGCTTTTGTATTCCCTCCCCTCCCCCCTCCCCCCCCCCCAATCTGATTGCAAACATTTGATTTTTGTATCAAATTGTCTTTCAATAAACTTGCAAAAGAATTGAAAAACAAATATTTTTTTAGATTTAGCTTTGAGATGGAATATTCGTGTGAATATACTAAAATCATCAATAAAATGCACATAGTACTTACAACCTTCAAATGTGGATATAGGGGAAGGACCTCATAGGTTAGAATGAATCAATTCTAAAGGTTTGTTTGTTTTTGAATTAGACTTGAGAAAAGACGATTGACTTAGTTTTCTGAGTTGGCATGCATGACAAAATAAAGCAACATCATGAGAATTAAAACTGTTATTCATAGATTTTAACACTTATACAAGAACTTTATTGTTTGGATGACCCAACCTAAAATGCCACAAATCTATATCTGTTTTAGAAACAACAAAAGACTTAAATGCACTATCTTTATTTCCTAAATGTAGACTGTCAGAGAGAGGAAAATCATTTAACATGGAAGTAACAAAACTATTCTTAGCGTCATCACAGTTGGATATAACACTAATTTCTTGAAACTAAAGAAGATCATGTTTTTGGTCAGGATCACAAGAAGAAGTTGAACAGATTTGAGTAGAAGGCATTGGCTTGACTCTATGAGTGAATTGGGAAGTTGTGCAGTTAGGAATGTGGAGTTGATATAGTCCATCTCTAAGGTGTCCTTGCAACAAAATTGCTTGAGTGCGTTTGTCCTTAATAACACAATTGTCAACATAAAATTTAACAACAACATGATTATCTTTGGTAATTTTAGAGATACTTAGTAAATTTCTGGTTATACGAGGCACACACAAGATTTTTTTAGATGAATGGCTTTAGAATGAAAATTATTGGGAACTAGAACATGACTAATATGAGTTATGTTCAGAGACTCACCGTTGCCAACTTAAAGCTGATCATTTCCCTTGTAGTTGGTTTTAATAGTCAGCTGAGAAAGGTTAGGTGTAACATGATCAGTGGCATATGAATCCATGTACCAAACATAATCTTGAGCAGTTGGATAGGTGGCTATTGAAGTTGGTTGTGTAATCTGTGCAGTGTATTGAGTAATGTAGGCTTGGGGACTATTGTTAGATGGGTGAGATTGATTTGTAGACAGGGTATTTGTATAAGATTTGCTAGGTTGTGATGGATGAGGTAGTAGTGGTGAGGTGTTTTGTTATGGTAAAGAGGGTGATATGGGTGTGTTAGGATAATAATATCCTGGGAAGTGAGAATTTGTAAGTGTAGGTTGAGTTGGAAGAGGATTAAAAGCTTGTTTAAACTCCGTGGCTGTTGGAAAATAGCCAAATGCACAGTATAAAATTGGGGTATAATAGATAGATTGTTATAGGTAGTGTTATACCTGTAGTAACACTGCACAATAGTATGCCCAACTTTATTGCAAAGTTGGCAAACTACTCGGCCTTTACCAGAAAATCTCCCTCTACCTTTCCCTATAGTTGAGACTTGTGGATAACCACCATGATAGCCAAATTAATAGGAATGGTTTACGGGATTCTAAGACTTCGGTTGAGGTGCTGGTCTAGGTTGGCTCTGTGGTACTAAGAATGTAGGCTCACTATAGTATTGCTCATAAGTTGGATCAATAGTAAACTGACTAAGCTGTCTATGAGAGTAAGCACTCACACCTACATTTTGAGGTTTAACTAAACTGGCAGTGTTGACATACCCATTATGAAAGTCTAAGGAAACTATAGAACTCAAAACCAAATTGGCTTTATTTAGTCTCATCTCATGCTTTTGTAGGATATACAAATCATCTTGTAGATAAAGCATCTCATGCTCTGATACTATGTCGGAAATAAATATTGGGTTTTTAAGTGTAAAGATTGAAACTCATGTTACACAAAACTAATTGGCTTGTATTAAAGTCCAATTCACAAACTTATATACCACTTTCTTATGTTTTATTCATTAGATGTAAGACTCTTTTTCTTTCCTTTTATTTGAGTCTCCAACAAGTTTTATAGCTCTATTTGTTTGGTTTTTTTATTTGTTTGGTTGTGGGTTAAAGTTTGCTTGAATTAATTTATGGGTTTGGAGTTGTTTGTTGATATACGGGAGTTTGGTTTTGGATGTTGTGGTGATTGATTCTGGCTTTTGAACGCACACTTCTCGTTTGTTGTACTGCTTGTGAAGCTACCTACCAAGTGTTTGTGGTGATTATTTTTTTTATTAACTGGGGCATCTGTATTTGTTGGATGGTAAATAAGAAATATAGTGATTAGATTCATAATCACTATATTAGGCAAGATAAAGTTTATAAGTGTGACAGAGATTCAAATTCAAACTTTTTTACTTTAAAAATTCTAATGTTTTGCCAATTTTGCTAATGCGTAAAGTGAGTGTTTGGTGATTTGCTTGTGAAGCTTGCTCATGGCAACCTCAATGCCTGATTTATCCACCACTTCCAAGCCAGTCGCTGCAACCACCATACCTACCATAGCTTATGCTTCCAAACCACTTGAGACGTCCACCAAACCTCTAGAAATTTGATGCAAAACTAGAGAGAAAGATGAACAGTAATCGGACGGAACAATAGCATTGTCGAGTAACGACCAGAGACAGACGAACAGGTCGGGCAGATGAAACCAACGTCCGTCTAGATTTGAGATAATTTTCAGAAAACCCCATAGATAAGTTTTCAAAACTTTAAAAAGAAAAATTATTAATTTTTTAATATAGATAAATAAAAAAATTTATTTATTTTAATATTATTAATTAAATAATATATTTATTTTTAAAATTAATTAATTTTATTAATTTTAATTATTTAATATTTAATATTTAACGATATCAATTTGTAATTTCAACAAATCTTAGATAGGAATAGCTTTTTTGGCCTCCTCATTCGTTAAATCTATACACGTAATTCCAATGCAATCCAAGTTTCACATTTTTACCTCCTTAGTTTACTTCGCAAAGCAAAACTCCTATGCTTGGCACCGAGTCACCCACTCTATAAAAAAAAGGGAAAAATACTATTTTCCATCCAAATTTTAGTCCAATTTCAAACCCACACCTACGGAAGATGATAAATCCAAACTCCCACCCATGGTTGAATTTCTGTTAATTTTTTCTATCAAAGAGAGGGGTAAAATAGTCATTTTACTGTTTATATTAAAAGTTACAAAGTTTATTACTTTTTACCCCCAGATTTTAGAAACTAATATTTCACCTTTACCTAAAGTTTTTAAACTTTAAAAAGTAACATTTTCACCCCTAAACCTAGAGTTTTCATATTTTTCAAAACTCAGCCACCCCTCATAACTTTCAAAAACAATAGCTTCACCCCCATTCTTCAACTTCATCTTCCGACGTCGTCTTCAGCTTCCTCCTTCTCTTGGTGTTACGATGGTGGTGCAATGAAGAGATCTTCATCTCCTCGTCGCACGATGCAATAAAGAGACGAAGAGATCTCTCTTTGTCACACAACCCAGGTGACGAAGGACGATGCATCGTCCTTTGTCGCTAGTCACATCATCCAGATGAGACGACAAAGGGCGACAAAGTGTCGTCCTTCGTCTATTCTTCTAGATCTGGATGATGAAGGTTCATCTTTCATCGTCCTTTGTAGTCAAAGAAGGGAGATCGGTGGAAAGAGTCAGCTATCGATGGTGGCTGGAGAAGGAAGCAAACCCTAAGAGTGAAATCTAAATTTTTCAAATATTAAAGTGTTAGTTTTTAAAACCTAGATGGGGGAAATGATAAAAATTTTGAAGTTTTAAACTTTATAGATAAAATGATGATTTTACCCTTATCTCTAATAAAAAATTTGGATGACAGTTTGGCTATGAGTGGGAGTTTGGGTTTTTTATCTCCCGTGAGTGTAACTTTGAAATTGGGCTAAAATTTGGGTGGGAAATAATCCTTTTCCCATAAAAAAAATTACAAAGGATATTTTTACTACTTTCTTGGCTGATGTATGCAGTAATATCATCCAATGAAATAGAAGGTTTTTTTTTTCTAAGCAAATAGAAGTTAATTTGAAAAAGACTAAATTACATTTTTCCCACGTTAAACCCTAGTTGGTTAAATAATATTTTTATTTAAAATAAAATATAAATAACATTTTTTTCTCCCAAAAAACTTGGTTAATAAAACAAACAGTATTAAAGAATAAAATTATTTTTTTATCTCTTTTATTTCAATCTTTCAAAATTGCCATATAAGTCTAGATTTGAAAAAAAAAATTAAATATAACATTTTAAACATCTAAATTATATAAGAAGTTTTTTATTCTCAATCATTTCACTCTTCACTCCTTATGTAAATTGTAATTTTTCAAAAATACTGGTGGTCTTTTTTGAAAATTTTGAGGGGTTATTATAAATTCAAAATTTTTTTTTGAAGTTTATGAAAATTTTAAAATATTAATCTTCGTCTGATAGTTTTAAAAATAATAATTACATTTTTAAAGAATTGAATAAAATACAACAAACTATAGATGTAAATATCATATTACAACCATTGAGGTCATATAGTAGTTTTAAAATATATAAGAGTTTGAAAAGATTTTAAAAATTTATTTGTGAGTTGTTAAACTTTTTAAAGTGTTGGATTGTTACATTTATAACGTTTAGATCTAATAAAAAAACTATTATTTTTTAAATTTTTTTTTCAAAATTAATAGAATATAAAATTATTATTTTGCCTATATAACATATGTTTCTTTTAGAAAGAATTTGATTTTGAGTAAAAAAGTGTTATTCATACCAACTAAATGTGAAAATGTATTTTTAAGTCAACCCTTGCGTAGAAAAATGTTATTTACTCTATTAAAAATCATCTTTCATAGCGGTGATAATTAATAAATTATAATACAATAAAACTATGTATACCTATTTTAGGTATATAAATATGTATATATTTATATATGTCATCACATGATTAGATGATTTTAAATTAATGATAAAGTAACACGCAATCATATGATGACATATATAAGTATATATATAATTATGTATCTAACATAGATACACATAGTATTATTCATGACAATATTACGACATAATTAATAAATAACAAGAGGTAATAATTTATGAATTATGATTACATGAGTGAACGGAGGAGAAAATTTTACAAATAAATAACAACATATGTTATTAGATCATTGGATGGTCTCCCATACAAGTAATTCTTGTTGTGCAATTTCTAAAAGCATAAGCATTAATAGTAAAGAATAATGTTATACAAATGTATTTTTAAGTATATAATTGAGTATATAGTTGATATGTCACATGTGATTTAGTGTTATTTAATCTTTTAATTCAAAATTCTCAATCATATGATGACACATCAAATATATACTTAATTGTGTACTTAAAAATATATACATATTGTTTTATTGATTTTTATTGTTTTTTTATGTTGGTAGGAGTTATGTAAAAGATTATACATGTAAATCAACCAAATTTCCTACTAGATAAGATGCCATATATATACTGAATCCGCATTAAAGAGTTCATCCGATTGCATGCCCTGATACATTCATTCCAGCAATCTTAAATTTAAAATGTCTTGAATTGTTTTTCTTCTGCTTAGCTTTGTATGCGAAGAAAGGTTCACTCAGCAAGAAGACTATCTTGGACATTGTCCTAGTCATTTCCGTTGCAACAATTCTCTTGGTAGCATTTGTTTATTGGTTATTCAGAAGAAGAAGAGCAGGTAATCAAGCAAACTTCTTCAAAATTTTCTTTGTTCTTTATTCTACCATATCTCTAATTGTGGAAAATTTTGGTCAACACTATTTGCTACTGTCAGTGAAAGCAAGAGATGGCAAGAATGTCGAATTTAACTTTACCTCAAGCTTAACACAGTTCGAAGACTCCATGAATGTGAATGAACCAGATGGGAATAGAAGAGATTTTGATCTACCAATGTTTCGGCTGAGCACCATCGTCGAAGCCACAAATAATTTCTCTGCTGATAGAAAACTTGGAGAAGGTGGTTTTGGCTGTGTTTATAAGGTAATTCATTTCCTCAAGTGTCTTAATTTCATCACATTAATATCTTTTTATACAATAAATTCCATTTTATGTTACGCTTGACCTTAGACTTTAAACCCTATTGAAAGTAAAACATTAAAACTTAAAACTATATATGGTTTCAGGGTATACTTCAAAATGGAAAAGAAGTAGCGATAAAAAGACTATCTAAATATTCGGGACAAGGAATAGAACAGTTCAAAAATGAAGTTTTGCTTATTGCAAAACTTCAACACAAAAATCTTGTGAGCATTTTAGGTTATTGCATTGAAGGAGAAGAGAAGATGTTAGTCTATGAGTACTTGTCTAACAAAAGCTTGGACTCTTTCATTTTCAGTAAGTTAATTTCTCTCGTATTCTAAAAGTTTATTTCATTTTTTCGTCTTTAAACAAAATTATTCATAATTTGGATTCAGATGAAACAAAAAGGGCAGCATTGGATTGGAGTAAACGATTTGAAATCATTTGTGGAATTGCTCGAGGAATTTTATATTTACATCAAGACTCGAGATTAAAAATTATTCATAGAGATTTAAAAGCTAGTAATGTTTTACTAGATGCTACTATGAACCCTAGAATTTCTGACTTTGGGTTGGCCAGGATTTTTGGAGGAGACCAAATTGAAGCAAATACCAATCGTGTCGTCGGAACATAGTAAGTTTCTCCGCTAAAATCTCTAAGTCCTAAACTTTAAACCTAAAAAAATTATAAGTTAAGTTCTTTTTTTATACAGCGGTTATATGTCACCCGAATATGCAATGATAGGACAATTTTCAATAAAGTCAGATGTTTACAGTTTTGGAGTTTTACTGTTGGAAATCATCACAGGCAAAAAAAATAGTGGGTTTTATCTGGAAGATGCAGCCTCTTCAAACTTGGTCGGACATGTAAGCAAGCCAAAATTCCACAAGCCTGACCTTAATTTGTAATTTTTTAACTAATTTTTTTCACAAATGTGTTAGATTTGGGATCTATGGAGAGAAGGAAGAAGCCTGGAGATGGTTGATGTATTATTAAGAGAATCATACAGGACACAAGAAGTCATGAGATGCATCCAAATTGGTCTTCTGTGCGTGCAGGAACAGGCAGCAGATCGACCAACAATGGCGATGGTGGTCTCCATGTTGGGCAACGATAAAGATCTTCCTTCTCCAAAACGACCTGCTTTCATTGCAACAAGAATCACCAATACTGATGAGAACAGTAGAGGAATCAATTCTGCAAATGAAGTCACAATCTCTATTGTTCTTGGTCGCTAGAACTTCAAGCTCTATCTCAATGTATGCATAGAGGTAAGTGAAAACATGATATATCTATTTGCATTAATGGTCATTGATTTATCGTAATTTCGTAAGAAATATAAACAAAATTAGTAAGATATTAAAATTTATAAAAAGAAAACTTAGGTTTCAGTGTTTTTCACGTTTGTGAAATTTTTAATTAATTACAAACATCATTTGTGGTAATTTACTTAATTTTATTAACATGTATAAATTTGGTTGCATTAATGTACAACGTTTAACATCATTTGCAACAAGTTTGATGTTGTTCTACCAAATCAGTTTTACCTTATATTGTATATAATTAACAATAAAATTATATATACTTAATTTTGAATACCTAATTAAACATTTAGATTATGTATCATCATATAATTTTATGATTTTGAATTAAAAATAAGTAATATTTAATTATATAATGATACATTATTTGAGTTCTTAATTAAATACTCAAAATTGATTATACATGACATTAATTTATAACTAAATATAAATATAATTCTATATATTGTAACGCACACTACTAATCTAGTCCCCAAAATAAAATTATAAAGAGTAATAATCCAAAAAGAGATTGTGTGCGAAGCATATAACCTATCGAAACGTAATAAAATTGTATATATTAAAAAAATGAATAATATTATATATACTTATTTTGAGTATATAAATAGATATATATTTATATGTGTCATCATGTGATTATATATTATTTTATCTTTAATTTAAAACTAATCAATCACATTATGACATATCTAAATATATACCTATTTATATATTTAAAATATAGACATATAATTTTATTGTGAAAAAATTAGACAAAGATGTTGTTCGGCGTTTCATCTGGCCTTTAGCTAGAATCCTCGTCACTTCATAAGTGAAGCATTATCGAACTTTCTATAAATACCTCCTTATGCTTGGTAAATTATATAAACTTGTTAATACAAAAGCTTCTCTCCCTCGTTTATAACATTTAGGCATAATTTTTTCTATAAAACTATATTTCCTATTTAAGTAAATGAGTGATTAAATATTAAAAATATAATAATATTTAATTATATAATAATATACGTAAATATATATTTATTTTTATATTTAAAATAGTTATTTATATTATTACTCTAATTCTTTTCGGTTCCTCTAATATCAATGCAGTGTAATTTCATCTATTTTACTTTCTATTTATCGTACATCCGGTCATCATATTAATAAGAAATATTTCTAACACCGTAAAATATTTTGTCAAATATCCATGTTAACATAAAAGATGTTTTTGTCAAAGTATAAAATGTCCAACAACACATTAAAATGATGACATCAACGTTTTTAATAGAAACAGCTGTCATGTGATACGCTATTTAACTACTGTGAAAATTAAGTATTAAAGTGATATTTTTAGTAAAAAATAATAAAAATTTAATTTTTTAATAAAATATTTAAATAATAATAATAATATCTCCGTGTATTATTATATCATCGAAAATTGTAATAAACTCATATATTTATGACTTTACTACTTGTTAAATTTATAATATTTTATTTTATTTTTTTATAAATTCCTACTGTTAAATCAGATCTTCCTCAACAAAAAGTAAGATTATTTTGTTAATTTATTTCTGCTTAGTTGTAATTCCTACCAAACTTCGTGACCTAAATTTGACCAAAACGAATATGACTGAAAAGTTCTAAATAAAACTCCAAGTGAAAAAAAAAAAAAAAAAGGCTAAAGGATAATTTCCCACCCAAGGTTTAGTGAATCATTAACTTTTAAAAACTCAAATATTTATTAATTTATTAAAATTTATTGTTATGAATAAGGGTAAAATTGTTATTTAGTTAAAAAATAAAAATAATTTATTTCTCCCTAAGTTTATAAATCTAAAATGTGCTCCCATAAAGGTTTGAAAAATCACCTTTTTCCCCCTAAGGTTTTAAAACTGTCATCAGAGATGGCAGAGTTCGCTGTCTTCGGTTGCATTCTCTCTCCCTTCAGCTTCTCTCTTCCTCTTGAACTAAGACCCTAAACCCTAGTCAGAGATCATCAATGTCAGACGCTGCTTCCACTTCTAGTTTCAGATCTCGGATCTCAACATCGCTTCCACTTCTATGAATCTTGGCATTGTTTAGAAGCATCTTCGATGAGTAGAAGCATAATAGAAATGGCTGAGATTCGTCATGGGATTGATCTGCACGACGGATCTTCGATGACGCTACTTCCATTGTCTCCTTCGTGGCCTCTTCGTGACTGCGTCTTCGTCATGAAGGCTAAAGGGAGCGTCGACAGATGGAAGGGCGACCAAAGAATATCATCTAAGAAGGAATGAAACCTTAAGGGGGAAATGACTATTTTTTAAACTTTTGATGAGAAAAATTTTGATTTATAAACTTAAGGAAAAAAATGTAATAGGTTTTTAATATTTTTAGTTAAATAACAATTTTATCTTTAATTTTAATAATAAATCTTAATAAATAGATAAATACTTTAATTTTTAAAATTTAATTAATAGAAATATAGCCTTTCATTAAACCTCCGTTGGAAAATAGTCTTTTTTGCAGAAAAAAAAAAACACAGGGGAAAGTTGACAAATAATTTTTACATCATCGAAACCAAAACCTTTATTTTATTCATAATATATAAAAATATATATATTATGTATATTTGTTCCTTTCTAGAAAACGTGAATTACTTTCTTATGTTTATATGCTTTTATTAAAATAATAAAAAAACACGTGGCAACAAACGGCTGTTTGGTGGGCACACCAATTAAGACTTTAGACAGTTGACTTTCAACAGTCACCACTGCTCACACAAGGGCAATTTAGTGATTTCCCTTTGCCAAAGATGCCTGCGATCCTGTTTCTCCTGTGACTGTAGTCTTATCCGCGTGCCACTCGGCCACTCTCCCTTCTCTCTTCATCGTTGAAACGGATCGCAGCATAATTTATGATCATATGTGAGATTCCAAAAATACCCTTTGGAGGTATGTCGCTAAAAACATGGCTTTTCTTGTCATATAATAAAAAAGGAAGGTTTGATGACTTTTTTGCCCTCTCAAAAGGAACCCTCTTTATTTCAGGCAAAAGTATCCAACAATATTCCTTAGTTTGCAAGTACAACGTCTAATTTTATTCCTTTTCTATGCTATTAAAATCCTATTTGGATTCTACTCAAATATTATAATCATATCAGTATTTTATAATATATAACATATAATATATATCTTATGATATAATAAATATATTAAAATATATTATATAAATATAATATAATAAATATAATATACAATATAATATATGTCCTATAATATGATATATATAATCAATAGAGATTAATACATCTTTTTAAAAAGATAATAATATATAAAAAATTTATATTTTTAACTATGATTGTAATATTTTTTTAAATAATAAATGTTAATTAAAATTTTTATTATTTTATTATATTTTATTTTTTGAATAATATATTTAAAATATAATATGATATATAATATAAAAAATTAAAATTTTAACATATAATAGCAATAAGTAATCCGATTATTATGTTTAAAAGTGTCATTTTTTTGTATGTAATTTAACATATATTAAGAACTTTTTAAATTTCGCTCAGTCGTTAAATTATTTATTGACCAAAATACCCTTCCTCACATTTTATGCAATTCTCAATCAGTGACAAGGACATTTGAGTCAATTTGTAAGTTAATTCTAGCCGAGTTTGTGCCTGAGCTTCTCAAAGCCAGGGTCCTGAATTACTTGACATATGAAACAAGAATTCTTCTCACCAACGCCTCTCAAAACCTTGTAAACCCTCCGGAAACTGAGTAGGAATCGAGTTGAAAAAATGGCGACTCAGTTCCCTGATGATTTCAAGTGTCCGATTTCCCTCGAAATCATGTCCGACCCGGTTATCTTATCATCGGGTCATACATTTGACCGTGTTTCAATCCAACGTTGGCTTGACGCCGGTCACCGTACATGTCCAATTACGAATCTGCCTCTGCCAGAACAGCCGTCTCTTATACCCAACCACGCTCTCAGATCTTTAATTTCCAAGTTTACCCATATTCCTTTACCCAATTCGCAATCCGACTACGCCAATGCCAACCCTCATACACTTATTTCCATTCTTACGTCTAAATCCTCTCCTATCCACTCCAAACTTGAATCCCTCTCCCAACTCGCCAAGCTCTCGAAACGTGACTCAGCTTCTCGGAGGAAACTCACCGAGTCGGGTGCCGTTTCGGCCGTTTTGAACTGCCTCAATTTTGACTCGGACGATTTTACTCTTCAAGAAAAAGCTCTTTCTTTACTACTAAATTTATCTCTCGACGATGACAATAAAGTCGGTATCGTCGCTGAAGGGGCAATCGGTCGGGTCGTGACTGCGTTACGGGGCGGGTCGCCCGATTGCCGGGCTATAGCAGCGACTATAATAACGAGCCTAGCTGTGGTAGAAGTCAACAAAGCGACGATTGGAGAATACCCATTGGCGATAGAATCATTAGTTGGGCTTTTGCAGAACGGGAAACTAATCAGAGAGAAGAAAGAGGCAGCCACCGCTTTATTCGCTTTATCTTCATTTCCTGGAAACCGGAAAAGGCTTGTGAATTGTGGGGCGGTGGTGATTTTGGTGCGAATAGCTGAGTCGGGGCTTGAGAGGGCCGTGGATGTGTTGAGTATTTTAGCGAAATGTAAAGAAGGAAGAGAGGAGATGATGAGAGTTGAAGGGTGTGTGGGAGTTTTAGTCGGGATGATAAAAAATGGGAGTTCAAGAGCGGTTCAGTGTTCGCTTTTTACATTGAATTGTTTGTGTCGTTATAGTGAAAAAATATGTGTGGAAGCGAGAAGAGAAGGGATTTTAGAGATGTGTATGAGGTTGGTGGAAGATGAAAATGATGATGAGAAGCTTAGGAGAAATGCTAATAATTTGATTCAAACGTTAAGTGGAAACCATTCTATGCAGTGATGGCCCAATGGAGGTGAGTTGGGTTTCTTTGTTCAAGGTAAAAAGAAAAAAAATTCTTGTTTACATTTTGTGCTTAATGGATTATATTTTGTTAATTAATAGTCGTTCATGTAAAAATGGGGGCTTAGAATTTGGTGGAATAGCCTTTTCTTTTTTAATCTTATTTTGTACATGAGAATAAATGTGTGGTTGGTGAGCTTCTCATCGATCTGTTCATTAGATGTTTCAATATAGAAAGTCTTAAACTGTTAATCTGAATTGTAATTTGCCACAAGTTGGAAACTTTACGTTTTGTTGGTGCATGACTTTTGTGGAATCCGTTTTCAGCTTTTTCTTTTGTATACTAAATTGTTTTCATTCATTTCTGTAACTGATAAGCCATTGAAATGAAAGTGAAAATGGAAAGAAAAGTAAACTCAAAATTCTTGCAAAACAAGCAAACAAACTTTTGTGTTGTCTTTGTTTTGCCAAAGTCAGTCATTTAAAAGAGCTACAATGAGAATAACACACAAGTGTTTTTACAATTAATGTAGTTGGTAATTTCAATGCTTGTGATTAATGAATGTCTGATCTATTTTTTGTTATTCCATACTATTCGGTTTGATTACGGTTAATGGAGTGAAGCGAGTGTTTAACTGCTTGTACTGCTTTCCTTATTATCTGGGTTGTGCAACACCTTCTTTATCTCATTCAACTGTTGGTTTTGTTATGGTGAGATAAAATTGGAAATTGGACTGTCAGGCATCCTCAAATAATTGAAGTGGATAAGTATTATTTTTTCTCTCTTCTATATCAATGACTGTGATTGGTAAGAAATCAAACATTTATTGATATCATGGTTTCTGCTGAGTTAAGTATTCATATTATATATTCTGCTAACTGGGATCTTGTTTAATTTGTTCATATGGATCTTCCTATTTGAAACTGAGTAAAAATCAGAATGTTATACTTTTCCTGAAATGGATCACTTAAATCAATGCCAATCACACTTCTGCTCTATGGTTTTGTTATTAGGGTTGAAAATTTTTTAGTAGGATTTGTTTACAATGAATAAAGTAAAACTGATTTGATTCCTTCTGCTGATGCTCTTGTATATTGGTGGTTTGTAATTTTAGAGGTTTAAGTTGGATAAACTTTGTTCGAGAGTCCCCACTTATTATGTATGAATTCTTGTGATAATATTAGGAGAGATCGAATTTGATGTTTATAATGATTTGATTTTCCTTCCATAATTTGGGAATTTTTTCTGAGAAAACAACTGGTGAAGTATCTGCTAAGCGAGGCTCTTGAATTGTCTATTATGATTAATTTTTTCATATTTCTTTCTCTCCGTTTGCTTGTATGTTTTGAACTCTAACTGTTAACAGATGATTGCAGGAATGCACGTTGTATAAATTGTTCTTGTCTCGTTGGGCCTTACGATTTGTTTTTGTCAATTATGTGACATGAAAGTCCTCTGTTTGGTTGGTAGTTGCATCTGGTGGGTTGTTTATGTTAAATTTTCCTGTTTGAATACCATTTCAATTATTTAAATAGAGAAAACAGGGGTGCCACCTCTAGTTACCCAAAATGGGCCAGCTTTCATGCTTGTCATAGTTCCAATATCTCTCCGTGTATTAAAATTGATGATTTTATCCATTCTTTGCTACTGGCCTGATGGTGATATGTTGGATAACCAAACTTTATTTAATTATTATTATAAGGTTTTTAATTATAACAGGAATTATATCCGAATTGAACCATCCGAAGGGCAGATGGTGATTTGTTGGATAACCAATGAGGAACTCCACCGCCCCTTTTGGGATTGACCCTACAATTAGAGGATTAAATAAGTCAATAATTTAATCTTAAAATATTATTAGAGAGGATTAGAACTATATTTTTTATGTATGGAACCTCTTTCATTGCCATTCAAGTTAGTCTCTTTAATGTTCTTGACTGGGCTACTTTTATTCAACCTGAGCAAAGATGTATAATTTGTACTTGAATGCATAAAATATCAGTCGTTAGTCCAACTTCATTAGAGCAATGGGTTAGGCATTTTAGCTGTGCCTTTGAAATTCGCTTTTTGACTTGCACGCTGAAGGAAATGAAGCTGTATAGGGTTGTTTGGTTCAGGAATTCAAATATTATTTTGATAATATTTTATTATTGATATAAGATAATAGATAATCTGATTATTAAATATATCTTAGATATTAAAAAATTATCAAATTAATTTTAATTTTATTATAATTTTATCTTAATTATAATTTTATTATAATGTTAATTTTTTTAAATTAAAGATTATCTAAGCGAATCACACCCTTACTGGGATACTTAATGTGGGATTAAGAAGATTAAAGTCATCTAAGTCACCATTCTTGTCCAAGCTGGATTCAACATCTGGTTTGATTGGTACTGTCATTGGCCTTGGTGTTGGTTCATGATTCGAAGCACTTCTGAATCCAACTCAGACCATCAAGACAGAAATGGAATCCAGGTTTCTGATTTGGTAATCATGTTTTTTTAACTTAATGGGGTCAAAAAAAACAAAAAAAAGAAATTGGTAGTATTGCACTTCAACATCAGCCCTTTGACCAGGTACCATATATAAATAAATGCATATTAATTTGTAGTGGTGCACCCATCAAGAGCAACAATGCTCCCACGAAGCTGTATCTCGAAAGCCCAATACCGACCTCCACAAATGCCAGTTTTAATGCGATGATTGTGGAGAAGAAGCTTCAGGTTTTTTGACCAAAGACATGAAATTTCAGATTTAGACTTTTGGTCTCCTTCCTTCTCTTGACAAGCAATTCTGAGTTGGAATAGATTATGATGAAAGGGTCATCATCTATGAGCATTCGTGCAGCAAAAGCCATTTCCCTTAGTAATTAACTTGTGGGTCCAAATCCAGAATGTGCTTGAGCGTGTCTATTAAAATTATGACCATTCATTAATTAACAAATAAGGATAATAATATGATTCATTTTAAGTACTCTTTTTAGCTTTCCCCATTTCTTGTGGGTGGACGGCCTATTATTTCAAACACCACAATGAAAGAAGAAAGTAGTTTGCTTTTGGAATTATTAGGTTTGGTAATGCTCCAACAGAAGAAGATTTCGATATAAAGAAATTGTTGCTCCTATGGTGGTAATAAAAATGATATGTTTGTAAAAACATTGGTGTCATCATCCCCATTGTGCATATAAAGAAGTTCAAAGTAATATCAACATCATGGGATACACATAGAGAGCCCATTTTTAGGCAAAGTTGGAGACACTAATCATAGGAGTGTGCGTGAATGGGATAAAATAGAGGGCGTAAATGTTTCGTAATAAGTTGAGAAGCACGCATTAAGGCAAAGGATATCTATTCAGATAGCTATATGTATCTAATTTTAAGTATTCAATTAGATATTTTGATATTGAATGCACATAATTTTATACTTTTATTTATTTATTTATTCTATCTTTAGATTTCTCTGTTTCACGCACACACAAACAATTACAAGTTTTCAACTTTCATTCTCTCATCAAAATCTTCTTTTAAGTTTATTCTAATAATAAATTTATCAAATTTTAATTAAAAGCCTTTCATCACAAACAATGATTTAGTTGAATCCATAATGCAATGTATGTGTCTAGGAAGAGTGTAAGAATGATGCACATATATTCAAAACAATTGGAAATTTATATAAATAGTTTGGCCGCCTGCATTTTTGTAATCTGAAGTCAGTGAAATAGATGGCTAAGAATTTTAAAAATCAATTCTCTAAAAAGAACATGTAACAATATAAATGAAAAATGAAGGATTTGAACCAATTTAATACACGACAAGATTAATCAATTTTCATGTATATATGCATGATGACCATAAAATCTGGATCCTGAAGGAAAAGTAGTTGACTTGTTGATATTGTACCAATCTTTCGAAGAATTTGTAAATTGAATAAATATTATTGATAAAATGTTATACGACATATAGTATTACAATATAATCTAAAATATAGTCTCAATCTTATTAAATTAAAATCAAGACTATTCGAATCAAAATATTGTATAATAAAGTGTTAGCTATAATCTTCGTATTATTATGATATTTCCTTATTATCTTTTTGCTTTTACAATAGGAATAACACGTCATTTAATTCTTAGAATTTTAGTATGTATCAAATTAATTTATAATTTGTGTTCCTTATAAGTTATATCACCGATTCTCACACATATTTATCGGGCAAAATAAAATTATGCAAAGTTTAAAAAAAATATGAACACTCATCAGTTTAATGAAGAAGTTCATAAGAAAATCTAATTAAGAAAATGATTATGAGGCTAACATTAATGTTGAAAAAAAAAGAAAATTGAGTCCACTCACGATGCATTTGACCCCATTAATCTCTTCGCAAATCAACAAAACTGAAATGACTCTATTATAAGTAAGGTCCCCTCCACTTCCCATTTATGTTTCATTCACTTTCACACTTTCTTCTTCTTCCTCTCAAACACAATACACAAAGAACGAGAAACAAAAACACTTTCTATCCATGGCAGTTAAAGTCTATGTCGTGTAAGTTTCAGTTTAAATATTTCTCATTGTTCTGTTCTTTTGTTTTAAAAGAGTTTCTTCTATGGACATGTTTAAAACTTTGTTTTCTTTGATCTTGAACAATTTTGTTCTTCACTTTGTTTATAATTATAATTGCTCAGTTTATAAGATCCTATAAGAATTGAAAAACTAGAGAAATATGATGATGCTTCATTCTTTCTCTGAAAACTTGAGAAATAGTTATACATGTGTTCAATAATACCTAGAATAATTGTGCATTTTCATGCACTTAAAAGCTTTATGTTTGCTTTAACAGAAGAAAAAAAAAGAAGAAAATGAATTGTCTGCTTGATTACATTGAAGGCTAAGAGATATAGTTCAATGCTATGGAGATAGAAGTAATAACAATAATTAATAATAAAAAGAAATAGGAGCTAGATATAACCATAGAAAATGGATAAGTGGATATTTATCATCGGATCCTGAAAATTGTGGCCTAAATAATTGCTATTTATGTGTCATTTTGTCTCTCTTTTTTGTTCTTGCTTATCGGGGAAGGCCTCTTTCTTCTTTCATTGCATTTTTGTCTTTCTTGGTTGAATTTTTGTAGGGTTCGATTAATGCTTTTCATGTATAATTGAGAAAGATTAGAAAGCTCATATGAATTCTGGTGTCAATTTTTCCCATATCCTTGATAAAGTGATTGTGAAACATGACCTACTTTTTGAATTTAAAATAATTGACAGTGAAATTCCATTGCAAGCTTTATAAAAACTCTGGTCCCATCATTTATTATTGTTGAGACTGGTTCATTTTATATCATTTTAATTAAAGTGCCTTTCATTTTCAGGATTGATGAATAAAAAAATATATCTTGATTTGATTTAATATAATTCAATCCGATTCTGATATGATATAATTCTTATTTAATTTGATTTGATCTATTTCTAATTTGATTTAATTTATTGTATATTATTTTTTTTTATTTGATATAATTATTATTCCATTTCAAACTATATTATATTATTGTTTATTATACAACATTTCATCAATAATTCTCACCCAACTCACAAATAATTCTTAATTCTTAAGCTTCTAATACCTTGCCATTTAGAAGCCGTAACTTACTTTATTGGATTAGTTTTATAAAGCTGAATTGTTGAAGCAATAGTAAATTTATACATTATATATTTTGTCTTTCATGATAATGAATTAACAGATCATAATTTCAACGATATTACTCTCGGAGCATAATGAATATTTGCTTGAATTATACAGTGTCGATACAATTTAATAGTATTTTTATCAGTATCAAAGTAAAACTGTAAAAAAGAAAAAGGGTTTCTGCTACAGTTATTATTCAATGTATGGACATGTTGCGAAGCTGGCTGAAGAGATAAAGAAAGGAGCTGCATCTGTGGAAGGAGTAGAAGTAAAACTATGGCAGGTCTGTATGTAACATTTTCTCTGTCATTTGTTTTAGATATTGTGATCTATAGATGAAAATATGTGATTTTATAGGTACCTGAAACGCTACCAGAAGATGTTCTTGTAAAGATGGGTGCACCGCCGAAGAGTGATGTGCCTATCATTTCACCTAATGATCTTGTTGAGGCTGATGGGGTTCTTCTCGGTTTTCCCACTAGATTTGGGATGATGGCAGCACAATTCAAGGCATTTATGGATGCAACTGGAGGTCTATGGAGAACTCAACAGCTTGCTGGAAAACCTGCTGGGATTTTCTACAGCACTGGAACACAAGGAGGTGGACAAGAAACTACCCCGTGAGTTTCTCCTTGGATCCTCCATATGAATTCATTTTTTATTCTTGTTGAGAATTTATCTAAATATTTTTCATTTATGCAGCTTGACTGCCATAACTCAGCTTGCTCACCATGGAATGCTGTTTGTGCCAATCGGATACACATTTGGAGGCGGGATGTTTGAGATGGAGCAAGTGAAGGGTGGTAGCCCCTATGGCGCTGGAACTTTGGCCGGGGATGGATCAAGACAGCCTTCTGAGCTCGAACTAGAGCAAGCTTTTCATCAGGGAAAGTATTTTGCTGGCATTGCTAAAAAGCTCAAGGCTGCTGCTTAAATTTCATTCACATTTGTATTACTTGATATTCATTTTTCTCTTGTTTAGAGTTTCTGTTTCTCGTTCTAAATAATAAACACTCTGAATAGTAGTTGTTCCAAACTTTCCATGTTATTTATTTTTCAAGACAATGGTGGAAGTGTTTTGAAGGATTTTATGTTCTCTCACTCTCTCTCGCTATCGCTCTCACTCTCATGGGCACACACATATATGTATATATCCAAAGATATTTCTGTTATATGGTTAATCAATAATTTTGCTTAAATAGGTTCAAAATAAGAGATTAATTAGTTTGTGTCAGAAATTTTCTTGATCTAGTCTAATATTGATTATAATTTTCATTTAATAAAAAATCAGGGGATTAAATAATCTAATAAAAGTTTACAAATGAGTTTTTTTGTGATTAATAAAGATAAATCTATTACGCTTCCTAATATTAATTAAACTCTTGATGAGTTAAATAACTTATTATATATATAAGATCATTTACTTGAAACTCTAATATAACATTTTTATTCATTGAAAACTGTTATTTGAAAAAGTTTCAAAAGAAAAAAAGACTAGTCATTACATTTAAATATTTTTCAAGTTTCGAGAGTTCTACGGATTCAAAAACTTGACTCATTCAAGCTTTTCTATAGTGTTATTTAATTCTCTATTATTATCTAATATTTTATATATTGTGCACATACAATTGAATTGTAGATTAAGCATTACATGTAACATAAGAGTGGGACAGGATAGGTTATAAAATTTGAATTCTGGAATTAACATTAAGGTTTAATGATTTTGAATTAACGATTGAAATCCAAATTAGAGTTGGGAATTCAATTTCAATTTTAGAGCTCTTGATCATTAAATCAAATCTTAGAATTAGGGTCAGTAATCTCAAATTTGATTTGTTAGAGATTGGATTTCAAACTGACCATGTGAATTCCATGTTCAATCTGATTTTCCAGTGACAATTAAACCTTGAATTAATTACCCAAGAAAACAAAAAAAACAAAAAACCTTGAACCGTGGTAAGCAATAGTCTCCTCTTCTCTTGTCGTGCTTTTCTAGCACAAATCCAGGCGATGGCACCACCTGGAACACCACATCATACGTAGGCCTGTTAATTGGGACGGACAAGACAAGTTTGATATCCGAATTGTTCGATCCAAAAGAAAACCATTCTTGGGTCAAACTAAATTCAAATTTCGAGCTACCCTAAATAAATTATTCATTAAATCATCGGCCTTGGACTCGAACAGACATTATAGGGCCTGAAAACTACATAATCATATATTTACACGTATCATCTTCTTACATTATAAAAACCCACTGGAGAGAAGGTCCACATATAATCAATAAAATTGATGCTACCAGTAAAATTATTTGCCAACCTCACTTAACATAATCATATATATTTACAGTGGGTCATCTTCTTTCAAGCATTTCGAATCTCTTTTCTGGAATCTTGATTGTTACCAATGCCATATGCTGTTGGAAACTACCAGCATTTGATTTTTTTAGTTGTTCCAATGATTCTTGTATTTGGAGCTACTATTTCAGCCACTAAAATGCATTATTTTTCAGAAGCTGCATTCATGTTTATTACTGTAAGAATTTGAATATCAATTTTCCAATTTCACGAGGAAGAAAAATTATTCATTCATAACTGTAATATGGGCAATTTGAATATCCTAAACTGGTACCTAGTGCTCAAGACAGGTTGATTTGATATTTTTCAGATAGAAGTGCCATTCTTGCTGCAATTTTTTTTCGTTTAATTATTAGCGTATGATCTTAAAATACAAAAAGGACTAGGCACAGTAGCAACTAGAAAGTCATGTGTGCTCCTTCCTGCTCATGTTGCATAAAGATGAGGTGGATTCAACTTCTACTAACACAAGAATTCTACATATGAAGATGATCGTATAATAAACACATAATTATTAGGAGAAGATTATCCCCTATAAACCGGCTGTAGAAGTCACTAAAAATTCTTATTTATTTAATGGGCTCTTTTTGGAAAAGTTAGTGTTAGGTGGTGGAGACATGAGATGGTAAAAAATTAAAGTCTTTATTCTATTAATTAATAATTAGGCCAAAGGACTATTTCCCACCCAAGGTATGTTTTTTCTGTAAATTTCTATCTGTTAACTTAAAAAAATGTATTTACCTATCTATAAACTGTTAAAGAAAACATCAAGACGGATTTAAAGATCAAATCATTATTTAGCGTTAGCTAATCGTAATTAAAAAGGTTTATTTTATATGTAAGTAGTAGAGGAGCCGGAAATATAATGTAGAGAGGTTAAAATTAAATAAAAGTGAAATGTAAAAATGCCCATTAAAAAATGATGAAATCTAAAAGGGCTTAATATGAACTTTTAAAGATTATTTTTTTGATATTTTAAATGTATTAAACTAATATATTTTAAAATCCAAAGAAGCTTCAAATCCCTTTCTTTGTTCTTTACAAAAGAGAAGTAACTTATATTTTTTACAACCAAGCTTGACCCCCCTGGGCCCTCCCTTGGTTGCAAGACTTTATTTGACTGTTGGAGGATAGACATTGGCTACAGAGCTTCAACTTTGTCTTATATCTTCAGAATTTTTAAATGAAACAAGGTATAACTTTTGAAATAGGGTTTACTAAAAAATAATTTTTAGTTTAAATTTTTTATTAAAATTTAATAAATGATGGTTTTTGTGTGGAGTGGGAAATTTTATTAATTTTTTTCTCAAAATAAAAAAGATATTATGCCTGTGTTTACAGATTTTTCAAAACATAAAATGTATTTTGTCCTTTAATAATGCAAAAAAGAAGTAAACCCCCCTATCTAATACTTTTTTTAGGTAAGTCCCCTATCCAATACTTATCTTTGAGTTAATGCATAATACATTGTGTAAATTATTATTTCTCATCCAAGATATGGCGAAGCTAAAAATCCCACCCACTAGATTCTTAACATAGATTATCACCTCAATTTTAATTCTGTTAATAAAATGAGGTTTCGATATATTGTCAAAAAGATAAATAACCATATAACTCCTAATTATTTAACATTTGTGAAATTACTATTTAACTCTAATCATAGTAATAAGTACTTTTATTTTATTCAATAATTGAAATAATACTCAAAAATTGTGGTCTAACGATTGTAATCATCAAAATCACACTAAATAGGTGCGATTAAAATTATACATTTTTAAATATAATTACGGGGAAATTACACAATTTTAACCGTAATTTTAAAAGAATCACACTTTTTAAAAGGGATTTGATGATTCTGACTGATTTTTTATTTAAAAATTTTGAGAGGTAAAATGATGTTTATGCATTGGGTTAGAGTTTATAGTTTAGAAATTCAATCAATGGAAACTTGAGGTTTTGCCAAAGCTTATATAGGAAATAGTAATTTTAAACATATAATGAGGACATTCTAATGCACAGTTGAACAAAACCCCAAAAAAAAGAGGCGCACATGCACTGATACATACAACAATCTCTGCATCCCTCAGCGAAATAATGATGTTTGTTTCTGGTTTGCCTCTCTCAAATTATCAGAAACCCTAAAGGCAGGGACAGTGGGCCACCCTGCGACTTCCTCAACAGGAACCAAAACATAAAAACAATAACACATGAACCAGAATTTCGATACAATAATATTAGTCACTTAACTATTTCACCATCTTCTTTTCCCTAAATGATAAAAGGTAGTGCCAGCGGCAGCGATAGCTAGCTATAGCTATACACAAACCAACAGGAACAAAATCCCTTTCATTCACCCATCTGCTAAATTCAGCTGCTATTATAACAACAGCAGCAACAATTATCTCTAAGCTAATGTATATTTTCGATGAATTTAGCACCTGTTCCTGTCCCTATCCCACCTGCCGATCAGATTTTATAAATATAATGATACTTTCATTATGGCAAACAACTATATATACAAAATATTTGTCATAAATTTTCTTTTTTAAGCTGTTTCTAATCATTTTCTACCTTTCATCATTCTGCTCGTAGCTGGCTTAGCATTGTTTGTCCATCCTTGAAGGATCACTCCTTTTTCTCTCTTTGCTTCCTATAGCATTTGCTCACAACTGGTAAGTTTTCAGTTATCTTTCTTTTTAATTAATACTGGTTATCAATTTGGAATTGGCTTGTTTGATATTTAATTAGTGGTAGAGAATCGCTTCATGCTTTTGTAGACCCACTTTAATTACTTAATCTCGATCCTGTCTTCTCTTCTACCAGAAAGTTTCTCCAAATGTTGGCGTCCAAAAATCAGCTGTTGCCGCGTTAGCAACTGGGAATGTGCTCGAAATTGGCACCAAACAAAGTCCTCGGCTCCTCAGATCTTGTTTTCCCACTTCTGCCTCGTTCACTATATCACTGTTCTGTAAAATTATACAACAACCATCTCAATAAGAATGCATTATACAATTAGCAGTTATTTTACAGTGTGATCAAACATTAAAGGTTTATAGATGTACCTGTTGTTGTTGAACCCAAGTTTCTTGCTTCATGTAAGGAGTAATTAAAATCTGTATTAGCATAAAATAAACATTCATTAGAACAACTACAGACTTCTTTATAATAAAGTGTGTGTGTGTGTGTGTGTATAGCACACGGCAACGTACACCAACTTGATCATGGAGGAACTTGATATAGTTAATAGCTTCATGGAGAACAGATGCTGTATCAGTCTGAGGAAAAATGGAAAGAAACAGTAACACTAATTAAATATGCCAAGAATAATAAAAGTTTTAAATTTTAGATAAATTAAGGAGATTGTTTTCATATTGTAGTTATTGAAAAAAGTTGAAAAATCCAAAAAATAACCTTTCCAAAGGGTGAAACCAATTGCTGGAGTGCAGTTATTCGGTCCCCTAGCTTCTCTTTCCGAACCTATAGATAACAAATCAGAATCCATTTCTTTAAAATAAAACGAATTAATTACGAGGACAAAAAAGTTTGAAGTTTCCTCTAGGCACAAACAAAAGGCCTTTTTTTAAATAATATATTGTACCTTAAAAGTGGGTAATGGAGATGGTGTTTCAATTCGAGGCCTTTTCATTGCAGGTTCACCGATCACTTTCTTCACCAAAGACCCTGCCGAGTCTCGAACTTCTTCATTGTTAGACTAAAACATGAATAAATAAAATAAAAACTTCAGTTTCGAAACCCTTGCCATAAATCCAATTATGGTGGCATCTTTGTAACATTATAAAATTAATCTACCTTAGTATTGAGGCTGTGACAATTGGGTTTCTCTTCAAGTAATGGTGTGAGAAATTGTGAGGGGGAAGAAGGAATAAACCCAGCTTTAAGAACATTTAAAGAAGTAGCGGAGGTGTTACAAAAGGGAGTGCAGTCGGGGAAGTGCACGCTATTTGGTTGCTGTTTTGGTGATGATTGTTTTAACAAGGTACTGGGAACAAATCTTGGTGATAATTCATTAGAATTTGTCCCATAATTTGGTGAAGACAAATTGCTGATTGAGGGGTTGTTGAAAAGAGGCTGTTCAAACAAATTATGCAACGTTGGTGTAGGGAACCCATATGAAGCAGTTGGTGAAGCCATGGAGAAAGCGGTGGAAAAGTCTGTAGAGTTATCCGAGTTGGTGGCAGACTTGAGTTGCGGTTGATCTAAAGAAAAGTCTTCATTAACGGACGTAAAGGGATTGGTGGAGGAATCTTCGGCTTCACAAGCAAAATTCTTTGGACTCCAATCCTTTTGAATTTGATGAGAAATGTCCACCCCTCCTTCCTGTCTATTATTCAACCTTGAATTTAGTATTAGTACTTAATTCTTCTTTTAACTTGTAGTTGAAGTTAGCAAAAACAATAATTGAATCAAAGACAAATACCAAACTTACAGAAAGGCTTGGTTCCAATTAGTAGAGGAGGAAGAAAGGCCAAAACTCCTCATTTGCAAGTTGGCGTCCATCAAAATACTGCTGCCTCCATTATCTGAATCAGTGTTCTGAGGCTTTAGAGCACTTTGGAAAACGATGGAGATATCAGCAGAAACAGAATAATTTGATTCTTCACAAGAACTTGTTGTTGTTTTAAAATCAACCATATCACTATTAGACCAAGGAAAGCTCCCCATATGAGATGCTGAACATGGGGAAAAGGAGCCTCTTGATGAATTCCACCATGTATCGCCACAAATCCCAGTCAGAAACTCTTCAGCCATGGAAAAAATTTAGTGATATATTCACCTGTTGGTTCAATATCTCTTCAACTGTTTACATATAATTTGAAAGGGTATCAATTAGGGGAAGGAGATATGCTATTTATAGATGAAACGGTTGAAGAGCACGGACCATGGAGATTACCCAAGATTAGTTGACATTTCAAGGATGATTGGACAAATAAGAGAAAGCATTTTGAATCGAATTTCCTTTACTTTCCTTTTCTTTAAAAAATTAAGAAAGAATTCTCCTTTTTCATTTTCTTTATTATTTTATTAAAATAAGATATATTTTTTCTGATATTTAACTTTATAATATTGTTCTTGTTATCCTTAAATAGAGGGACGCGGTATGATGATGATGGGCTTTGATCTGACTGCCACGCCATGTGTTGGACGATTCTTTGTTAATCAAACGGTTGGCATTCTCTTGATTGGTGTTATTGCGATGGAATGCTAAGATAAACCTGAAGACAAGGACTACCGGGGATTTGAGCAACCATTTGTGCATCCATGATATATATTAATTTACGTATAATAATTTATTATTACATAATTGAAAATTATTAAATTATAAAATAATATGTTATTATTATTATTATTATTATTTAAATTAATGTTTATTATAAATATATATAATTATTATTGGGGATTTATAATCCCAATTAGGATGATTGCAAAGTATTATAGACAATCAGTTTAATATGTCCCCCGCCACACATGGTTCAACAAGTGTGTGTGACCATCACTACTTTTTTTTTTTTTTTCTTGTTTTTACGTTCACGCTAATTACTATTATTACTACAATAATACATGGTGTAGAATAGGGATGTTGCTCGCACCTCAATTCATTTCAAGTGAGGCTTGGGTCGATAACTATTGTTTGATTTGGTTTAATTTGAAATTAAATTTAAAAAAAGGGTGGCTTAATTTGAAATTAAATTTAAAAAAAGGGTGGTTTAATTTATATTATGATTTAAATCTATTAAAATTATTTATTTATAAATATATATTATTTAATAAAATTAATAAAATTATAATTTTTAATAATATAATATAAATATAAAATAAATATGAAATATATATAATATACGTGTAAAGAGAACGATAGAATAAATATAAAAAATTTAAACAGTAAATTATATCAAATATAGGTATATATAAATATTTAATGGTCTATAAATGCAATTTCCTAAATAAATTTTTCATCTTGTCTATTTTATTTGTTAAATTTTACACTATGCTCCCAAACATAAATTTACAGTTCGTGCCCATTAACCACAGCACAAGAATGGTCATGTTGTACCTAGTAAAATAGCGTTGTGGTAATTTTTTTTAACATTTACTATGAAGTTTCTTTATGGATTCAAACTCTAGGTTTATCTTTGATTCGTGGTTGACTTGTGTTCCGATTTTCATTTTCGATGCTGATTTCTGCCCTATAGAATTACAGTTTGATTTGTATAAGGATTTGCTTTCATTGTGAGTTTGTAGAAAATGATTTAATGTCCATCTGGAGAGGAGTTTCCTCACAATATGAATCTTGAAATGTTTTTCACATGCTCTTCTTGTCTTCTTAATTTTCTTTGTTTTTGTAATTGTTTGTTCCCGGTAACCAAATTGCATCACCCCAACAATATTGTACATAAAATGCGAACCCAACTTTTTCTTTTTGGAGGGCCATAACGTAAGCTCTCATTATAAGTGAGAGCTAAGCCATTTTTATTCATATTCTGAAGACAAGAACAATAAAAGCACTTGCACATTGAGTTCAGCATATGGCATGATCAATCTTGAATTATTCAAGATTGTTTTAGTCAAGTTTTGCACAAAGTTGTCCCTAAGGTTAGTTTGGATGGTAAAGAAAATGAAATTCTCAAGAGAGAGGTTTAGATTTGAGACTCACTATCATAGCCCCAATCACCTAAGTCAAGGTTTACTTATTTAAATTGGTTGATTCAATCTTGAAAAGAATAATTTGGCTCGAGTGAGGCTCACCATATAAAAAAAAAAGTTTTGTGTAAAATACTACAATAGTATCTATATGTATCGGAGATTTTCTAATCAATAACTAGTAAATATGACTCACGTATTTACAAATGGTCAACCTTTTTAGTGGTTAGTATTTTCCTTATAAAGATTAAACGTTTTCTTTGCTCAATATTATTTACTTTTAACTCCAGAATTTGATTGTCAATTTAGAGCTGAAAGTTCAATTGGAAATTTTGGTGTAAGTAGAGGCAGCGCATGGGCTACATATAATATAGCTAAAACAGGCAGATTGACCTTATTATACTAGGACATTCTTGCTTTCATTTTTTATTAGACAAACGCATCCATCCAAACCTTTGGAGTTTCTATTTGTCCTTTTTTGGCCTGCGGAATGTTTCCTATCTATCTTCTCACATTGACCTCTTCGGTCTTTCTTGCTGATTTCACATCCGTGGTGTCATGTCTTCTGACTCTTACCATATACATAGAGTTGAGTTGTTGTTTCATACAGATATAGAAAATTAATATTAACTCTACTCATAGAGTTTGTAAGGCATTTATTAATGTAACCTTTAATTAGGATTAAACATAAGCCTAATGACTATTTCCCATATTCCTACCCTTAAAGTTTGAAAAAGTCAAATTCCCACTAATACGTTATATATGTATAAATGTATACATATCCGTAAACATAAGCATATGTGCCATGTAGAAATGACTGATGCAGTCCTTGGATGATCATGCGGTATAGAAGATGACAAAGAAGAAACAGGTAGAAGTAGCTGATTGGCCAGGAGGGAAAGAAAAGCAGAAGAGGATCACGTTTCAATGAAGTGCATAAACAAGACACAATGGAAAAGGTCCAAGAAAAAGGAATTAGAAAGGAAAATGCAAATAATTAAGAGATAAACAAATAAAGGGTAGCTTTGAGTTTGTGGCCATTAAAAGAAACGACTTCAATCCTTATCTTATATGAAAAGAAAATATTGTGAATGGTCCATGTGTTTCGCAAACTCAACATGCTTAACTTATAATTAGTCAACTTAATACTCACTCATACATGCACCATTAACAAGTAAAAGCCGCCCATTACATGTGTATGTGGATATGCTTTCAAAAGTATTATTATTTTTTATATCCATAAGAATGTGTGGATAATACATGCTCAACGAAAGAAATAATTAAACTTCTAAAGCAAAGTTTGCTTTTTCCTGCGGTCCCACAAGTTTGATTCTATATCATTCAAGACTAGCTTTGTATAATGGTGTTACTTGTTAAAATCCTTGTAATTCTTACCTAACTCTTATAAAAAATCAGCCAGTTGCATATCCTTTTCGCTTGTATATATTGAGAGTTAAACGTTTTCCAAATGTATTTAATTAGCACTAAAGGGAGACCTCATAAATTCAAAGAAGGACAAATCCTTAATCAATGGCTTTCTTCATTTAAGAAATGTTTCTAAATTAGTCTTCACACTTCTGGTGGAGTTGACATGGACACATAATTGACTCATGTTTTTCATGAAATATTATTTTCTTCGTCATCATATGTAGATCTCTCTTAAACCCTTTAATTATCTTTAAAGATATATATTAATTTATAATTTTTATTTACATTTTATAAATTCCTTAATTTATCAACATGAACTTGGCCGTCACATGCCCAAACTATATTTTTCTCTACTCTTTTTAAAAGAGCATCAAAATAACGAGATATGACAGAAAATTGAAGAGATTGTGAGGATTAAGTAACTTACCCTAGATGATAATAAAAACAAGCTTAAGATAATAATATCAATACGAGACCTTTTAGGGTTTTAAATTTTACGAGTTGAAGAGACAATTAAGCATGGGAAACAAGGTTAGATATTACACCGTGTCATCTTATGCATTGCATGATTTAAGTCAAATAATTAATATGTACATGATTCTCTTTAAGAGTCAACAGGGCTTTCTTCCAATAACTACATTCCAGTAGACTCTCAAAGGAAAGGTGAAACTGCTCCTAGATGTGAATTTGGTGGAATTAAAACTTATCGAATAGATAAAAGATTGTGATAGAACTTTACATAAGATTGTGAGCAACCAACAAAATAAGAGATGATTATGAGGTGGAAAACCACATTTTCAAATTGAGAAAATCATGGGGTTGCTCTACTAAGTTGTCAAATGTCGAATGAAACTCATACTGAGTAAGCCAGCAACCTAATTTTTAATGGACTTACGGGAAAACAACATCAAATTAAGCGGCTTAATTTTTGCTAAACCTAAGAAAATGTTAGTGTCTAGTTGTTTTTTACATTATCAAATATATATAAGAATAAAATATATATAACAATACTATATATATCTATTTTAAGTATACAAATAGATAAATATTTTTATGTAATTATATGTTACTTTATCTTTAATTCAAAATCAATCAATTGTATAGTGGCATACATCAAATATGTATCTAAGTATGTATTTAAAATAGATATCTATATTTTTATTAAAAATACAAGATAAGAAGCGTTTCAATATGCAAATTATTGAAGTGGTTTCTTCTTTATTAATAAAATAAAACCCATTTCAGATATATCCTTACTTGAACCAGCATTGGCAGTTAAGATTGGTTAAAGCAGGCAACTAGTTCTATACTAACATATAAGTTGGTTTTTCTTCCTATTTTTTCTTCCCTTTTCTCTGCAACTGTCTCCTATATAAAAAAAACAAGTTTTGTTGAACTTCTAAGATTTGGTCAAATAATTATTAATAATATAATGATGGATCCATTGGTCTTTTTTGTTGAAGTCATACAGCATCGCCAGATCCAGTTAGGCATTTTCTTGATTTTGTTGAACTGGATTCGATACTTTTGGTGATGTAACATGCACCTAATCTTGGAAGGACTTCATCAGAGAATTATAGAATTCAGAATTTAGTAGTTAGACTGCATCGTTGAAATTTGGACGCATATCTAATAAAGTCAATTGCAGGGCAGAATATATGGATGTTTGTAGGGGGTGACTAATTAATTATACATGCTAAACTTATTGACATAAACCTTAAACATATTAACCAACTTATTACAAGTACTGGTGAAAATATCTGCTCCACAATTTATATGTTAGAATCGATCACTAAAATTATATATATCTATTTTAATTATATAAAATGTATATACTTATATATACTATCATATGATTAAGTGATTTTGAATTTAAGATGAAATAATATTGAATTACATAATAACATATATAATTATGTATATATTTATACACTCAAAATAAGTACATATAATATTTCTCTAAATTGATATTCAACACTTAATTGTCCATTGTACGTGGGTAGCAATTAATCAATTTTATAGTTTACAATAAAAAAGAGAAAAAAAAAGAAAACTGAATGAATGGTCGTATCGAGTTCTTAAGTGTGTTACTCTTGGATCGACGAATCGGGCTACAGAAAACTTCATCTAAAACTGAAATGAAGTTATCTGAGTGAATGCTATGCCATAATGCCATAAATACGTGGGTCAGAAAGTTCAGAAGATTAGAAGGCAGTTCAAAAAGAAAACTTTGACCCAAATAACATAATTATTTCTGATAATTTTGGATTAAAAATAAAATTTTTTTAAATCATATAATAATACATTAATTAAATATTTGATTAAATATTCAAAACTAAATACACATAATATTATTCTTAATCAATTCTCCTACCTCTCTTGTGTGCCAAAATCAGCTTCTATTTATTGCAAATGGGACGTTGCTCTAAGGGCATTCCCAAATCCCAACAACTTTTGTCTACAGGAAAGAGCATACAGCTATTAGGCAAACTGACTCTTACTCAACATCAAATACTCAAGTATTCACTCTAATTTGCAGGAATAAAATTATGTACAAATTTATTCTTATAAATTGAACTGACAACTTGACGTTAAGTTTTGTGATTATTTATTTTTTTTCTCGTATCAAAATCATTCAATCAAAACCTATCAAATCAAATTGTATAAATAAGTTAATACTATTTGTTTGTCCATATATAAAAAAACGGTATCAAAACGATTCTTATACGGATTCATTCACCTACTAAGAATCAATCAAACTAAATCCAGGGATTATCCTCTTGCAAAAAAGAAATTTGATAGCCATAGCCTATAGCAAAAATAATAGTGACATTGAAAACCTGATGAAGCCTTGGAATAAATAAAAAATACAATTTGTAAAACTCATTTTCAATCCCAGACGAGATTTAATAATACAATTAAAACCAACAACCATTACACATCTTTAACTGCCCATATGGTAAGCTTAAACTATTTAATGGCTAAATTCTTATTTTTCTTTTTTCCTCTCTTTTTAAAACTAGTTTCAGGTCCTTCTTCCTCTTCAGCCTTCTGCTCAGCCTCCAATATGGCCAACTGTAAACCAAAGTTATCCAAGTCAAGTCTGTAATAATACTACTACATGGTTGATAAAACCCTCACATGTTCCATCGAACACTAAGTTTACCTCATCAAGAATTGGCTTAAGCTCCCTGTACCGAGTTTCAGCAAGATCAAAACCATCTTTACGAAGTTCCTGCAGGTCCAAACACACAAATGAACAGTTCATGATAGCTTTCATTTTTGCATTCATATATCAAGACAATACGATATTTTTATGATTTCAGTAATCTGATGGCTCACTACTTTCTTTCAGAGAAATACTAGGGTGTTTGATCATTTTGGCTTATCAAGATGAACGGTACCTCTTAAATATAAAGGCACAAATTACTGATGAATGAACCATAATTGATGAACATTATGTCCAATTATCTTAGAGACCTTATGCAGATGAAATGGTGTTCCCTCTCTTATTACTTTCTAATTCATTCATATCTCTAATTAGGGTTTTCATGGCATTGGGAACTACGTCGAGTGTGCATAAATTTGTACAGCAGCGGTTTATCAGCAAACACTCCCACATAACTATGAGACCACAAATTAACAAAAATACGGAACAAACAATCATTAAGGGAAAAAAACAGAAGATGTTTTCATAACTATTGACTCTACCAAGAGAAAACACAGGATTCGGAGCTCAGAAACATAGTAAGCATGATGACTACATGCCATGTTGCAGAAGGTGAAACCTGGGATAATTAGGTGCTCAAAAAAATTTGGTACAATAATTTGATGTTGAACTAAAGTAACTCAGGATCACAGTATGTGAAAAATTCCTTAGTTCCACATTTTCCCACCCTCACAAACTAATTAAAGTAAACCAAACTCAGAAAGAACTTGGAAGCTTAATTTTTCTCAATGATAAAGGAACTGGAGCAGAGTATGGTACATACCAATCATCTGATTAAAAGGATTTCAATCACTATTTTATTTAAAATGAGGAAAAAGAAGAAAGAAATAGACCTTTCCAGTGTGTTGAGTATGCTCATGGGCCGCCATTTGCCAATACAGACTTGTACGTTTATAGAAATCCTTCAAGGACTCTCCTGGCTGCACAATAAAATACATGAGGAAAAAATCAGCTCAGAACTTGATACAAGCTGAAGCTGCCATTTGTAAACAATTCAACTAAATTAACAATAGAAAGCTAAACCAGCCCTCATATTTTATGAGCTTGTGTAAAAGTACCATTGGAGTTTTTTGTGAATCTGAAAGGCCGAGTTTAGCTCTGATCTGCTCTATCCTGGCCCGTTTCTCTTTCCTTCGAAGACTCTTTCCCTGGCCCCTTATTATAGCAACAGCATCTCCCATTTGAAGAGAACCAGGAGTAGCATTCACCTAGACATGAAAGTAAAATTAAAATCAGATAAACTGGCACAGGTTCACAGGAATTAGTAAGCATAACATATATTTCAAAACACGTGCTCTCATGCCAATTTTTGTATCTCCTTTTCTTTGCAAATGATGCAATTTTCTTTCATCTAGCATAACACTAAACTTGTCATCTTTCTTGCTTCTTCTGCAGTAAAAAGTTCCTTCCACATGGTTTTTAGTATAACAAACTAATTGACAGTGGAATTTCCAATAGTGCAAACGTACCATGAATGATTTGAACAGAGTTAGGATAACATCCTGACAATATTAACAGGTGCATTTAGAAAATAAAGTATTTGAGAATTTCAAACACATAAATATTATATCAATTAATTGTTAGCAGCACCTCGCTACCGATAATATATTTTTCTCATGGGTGAGCATACTTTTGACATTTTTTTTTTCATATCTGAAAAAAAGGATCAATATTCGTATAGTTCTTCTCTTCTGTGAACTTTGTAATTTTTCTAAAATTTGAAACAAAACTTCTAGAACAAGTCTGTTATACAGGAAAATATTGCAAAAAACATGCAGCATGAAATTAAGCCAAACGTTTGGCTGATAGTAGAATTCTTGCTCAAAAAATCGAGGACTGGACTTAAAAAAATAATAATAATAATAATAAGAACATCACCATCTTAAATATTTTTTAGAGAAATGTTATGTGTATACACATTTGAGTACACAATTATATAGATGATATATAATCATCTAATTGGATGTTATTCTATATTTAATTCAAAATTACCCAATCACATGATGACACATTATCTGTGTACCCAATTATGTACTCAAATGTGTGTATGCATGGTTTCATTGATTCTTTTTATATATATTCTTAGGTGCTAATGTGATAATATTTTCAATACCTATGTTTAGACTTCTATAGCAAGAGAATCTAAATTTTGAAAATTTAACTGAGACACCAGATTTATCAATTCGGTAGATTTTTGTATTTCATCCTAAGGCTGTTCATGTCAAATGTTATCCACAAAGGTTGCCTGCATCACTATTAACTGATGCAGGTTGTATTAAATTGAGAATGCAAAGAGTATACACATATAAATTGAGAATTCTGCACTTATGGTACAAGAAAAAAACTTGTTATTGTGTTTTAGTTATTAACAAAGCATCACCTTCTTTTTAAAAGAACCGGTGATTACTTTTTTTTTTTTTTCTTTATAGATCATCTTATATTTGTTAATATTTAAAACTGACTTTTCAGATGTAAAATGTTAGAAATCATCATTTTCTTTGTATAAGAAGCCCCTTTTATATATTCCTTAATTGCATTTTTATTCATTGCTATCTTTTTTCTTTTTAAATGTAAGAATTTTTCATAAACTTAACTTCCAATGTATGCAACTGAGGTGCATTATGAACTGTCACTAGGTGATTATATATATCAGTGTTGTAAGTGCAAAATATTCAGTAATGTTCAATGCTATTAGATACTTAAAGGAATATATATTTGTCTCACAGTGTAAAACTGGAGCTAAATTGTTTAAACAACACATGATATTTGCTGAAACAGAAAAGCAAGAATAGGTACCTGTGCTTCATCTTCTTCATCGTCCTCATCATCATCATTCTCATCACTATTGCTGTCATCGCCATCGTCATTACTTTCATCATCTTCATCTTCATCCTCATTTTCATCATCCGATGCAACCCAATCACATTCTGATGCCTGGGTGAGAAAAGGAAGGCTCAATCAGGCTAAAGCATATTAAATTCAGTCCCATAAGTTCTAAAATGATGAATATATTTACACTTGAGATGATTAAGAAATTAAGTTTTGAATGTTGAAAAATCTTCACAAGATAAAGCTACATATAACCATTAAAGTTGGCTTAACTAGGTCATAACAATTCAGTGAATCTATTAAGCTAAACTTTCAAAGAAGTAATCACAAATCTTAAACTATGATTTGTTACATGGATTTTTGCACCAATTTAGCATACATCTAGTTTGTGCCACTTAGGCATCATGTAACACAGTGGTGAATGCAAACCACACCTCCATTTTTTATTTAAACTACTAAAAAATAAAGCAAATCCTAGAGAATACAAGTGATCCCTAATATCTCAAGGCTGTCCTACTTCATATATGCTGCTGAACTCCCAATACACCAGAGCTTATCAAGTTAAGATCTGTCAAACCACAACATTTAATTCAAAAAAAGCAAAGCAATTAACGTCTCCAATATAAGGGAAGACACTACAGAAATGCATATTGTACAAAATTAATAATGCAGCATGATTTTTTTTCACTGTAAATCACAAATTTTCTTATGATTTAAACTAATTCCTAAATGGCCTTTTCTAAATCTCTCCTCTATCTTCGCTATTCAGTACCCCAGATATATATAAAATATCAATCTATCTAGGATAAGAAAATCAAAGCTTGAGACTCCCGGACTGCATAAAACCCAGAACAAAAGCAAATAACCTTAACTAAAGAATGGCAATCCCAAACTATAAATCGCATAACTATAGGCAAAGAGCATGATCTCATGGCAATTTTAAGGAAGGATATCACAAACCGTTATGATGCACTTCCATTCATCAAGTTTGCTGAGATTCAGAGAATACATATCATCAAGTGTAATTTCTCGATCATTAATCTCCATCATTCCCCCATATATGTATAGAGTATCCTTCCCGACAACCATGCATGAATTAATTCGTCCACAGGGCTTCCCTGTCTAAAAGTTTCCATAGATTCATAAATTAAAACAGGCAAATGGAAATGCAGAAGAAAATTTTCTAATACAGCACAACAAACCTCTGATAAAACAGAATTTTGCACATCCAATTCAGTCTTAGATTCATAAAGTGTTCCATCAGATTTATTAGCTGACCTACCACCATCAATGGTCATGCTTGCAGGCATATGCTCAGATAGTTCATCCATGCTACTTTCAATTTCATCTGCTGCTTCTTCATGGTTCTCATTCTTGTCAATCACAGCAAAATCTTCTATTTCAATTGGATTTATTTTATCACCAAGATTTGAACCATTTGGCTTCCGTTCAGAACTCTTCTTTAACTGCTAAACAACAATAATAAGTAATCGCAAATATAGAATGTCAAATGAACCTCTTCAAAACTATTTCTTTTCTTTTTACAAAAAGATATATATATATATATAAAAAAAAAAAAGAAGCTTCTAAATAATACAATATTACAATTTAAGAAATAGGAAAATGAAAAAGAACTCTTTCTTAGAGGAATCAATGTCCAGGTTTACCTTGCATTTTGTTGGCTTCTCTTTCCTCAGCTCCAAAGGATACCTACATCCAAATCCAAAAGAAGTCTTTTCTTCAGTTCACTCCAACTAAGATATCACACCTCAAAACTTTATGTGGCCTATACTCAAAATCAATCTTAAGTGCACCATACTGCAGAAACATCTGGCATCATTACAATTCATCATGAGGTAAACTATGAAATTACCAACTCTTTCTTTGCAAACCCAATGAAACTTTAAATTGTGAAGCATTTTTACAAATAATGAAAGACCTTATCCCATAACACAAATGCCTTCTCAGATGAATTGACAAGCACTCATAATCTAATATATCAAGGGATGATGAGGAGAAAGGAAGGGGCAAGTTGAGGGACTTACCAGCGATGATTGTCTAATTGGAAGCCATAAAGTTCATTCAAGAATAAGCTCATTAGGACATCACCTACACAGATAAATGAAGTTACAAATATAAACAATGATGAACTCATTGAAAAGCAAATCTGCAAAGTTAGAAGTAACATATCTAAGTTAATTAAGACTTAATCAACAAAACATGCAGAAGGAAAAGCTTACCTTCCCTTTCCATATCTACGACACCCCCAAATAGCACAGCACGCTTCTTATGAACACACATGGAAAACCCAGCACGAGGCCCAGGAGGCATCCCACTTTTCTTCACCTAATATTGAGGAAAATATAATGTTTGCAGTGAAACAATTTGACAAGAAAAGATATCCCACAGAAAATTGAGTTGCCATGAGAGAATATTCCATTAAAAGTAGAGCAGTGTAAAAAATTGCTTAAAACCAATTAATAATTTGAAGAAGATTAGTATGAAGCTAAGCAAACAAATGCTAATATCCAAATATTAGAATCATAGTTTTCCCAGATGCCACATCTCTCAGATATAAAAATACGATACTGAAAACTTGAGTAGCAGATACATAAACACATAGAGTGCAAGAAGAAGGCTACTTCAACTCCCACAAATGGAAATCTTATTATAATATGAAGAATCAGAAATCATGCTAGACTCAAGCCATAAACAATCATTTATTCAACCTGGTTGAGCATAACTGCTAGCAAAAGCCTTGAGACACTCAAGGGTGAAGATTGTAGTTAAATTGTCATCGGTGTGATAGTTTTGTTTGTTCAGCAAATATCTGGCATAAATTATGATATATTTGAATAACACAAACATACAGAAAGAGAGATAGCAAGAAAAGGCATAGACATAATTCATACAAAACTTGCTAAACACAAATCAGTTAAACATTCAAAAGTGTCAATCATATCTCATTGTAGTGAATAAAGTACACCAAAGCTGAGGAATGACATTATATTATCATCAAATTAAGGTTAGAATACTAAAACTTGCAATCCAAGGCAGACCAAATTTTAGTTTCGCTGAAATGAGTAGATGATTAAAGATATCTTCATTAAAAAATAACAATGATGGTCCCCTGAATTATAAAAACAAGATGATCAGGACATATACACAAATATTTAAAGTATCCCAAGATCAGAAGATGTTTTTTCAGTGCTTACATCAACTGTCATATTTCATTATATGATTATCAACAGCATTATCTGAGCTCTATGTTAACATATTATTACAGAGAATTAATCGAGAGGCAGTATATAAAGTTTCATATATGGGGGATACTATTCTTGGACTCAATAAATTAACTCTGCCTCCAAACTTAACCACCAGGAATAAAAAAGAATACAAACCTTGTTCCATTCCCAAGTCTTAGGATCAAGGGACCACAAGTCTGAGTGAACAATTCCTTTCTCAGAATCATTCTTGTCAGATAAAACTTCTTTGGAATATCCACCATATAAAAATATCTGCAAGAATTAATGTAATTAGTACAGGTGTCATCAGTTTATAATCTGCATAAAGAACTATAAGTTATACTCAGAGGAAGAACTAGGACCTAACTTAAGCATATTTAACTTTATGAAAATAAAAGATACAATAAGCAATCAAAAACAAAAGAGTAAGCAATACTACTAGCAAATAATGAATTGTGTAAAGGAAAAACTGTTTAATAGTTCCTACTTCTCCAATCATTAGAGATGACAATAAGAATGTATTTGCAGAACGTTAAAAAACCTCTGAAGATATACTAAAATAAATTATCTTCAAGTCCATCAAATGTAACAATCCAATTGGTAACCAATGCCCTAAGAACTTGCAACAAAGTTTAGGAGACCAAAGCAACCCGTAATAGCCATTAATCAGAAAAGAATACTTATGTACAGCTCTGCAATGGTTCTAACAAGATGAATATAAGCCCACTCACCTCATCCTGATAGACAAAAATCTGAAAGCCACTCCGGGCACTTGGCCACATGGAACCAAGCTTAGGTTTGATTTCTTGCCACTACAATGCAAAATCACATTACTTTCAGTGAAGCATACCATAGAATTTAGAAACATTATCATCACCTCACAGTAGTATCTTACACAATGACGCTAAATATATTCACCTTGAATTGGTCAAGGTCAAAGACATACAAATCATTGTAATACCTGCACAGGATTTAAAAAAAAATAACTTTTAAATGGCATATTTTAGCAATATCAAATATTATATCAGCATTAAAAGCTCCATTTAAACTAGTGATGATACATGCTGCAAGTAACAATCATAAACATTAGACCTCAACATGAAACTCCATTGAAACATTGAAAAGATTCTGTTACGACCCAGTATACACACCCATAAGAAGAAGGAAAGGATTGGGAATAGAGGGGGCACAAACTCAAGGCAACAACCTGGACACACACAGGTGTCATTCACTCTAGGAAAAGCTGGACCACCTGAAGAGGAAAGCAACATGGCCAGTAGGGAGAAGAGCAGTTAGAGAATAAGATGAATAAAGCTGAATGAGGAAGAAAAGACAGCAGCAAGGAATCAAGAAGGAAATCAGTAGAAAGAGCGAGCTGGCCTCTCGAATGCCAAGCATGGGGATGGGATTATTTTGATTTCATTTTACCAGTTGATTGTAAAAGACTGTTTAATCAGAATATACTCTTGGCTCCAATTAATATTAATAAAAATATATTCTCTTCATTTATTCTTCTGTGTATCAGTTTATGTTTGTGAAGTGTGAGTACAGGTTTCAGCTCTGGTGGAAGAGGAGTGGAGTTGCAGTGTTGAGAAGAAGGAGAGTGAAGTGATTCCGGGTGACCAGGTCCCTAACAGATTAGAAAACTTTTCCAGCCTCCACATTTTGGAATGGATCTGTCCAGAATTTTGTTAAATTTTTAATGGTGCCAAATTATTGAAATATCAAACGTTGAGAGGAGAAGAAAACAGATCAATAATCTCAGTAATGTTAGTTGAACAAACTCACCAATAAGACTTAAGCAACAAATCACCATTATTCTATGTGGTTGCTTTAGATTATAAAAGTTAGTCTTTACAAATAAATAAAGTGGCCTCATACACATGATGATATAGTCATTGTTACAATTAAAATGAACCGAATCCTTCCAAGAAAGGCATACACTCAATTGTAAAATGTAAACACAAAGGAGGAGAAAGAACTCGTTGGTCCACCAAATAAATAAAGATGCACTGTAAATCCAACTTTTATAATACATATGCCACTACTCACCCCTAGCCACCAGTTAAATCCCTTACCACATTGCTAATCAATTGATCCCAAGCTCCTATGTCAGTTTGTTCAAATCTACATACAGTCTTTAAGAACAGCAATTAGCTAAAGCAATTTTCCTCAAAAACTATAATAAAATTCAATTTTTAAAATAATTTAATGTACATGAAGCCAGACTGTGTACTTTGCCATATTTGTTTGTTTCAGATAAAATATCATCCTCAAAGCAATCACAAAGAACCTAAGAAATGCATTGGTCTCTCGAGAAACAGTGACTGCTTCAGGAAATTATCATAAAGAAACAGAACTACAGAAGAGTAAAATTGCAATAAAATTGTCCATAAAAGATTGCGACAGAATGTAAAATTCAAACAGACATAGACAACCAAAGCCAAGAGTATGAGTTATAACCACAGAACTCTTAACAAAATTTTGCAAGGACCCATCAACAACCTTACTTCTCTAAGAGTGTCATAGAAGCCACCAAAAACAATAATCTTGTGCTTGTATAAAACCTGTAAAATAAACAAGGACATAAGAACAACAATACCAATAATAATAATATTAAATAAGCAGGAATAGAGTTTTTGGAGCTTCAGCACTTCTTCAGAACTAGTATATAAAATTAACTACTAAGCCAGAAAATTATTGACAGATTTTGGACGAAACAGAACTTAGAATAGGGTGTCTTCCCTTTCTACAACTTTTTCACTTTAGCATTGCACCTAGTGCAATTAGCTAGGGGGCATCAAGGGTTTTCACATTTGTGGAAGTGAAGAATCTAATTTGAAATCTTATTTACACCAATTTAGCCTTAGAGCTGATATATTTGTTTCTAACTTAAGTAGCATTTATCAGTAGTAACCATACATGGCAACAACAATATGAAGTTGATATATTTACCAATAAACTTATGAAAATAACATTTTAAAGAAACCTGAACTTACCATACGGTGACCTGACCGTGGACTAGGACACCCCTTCAGATTCAGTTGTTCCCACTGATTTGTCTTCAAGTCCAACATCCAAAAGTCCTGTAACAACAAAAATTCAGAGGCAACACAAGATAAAAATAATTGAGATAAAAACTTAATCATAAAAATGAAAGCAGAAGAAGCAAGATGACATAGATTTCACCTTGTAGTGATGGAACCTTTCTTGATTTGGGGATGTAAACTCACCACCTACCAACAAGCAGTCAAGCACATACATTTCAATGGGTAATATGAAAAACCCAAGAGCTACTAAGAGAAAAAGTTTGTGAACATAATAAGCCAAAGTTTTGTAAAGTTTACCAAAGATGTAGAGATAATTTTTCCAAGCAACTGCCTGATGAGCACTACGAGGAGGCGGACTGTTGGGGCTCGAAATCAACTTCCACTCCTGCTTCTCCACATCATACCGATAAAGATCACCATACACAAATGTCTGTACCAATCAAACTTTACGATAATTATTTGCACTCAGAAATTGCAACATCTATTTACTGGAAATATACTCATATAAAAAGGACTACGAAATTCTAACCTTGTTGCCGTTGTAAAATTCACCTCCATAAAGTATTAACTCAGTCTCTTTCGATGGATTTATGTTGAGCTACGCAATTGATCAACATAGTCATTTTAAGAAAAGAAACTGAACGAGTTCAAAACGATAAATAATATTCTGAGAACCACAAGTAAGAATATTACTGTACAGTTAGACCGACGAGATGGCGCGGGGACATTATCTTCGATGTGAACCTCTTTCTTCTTAGCTTCCTCCTTCTGAATACTCAACTGTTAAATAAAAATAATTGAACAAGTTAAGAATAGGAAAGTGGAAAAAAGATTTTTTTTTGCTAATAAATAAATAAAATAAAAGTAATGTACAAGAATGGCGTCAATATCATCTTCAGGAGAGAGTTTCTTGGACTCTCTTCGCGCTCTCTTTTCTTCAGCTTTCACTGTCTTTCTCTCTGTTTTTTCTTTGCCTTTTCCAGGTTTTTTGTTTTTCTTCCCCATTGTTTTCTTCAATTCTTCGGAAACCGAATTCACACTCTGCTTCGAGAGCTGGCAGTGCGGCCGACGGGAGAGAGGTAGAGGAAGACCGGGGGTTTAAATGATCGTATTGCTGCGACGCCGTTTTGGTTTTCACAAGTGGTGTTGTTTATGGTAGAAGCTTTCAAGGAAAAATATACCCAGTTAAAATGCAAGGTAACACGCAAAATATTTTAAAATAGGCCAAATGACTATTTCCCACCCAAGGTTTGATGTTTTTTTAAGTTTCCACCCTTTAACTATGGAAACATCAAACACTCATTCATGACCGGTTAGATTTAACAAAACTCTAATGGTGGTAAATTTAATCTCATTTTCCCCTCTAAAAGTTTAAAAACTAACATTTTTTCTCTAAGCTAAGTTTGAAAAGATCGCATTTCCCCCCTAGGGTTTATTTCCAAACCCTTTCACTTTCTCCGATGCCATCACCGACCGTCTTCCCCTCCCGATGGTTTCTCTTCCACCGACGGCCCCCCTCAACTCTTGCACTACGCATCCAACGTAGAGAGAAGTCGTCTGGGAAGAGAAATCATCTTCCCAGACGACGAAGACGAGATTGATCGATCTCGTCTTCGTCGTCTGGGAAGACGAAGAACCCTCAACGAAGTTCTTCGTCTTCCACGGCTTCTCCGACTCCGATCGGACGTCCAAATAGGAGGAAAGAGATCGTCGGAAGGAGAGAATGCTTCGGGAGAGAGAGGTCGTCGACAATGGAGCCGAAGATGTCGTCAGAGATTTCAAAATGAAACCCTAGGGTGAAACTGCGATTTTTTAAAATTTAGACTGGGGGAAAATTTTAGTTTTTAAAGTTTAGGGGGGCAAAATTAGATTCTATTTTATTTTATTTTTAATATTATAGAGAAAATTACGATTTTACCCTTACCACCATTAGGGTTTTGTTAAATCTAACCGATCATGGATGGGTGTTTGGTGTTTCCATAGTTAAAGGGTGGAAACTTGAAAAAACATCAAACCTTGGGTGGGAAATAGTTGTTTGGCCTTTAAAATATATATATTAAATAAAAATTAAGTTAATTATATTATTAATATACAATATAATTAACCAATCATAATAATTATTTATATATATATCAATTTTATTAATAATAATAGTATTTATTTTAAAATTTTTTAAAATAATTTATGTTTATGGTGATTTTTTTATAATAAATGAATACATAAATTATTCTAATTCTAATATTTTAGTAAGAGTAGAAGTCATTCTGCAACAGATTTTAATTGACTTTTAACATTTCTTCAATTCATCTCTAACAAATTTTACTATAGTAATATTTCTTAAAAAATTCAGGTTAGTATGAGTTGATTTTGTATCTATCCGAGCATGATATAATTTAGTTTTGAGTTGTATTGGGTTGTCCAAACTAAATTTTATATAAAAATAACTCAACCTTAATACGATTTATTTTGTTTCGTATCATATCATATTAAATTAATAGGTCATATTAAAAATTATTAGTTTTATATGGTTATCTCTAACTTAATTTAATTTAAAAAATGTGGATAGTTCGGGCTTAACAAAATTACCCTACACAAAAATTCAATTTCTATTCATTACAAAAATCAATCTTTATATTTCAAGCATGATTTCTTATTAAAATTTGGATGGTTCAAGATTTCCACATTCAAAGACGAAGATTTAATGTGTATTTGGAAGCTTTATTTGTCGTACTTATCCATCTTCACACCACTCACCTTATATATAAGCTCATTTTGAATGCATCTCATCAAGAATTTTGAAAAAAAATGTTAGTGCTTTAGAGTTTTGAAAGGGATGGATTCTATTATTGTTTTGGTGGTTAAAATTGTGAATGTTTTGTTAGGATTTAATAGACTAGAAGTGTTTTTATTGCATGAATATTGTGTTGAATATGCATTCTTTCAAAGAGAAGGGATGTTCTAAATCAATCCAATGTTACATGCATGCATGAAACCTCTACCTCTGAGGAAGCTCCTCATGAGCACATTAAGAATCTAAGTGGGCAAAGGTGGGAGAAGGTGAATGTATGCAGAGCTGCAGACTGTTCCTCATCTTAAACTAGAACTAAAATCACATTGAATCTTGCTAGAATGTTGAATTGTATATATCAACATGGAGATGGGCATGGTGTTCAAGAAAACAGAGGCCAAGGATTTTGAGTTGTATTGCATTTTAATCTTGGGTAAAAGTAAGGTTGACAAGGTCGTCAATCTGTTCTTTTACGGATATGCAATTCAAAATTTGAGTTTATTATCAATGTTTTTCAATTAAAAACTCTTTATTATTACTCGTCAAACCTAATCTTTTTACCAAATATAAAATTATCTAATTATATGAAAATATATACATATAATTAAAATTAAATGTAAAGTCCACAGCTTAACCTATGGACAAAATTTTGGGAGGAAGATAAATTATGTTGTCTTTCAATGGGGTGATGTCTACATAGTAATTCTAAATGCAACATATATGAAAAAAATTAGAAGAAGCTTAAAAAGAAATCCAAGTTTTACAATTGTTTATAGAGGCTTGAATGGGAAATATGTTACACCTCGATAGAAAACTTCTTGACTTTGTAACTCATTAATGGTCCCTGTTTTTAATAAATTGGAAGACTAATTAAAATATTAGCATTTATTATATCTAAGAAAGTGTATGATTTCAATGTGAAGGATGTTGGTCCATCCAACGTAGTAAATAATGCAATACAACAAACAAAGGCCTAATTTGCAACATTTAATACCACACTTTCCAACGAAAATTGTCTTAATTTTAAATTACCATTGATTTGTTTTAGATTTAGGATGACTATTTATATAATTTTATCATATTTTTTATATACAAAATAATTATACTATAAAATATACAAAGTTTTTAAAATATTTTTATTATTGAGCAAAGTTTAAATCGGTATATTCATAATTGTTCATGCATAAATGTATAGAGTAAGTGATAGCCTTCTGAAACCACCGAGGGGAAAAGCAAGGCGGAAGAACATGGGCCTCCACCGTTTTCATGCAATAGCTTAGAGCATGTAACTGCTGCTAACTCAAAGGAGTAATTTGTTACTTTTTAGAAGTTTCTAAATATGAAGTTATAACGTTCGGGTGAACATCTACTTGAAATAAATAGGTAAGGGTGATCTTCGATAGAGCTAAAATTGTAAATTTAAATGACATAAAAGTCCAATTCAAGCAAGAGAGAAAATGTTTGAATAGGGAGAAAGTAACACCTCGAAAGAGAGAACTTCTAGACACTGAAACACATTAATGGTCCCTGCTTCCAACAAATTGGAAGAGTAAGGCGGCACTGTTAACAAAAATGTTTTCCTTTCTATGTATGAAACATGTAATTAATTTCAATGTCAAGGATGTTGGTCCAAGCAGCAATCAAAATTTACCTTTCATTTGGAGGCTCGTACACCCCACTTTCCAAGGAAATATGTTAAAAATAATCAGGTTTTGACTAAATATAAATTGTTAATCATTTGAACATGGGAAGTTTTTGTTTGTTTGTGTGGATTTGACATGGGTGTTGTGGAAACTTAGAAATGCATTGATGAATGGAACTGGCGCTCTAAGATTGACAGTGGTGTGATGTAGTGACCCCCGCAATGACCGTGCTCTCAGCTGCATGGCTCGTTGAAGTAGTCGGCTGTGAGAAGACTTGACACTAAACACTAGTATTCTTTAGAAACATCTTAATGCGTGTAAGTGTTCTCGGTTTATGCAATAACTACATATATGCCCACAATTCAAAGTCTCGATTTTGTTCATTGAGTTGAAAAACTATGGCATTTTGATTCTTAATGTGTAGCCACCAAGACAACTAACCTTGAAATAAACCCATGTACGTTGTCATTGGGTAACTTACTCATGCATAATTTTTGATATTGTCTTCTCGAGGATTAGTATTATATCCATTCATATTATAGTTTAGATTTATTGATTTCGTCCTATATATTTGAACTTATTAAAAGAGTAATTTTAAATTTTAACCAATTTTTGTAAGAATGATTTAGTTTTCTTTTAATATTACCCTTAATTTTATTACACAGGTTATTTGGTTGGAGCACTCTTAATAATCAACAATATATCTATGAAACTAACAATCACATATAATCACCATTAGCACACCCGTACACGATGTATGTCTAAACCTTTGTCACGTGGTGAGAATATACTATATATATATATATATATATATATATATATATATAAAATTATCAGCTTCTGCTTCACCTTTTTAATGAAAATATATATTTTTTCTTTGTAAAGCATTTCTTAGACTTCTATTTTTATTCTATTATGTCTAGTTATCATCTTACTTATTGTTTTTACATAAAGTCAAGAGAAAATTTTGGTATTTTAGTTTTAGGAGAAACCAATGAAAGCATTCATCGTTTGTATATGGAATCATTTAGCTGAAATCTTGTTCTTTTATTGGTTTACTTTAAAATAAAAGAATAACCAAGTTTCATTGAAATCTCATTAATAAACTTTATATATTATGTACAGCTCACATTGCAGTAAAACAGCCATAAAAATTTGGGTCAAGAACAAAGTTTTGGTAAATATCTAGCTTTGCCTGGAGTAGCTCTTGTTACATCTTCCATTTCCGTCTGCATTATCCTGCAGGCTTTCTCCAATTCCTTCATCTTCCACTTCATTCCATGAAAATGATGTTCAAGCTCCTCAGTTTCCGTACGCTGTTTTGCACATATTAAAATATGCGAGGCATCAGCTTTCCTTTTCCCAGCCATTAATGCCTTAACGCCCACAGGATTGATGGTGACAACACTTTTTGTTTTGGGAACTAATTTGTATTGTTCATTAATGAAAGACTTGACTGCTATTTTTGATGGAAACCTTGAGTTTTGAGCTATGTGTTTCAATGCTTCAGTCGAAAGCTTCTCATAGTTCAACGTTCTGCAGACTCTCAATTTTTCTTCTTCAGATAATCCAGAATGAACCTGCTCGAAAAGTCAGCACAGATGTTTAATGCTTGAAACAAAAAATATATACACCACAATAATTGAGTTGTTAGCCTCTAAACGGTAACTTGATTGGCAAATGAGAGAATTCCAAACATAAAAGAGAGGATTTAAATCCCCTTGGTTAAACTATTGATTTATCTAGCCAAGTGGTCACGGACCTAGAGTTTTATCTTAGTACTTAATTTACCTGAACATAGAAGTCTATGGCGTGGTAGAGTCCATCATGAGATTCTCTTGTGGAATCTGGCATCACTCTCAGTAATTCTGCGAACTTGGAAGGCTTTAAACAAGAATCTGGAGATACTTCAGCAAGGTATGAGTCTATTAAGCCGGACACTTTGTTCGATTTCATGGATACCCAGTTGTCATTTTCAGAGAGGAAAGCTTTAACAAGCCTCAAAACTAAATTCACATCGTAAACATAATCCTTTCCGTGTGGCGCTGGAATTAGCAGATAGTCAAGTGTTGCTTGATCTAGTTGTGAACCTATCAGATTTTCCAGCTTCTTTCTGTAATGTTTGCTGATGTTCAAGCTTGAGGCCACTCGAAAAATTTCGAACAAGTGCTTGAAAGAATGAGATCTCCTATCAAGTAGAGAAAGTAGACTTATAATTACCTCTGCAATATTGCGCTTCTCATATGGAGAGGCACTGAGAAATCTTGATCTCTGATTATAGAAGAGGAACTTGCAAATTATGCTGTGGTCAAAATTCCTGGAAATCATCAGCTTGATTAACTTATCTATTAAATCCACCTTTAAAAACAGAAGATCTTCGAACCACCATGTTTTTTGAGAGTGTTTGTCCTTTGTGCTAACGCTACTCCTGAAATCATCAGATGAGAACTTAGTAGAATTCTCCGAGAAAGATGCACATTTGCTTGACGCTCCAGGGAAATCAAGCCTTTCTATAAGACAACATAAGATTTTGTCAAGTATGAATGGTGAAGACTCTGCAGTGGAATGTAAATCTTGGCACTGCTTCAAAGCTTCCAGGAGCTCTGGCCAAGTCCAGTGATTAATTTCCTCGAGAGGAATTTCAATTTGGTCAATCAAATTGGGTTTTCCATGGCTATCATTAGAACCCATCTCCATGAAAATTGCAGCGGAACTTAGAAGGAAAATGTTCCGGGAAGTTATCTTTGTTTTGCCACTGTTGTAGCAAAACCTGGTAATGAGTTCAAAACCCTCTGCGCCTCCTGGAAAGTCATTGAATATCACTTTCAGTTTCCTTGTTTTTCTGCTCAATTTATCGAACAATTTGCTGAATCTGCCTGAGAAAGATGCAAGAATTCTCTGCCAAAATTCAAAACCAGTTAATGAAATGTTCATTCAAAGATAAAAGAGTCCCTAAATTTCAAATTACTAATACAATAAGAGAAAGTGAAATACGCAACAGAAATGTACCCAAGCTTTAGTGTTTACTAACTAAAAAAAAAGCCTTAAATGCACCAAACCAGACACTGGAAATTTGAATGAAATTTACTGTTACAGGAAATTATGGTAAGATGTTGCTATCAACAATAAATTCTGGGAGCTGTACTTGCACTACGCTCCTGTCGTTTGCGGCAGAATAAAAACCAGTGAAAATAATAGTTAACTGGAAACTAGAAATATGACAAAATATATCACTAAATTTCCTTTCGCCCTAATACAAGATTTTTCCAAAATTAAATGCTTTTATAGAGTAGGTATTGATTGAGCACAAGAAAAAGAAAAAGAAAATTGCTTCTGGTGATTGAAATTCAATGCAAAATATCATGATGGCCAAATAAGAGAAAAAGGAAACTAGAACTAGAAAGGAAAAACTACCATGCTGCTGCAAGCAGCTGAAAAAGCTAAAGAAGACGATAGGATAAAAATCTTAGTGAACTGAGCATGAAAGAGAAACAAACTAAAGTCACTACCTTGTCCACCATGAAAGTCTCTTCGCCATTAACGTCGACCTCGAGATCACAACACACTTCCATTGTTAATCCGAAGAAAAGAAAGAACCAGCTTGGTTTTTGCTGCCAACAAGTTGAGTGGCTTTAATTTATGCGGCTCAAAAAGTTGGGAGTCAGAAAACCATGAAAAGCATTTTCAGAAGAACTCAAAAAGGAGAATAAAAATGAAGGAATATATATACTGTGAGACTGGAGAAGATGATGAAGGGTGGAAGATGATGTGTTAGAAAGTATTAATATTGTTTGGTCAATTAGCAAATATAAAGTGAGACAACGTAGGGAATAAGAAGAGGAAGCATTTTTAAAACAAGAAAAATCCAGTGCAAGGACATTGGAGCGTTCCTCCGACTTATCCAGTGATGAAGCTGCCAAAGTTTCGCAATCTTTTGTAACTACTTTTAATCGACAACCTTTTTCTAATGCGCACTGAACATTAAACGAACCCACCATACAATAGCACAGGTGTTTTTCTAATGTGCCGTGATGATGTGAATGATTGTTGATGTTTTACTTAATCCAAATTACTAGCGTCGTGTGCTCAATAATTCATACATACGTAGAGACGGTAATTCGGCCCACAAAACTAGATTTTCGGTATATTCCTCCGTGAGCTTTTAACCTATCCCTCCAGATAAAGAAGAGATTATCTAATAAAGATAAAAATAAGATGATTAAAATTTTTGTAATTAGAGATAGAGATAAAAATTTTTTTGATACATCTCCTCTCTAATCCATCTTATCTCCTATATATTTTATAAACTCTTATATATTAATCACTTTTAAAAGCTTTGAATTATTATAAATAAACTCTTATACTTAATTAATATTTAATTATTTTTTTAATGAAGATTAAGAGAGAAGTGTGAAATTTTTTTTCCACGTGAACAGAGAAGAAGAAGGGAGAGAAAATTTTTGAGATAAAGGTTCTTTGATATGCCCATTTTCCACCCTACCAGTCCAGTTGTCCACTCTATATACATGTGGCTCACACAGAAATCGAAGATTTTGCTTATATTATTTCTTAATTATGTGCTAATTTTACTTGACCAAATCTCCTTTGCCTTTTCCGTTACTTATGGCGCCAATTTTTGCAGTAGCTAGCTTGACTTCAGAACGGCTTCGTGCAGTGGATGCTGGATCCCACAAAGAGAGTATAAGAGAAATGAACTAAGACGCATTTCATGGCACAAGATAAATAAGATCAATAAGCCAACACAGTGTAGTCTCTTCTTCACCAAACAAGGAAGGATTAACAGGCGCCTTTTTGACTAATAATTTCAATGCTTTCAGTCGTACCCACTATTATCAAAATCTGCTTTTAAGCTCGGTTCTTCCAGAACCCACCGCCAAACTATCTACCGACTTCACCTAATTTCCCAAAAGATCCTGTAAATTGCAGTTTCAAGTTGACATCTCAATAGGAGATCAAATGAAGTTAAATTAGTTTTAACCTTCACGAACATGAAAGAATGCAGGACATGAGTAAAATATCACTCTCTTGTATCAAGAAAGAATAACAGTATCCTACACAGGTATTGTTTTCAATTTCAAGCAAACTTTATCCTAGTAAAGATGAGAAATTTGAAAAGTTATTAATAATTTAAATGGAAAGGGAAAAAAGAAAATGGGGCTCTAAAGAGATGACATTGTTCTTCTTAGAAGATAGAAATGATCTGATCGGAACTTATCTTCCAAGCAAATAGGAAAAAAATTGTATAAAACTCTGTTGAAGTGCAGCAAGACAAAATCACAGCTTCAACTCAGCAGACATTCTATTCTTGATCACAGAATATTACCACTCGGAAAGCCTATCCTCTAATCACCAAAGTGCCCAATTAACCATTAAACCACTCAGAATCAGTAGCCATTAATTTGAGCCCTCGGGGTTGGCCCCATCAACCGGGAAAAAGGCATTTGAGTCCGGCCAGTAAGGCCCCTTTGCCCAGAATATCGATCATCTGATTTTGGATCGGAGAATGATCTTGAAAATGCTTGAGCAAGCTCTACAGCTGAAGCAACTTTTCCATATCGCATACCAATTGCATCAGCAGACAATGGTTTGGGCTGCTCCACTGGTTTGCGCCATGTTTCTGGTGAAGAATGTCTCTCATGCTGTTGCTGGTTTTGCTCCCTTTCAATCCCCCTGTTGTTCCTTCGATTCTCATTTCGCCAATTACGCCTCTGCACACCAACTCTGTCAACATCTATATGAGGATCCTTTCTCTCAAATTTCCTACCCATCCGCTGATCAAGAGGAAGATTTTCAACTCTTCCACTTTGGCGAGTAGGATTAGCATGCTCAGGAGCCCTTTCAAACTTGCCAATATTATTATGTTTACCCCTAAAACATAATGATTAAAAAGCTTTGTAAAAAAATGATTTAATCTTCCAACAGAAGTGATTCAAATTTTACACTGTCATTTAGATTTAGAATATGGAAATACAATTGTCCTAAAATATAAATGTAGAGAAATTAAATACCTATCAGAATGTTGACCCAAATCCTGATTATTGATGGCAACATCATCAATCCCTCGCTCCTTCAAAACCTGAGAGAGTGATTAGAAAAGCTATCAGACTTTATATATTAACCCAGAAAAGTTGCAGGAAAGAATTAAAGGTGGAAACATTCACAAATTGGTAACACTCAAGAATTTTCTTTTTTTTTTTCCCCTTATTATTTATTCTTGAAGGGTGGGTGTGGGCTAAAATCTTTGGTTCTGCATTATGACATTGGCACAAAGACAACAACATTATGAAGATATAATGAACAATTTTTTATATTATTTTCCTCCCAGCATCTGAAGGAATATATAAAGGGTTTTCTCTTTTATGAATTCAGTTTAGTATTTGGTTTCATTTCATCTTAGAATTATCACAAACACATTTTCCTTATGGATCTACTGCCGAAGTCTCAAAGCAAGATCTTAGAATTGCATGCGTTTATTAGGCTTATTTTCAAAAAATTAGGAAATTATATTTAATAAAAAATTGTCCAGGTTATGTTTATCTTAGAAATTATATTTGTTATGATCATGGTTATCCTAAGAATTAGGTATAGCTTGATTATGTTTATCTTCGAGAAGAATAGAGCATTTGAAAAGAATTATAGCCAACAAAGATAAGTACAAAGAGCATAAAATGAAATTCAAAGGAATACGGAGGAGAAGAGAATTCTAGAAATGAGCTAAAGTAGCATATATATTACGTAGAGATGGAGAAGAGTAAAGATAGAAAAGCAATACAACAAGTAGGGCTGGATTCGAGCCGAGCCAGCTCGAGCTCGGGCTTGGCTCGGCTCGGTTCGAGCCCAAAACGAGCCGGGCTCTGCTCGGCTCGATCGAGCTCGAGCTGGCTCGGCTTGGCAGGGCAGATTTTTTTAAAAATTTTTTATACAAAACGACGTCGTTTTGATCCATATATATACACAAAACGATGTCGTTTTGATATAAAAAACGAGTCAAACCGAGCCGAAAACGAGCCGAACCGAGCCAAAACAAGCCGAACCGAGCCAAAAACGAGCCGAGCCAAGTTCGGCTCGAGTTGAGCTTGAGCCGAACTTGAGCCTCCCTTAAATAAAGCGAGCCGAGCTCGGCTCGAATCCAGCCCTAACAACAAGTAGAATGGAAAGAGTGAAGAGAAATGGGAGAAATAAACAAGTCCCAACTTTATACACTCATATTCATAGCTCTTTAAAGGTCAATTACATCAAAGCCTATTTATAATGGAAAAAAAATCCTAATGGTAAGCATGATTGAGAAAAGTTAATCATATTAAAGATAATCTTATCAAATAATATATCGACATCTAAGTGTTTAGAAACCTACTCACAACCTAATTGAATATATAGTAGTATATTAAAAATATAAGGTTCTGGGTTTAGCATCAATTCTAGTAAAGTTGTCACCAATAAAGGAAGAGATTAGTACTACCTAGTTTGATGGATCGACACCTATACATAATTTTAAAGCCTAACACATTAGGAATCAATTTTTGCTGGGTAGAGGAGAATGAAGCAAAAATAATGATGCTTATCTAGGAACATGTTTAGGAAATAATAATTTAGGAATAAAGTTTATCTTGATAAAGCTTATCTTAGGATTTCTAATTGTATAGATTAGGATTTTCTTAGAATTAGATCATCTTGTTTATTATAGAGCTTAATATTTCATTGGATTGGATTATATCATATTTATTCATTTATGCCAAGCATATTAATAGGCTTTATGTAAATGATGAAGTAGCTTATTTCATGAATAAAAATTATATCTCTGTTTTCACCCAATTGCCTATTATGTTCTCTAATCTCTACTTTTTCTATTCTATTTCCTTGTTTTCTTACTACAGATTTTCTAACTAGTACACAAATATATCCACTCACCAGTTCACGAGGACGAGCACCACCAAACAATGCATTTCTGCACCAGAAAGATTTATAAGCAGTATTACAAATATCCAATAAAATAGGACAGCATAAAGAAACCATTACAGAGCATATTTTAGCATCAAATAAACAGGAAAGACCATAAAATATTCTTCAAGACAAACATAGATAAAAACAAATTAGAAACAAAAGAAATCAGGTTCAATACATCAAAGGAAATTGAATTCCATCCTAATGATAGGCATTATCCAAAAGAATATGCCAGATCAAAAAAATAAACAAAAATAGTTAATGAAACCGTACACAATAGTTTTATCCATTCTAAGCTAAAAATATTATTATCAATAGCATCAAACATTTACTGACATTTCAGAATAATTTCTTTGAAAAGTTTAATAAACTATCCTCAAATGTAAACACTTCGTTTACTCAAATATATCCACCTCTATAATGTTTCAATTTGTCAATGCTGGCAAAACCAATCACGGGAAATATAATTCAAATTGAGCCTGCTTCTATAAGGACCAAGCACTGATTAAAACCTATTAAACAGTATTCAACGAATCATCTCATTCAAAGTTGTCACGTTCTCCTTAATGATTAAGTATGTTAGCTCTATTGGCATAAGTATGACTCAAAATCCTTCATTAAGAAACCTAACATCAACTATTTTCATTTTTCAACCAAGATCATGGGAGGGAAAGAGAGAACCACAGGTATGTATTTAATTCCTAGGTTCATGGACTGTTAAGAATGTTTCAAAATAATTTTTATTTGATCTATTAAAAGTTTTAAACCCTAAACATTAAGAGCACCATCAATGATTTGAATATAAATGAAAAATATCAAAAAGTGCATCATTTTTTCACGCCACCAGCTTGCTATAATGCACATAGCAGAAAGAAATGCAAGCAGAAAAAACAGAATTCTCCCAAAAAGCTAAAGGGAAGAATGAAAATACAAGTCTACTGATTTTGAGGGATAAAGACCATTTATGTAGTCTTTATGCCTCAAAATCAGTATATCAACTTAAAATGGTGATTTAAATTTTCATCTTTTGATTTGAAACAATCTCCTGGTTTGTAAACGTGAATTTACAATTAGTTATTTTACAGGTCACATTATTACCTCTTCCACCGTTGGACTGTGATTTATAAATGACTATAAATCAATATCTCAAATTAATTTAAGAAAAAATTGAAGTTAACATAGCTAGGGCTGGATTTGATCTTGGCCAAGCCCGAACAAAGGCCAACATGAGATCGGCTTGAATCCAATAGACCCAACTCGAGATTGGCTTAAGATAAATAAGTTGAGGCTCAAACTTGGATCGAAAGAAATTTAAATTTGTACTTGATCCAAGCCGAAGTCAATGATTGGTCAGCAAATTATATACAGTACATCCTTATTGAATATTTCACCCAGAAAATGCCAAAAAGAAAGGGAAAGAACTAGATATACAGTTTTAGCCCTAGATAAAAGCAAATATCCACAGCAAAATATAAATTGCAAAAGCAGCATAAGTTATCCATAGTAATAAAACCAAAAATTCAGGAAAGTAATAGACACAATCAGCATTCTGTTTGTGCTACAGAAACCTTTCTCAGCCATGAACGATGTGCAGTACAAGCATCTAACTGAAGTGGGGTTGGGGGGGTAGGGATTACAAATCAGGTTAACGTCTACATCAGTCGATTCCAAGTACAAATCCTCATTCAAAATTATTATACTGGGAAAGCAAACATACAATTTTAAGATTTGTCTCTATTCATCACCTTATAATAAAAAAAAATAGATAATACAAGTAAAAAAAGTTTCAGAAAACATAACTGACCTTCCCCTTTGAATGTTCTCTTCTAATTGCTCAGGAGGTTGCGACCATGGCTTTAAACTTAACTTCTGGCGCTCTACTGCATGGCTCCCAACATCACTGCCAGCTAAATCAGGATTTGAAGGATTCAGGTTTCCAAGCACACTGCTAACAGTTTCAACATGACCATGGCCAGATTCATTCAAATGAGGATACACCTGTGTTCACCAAATATGTCAAAATGAACACAGTACGAACTTCATACAAATAAGAAGGGATCTTCATATGATATTTAAATTAAGACCTGCTTAGGATTGGCTACATTTGGTTCTGAATTCTCCAATGGCCTTGATCTGGGAAGCAACTTCAACTTAGGCCGTTCTGATGCTTCTGACTGCAGCAAAGGAAGTGATTCAGGCCCAATAAATTTGCTATCAGAACTACTAGATTGAGCCCTGTCAGTAAAATGTTTATATTTCCTCTCTTTTACATCCACATAAGTAGAAGCACCAGATCTCCCATAATCCAATTCTTCCTTTCTACCACCCTGTAACGATTCTTCAATATTAGAACCTCTTTCCACATGCCCAGCCAATGTTGCATCTGACCATTCACTCCTCCCGACAACATGCATCCTGTTGTAGGCATTATCCTCATGGCCGGTTGGATGTGATCCATTATCTGTTACTGAAAACTTAATAACCTGAACATCTGCTTGATACTGAACTGACTGCTTCGACCGCCATCTACCAGAAGAAACCTTTTCAAGCGCACTTGCATGAGCCAACTTTGAAACTGCACTTTGCCCAGACCATCCAGATTGCACAGGCTCAGTAACACCCATTGCCATCTCCTTCCTTGCAGTCCAAGCATTTGGATGGGACCCAGGAACCATCTGCCCACTATTGCCTCTTGAATTTGGTGAATTCACATCAACACGTGTTTGCTCAACTACTTGACCCCCATTTGAAACCTGTGATCCCAATCCCAGTCTGGCCCAACCTGGCATCCTTCCAGTAGACACAGACTCTGGCTTAAGCTCCATACGACTAGTTGGAACACTAAAACTGTCATCACTAACCGTTCTACGTGGAGCCGAAACGCCATCTAAGGGTTTTCTCTCATCCTCTTCAAAATTTCGACCAATTTGCACGGCATTAGCAAGAAAAGGGGTTTTATCATCAAAATGCCTAGTTGCCGGAGAAGAATTGGGGCGGGGGCGATGATCAGACCTGGTAATAGGGTTACCCCATGATGTGGATCGATCATAACCAGAACGATCCATAGGCCTAACAATACTGTGCAATAAAAAACAACAAAAAAATAAAGTAGGGTTTTATAACTAAGCAGAAGCAGAAGTGTGAAACAAATAATGACAACAAATAGATATGATCTAAAGGTACCAAAATGAAAGAAATAAAGAAGAACAAGAAAAAGGAATTGGGGCTTACACACCAGGAGCGGAAGGGAGAGGAAGATCAGAGGGAATAGAACCTCCATGAAAATCTTTGAGAGTCATAGTATTGCCGGTGAATGCCTTCTTCTTCGACATTCTTTTTTCTGTCTTATGTATAAATTATGTATGTATGTATGTATGTAAAGATGAGTTGCAGTGATTAATCTATTATCAAGAATTTAAAAACAAAGATATTGAAAGAAAGAGATGAGCAACCCCGAACCAAAAAAAAGAAAGAAAGAAAATAAAAGAAAAGAAAAGAAAAAAGAGAAGAAGAAGAAGAGAGAGAGAGAGAGAGAGAGAGAGAAAGAGATTGAAGGTGTTGAGTTGGGAAAAACGGGTTGCCGCTCCACCCTCGCTCACAAGCTACTCTCTAGTCTTGTAAAATACGAATGCCATTAATCTAAACTCACCTGTTCGTTATAGTCTCTTTCTTTCACTTTATTTTAAGAGATATTTATTAAAGATATTATTTTATGATTTTTAATCAAAAAAGGCAAAATTTTTAATAGGTTCAGAAAATAAACAGATGGAATATCAATTTAGTGGAGAGGGTGATTTAGTCTAATCATAGTTAGATTAGTGATTAAACTAATTAATTATTAAAAAATAATATTAAAAAAAAAATTTCCCCAAAAAATGAAAGGTGAAAGATTATATTAATAGATAAATAATTCATTTACAAATACTGTGAAAATCTTTATTTTATAAGCTTATATAAAGTATTTGTTTATACTCATTTTTACCGAAGAAGTCCATTTAGATGTAAATGGGCTCAATTGAAGAAGTAGGTCTATCAAGCTTCAAGTCACAGAAAATCCCAAAATTTCATGAAGACCTCTTAGGCCCAATTTAAAAGTTACAATTTTTATATGTTGCATCTCACTTGGGAGTTCGGGTAGAGAGGCCCTAGCGCATCCAATGATTCGTTAAATCAATATTTTTAAAACTCATGACAATAGTTAAGTCGATTATTATTTTATTAATTTACGGTAGATAATTAATAAGTTTAATTTATTATAAAATTATTATATATTTTTTTAATAATATCAAATATTTATAATATTTTTTAAATATAAAATATAATTTCAAATATGTTAATTAAATGATTGATATTCCATTACATAAAACGCTTTTAAATTTTAATAAAATAAAATTTGTATAATATTATATAAATTCAGTTTTTTTAGTTTTAAATAATTTTTCTGATTCAAAAGATTTATCAAATTTGACAGAATTTCAAACATGTTAATATTTATATATACATTAAACTGAATTATGAAATTAAACTAGATTATAGATTGATTTATGATTTAATTAGTTAAATCAGCCAATTCCATTCAGTTTTGAAAATATTATGTTAAACTAAAATATTGTTTTGAATCAGGCTCAGCTAAGACTGTCTAATTACATAGTTTGGTTTTTTTTTAAATGAGAAAATTTTATGTTACTTATAATAAATAGAAGAGTGATGGTTTTTTGGTTATTCCCCTATTATTGTATGTTATTGTATCTCGAGAAATAATTGTTATTCAAATTTTTGAGGACTTAAGTCAAAACGAATCTATTTTAAGAAAATGGTGTGTTACATATGCATTGATAAACTATAATTTTTAAAAATGTTGAAGGTATCAAAGAAATTTTTTAGAGCTCTAAAAATTTGTAAAAAATTCATAAATGTTATTGAAAATTTAAAATTTTAATATATCTCTTAGTAGTTTAAGAAAATAATAGTTATACTCAAAAAAATATAATTACATCTAAAAATATTAAACTAAATATAACATTTTAAAATTAGTTAGATTTTTAATATTTTTTAAGAGTTTATCCGATAAATTTTTTAATGTGTAAAGATATATTATTAATTTAATATTTATAGAAATATTAATGATAATGTCATAATTATAATAAAAAGCAAAACAATTACTTCTAGAAAAAACTAAAAATAATTTGTTAACGATAAGATATAATCGGTGAAAATTTAGTTTTTAATTTTAAAGGGTAAGAATTGTGTTTCAACAAATCTTGGGTGGAAAATGAACAGTGATACAAAGGAAAAATCCTCTCTTTGCTCATCAAACCGACGTAAAATTAGGAGTTTCAAGTTTAAGTTAGGGTTTCCAAGTTTCCTATTAATTTGTATGAGAATGTAAGTTATATTTTCAGAATTGCGCATCTACCTTTTATTATTTTTTTATTTTTTTGGGTAAATCTTCCACCTTTATATTTTAATATTTTAATAAGTAATACGACAAGGATAAAGGGATTTATTTTTTTTGGGTAAGTATAAAGGGATTTTGTTGTTTATGCAACCACACGAGGGTTTTTTTTAAATTTGATTATTTAATTAACAGGGAGTATTATTATTAACAGTAAATAAATTAAATATTTGGAAAAAATCAAATGTCAATCATGCAATGTTGTTACATTAATTTTATTTATACATAAATCTATTATTATTGTTTTAGTTGTTGTTGTAAAAGGTGAGATGGATATTTGGTTTAATGAAAAAAATTAAAGTCTAACCAAAATCTTAAACCATCATAAACCCTAAATCTTAGAATTTAATTTTAAATCCTAAATTAGAAATTTTAACTATGAAAAATTATTTCACAAACCTCAATCTTAAACTTTAATTTCAATAATAAATCCTAAAACTTCAATTTTAACTCTGAACCCTTAACTTGTAAACACTAAAGGTTAATCATTTATTTGGGCTTTATTTATGTCGATTGTAATTGTGAATGATGATTGAGAAAATAATGAAAGAGAAGGCGAGGAATTGATATATGCACTTAGACGAAAATTTGATGTACTAAAAAGGTAGTTGCTATAATGAAACATGTAGTCTTTCCTCAATATATTTTGTTAGTCAAATTATCATCAATCTTGCTAGTTAATACAATGACATTCGGTAAAGCCTTTTATAAGATGAATATTATTAATACTCTCTGTTAGGAGAAGTGATTTTCAAAATTAATAAAAATTATCATGAAATGATAACATACTCTTATGAAGGTTATTCTCAACTCAAAATGTGAGCGAGAATAATCAAGGGGATTTCAATATGAATGCCACCATTCAGATTCAGACAGTGGCTGATAATATTGGTACTAATCATACTTTGCCTAACAAGAAATGGGTGGACGTAAAATTTGTTCTCCCAGATAAAACTTATCTAAAATAAGATGTAGTATTTGTACTATATTTAATTGTAACCCCTCATTTTAGATCTAACACCATTAAATATGACATCAAAATTTCCGGTGTAATGTCCATGTGTGGAACATTTTACATAAGATATTCAAAACAATTAATGGCACTAAGACTTTACTACTATACAGTCCATGTTCATATGGAGCACAGAAATTCAAGTTAATGGGAGAGACTCTATTATCAGATGGTCCCTTGTTCCTACTGAACCAAATCTAAAGTTTTTGTTGGGATTGTAGTATTCATTGAAGCAACAATTGGCTTAGTAAAAGACTATAATTTCATAACGAAAACAAGTTGTTTGGTGGATCTTTTGTATTTTTTTATTCATCTCTCATTAGATTTTCTCCATGTTTTCAACGTATTGTCCACATTAGGTTAGAATTTAAGGTTTGAGTTTTTAATTATGATTTAATCTTAACATTTAAGGTTAAGATTAAGATTTATAAACTAAGGGTAAAGGTTAAGGTCTACGATTAATGTTTAAGGTTAAAGTTTATGATTTAAGAATTTTCAATGGTAACTTTTACAGTTAAAGTCTTAACAGCTAAGTTTTAAAATCTTGATACCTTGTAATATTTATGTAATTTATTTTACACTGAATAAAAATAATTTAAAATTTTTGCAAAATCATGTCAAATTTTCATTGCACACAAAATTTTATATACTTACATGACCCTCACAAATCTGCATAAACCGTTCCACATTTTAAAAATCTTCCAACTAGCTCCCTGAAACCCGAAATTTCTAAAATTCTCAAGATTTTAAGCTATTAACATGTAGCAAAATATAAAAACTTTACAAAATTTCCCTCAGCCCAAATTTCTAAATATTGCATATGCCATGTAAAATCTTACGAAACCCCACCAATTTTAAATTCTTATAAATAGCCTTCAATTCAAAGTTTAATTATTCAGTATAAAGTTTAGCATAAGCGTTAAACTTTTGGACAATCTTTAGTTTTTATATTTAGCAGTCACACACCCTTAAAAAGGCTAGTGAAATTTTCATAAATTCATATAGTTTAAAATTTTGCACTTACCCTCATCCCCAAAGTTGAAGAAGTTTGTTTCAATTTGAAGTTTGATGTATACACTAAACTTCTCAAAAATACCTAAAACTCGTGAAAATCTCACAATTTTGAATATTTTTCTTACAACACAATAATCAATTAAATTAAACTTAAAACACAAGTAAATAATGATCTTCAGCCCACCCATCTTCTTCTACAGTGCTCTCTCTCCCTCTCAGAGCATCTCATTGAACGAATGGTGGTCGAAGCCTAGTCTGACACAAACGTTTTTCGATCTCTCCCACTTCGTTGGGTCGATTCATCCTCTATCGTAATTGATCGATTTCATTCAAAATCGATGCTCTTCATAGGCCAACGAAGAGTCCAAAACCAATTTTGTATGGTTTTGTCTTCATTCAGTTTAGTCTTCATTTGATTTCTTTTGTTTGAAATCGATTGTTTGTCATTTGTTCAAAATCAATTCTGGATAGGTAGGCTTTGACCGCCATTTGATTGACAAGATGCTCTAGGAGGGAGAGAGGGAAGGAGGGAGAGTGCCAAACAGGAAGATTGGTAGGCTGAAGAAGAAGCTGACGATGAGAAAGATAGCTAGAAAAGCTTTTAAAAAAAAATCTTAAGGGGAGAAAGTATAATTTTTCAAAACTTAGGAGAAAAAATTATTAATTTTTAAAACTAAAACAATAAAATTTACTATTGTAAGTTAAATGATAATTATATATTTAAAACTAATAGATTTTATTAACTTTAATAGTTAATTAATGGGTATTTTGATTTTTGAAACTTAAAAAGTTTAAAGATACACAAAACCTTGGGTGGGAATAAGTCTTTTGGCCAAATTATATATGAAAGAGTTCACATATGAAAGTGTTTATATAAAAATTTGTTCATAAAGTATTATTCTTTATGTGATTTATTCAACCATGCACATTATTATTTTATGAATACTCGACTAACATAACTTATATTCTCATACATATTAATTGGAAACATGGAAACTCTAATTTAAAAACTTGAAACTCATAATATTATATAGGTTTGATGAGTAAAGAGAGGATTTGCTCCTTTGTGTCACGGTCCTGAACTCCAAAACCATCTCCATTCTGGTAAAGACAATGCGTCACACGTGCACAGTTTGTGATAATATTCACAAATGGTTTCAGCGAAGATGATTGGGTGAAACAATGCCCATTAATATTTATCCAACATTTATTTATCTTCTCTTTAATATGGCTCCGAGCTTTCTCCTCTGATACATCCAATTCTCTCATATAACACAGGATGGATGAAGCAACATCACCTCTCTCTAGCTCAGCCTGTTACAATTTAATTATAACTTAATTAATCATGTTTACTTTCAGTTAATTTGAGTGAAAGGATTATTTAATTATACCGTTGAAGTGCCTAGATCATTGCATTGCCGAATTACTAGAGATGAATTGTACAGGAGTTCCTGGTTGTCCCAGAGAAAATGTGCCGTTTCCTCTGTGTCCTCTTTCATTGTTGAGAAAAATGAATGGACAGAAAGCAGCGGGCCTGATGAAGAAATCCATGCATTATTCAAATACTCCTGTAGAGATGGAGTATGTCCTTCGTTGCACCACTTTGCTTCCACTAATAATGATTTACAAAAATCAGCCCACTGCATAACATAAACAGATACCATTTTTATTCATCAATAAATCTAATAACATTGACAGGCTCGGTGGCCAGTGCTATTAAGTGAACATTAATTACTAGAAACTTTCCAAATAACAGGATGAGATTCAAAATTCAATACCGCTTTCTTCAAATGGGCTAAGGCAGAATCGCTCCAGCCTTTCTCCTTCTGAATTTCATAAGCCATTTCGTTGGTAGTGTCATACAGTGCTTGAAAAGATATCTTCATACACTCTGGCAGGTGCTCAATTTCCTTGGAATCCCATCTGAATTGTTTTAGTAATAAATTAGATATTTTTAAAGAAGTAAAGATTTATCTTTGATTTAATGGCCCATTTTGTATTTCCTGACTACAAAAACAATACTAACCTATCAACAGCATTGGTGAAGTATTGCAGTTCTTGCAATGAACCATAAATATCATAGATATCATCTATCACCAGTATGAAGATAACGACTTTTGTGAGCCATTTTCTAAAAGATCTGAACTCCGTGTCATAAAGAAGGCCCACTGCGCACATGAAGCTTTCAACCAGTCGATCCCTTGAGAAGTTTAGATTTTCAATCAGGCCCAGATTCCTCCACCACCTAATTAATGTCACAAAAGAACAAAACATTACTTTTCATCACCCTTATTCATAAAATTTATATATAAAGAAATAGTTTACAGACTTCACTCTCATGTACCTTGAAACCTCCCTAAGATCATTTTGGAGTGCGGCTTGAACCCTAATAAAGTTAAGTTTTGCCAACTCTAATAAACTTGTGTTCATCATTTGTTTGTTATTCTCATAAGCGTTTATGTGCCATCTGACTTCAAACCACGGCACTCTTCGATGCAATGGAAGTTCCAAAGCACGGGCTATTTTCTCGGCAAGTTCACTATCCAAATTAGTAGAACAATGGATATATTTCAGGGTTCCAATTGAGAACACTTTAGCCTTGTCCAAAATGGTTTCACCTTCTAAAGCCAGATGGGAGGCTTCAAAAAGTTCGATCAATCCTTTAGCATCTCTACATTTTGCCGTTGACAATGAACCCTTTTCATCCACGAAGCCAGTAAAGATATCTGAAATACAAACCAACCAAGCGGTTCTTAGAGATTGAATTTCTAGTGTTTTTTCTCAGTCTAATTTTACAATGTATAAGAAATTCTTACCTTCTGAAATTTCATAGCCATGCTGCCTGAGGAGCCTAAAGCATAAAGCAGTAGTATAAAGGTCCTCTTCTACACAAGAGTTGTTATTCTGAATAGAAGCTATGTTATCTAAAGCTTCATGAATTTCCTCCTCAAAGAGAGTGGACAGGCCGAGTTTCCAGATGTTGTCAATCAATTCTAGCTTTGCTAAAACGTCTATGGATTCACCAAACAAGCGTTTCACCTTCTCTTTCAACGTCTGATCCCGGAGTTTATATCCCTCTTCCTGCTAAACACATCACACAGTGAACCCCGACGTCAAAAAAGTTACACATATCTAATTAATTATAAAGTTTACAAAAAAAAAAAACCTATGGGTGGTGGGATACAAATCAGACCTCATATTTGGTATCAAGAGACTGTATAAAATCATATTTCCAAATGCTTGGTTTATAACTGGAAGAATTATTTCTGGGCTGTATAATATCTGAGGCTTCGGGCTTCAGCTGGCAATACAGATTTGGTTGTTGAGAAAGACAATGTTTCGTTTGTTCCATGGAGATTGTTCAAGAAAGTAATATGGGAATAGGAAAGCTAAAAAGTGATGGATAGCTGCTGGTCGTTAGATGATTTGCATGCTTCACTAAGTTACATATATATAAGCAACTGTACCAGTTTCGTAAAATTAATTGCAGTTAAGAATGAACTTTGATCTGTAAAGAACAGTGGCATGAAACATGAAGGGATGAAACTTAATTGTTTTTCTTTTGGGAAATTGAAATTTTTAGCATTATTTCAATCCGTATATACATATATATTACTTATTTCAAAACTTAAATAAATATATCACAACAGTAATCTACTTTTCTAAAATACGCCTCTTGAAATGAATCATACATAAATTCTCTCTTTTTTTCTGTAACTTTTTCTCTTTTATTCTTTAACTTTCAAGTGAGGAAAAAATCAGACCTCAACTATTAAAATAATCAAAAAAATCATTTGATAAGGTTTAACCGAAAGAAATGAAGTGTTGATGTTTAACTGGAAAAAAAAGTTATTAATTATTATTAAAAAAAAGTTATTGGAAAATAAAAAGCAAGGTTAAAAGGGTTGGCGCCAACCCTTCAACCTTGTATTAATTAAAAATGGTTGGCCTAACGCCAACCCTTACCCTTGCTATACCAACCCTTTTTTAAATTCGTACTATTATGAATAATTTTTTTTAAAATCTCAAGTATTTTAAGATAGAATAATGGTCTTTTTTTGATTATTTTTCATTTTTTCAGTTAAATTCTATCAAATAATTTTTTTTTATCATCCTAATAATTGAGGTCTGATTCCTTCTTCATTTGAAAGTTGAGAAAGAAGAGAAAAAAAGAAAGAATTTCTACAGGGATCATTGAAGAGAGGTATTTTAAAGAAGTAGATTACTATTGTAGTATATTTATTTAAGTTTTGAAATAAGTGACATTAAAATAAGGTTAAAATTTTCAATTTCCCTTTTTTTTTTTTCTCTAGAAAAAAATGAACAGAGCAGGTTAAATTTCAGTTAAGTTCCTGTCCTACCTGCAAGGTACATTTAATATTAAAAAAATCACAATCTTGACTCAATTAGAATTTGGAAAAATCATTTTCTGCAAGATATCGAATTTATAAAAAAACAAAAATCAAATACTTAAAGTCTATCTAAAAGACTTTAAGTATTTGTAATTCAATTAATCAATTATCATTAAAAATTCATATTTAAATTTTTTTAAAAATTGTTTTACAAAAATTTTTTCAATTTTTGTAATCTTTTTCTTCAATTCAAAGGTATCAACTTTTTTCGTTTTTGTAAATAATATTACAATCTCATTTATATTTGTCTTATTTTTTTGTTTTTGTGAAATTTCTTATTTTTGTGAATAATATTACAGCCTCTTCCAAACTTGTCGTAACTCTTGCTGGCATTCATAAACTAAATATACATAGAGATTATCTTTAGTTTGGTTTGGACAGAAGATGTTGTGGACCCATTAGGTTTACGTATTCAAATTCTTTGGCTGATGCCTTCTTCTCTCTACTGGAGACGTGTCTTGAAAATTTTGCCACTCAGATTATCTTTTACGCATGGGCAAAATTAAATTGCCCTTACAATGGAAATATCATGTCCTCAATCATATAATTATGTAACACGTCAGATCAAATAAAAAACTTTGAAATATAAATTTAAGATATATAATGTTGAATTATTGAGTTTTTTTTTTTTAATATTGAAAGAATGATTTTCCTTCAAGGATTTTTTTTTCGAAGTTGTTTGAGGTGTTTTTTTTTTAAAAGTATTTTGTTTCCTGATCTTTCCATCTTTTATATTCTGATCGATTGTGCTAGCCAAATTCATAAACACATTGAAAACATAAAATTATTTATTATTATTTTCAATATTTATTATAATAAAATAATGTTATGCTCTTAAAACTTCATTGAAAATATTTTCACACCTCATATTAGTCCCACCCCAAACCTAAGTTTGGTTTACTCCCAAATTTATATCTACAAAATTTCAAAAATTTAAATATCTATACTTTAATTAAAATTAAAAGTAAAACTATTATTTAATAAAAAAATAAAAAATTAAATTTTTATTTTTATTTTTTAATTTAAAAAATTAATAATTTTCCTTCACCGGAAAGTTTAGGAAATTTTTTTTTTTCTTAAGTTGCTTTCATCTTTCTTTAACAACCCGAATTTGACCGGCCAATTTTGTCTTCCCATCTATGGATTGGTCGACTCTGAAACAATCACTTTAGAGACCTACGTGATAAATGAGAAAAATGAATCTATAAAAAGACAGGGTCCACCCAAAAAGCCAATCAGCAGAGAATTCAGCTACGTAATTTGTGTCAGTAAATACCAATATTTTGGCATTAATGAATGAAGGACCTTCACAGGTTGCCATAACTGACCTTTCACGGTATAATAATTTTTTCTTTTAATAATTTGAGGGTTACTTTTTCCATTTAATTATGTTTGAATTAATTACACTAATTAGATAAAAATAGGAAAAAGGATAATTTTTTATGTAAGTTTTACTCTAAATTTAAAATCATATTTATGATAGATAAAAAATTTAAATATTTATTTATAGATTAATTATTATTTAAATTTTCAGTTAGAAGTAAAGATAAAATAGTCATTTTATCCATATTCTTTAAAATCTTGAAATTTATATAATTCTTCATTTTTAAATTTTAAAAATTAATACTTTAGCTCACTTTTAAAGTTTAAAAAGTTTAGATTTCACTCATAAAAGTTGTTTCTTTCTCCAACTATCATCATTTCGACTAACAGTTGACACTTTTTATTGATCTTACAGATCTAACTATGAAAGACGATGAAACGTCGTCCTTCGTCGAATCTTTCTGATTTTGATGGTGTTTCATTGTCCTGAAGGGTCAACCTTCGTTACAGAAAACCTTTGTTTTTTCTCAATCGCCAACTTGTTCCCTAAACCACCAGAGAAGAAACTTAGAAATGGGAGAAAAGTGAATTTTTCAAAATTTAATTATGAACTGTAAAAGTGATTTTTTTTAAATTAAAAGAGAGAAATAATATAAATTTTATTGGTTTTAAGATTTATGGATAAAATGTTAATTTTATCTTCACTTTTAATTAAAAATTTGAACAATAATTAGCTGATAATTTAGTATTTAAATTTTTTATCAATTATAAGTATGATTTTAAATTTAAATTTAAATTTAGATTTAAAAAATTATGTATTTCTCTATTTTTATATAATTAGTGTAATTAATTCAAACTTAATTAAATGGAAAAAAATAACTCTCAAATTATTAAACAACATGTGAAGATAATGCCAAAATGTTGGAGTGGGGCTGCGTATCTTGATATTTACTAACGCAAATTACGTAGCTGAATTGGCTTTTTCGGTGGTAGGTCTCTAAAGTGATTGTTTCCTCGCCATGTGTAATGTCTGGTTTATGACGTAACTTCTTTTTATGACTAAGACATTACGTCATGATAATAATGATAAGATTTTCATCGTGATTATCAAATTACCAAATATTATTATATAACAAAAATTTAATTTTTTATATTATATATTAAATAATACATCGTATTATATAATATAATTTTTAAAAAATAAAATCAAAAAATATTATAAACACTCTCAAAATTTAAAAATTTTTCATTTATACCAATAGCACATCATTATTTTTTTTAAATATATTATATCATAAGATACATACCTAAATATAAGATACATCAATTATATTATTTTAATTTAATATATCTTATAATATATATATATATTTTTTCTTTTTATATTACACCATATATCATATATATATATATATATATATAAAAAAGTATGATTTTTATATCTCCATAAGTTGGTTTCTTAAAAAAATATAAAGGGTAAATATCCTTACATATAAAACATATTTTAATTCAATAAAGGGATCCCGAAAAGAAAAAAATCTACTACTACTATTAGTTAAATCTTCTCTTATCAAGATGGCTTTAATATATTTTATGATAATCAAATTATATATTATATTGTTTATTAAAATTTTAATTTTTTATTTAGTATATTATATCATATCATATGATACAATTTTTAAAAAATAAAATATTAAAATATTAATAAAATAATAAAAAATTATAATTGAAACGTTATTATTTTGAAAAATATTATAAATATTTTAAAAAATTTTAAATTTATCGTATATATTATCATTTTTTTAAAGTGTATTCATTTGTATAAATAAAATGTATCATATCATATCATATAATACGTCAATTGTATCATATTAATTAGATATACTTTATAATATATTTTTTTATAATACCGTATCGTATTATAGGATACGAATAACTATAGTATAAATATATCAAAAACATGTTTAAATACTGTTAGATTCAAACAAATATTATGTATCATTCATTTTTTTTTTTCATATTGTCAGCATTCAATTAAAAAAATACAAATTCTTAAAAGAAATGTTAGCCTAGTTGAAGAGCAATTCAGTAAGATGAAAACTATCCATCAAACGAAATAAACATTTAAACATCGTTATAAACTCTTGAAAAATTTGGCAAGCCACCTCCTCTAAACCAAACGTGAAAATCTTCTTAGAAATTAATGTTTCCTTGCCACATCATCCATATAATTTGGAACTTCAAATTTTCTTTACAAACCAACGTGAATGTAGTGAGTATAGGCTATGAATTTCTTGAGTTGTCACGTCTGAACAATATGAAACATTGTCTTTCGTTAAATTTTTTTAATTTGGATGACGTTTTATCGTCTAGATCTAGACAATGAATGATCATCTTGTGTCATAGAAGATTTTCGTTTCTTCCCAAACATTAACCAATTTTCTAAGCCATCGGAGATGAAACTTGGAAACGAGAGAAATTTTTTTTTTTAAGTTTAATCATAAGAGATAAATGTGTGTTTTCTAAAATATGGAAGAAAATGATATAAATTTTTTAGATTTGAAGGTTTATGGATAAAATAATTATTTTATCTCTACCTTTAACAAAATTTGGATAATAATTAATTTATGAATAAGTATTTAGATTTTTATCTATTATAAGTATAATTTTAAATTTAAAATAAAACTTAGGTGAGAAATTGCCTATTTTCCTATTTTTATCTAATTAACGTGGTTAATTTAAACTTAATTAAATCAAAAGATAACTCTCAAATTATTAAAAAACAATTATTTGACTATGACAGGTCAGTTATGGCAGCATGTGAAGATCCTTTATTCGTTAATGCCAAAATATTGGAGTGGGGCTATGTATTTGGATATTTTACTAACACAAATGACGTAGTTGAATTCTTTGCTAATTTGTTTCTGGGTGGACCTTGTCTTTATATAGATCTGTAAAGCGCTTGTTTCCTCGGAATGTGTGATGTCTGGTTTATGACGTAATTTCTTTATGAGTCATACGTCATGGTTAAGATCATATTAATAATATTAAAATTTTTACATCATACTAAAAATATTAAGGTTTTCTTCGTTATAATCAAATGGTATATTATATTATATATTAAATTTTTTTTTTTTTTGTATTTTACATTAAGTAGAGTATTGTATCATATTTTATTATATGATACAATTTTTAAAAAATAAAATAATAAAAAAATAAAATTAATACATCATTTAAAAAAATATATTAAAAATACTTTTAAAATTTTAAAATTTTTTTATTTAAATCAATATCATATCATTATTTTTTAAAAAAATATATCGATCCATATGATAAAATGTATCGTATCATAAGATATATATTAAATTGTACGATATGTCTATTGTATCATTTTAATTTGATATATCTTATAATATATATTATTTTCTTCTTATATTGTATCATATATGTATTGTGTATTTTTGTATCTCCATAAGTTGGTCTTTTTAAAAAGTAAAAACCCTAAATAACCTTATATATAAAACATATTTTAATTCAATAAATGAATTCAAAAAAAAAAAAAACCAACTACCTCAAATAGTTGAACCTTCTCTTATCAAGATGGTTTTAATATATTTCATAGTAATTAAATCCTATATTATATCATATATTAAAAATCTAATCTTTTATATAGTATATCATATCGTATTATATAATAAAACTTTTAAAAAATAGAATATTAAAACATTAATAAAATAATAAAAAATACTATTGAAACATCATTATTTTAAAAAATATCACAAACATCTTTGAAAATTTAAAATTCCTCATATATATCATCATTTTATTTAAAAATATATATTGATCTGTATCGTTGTATCGTATTAATTCGATACATCTTATAATATATTTCATTTTTTTATATCATATCGTATTATAGGATACGAATAACTATAATATAAAAATATCAATAAAATGTTTAAATACTGTTAGATTCAAACAAATATTATGTTTCGTTCATTTTTTTTCATGTTGTCAACATTCAATTAAAAAAATACAAATTCTTGAAAGAAACATTAGTCTGGTTGAAGAACAATTCTTATTTCAATTAAACTTAGTAAGATGAAGATTGTCCATCAAATGAGATAAACATTTAAACATCGTTATAAATTGTCGGCAAATTTGGCAAGCCGCCTCCTCTAAACCACACCGAAAAATCTTCTTAGAAATTAATGTTTCCTTGCCACGTCATCTATATAATTTGGAACTTATAAAGTTTTCTCTGTAGGTATTAGGAGGAAATTTTTTTCTTTAGGATAGGAAGAAGATTTTTCTTCACCAGAAAGGAATAAGAAATTTTTGTCGTTCTCATAATCGAAACATGAATTGATATATCTTGTGAGACAAAGATGGGATTGAGATCCCTTTCCTATCCTTTTTTGTTGTCATCCATAATGCTATACCAAATTTATAAAACAAAAAAATCAAATAATGGATAAGATTCTTATGTGTCGTTGTATCGTATTAATTCGATATATCTTATAATATATTTCATTTTTTATATCATATCGTATTATAAGATACGAATAACTATAATATAAAAATGTCAATAACATATTTAAATACTATTAGATTCAAACAAATATTATGTGTCGTTTATTTTTTTTCATATTGTCAACATTCAATTAAAAAAATACAAATTCTTGAAAGAAACATTAGCCTGGTTGAAGAGCAATTCTTATTTCAGTTAAACTTAGTAAGATTAAGACTATCCATCAAACGAGACAAACATTTAAACATCGTTATAAACTGTCTGCAAATTTGGCAAGCCGCCTCCTCTAAACCACACGGGAAAATCTTCTTAGAAATTAATGTTTCCTTGCCACATCATCTATATAATTTGGAACTTAAAAAGTTTTCTCTGTAGGTATTAGGGGGAAATTTTTTTCTTTAGGATAGGAAGAAAATTTTTCTTCACTAGAAAGGGATAAGAAATTTTTGTAGTTTTCATAATCGAAACACAAATTGATATCTCTTGTGAGACAAAGATGGGATTAAGATCCCCTTCCTATCTTTTTTTGTTGTCATCCATAATGCTATACCAAATTTAAAAAAACAAAAAAATCAAATAATGGATAAGATTCTTATGTGTCGTTGTATTGTATTAATTCAATACACCTTCTAATATATTTCATTTTTTATATCATATCGTATTATAAGATACGAATAACTATAATATAAATATATCAATAACATGTTTAAATACTGTTAGATTCAATCAAATATTATGTGTCGTTCATTTTTTTTCATGTTGTCAACATTCAATTAAAAAATATACAAATTCTTGAAAGAAACATTAGTCTGATCGAAGAGCAATTTTTATTTAAGTTAAACTCAGTAAGATGAAGAGTATTCATCAAATGAGATAAACATTTAAATGTCGTTATAAACTGTCGGCAAATTTGGTAAGCCGCCTCCTCTAAACCATACGGGAAAATCTTCTTAGAAATTAATGTTTCCTTACCACGTCATCTATATAATTTGAAACTTAGAAAGTTTTCTTGGTAAGTATTAAGAGGAAATTTTTTTTTTTTTAAGATAGGAAGAAAATTTTTCTTTCTAAGAAAGGGATAAGAAATTTTTGTCGTTCCCATAATAGGAATGCAAATTGATAACTTTTGTGAGACAAAGATGGGATTGAGACCCCTTCCTATCCTCTTTTGTTGTCATCCATAATGCTATACCAAATTTATAAAAAAAAAAACAAAAAAAATCAAATAATGGATATAATTCTTATGGCCGCCAACTACCATAGCAGTGGCCGGCTTTTATTTTAAGTAAGAAAATAGCTTAGTCTATATGAAAGACTTTTAAGTATTTGTAATTCAATTAATCAATTACCATTAAAAATTTATATTTGAATTTTTTTAAAAATTTTCTTACACAGATTTTTTCTTTTTTTATTTTTCCGTCAATCGAAAGATATCAATTTTTTTTGTTTTTGTAAATAATATTACAACCTCACTTATACTTATCCTATTTTTTTCATTTTTGTGAATAATATTACAACCTCGTGTACACTTGTCCTACCTCATGCTGGCATTCATAAACTAAATATATATGTGCAGATTATTTTCTCATCAGTGGTCCATCAAAACATATTGTGAGGACAGAAGTTGTTGCGGACCTGATTGAATTACAATATTCCACGTCATTGTGCTTTCGTGGAATTGTTAATTGACAGTGGACCCGTTAGGTTTACGTATTCAAATTCTGTGGCTGATGCCTTCTTCTCTCCATCGGGGACGTGTCTTGAAAGCTTTGCCACTCAGATTATCCTTTAAGCACAGGCAAAATTAAATTGTGTGGAAATATCATGTCCTCAATCATATAAATATGTAGCTTCCGCATGAACCTTTAAATTATAATACGTCACATCAAATAAAAAACTTTGAAATATAAATTTAAGATATATAATGTTGAATTATTGACTTTTTTTTTTATATTGAAAGAATGATTTTTCTTCAAGGATGTTTTTTTTTCGAAGTTGTTTGTGGTTTTTATTTTTTTAGTATTTTGTTTCTTGATCTTTCCACCTTTTATATTCTGTTCGGTTGTATGAACCAAATTCATAAGCACATTGAAAATATAAAATTATCTATTATTATTTTCAATATTTATTATAATGAAATAATGTTATGTTCTTAAAACTTTATTAAAAATATTTTCACATCTTATATTATTCTCACCCAAGGTTCAATGTATTTCATAAACTTGTACTCATAAAGTTTTAAAAACCTAAATACTTATTCTTTTATTAAAATTAAAATTTTATCTTATTTATCTCTCTTAATTTAAAAACAAACAATCTCCCCTTTTCATAAGTTTGAAAAGTTCACTTTTTTTTATAAATGTTTTTTTTTCTTTCCCCAATAATCGGAATCTGATTGGTCAACTTCATCTTTCCACCAATGAATTGGTCAGCTCTCCCTCTCTACGTCGAAATAGGTCGAAGTCAAAACCGTTGTAACTGCATTCAGACGCATCATTTGAAACTGTTGTAAAAGTGTCACTCCTAATTCAAATGACGTTCGTTTGCTCCCATCAAAATTGGTTGAAACCAAAATGGGAGTAGACACCAATACCAAAAAGCTGACGAATGTCGAATGACGCATCTAAATGGAGAGCATCTGAATCAAAAGCAACCAAATGTCGAATGATGTGTTTGAATCGAGAGCAATCGCTTTTGGTTAAGGGAAAAAATGAGATAAAATTTTTGTTCTTTTAATATTTTTGTTAAATGACAGTTTTGTCATTAACTCTCACAGAGAATTTTAACAGAATGATATGTATTTAAGTTTTTGAAATTTTGTAAGTATGAGTTTAGAAATACACTAAACCTTAGGTGGGAATAAGTCTTTTGGCCTTAATTTAATGATAAATAATTATAAAAAATAAATTTAAAAATTTAAAACTATCATCAATGCCAAATGTCACTAACAAAGATTAAAATCACATTAAAATTATATGATTCATTCAAAATCGTAGTATTTTAATGTGATTCTAATCATGATTTTAGCTATAAGCAATATAATTATGAGTTTGAGACTGATAAAAAATGTTAGAGTTTTTATTTTTCTTAATTAAAGATAGGGAATCTAATTGATAAATTTTGTTTAAAAAAAACACGTAATTTATTTGTATTTTAGAGGTATAAATAAGATTAATCTTATAATATTATAAATTTTACAAATTAACAAAAATATTTTTTAACTATTAAAATGGGAAAGTGTCATTGCAACGAAAAGCACGTGGGGGGAATACTCGTGACAAAATTAAATGTTACACCATCCTCAACCCTATCATAGGATAACAAGACTAAAGATAGACTTGGGACTTCCAAATGTTAAGTGTCCCACTCAAGATGCAACTAAATTAAAATTTGTAATTGTTTTTTGGGAATTATTATCCTATACTTATTTTAGCTTCTCTTTTACAAGTGCATTATTCTGTAGTCTTATGCATAGATTAAAAACCCAGACTAGACTGTCAATCGGGTCGATTTGACTGAAAGTTTGATTTATTGTTTTTTATTTAATTTATCTTTTGTATTTTCTAAAAAAAATAAAAGGTTTTGTAATTGTTAAAATATGAACCGAACACCTTATCCATTAATATAGTATAGTTATGTCATCAAATTTAGGTTATTTATATGTTAAAACAAATAAGATCATATATTTTTATCTAATCAGTGTAATTAATTCAAACTTAAGTAAATGGGAAAAAATCATTCTCAAATTATTATACTATGACAGGTCAGTTATCTCAACATGTGAAGATCCTTTATTCATTAATGCCAAAATATTGGAGTGGGGCTACGTATTTTGATATTTACCAACGCAAATTACGTAGCCGAATTCTCTGTTGGGAAGAATGAAAGTACAAGTCTACTGATTTTGAGGGATAAAGACCATTTATGTAGTCTTTATGCCTCAAAATCAGTATATCAACTTAAAATGGTGATTTAAATTTTCATCTTTTGATTTGAAACAGTCTGATGGTTTGTAAACGTGAATTTACAAGTAGTTATTTTACAGGTCACATTATTACCTCTTCCACCGCTGGACTGTGATTTATAAATGACTATAAATCAATATCTCAAATTAATTTAAGAAAAAATTGAAGTTAACATAGCTAGCGCTAGATTTGATCTTGGCCAAGCCTGAACAAAGGCCTACATGAGATTGGCTTGAATCCAATAGACCCAACTCGAGATTGGCTTAAGATAAATAACTTGAGGCTGAAACTTGGATCGAAAGAAATTTAAATTTGTACTCAATTCAAGTCAAAGTCAAACTTAAATGTTCAAATCAGATCAAATTTAAGTTGGTTTTTATAATACGCACATTTTTTAGCTCGAGTTTGATTTGTTTAATCTAAGCTACGATTCAAACTCCAAGCAACTCATATCAAACCCAACCCTAACCATAGCCTGATCCATCATCCATCTATCCATCACGCCTAAATCCACACACGCTTACATCCACACCTACATGCATGCATGACTGGTCAACAAATAATCTACAGTACATCATTATATATGTATGTATGTATGTATGTATGTATGTATAGCAAGTCCACTAAAAAATTCTTGGTAGCTATGTAAAATGATGTGAATCATATGCCAATGATTGGTCAGCAAATTATCTACGGCACATCATTATCGAATATTTCACCAAAAAAATGCCAAAAAGAAAGGGAAAGAACTAGATATACGGTTTTAGCCCTAGAAAAAGGCAAATATCCACAGCAAAACATAAATTGCAAAAGCAGCATAAGTTATCCATACTATTAAAACCAAAACTTCAGGAAAGTAATAGACACAATCAGCATTCTGTTTGTGCTACAGAAACCTTTCTCAGCCATGAACGATGTGCAGCACAAGCATCTAACTGAAGTGGGGTTGGGGGGTGGGGATTACAAATCAGGTTAACGTCTACATCAGTCGATTCCAATTACAAATCCTCATTCAAAATTATTACACTGGGAAAGCAAACATACAATTTTAAGATTTGTCGCTATTCATCACCTTATGATTAAAAAAAAAAAAGATAATACAAGTAAAAAAAGTTTCAGAAAACATAACTGACCTTCCCCTTTGAATGTTCTCTTCTAATTGCTCAGGAGGTTGCGACCGTGGCTTTAAACTTAACTTCTGGCGCTCTACTGCATGGCTCCCAACATCACTGCCAGCTAAATCAGCATTTGAAGGTTCAGGTTTCCAAGCACACTGCCAACAGTTTCAACATTACCATGAACAGATTCATTCAAATGAGGATACACCTGTGTTCACCAAATATGTCAAAATGAACACAGTACGAACTTCATACAAATAAGAAGGAATCTTCATATGATATTTAAATTAAGACCTGCTTAGAATTGGCTACATTTGGTTCTGAATTCTCCAATGGCCTTGATCTGGGAAGCAACTTCAACTTAGGCCGTTCTGATGCTTCTGACTGCAGCAAAGGAAGTGATTCAGGCCCAATAAATTTGCTATCAGAACTACTAGATTGAGCCCTGTCAGTAAAATGTTTATATTTCCTCTCTTTTACATCCACATAAGTAGAAGCACCAGATCTCTCATAATCCAATTCTTCCTTTCTACCACCCTGTAACGATTCTTAAATATTAGAACCTCTTTCCACATGCCCAGCCAATGTTGCATCTGACCATTCACTCCTACCGACAACATGCATCCTGTTGTAGGCATTATCATCATGACCGGTTGGATGTGATCCATTATCTGCTGAAAACTTAATAACCTGAACATCTGCTTGATACTGAACTGACTGCTTCGACTGCCATCTACCAGAAGAAACCTTTTCAAGCGCACTTGCATGAGCCAACTTTGAAACTGCACTTTGCCCAGACCATCCAGATTGCACAGGCTCAGTAACACCCATTGCCATCTCCTTCCTTGCAGTCCAAGCATTTGGATGGGACCCAGGCACCATCTGCCCACTATTGCCTCTTGAATTTGGTGAATTCACATCAACACGAGTTTGCTCAACTACTTGACCCCATTTGAAACCTGTCATCAAGCTTCAAGTCAGAGAAAATGAAAATGTCATCAAGACCTCTTAGGCCCAATTTAAAAGTTTCCTTTCATCAACCCTATTTATTTTCTAATTGGAAACTTGCGGATCCAATTTATTAAGTCGATTATTTTATTAATTTAAGGTAGATAATTAATAAGTTTAATTTATTATAAAATTATTATATATTTTTTTAATAATATCAAATATTCATAATATTTTTTAAATATAAAACATATAAAATATAATTTCAAATATGTTAATTAAATAATTAATATTCCATTACATAAAACTCTTTTAAATTTTAACAAAATAAAATTTGTATAATATTATATGAATTCGGCTTTTTTAGTTTTAAATAATTTTTCTGATTCAAAAGATTTATCAAATTTGACAGAATTTCAAATAAATCAATATTTATATATACATTAGACTGAATTATAAAATTAAACCAGATTATAAACTAGTTCATGATTTTAACTAGTTGAATCAACCAATTCAGTTCAGCTTTAAAAATATTATGTTAAACTAAAATATTGTTTTGAATCACGCTCAACTAAGAGTGTCTAATTACATATTTTGGTTTTTTTTTTTAAATGTGAAAATTTTATATTACTTATAATAAATAGAAGAGTGATGTTTTTTTTGGTTATTCCCCTGTTATTGTATCTCAACAAATAATTGTTCAAATTTTTTAGGACTTGAGTCAAAACGAATCTATTTTAAGAAAATGGTGTGTTACCTATGCATTGATAAACTATAATTTTTTAAAATGTTGAAGGCATCAAAGAAACATTTTGGAGGTTTAAAAATTTGTAAAAAATTAATAAATATTTTTAAAATTTTAAATTTTTAATATATCTCTTAATAGTTATAGTCAAAAAAATAGAATTACATCTAAAAAAATTGAACTAAATATAACATTTTAAAGTTGGTTAGAGTTTTAATATTTTTCAAGAGTTTATGTGATAAATTTTTTAATGTGTAAAGATATATTAGTAATTTAATATTTATATAAATATTAATGATAATTTCATAATTATAATAAAAAGCAAAAAAATTACTTCTAGAAAAAACTAAAAATACTTTGTTAACGAAAAGATATAATCGGTGAAAATTTGGTTTTTAATTTTAAAGGGTAACAATTGTGTTTCAACAAATCTTGGGTGGAAAATGGTCCGTTCATAACCGTTTATTTTTACCCCTTCGGTTTCATGCCATCGCGTTTTGGAAGTCCTCAGGCAGCATGGCTATGAAATTTCAGAAGGTAAGAATTCCTTATACATTGTAAAATTAGACGGAGAAAAAACACTAGAAATTTTATCTCTAAGAACCGCTTGGTTGGTTTGTATTTCAGATATCTTTGCTGGCTTCATGGATGAAAAGGGTTTATTCTCAACCGCAAAATGTAGAGATGCTAAAGGATTGATCGAACTTTTTGAAGCCTCCCATCTGGCTTTAGAAGGAGAAACCATTTTGGACAAGGCTAAAGTGTTCTCAATTGGAACCCTGAAATATATCCATTCTACTAATAATTTGGACAGTGAACTTGCCGGGAAAATAGCCCGTGCTTTGGAACTTCCATTGCATAGAAGAGTGCAGTGGTTTGAAGTCAGAGGGAACATAAACGCTTATAAGAAGGACACACAAATGATAAACAAAAGTTTATTAGAGTTGGCAAAACTCAACTTTATTGAGGTTCAAGCCACACGCCAAAATGATCTTAGGGAGGTTTCCAGGTACATGTGACTGAAGTCTGTGAACAATTTTTTTTTATAAATTTAAGCATAATGTTCCTAAAATAATATACATATAATTACATATATGTATACGAGTGATGAAAAGTAATGTTTTGTTCACTTGTGACGTTAGGTGGTGGAGGAATCTGGGCCCGATTGGAAATCTAAACTTCGCAAGGGATCGGCTGGTTGAACGCTTCATATGTGCAGTGGGTCTTCTTTGTGAGACTGAGTTCAGCTGCTTTAGAAAATGGCTCAACAAAAGTCATTGTCTTCATACAGGTGATAGATGATACCTATGATATTTATGGTTCACTGCAAAAACTACAACACTTTCACCAATCCTGTTGATAGGTTAGAATCCTTTTATACAGGAAATACAAAAACCGCCATACAATCAAAGATAAATCTTTTCTTCTTTTAAAATATCTAATTTATAAAATTTCAGTTGGGATTCCATGGAAATTGAGCACCAGCCAGAGCGTATGAAGATGTCTATTCAAGCACTGTATGACACTACTAACGAAATAGCCTATGAAATTCAGAAGGACAAGGGCTGGAACGATTCCGTCTTACCCATTTGAGGAAAGTGGTATTGATTATTGAATCTCATCCCCTAATTTGGAAAGTTTCTAGTAATTAATGTTTACTTATAAGCACAGGCCACCGGGACTGTCAATTTCATTATATTTATTGATGAATAAAGATGGTACCTGTTTATGTTATGCAGTGGGCTCATTTTTGTAAATCGTTATTAGTGCAAGCAAAGTGGTGCAACGAGAGACATAGCCCATCTCTACAGCAGTATTTGAATAATGCATGGATTTCTTCATCAGGCCCGATGCTTTCTGTCCATTCATTTTTCTCAACAATGAATGAGGACAAAGAAGCAATGGTACATTTTCTTAGGAAAAACCAGGAACTCCTGTACAATTCATTTCTAATAATTCGGCTATGCAATGACCTAGGCACTTCAACGGTATAATTAAACAATCCTTTCACCCAAATTAAGTGAAAGTCTGTTCTTGTTTAATATGATAAACATAATTAATTAAGTTATGATTAAACTGTAACAGGCTGAACTAGAGAGAGGTGATGTTGCTTCATCCATCTTGTGTTATATGAGAGAAATGGATGTATCAGAGGAGATAGCTGGCAGTCATATCAAAGAGATGATAAGCAAAAGTTGGACAAGTATTAATGGACATTGTTTAACCAAATCGTCTTTGCTGAAACCATTTGTGAATATTATCACAAACTTTGCACGTGTGGCACATTGTCTTTACCAGAATGGAGATGGTGTTGGAGTTCAGGACAGTGATACAAAGGAAAAATCCTCTCCTTGCTCGTCAAACCTACGTAAAATTAGGAGTTTCAAGTTTAAGTTAGGGTTTCCAAGTTTCCTATTAATATGTATAAGAATGTAAGTTATATATGTTAGTCGAGTATTCATAAAATAAAGCAATGGTGTGTATGGTTGACGAAATCGCATAAAGAAGAATATTTTATGTTATTTTTATATAAACTCTAGAGTATATATTATGTATTTTAATTAATTGGATTGACTTAAATTAAAAATGAGGGGTTTTTATTTTGACCCTCCTGAGGTTTAATAAAATATAGAAGTTTCCATTAGATTTAAAAAATAGCAACAATCACCCTATTGATATCTAAAATGAGTAATATTATATGTATCCACTTTGAGTACATAAATAAGTATATATATATATATATATATATATATATATATATATATGTGTGTGTGTGTGTGTGTGTGTGTGTGTGTGTGTGTGTGTGTGTGTGTGTGTGTGTGTGTGTGTGTGTATGTGTCATTGCATAATTGATTGTTATTTTTTTCTTAATTTAAAATCACCTAATTATATGATGATATATATCAAATATATATTTATTTTTGTATTTAAAGTAAATACACATAAATTTATTCATCTAAAATATGATGGGTTAATGAATATTTCCATAATTGCGCATCTACCTTTTATTATTTTTTTATTTTTTTGGATAAATCTTCTACCTTTATATTTTAATATTTTAATAAGTAATACGGCAAGGACAAAGGGATTTTTTTTTTGGGTAAGTATAAAGGGATTTTGTTGTTTATGCAAGCACACGATGGTTTTTTAAATTTGATTATTTAATTAACAGGGAGTATTATTATTAACCGTAAAATAAATTAAATAATTGGAAAAAATCAAATGTCAATCAGGCAATGTTGTTACAATAATTTTATTTATGCATAAATCTATTATTATTGTTTTGGTTGTTGATGTAAAGGGCGAGATGGATATTTGGTTTAATGAAAAAAATTAAACTCTAACCAAAATGTTAATAAAATATCATAAACCCTAAATCTTAGAATTTATTTTTAAATCCTAAATTAGAAACCTTAACTTTAAAAATTATTATGTAGACCTTAACTTTAAACTTCAATATAGATCTCATCCTAAAACATTAATCATAAATGATTCTTTATTTCCTTATACCGTAACTAAAAACTTAAATGCTAAACCTTAAACAATAATGTTAAACCCTCAATCTTACACCTTAATTTCAACAATAAACCTTAAACTTCTATTTTAACTTTAAACCCTTAACTCATAAATACTATTTTAACTTTAAACCCTTAACTCATAAATACTAAAGGTTAATCATTTGCTTGGGTTTTGTTTATTTCGATTGTTATTGTGGATGATGATCGAGAAAATAATGAGAGAGTCAAGGAATTGATATATGCACTTAGACAAAATCTTTGATGTACTAAAAAGGCGGTTGCTATAATGAAACATATAGTCTTTCCTTAATATATTTTGCTAGTCAAATTATCATTAATCTTGTTAGTTAATACAATGACATTCGGTAAAGCCTTTTATAAGATGAATATTATTAATACTCATTGTTAGGAGAAGTGATTTTCAAAATTAATAATAATTATCAAGAAATGATAACATATTCTCATGAAGGTTATTCTCAGCTCAAATGTGAGCGGGAATAATTAAAGGGATTTCAATATGAATGACACCATTCAGATCAGACAGCGGCTGATAATATTAGTACTAATCATACTTTGCCTAACAAGAAATGGGTGGACGTAAAATTTGTTCTCTCAGATAAAGTTTATCTAAAAGAAGATGTATTTGCACTATATTCAGTTGTAACCCCTCATTTTATATCTAACACCATTAAATACGGCATCAAAATTTCCGATGTAATGTCCATGTGTGGAACGTTTTACATCAGATATTCAAAACAATTAATGGCACTAAGACTTTACTACTATATGTCCATGTTCATATTGAGCACAGAAATTCAAGTTAATGGGAGAGACTCTATTATCAGATGGTCCCTTGTTCCTATTGAACCAAATCTAAAGTTTTTGTTGGGATTGTAGTATTCATTGAAGCAACAAGTGGCTTAGTAAAAGACTATAATTTCATAACAAAAACAAGTTGTTTGGTGGATTTTTTGTATTTTCTTATTCACCTCTCATTAGATTTTCTTCACGTTTTCAACGAATTGTCCATGTTAGGTTTGAGTTTTTAATTATGATTCAATGTTAACATTTAAGGTTAAGGTTAAGATTTGCAAACTAAGGGTTAAGGTTAAGGTCTACTATTAATGTTTAAGATTAAAGTTTATGATTAAGGAATTTGCAATGATAACTTTTACAGTTAAAGTCTTAACACCTAAGTTTTAAAATCTTGATACCTTGTAATATTTATGTAATTTATTTTACACTGAATAAATATGATTTAAAATTTTTGCAAAATCATGTCAAATTTTCATTGCACCCAAAATTTTATATACTTACATGACCCTCACAAATCTACATAAACCCTTCCACATTTTAAAAATCTTACAAGTAGCTCCCTGATACCCTAAATTTTTAAAATTCTCAAGATTTTAAGCCATTAACATATAGCAAAATGTAAAAACTTCACAAAATTTCCTTCAGATCAAATTTCTAAATATTGCACATGCCATGTAAAATCTTACGAAACCCCACCAATTTTAAATTCTTATAAATAGCCCTCAATTCAAAGTTTAATTATTCAGTATAAAGTTTAGCATAAGTGTTAAACTTCTAGAAAATCTTTAGTTTTTATATTTAGCAGTCACACACCCTTAAAAAGGCTAGTGAAATTTTCATAAATTCATATAGTTTAAAATTTTACACTTACCCTCATCCCCAAATTTGAAGAAGTTTGCTTCAATTTGAAGTTTGATGTATACACTAAACTTCTCAAAAATACCTAAAACTCGTGAAAATCTCACAATCTTGAATATTTTTCTTACAACACAATAATCAATTAAATTAAACTTAAAACACAAGTAAATAATGGTCTTCAGCCCACCCATCTTCTTTGGTGCTCCCTCTCCCACTTCATTGTGTTGATTCGTCTTCTGTAGCAATCGATAGATTTAGTTCCAAATCAATGCTCTCTATAGGCCAACAAAGATTCCAGAACCGATTTTGTATGGTTTTGTCTTCGTTCAATTTAGTCTTCATTCGATTTCTTTCGTTCGAAATTGACTTGTCGTTTGTCATTTGTTCAAAATCAATTCTGAATGCTCTAGGAGGGAGGGAGGGAGGGGGAGTGCCAGAAAAGAAGATTGGGAGGCTAAAGAAGAGGCCGACAGTGGAGAAGATTGCCAGAAAAGCTTTAAAAAAAAAATCCTAAGGGGAGAAAGTATAACTTTTCAAAACATAGGAGGGGAAAATTGTTAGTTTTTAAAACTAAGTTAATAAAATTTAATATTATAGGTTAAATGACAATTATATATTTGAAACTAATGAATTTTATTAATTTTAACAATTGATTGATAGGTATTTGAATTTTGGAAACTTAAAAAGTTTAGAGATACACAAGGCCTTGGGTGGGAATAAGTCTTTTGGCCTAATTATATATGAAAGAGTTCATATATGAAATTGTTTATATAAAAATTTGTTCATAAAATATCATTCTTTATGTGATTTATTCAACCATACACATTATTATTTTATGAATACTCGACTAACATAACTTATATTCTCATACATATTAATTGGAAACCTGGAAACCCTTGCTTAAACATGGAACTCATAATTTTATATAGGTTTGATGAGTAAAGAGAGGATTTGATCCTTTGTATCACGGTCCTGAACTCCAAAACCATCTCCATTCTGGTAAAGACAATGCGCCACACGTGCACAGTTTGTGATAATATTCACAAATGGTTTCAGCGAAGATGATTGGGTGAAACAATGTCCATTAATATTTATCCAACATTTATTTATCTTCTCTTTAATATGGCTCCGAGCTTTCTCCTCTGATACATCCAATTCTCTCATATAACACAGGATGGATGAAGCAACATCACCTCTCTCTAGCTCAGCCTGTTACAATTTAATTATAACTTAATTAATCATGTTTACTTTCAGTTAATTTGAGTGAAAGGATTATTTAATTATACCGTTGAAGTGCCTAGATCATTGCATAGTCGAATTACTAGAGATGAATTGTACAGGAGTTCCTGGTTTTTCCTGAGAAAATGTACCATTTCCTTTGTCTCTTTCATTGTTGACAAAAATGAATGGACAGAAAGCAGCGGGCCTGATGAAGAAATCCATGCATTATTCAAATACTCCTGTAGAGATGGAGTATGTCCTTCGTTGCACCACTTTGCTTCTACTAATAATGATTTACAAAAATCAGCCCACTGCGTAACATGAACAGATACCATTTTTATTCATCAATAAATCTAATAACATTGACAGGCTCGGTGGCCAGTGCTATTAAGTGAACATTAATTACTAGAAACTTTCCAAATAACAGGATGAGATTCAAAATTCAATACCGCTTTCTTCAAATGGGGTAAGGCAGAATCGTTCCAGCCTTTCTCCTTCTGAATTTCATAAGCCATTTCGTTGGTAGTGTCATACAGTGCTTGAAAAGACATCTTCATACACTCTGGCAGGTGCTCAATTTCCTTGGAATCCCATCTGAATTGTTTTAGTAATAAATTAGATATTTTTAAAGAAGTAAAGATTTATCTTTGATTTAATGGCCCATTTTGTATTTCCTGACTACAAAAACAATACTAGCCTATCAACAGCATTGGTGAAGTATTGCAGTTCTTGCAATGAACCATAAATATCATAGATATCATCTATCACCAGTATGAAGATAACGACTTTTGTGAGCCATTTTCTAAAAGATCTGAACTCAGTGTCATAAAGAAGGCCCACTGCGCACATGAAGCTTTCAACCAGTCGATCCCTCGAGAAGTTTAGATTTTCAATCAGGCCCAGATTCCTCCACCACCTAATTAATGTCACAAGAGAACAAAACATTACTTTTCATCACCCTTATACATAAAATTTATATATAAAGAAATAGTTTACAGACTTCAGTCTCATGTACCTTGAAACCTCCCTAAGATCATTTTGGAGAGTGGCTTGAACCCTAATAAAGTTAAGTTTTGCCAACTCTAATAAACTTGCGTTCATCATTTGTTTGTTATTCTCATAAGCGTTTATGTGCCTTCTGACTTCAAACCACGGCACTCTTCGATGCAATGGAAGTTCCAAAGCACGGGCTATTTTCTCGGCAAGTTCACTATCCAAATTAGTAGAAAAATGGATATATTTCAGGGTTCCAATTGAGAACACTTTAGCCTTGTCCAAAATGGTTTCACCTTCTAAAGCCAGATGGGAGGCTTCAAAAAGTTCGATCAATCCTTTAGCATCTCTACATTTTGCCGTTGAGAATGAACCCTTTTCATCCATGAAGCCAGTAAAGACATCTGAAATACAAACCAACCAAGCGGTTCTTAGAGATTGAATTTCTAGTGTTTTTTCTCAGTCTAATTTTACAATGTATAAGAAATTCTTACCTTCTGAAATTTCATAGCCATGCTGCCTGAGGAGCCTAAAGCATAAAGCAGTAGTATAAAGGTCCTCTTCTACACAAGAGTTGTTATTCTGAATAGAAGCTCTGTTATCTAAAGCTTCATGAATTTCCTCCTCAAAAAAAGTGGAGAGGCCGAGTTTCCAGATGTTGTCAATGAATTCTAGCTTTGCTAAAACGTCTATGGATTCACCAAACAAGCGTTTCACCTTCTCTTTCAACGTCTGAGCCCGGAGTTTATATCCCTCTTCCTGCTAAACACATCACACAGTTAACCCCGACGTCGAAAAATTACACATATCTAATTAATTATAAAGTTTACAAAAAAAAAAAAACTATGGGTGCTGGGATACAAATCAGACCTCATATTTGGGATCAAGAGACTGTATAAAATCATATTTCCAAATGCTTGGTTTATAACTGGAAGAATTATTTCTGGGCTGTATAATATCTGAGGCTTCTGGCTTCAGCTGGCAATACAGATTTGGTTGTTGAGAATGACAATGTTTCGTTTGTTCCATGAAGATTGTTCAAGAAAGTAATATGGGAATAGGAAAGCTAACAAGTGATGGATAGCTGCTGGTCGTTAGATGATTTGCATGCTTCACTAAGTTACATATATATAGGCAATTGTACCAGTTTCGTAAAATTTATTTGCAGTTAGGAATGAACTTTTGACTTGTAAAGTACAGTGGCATGAAACACGAAGGGATGATTTTCACAATATTGACTCAATTAGAATTTGGAAAAATCATTTTCTGCAAGATATCGAATTTATAAAAAAAACAAAAATCAAATAATGGATTAGATTCTTGTGGCCGCCAAATACTTAAAGTCTATATAAAAGACTAAGTATTTGTAATTCAATTAATCAATTATCATTAAAAATTTATATTTGAAATTTTTTAAAAATTGTTTTACAAAGATTTTTTCAATTCTTGTTATCTTTTTCGTCAGTTAAAAGGCATCAACCTTTTTCGTTTTTGTGAAATTTCTTATTTTTGTGAATAATATTACAACCTCGTCCATACTTGTTGTACCTCATGCTGGCATTCATAAACTAAATATACATAGAGACTATCTTCTCCTCAGTGTTCCTTCAATAATATTGTGAGGACAGAAGATGTTGCGGACCCATTAGGCTTACGTATTCAAATTCTTTGGCTGACGCCTTCTTCTCTCCACTGGGGACGTGTCTTGAAAGCTGTGCCACTCAGATTATCTTTTAAGCATGGGCAAAATTAAATTGTCTTTACAATGGAAATATCATGTCCTCGATCATAAAATTATGTAGCTTCCGCATGAACCTTTACATTATAATACGTCACATCAAATAAAAAACTTTGAAATATAAATTTATGATAAATAATGTTGAATTATTGAGTTTTTTTTTTTTTTAAATATTGAAAGAATGATTTTTCTTCAGGGATTTTTTTTTTTCGAACCTGTTTGAGGTGTTTATTTTTTTAAGTATTTTGTTTCCTTATCTTTCAACCTTTTATATTCTGTTCGATTGTATTAGCCAAATTCATAAACACATTGAAAACATAAAATTATTTATTATTATCTTCAATATTTATTATAATAAAATAATATTATGTTCTTAAAACTTCATTGAAAATATTTTCACACCTCATATTAGTCTCAACCCAAACCCAAGTTTGGTATACTCTCAAACTTATATTAACCAAATTTTAAAAACTTAAATATTTATTTTTTTATTAAAATTAAGAATAAAATTATTGTTTAATAATAAAAATTAAAATTTTATCTTAATTTTTTAATTTAAAAAATTAATAATTTTTTCTAAAATTTAAAAAATTTATTTTTTTCTTAAGTTTTTTTAAACCTTTCTTTAATAACCAGGATTTGACCGGCCAATTTTGTCTTCTCCATCTATGCATTGATCGACTCTTCCACATTCCGAGGGAACAATCACTTTAGAGACCCACGTGATAAATGAGAAAAACAGAATCTATAAAAAGACAGGGTCCACCCAAAAAGCCAATCAGCAGAGAATTCAGCTACGTAATTTGTGTTAGTGAATACCAAGATAATATTTTGGCATTAATGAACGGAGGGTCTTCACAGGCTGCCATAACTGACCTTTCACAGTAGAATAATTTTTTCTTTTAATAATTTGAGAGTTACTTTTTCTTATTTAATTAAGTTTGGATTAATTACACTAATCAGATAAAAAGAGGAGAAAAGATAATTTTTTTATCTAAATTTTACTCAAAATACAAAATCATATTTATAATAAATAAAAAATTTTAATATTTACTCATAAGTTAATTATCATCCAAATTTTTAATTAAAAGTAAGGATAAAATTATCATTTTATCTATATTCTCTAAAATCTTGAAACTTATATCATTTCTCCTTTCTAAATTTTAAAAACTAATGCCTCAATACATTTTTAAAATTTAAAAAGTTTAGATTTCACCTCTAAGGTTTATTTTCTTCTCCAACCACCATTATTTCGATCGACGATCCGCACCTTTTAGCCATCTTCCAGATCTAACTATGAAAGACAATGAAACGTTGTCCTTCATCGAGTCTTCCTAATTTAAATGATGTTTCGTTGTCCTGAAGGGTCAACCTTCGTCAGAGAAAACCTTTGTTTCTTTCAATCATCAACCTGTTCCCTAAACCACCAAAGATGAAACCTAGAAATGAGAGAAAAGTGAATTTTTTAAAGTTTAATTATAAAGGATAAATGTGAGTTTTCTAAACTAAGGGAGAGAAATGATATAATTTTTTTTTTGTTTTAAGATTTATAGATAAAATATTGATTTTATTTTTGCTTCTAATTAAAAATTTGAATAACAGTTAACTTAAATTTTTTATTTATCATAAATATGATTTTGAATTTAGACTAAAACTTAGATAAAAAATTATCTTTTTTCCTATTTTTATGTAATTAATGTAATTAATTCAATCTTAATTAACTCTCAAATTATTAAACAACATGTGAAGATAATGCCAAAATATTGGAGTGGGGCTACGTATCTTGATATTTACTAACACAAATTACGTAGCTGAATTCTCTGCTTGTCTTTTTATAGATTCTGCTTTTCTCATTTATCACGTAGGTCTCTAAAGTGATTGTTTTGTCTCCTCGGAATGTGTGATGGCTGGTTTATGAGGTAATTTCCTTTTTTGACTCATACGTCCTGGTTAACATCATATTAATAATATTAAGATTTTCGTATCATACTGAAAATATTAAGTTTTTTATCATAATAATCAAATTATATATCATATTATATATTAAAAATTTAATTTTTATATTATATATTATATAGAGTATTTTATTATATAATACAATTTTTAAAAAATAAAATAAAAAATATTATAAACATTCTCAAAATTTAAAATTTGTTTATTTATATTAATAGCACATTATTATTTTTTTTTTAAATATATCATATTATATAATACAAACCAAATAATATAATATATTAATTGTATTATTTTAATTTAATATATCTTATAATATATATATCATTTTTTTTATATTGTATCATATATATATATATATATATATATATATATATATATATATATATATATATATATATATATATATATATATCTTATATCATAAGATAGAAATATTAATGATTTTCATATTTTCATATCTTATCTTATTTATACTTATCGTAAGATACAACCTCATTTGTACTTGTCTTGTTTTTTTCATTTTTGTGAATAATATTACAACTTCGTGTGCACTTGTCCTGCCTCATGCTGGCATTCATAAACTAAATATATATGGAGATTATTTGCTCATCACTGTTCCATTAAAAAAATTGCGAGGACAGAATATGTTGCAGACCTGAATCACAATATTACAAACAGAAATCGTTAATTGACAGTGGACAGAATAGGTTTACGTCTTATAATATATATCATTTCTTTCGAAGCTGTATGTATTTTTTTTTTTTTAAGTATTTTGTTTCTTGATCTTTCCACCTTTTATATTCTGTTCGATTGTATTAGCCAAATTCATAAACACATTGAAAATATTAAACTATCTATTATTATTTTTAATATTTATTATAATGAAATAATGTTATGTTCTTAAAACTTTATTAAAAATATTTTCACACCTTATATTAAAAATCAACTACTACTAATAGTTGAATCTTCTCTTATCATGATGGTTCTAATGTAATTCATGGTAATCAAATTGTATATTATATCGTATATCAAAAATCTAATTTTTTATATTGTATAAAACAATTTTAAAATAATAAAAATTATAATTGACATGTTATTATTTTGAAAAATATCACAAATACCTTTGAAAATTTAAAATTTTTTATACACATTATTATTTTCTCTAAAAAAGTATATCATTTTATATCGATAAAATATATCGTCTCATACGATACATCTATTATATCGTATTAATTTGATATAACTTATAATACATTTCATCTTACTCTTATATCGTATTATATCATAACATACAAATGACTATGATATAATCATATCAAGAATATATTTAAACATGGTTAGATTCAAACAAATATTATGTTCCCGTCATTTTCTTTCGTATTGTCAGCATTCAATTAAAAAAATAAAACAAATTCTTAAAAAAAACATTAATCTGGTTGAAAAGCAATTCTTATTTTAGTTAAACTCAGTAAGATAAAGACTCTCTATCAAACAAAATAAACATGTAAACGTGGTTATAACCTATTGACAAATTTGGCAAGCCGCCTCCTCTAAACCACACGTGAAAGTTTTCTTAGAAATTAATGTTTCCTTATCACGTCATCTATATACTTTGGAACTTGAAAATTTTCTTTATAAACCAACGTGAGTGTAGTGGGTATGTTCTATGAATCTCTTGAGTTGTCACGTCAGTTTTGCCCAAATTCTACTTGTAAATTTTTCTTTTGTCTTATAAATGAATGAGGAGACACGAGGGCCACTTTCTATTTTGTCAATTTGCTGTTGTAAGTTCTCCCACTTGACAGGATTGAATTTTCAAGGACAGAGTTAAGGATGTCCAGATTCAATGCTATACTCTGATAAATGGACTCATATTAGCACTTTTTAATATAAAAAAATTAAAGTGTGGAATACTCCAATTGTGAGTTACTAAACTAGTTTCTCCGAATTTTATGGACTCGATAGGCGAGCTCTATTCTGAAAAGATGATTGGACTCAAAGGTTTCTAACATAAAACAATCTTTCAATTGTCTTACAAATGAGTTAGGATACATTTGGACCACTTGATTTATTTGTCCTCTTCGACTGGGTTTGCTTTTTATATTTGAGTTGAATTTTAACTGTTCTATGTGTTTCACACTTCTTCACTCACAAAATAATATCTATCATATATTATATATTTTAAAATTTATTTAGTATATTCTCAGGATATATACAAAAGATACTTTTAAAGTTTTATTGATTGATTTATTGGTGGTAGGTAGACTTTGATTTAAAAAAATTCATCTATATGAACTTATTATAAAGTTTCGTCACAAAACATCAATTAAAAGTGAAATATTTTCTCTTAGTTGGGTTCGCATCAAAGTCATTTTAAGAAACCTTTGAAACTTGTTTTAGGCAAATTTATCCAAGATGTAATTGTTCAAGATATTAAACCTCAACTACCACCATTGTTGAAATAATGATCGGCAATGATATTAATGGTACATGCATAATTGATTCTGAAGCTACTTATCATGATATTTGATTTTTGACAAGTCTTGTGCATCCCTTAAGCTATCTTCATAAGAAATTGTAACACAACACATCTCAACTATTAAGGAAGGATCCTTACACAATTAATCAGGAAATAGAGGACATAAATTTGAATGGTATGTGTCTGAGTTACCCAGAAAATAATTTTCACATTGTCACAATAAAAGTATTGTTAAACTCATATATAAATCTAAAATTTTTTATAAAGATAAATATTTGATGAGTAATTATGTGCTTTATCACTATTTGTTATAATCAAATCAATTGATTATAAAGCAAGTAACTATGGTTGTTGTGTCAAAGACATAGTTAACCCAAGGTGGAAAACTGTTATGAGGTTTTTTTTTTTTTAAATCTCACCAGTGAATACATATATAGATATATCTCTACTAAATATTATTCAAATTACTCATCTTCAAATGAACAAGAAAAAATGTTAACAAGTTTGACTTGCTCGTATTTACCCTTCAAAATCTTTTGAGCCCTCTCTTCAATTAGGGTGGCAGATATTCAAACTCTAATCTTGTCTTTAAAATTTTGAACACCCTATCAATTTTATTAACCCTTCTTAATTTTTGTAAAAAATTTATTTGCTCGAAGGAAATGGCGAAAGCTACAGCAGTAACTTTGTTTTAGGTAGTCAAATAGATTCAGATGTACGAAGCTAGTTTATTTAGGCTTATTAGATGGAGAAGTACATAGTCAAACATCAATATTCCTATGAATCATCAAATCAATAACACGTTGCGTGGCCAATCCAACAACAATAACAAGGTCACGATAATCACGGACGCATGAGTAGTTGGCTATCTGTCATTACCATCCACAAGGAATTACGATTCAAGTTGGTACATGACTGAAGTGAAACTGATAGCGATGGCCTTCGGAAGGACAGTACCCCTAGAAAAAGAAGAAAAAATTTTCTGCAAAATCAACATCATTAAAATAGCCACCAGCCAAGGGATAGCTTGGGTTTCCAAAGGCATGGAATCCCCAATTTTAAACCTCCAAATAGTAGTTGGGGGTAATAAATGAAGAGATTTCATATTTAAAAATATATGAATTCAAATCTTTTGTAACGATATATTAAGATTAAATTTTTAATTTATTTGACTCGATAGTTATAAAGTCAATTACTAGATTTAAAGTTTAATCTACTCAGTTTGATTAATTCAGTTTTGAAAGGGCAATTAAACTTGGATATGGTTTTTCGTTATAAAAAAAAAAAAAGAGGACTTAGTTTCTATATTCATTGACATCATTCTAAGATCAAACCTTTAACTTTATCCGTTATAGTAGTTGTAAGACTGGTAACTAGATATAGAGTTTACTTGCTCAATGTAATTGATTCGATCCCAAAAAAACAATTCTTTTATCTATTCGGTGTGATTGATTTAATTCTGAAAAAATAGTCTAAATCAAATAGGTTATCCAAAAAAATAAGAAAAAATTCATTAACACATCAAGGAATGAGACTAAATTAAGACATTGATGAGGAAGAAAACGAAAGTACACAGACAGAATCAACATTATTAGACCTCTTTTGGGCTTTTTAGCTTCTCGATGGATCCAGATTAAACGTTTGCGTTCACCGTTAACTAATATTTAGTCCTTCATACCTAGCCCAGCCCATCTTATTACTCGGACTGGTTAGGCCTATGCGTGGTTTGACCCTTTTGCTCTCGTGAACATTAACCCTCATCAATTCAACCAAGATAGCCAGCAAAAACAAAATAATATTTGATATTTGATATTTCATCCACCAAAATTTGATATTTCCAAGAGTGAGAAGCAATCGCATATACAATATACTTCCTCAATCTAAAGAATACTACTATTAGTGGCAAGAATGTGTATCAGTATCCCCCAAAACACCCATTTCCAGATCCTATCTTTTGATTCATCAAACGGGAAAATTTAGGTACCTTATAGCTACAATGACTAAAGCAATAAAAGTTGCCTTGTCATCTTAAGTTGCAGCATTGTGCCCGACCTCGCATGAGCTTGTCCCAGAGACAGATCATCTGCCTCGGTGATTGGTAATGAGCAGTGTAATAACCTTCCATGCATCCGTATTGACAAAACTTCCAGCTGTGTGAGTATTGAACAGGATTCGTACTGTTAAATTGTTCAACCCACATTCCCATACTGACATCTTCCATCTTAAACAGCTGCACCAAAAACAAGCACTGCTTTATCAAAACACAGCCAAATGAATGGATTTAGATAATAAAAACATTCGATTGTTACCAACCCTTAGGCTCTGATTGCCATGTTTGGAGGCAATAAACTTGGCAATGTCACTGGAAATAACGTATCCAGGCCCATTAGCATAGGGAGGGTATACTTCTTCTGGCCACTCCTGTAATATTATTACACAACAATCTTTGAGATAAGGATGCGCATAGAGATAATATAACAAACACGATCATGACAGAAAAATCTTCTTTAGGCTTTATGCACCCAACAAAGATGGCCAAAAAATAACCATCACAAAAACAATATTGGACAAAACTTTGTAACAAAATTAATTTTCATGACTCATATATTATCCTTGGCAGCCCAATGCATCAAAACTTACAGGGCTCTGATGAAAGAAACCAAAAATAAACAGACAAGTTATGACAGTCTGAAACTCATCTCATCTATTTAAGTATGAATTATTTATATTGAAGACATTGACCAGAACCATGATAAGAAATGGAAAAGGAGCTCCTCTAAGCTTCTGCCTAAATCCATTTGTTTTCATGAATTGTTTGGAAACCAGTTAATGGTTGAAATGGCATAGGGAAAGTAGCATCAGTGAAGCAATGAAAGGAAGGATTCAAGTGATTCAGAATGTGTACTCTTAGTATACACTTTTTATGATGAAGACAACAACAAATCCAAAAAGCAACTGCTTCAAGTAAGGCTTGAGCCTTGAAGTGTAATTAATGCTACTTATCTCAAGTATTATACTTACAAAAACCATCTCTAGCAGATCTTTTACAAGGTTACAGATGCCAAAAACACTACAGTGTAGTTAGTATCAAACTTCAAAAGCTTAAACTTGCACTTTTGCATAATCAGTTTCAACATAACCTTGCACAATTTTTAAATATATATGGTGAGGTAGTATTAGTGCTTTATGATCCTAGACCCAGAGGACACAACTGTTAATATTTATGCACTGTTGCATGAATGTTTCATAATTATTGTCATCCACCGAGAAGGAAGACAAAGACATTGTATGATAAAGGACCAATCAAATAATGAATTAAAACACGTAAAGTCAATTCACAACAAAGGATGCAGACTTGTATACCTCGTAAGTGACTGCCCATTTCCCATTTCGCAAGGGACGATGTAAGAGGTTGAGATTACCCATATAAAGGGACCTCTTCTGAGAGATGCCATCAATTTCTTTCAAGACAGTGTCCACCCTAACAAATGTGTCATCATCACATTTCATGACGTATGCAGCTGTGACATTCTGAATCTGCATGGGAAAGTCATGCAACTCAACGATTAGAACTCAAACTCAGCACAGAGCAGAACAAGATAATCCAAAGCAAAAAATATATATATTAACGAAAAGAGTATACAAGAAAAACACCTAAAAGAGGTGCGGTTAATGAAGACTAAACATTAAAAAGTTTACTCACCGCAAACTCACAAATGGCAATGGTTTTAAGAACAACAAGTTCATATCGATCCATAAAAGGCAATATGATAATGTCACCAAAGTATGCAGCTTCCTTCTTCAGCAAGGCATTCACCTCCTTTCTTGGATTCTACAAGTTGCTTTCATGAGTTAATGGAAACAATGTTTAACACAAATGCATGTTAGTACAAATGTCATTGTTCTCTTTTTCCTTTTCATTTTTTAAAATAAGAAACTATAAATTTAGGATTAAATGTGTAAAAGAGAGATAATTGTGGTTAATCCAACTATGACAAAAGTAATAAATTTTGTTAACATTGGAACCTATTTTTTCTCCCCAAAATGACAGATTGCTTTCACTTTAGGGTGATATGATGGCAAGGAGAATTGGAAGTTAAGGACTTGAAGGATGAGAGAGAAGTACAGATAGCCATGCAACCTGAATCATGGTCTCTATCCAGAAGACAAAAATTGATACTGTAATTAGAACCTGATGCACCTTATATAGTTATGTTTGAAATGATCATCACTCAGGTGATGTTACTAATTTAATCTCAATGAAAGAATTGGGAAAAAAAAAAACTTGATTCTTCTAATTTAACATCAGCATAGATGTTTTACTGATTTAAGATTGGAAGGCAAATCCTACCTAACATTTAAATCATACAGTTTGGCCAAAAAATCACTTGTTTTTTCACCTAAAAAATGAGGTTGGGCAACAATAGCAATTGATACACTAGTTTTCAAAATGGATTTAGCTTATGTACTATTACCAGAAAGCACTTTATGCACTCTAGACATCACAGTGTTGTCATGCATGCACTTTTTTACAATGGATTAGTGATAGATCTAGCAGAAATCAAGTTACACTACTACCTTATGGTATATTTCTAAATCAGTGTATAGATATCAATATCTCCATCTCCATGAACAACTCTTTGCAATCAGAATCAAGAAATCACCATTAACAATGATACATGATAGTTTCAAACTCAATAGTCAATTTAGACATTACATCATTTATCCTGGCATTCATCAACTTTGGAAATCTAACCATGTTTGATACTTAAGACAAAGAAATTCATACCAGTGCAACGAAGAAACGGGCAGCTACATTTGAATGTTTGATCACTGAAGATTGCATCCAAGTTTTCCTAATTGCCATGCGTTCTGCAAAGTGATTAGTAGCAGACAGAACTCCGATAAAGAGATAAATAGGTCTTCTAGATAAAGGATTTGCTTTCCACTTTGGTGACATTTCCAGAACTCTTTGAAGTGAGAAACTTGGATGCGAGGCTGGAAGATTGGTTGCATAAACTGAATGAACATCCAAATCTCCTTTAACTGCTAGACCTGTTGCATCTTCAAGTGTAAATCCCTGAAGGAAGAGTAGAAAGTAAGATCAGAAAAGGTGATTCCAGCTCAACCAAATGGGTAAAAATTAAAAAATCACATATCACTTTTATATAAGATACAGATTAAAATATTCATATATAAAAAGATTCATAATAAGGTGATGGAGCTGTCCACAAATAGACTATACAAAAATAGGTCAAAGGACACAAAAACAAGGGACTAATAAGACGATTAAAAGGGCACCAAGGTCAACAAATATATTGAAAAATGTCTATAATGAGATTCCTATCTCCCAACTATGATGACTAAAAAAAACCACATTTCAGAATTCAGAAGATAATGAAGCTCATACAATTTTCAGATGTTAAACTGAACAAAAGATGTGACCATATGAGGTGGTGACCATGAGAAGACACCCCAACAAAAAAAAAAAAACACCAAATTTTACCAGCAGAAGCACAAAGGGTGGTATAGAAATTATCAGCAGCAAAAAAAATTAAGGATAATGATGATAGCCTATGCAAAAAGCACATACTATCTGATAACTAAAAAAACTACCATAATAAAACAAAGCATAAAAGAGAAAGCCCTAAAAGAAAGAAAAAACTATTTATCCATTCATAGACAGAGGTTTAAGAACTGGAAAAGTAGATATCCGATTGAATGACATCAATTATACCCATTAAAAGAACTAAAATGGGCTTTGCATCACTTCTTTCTCATCATCAGCAACATACCGTTCGATAAGGGAATGAAGTCACATGCCGTCCTGCAACACTAATATGGAAGCCATCAACACCAGCTCGCACTGTCAGGATAAAGAGTCGACCCTCAGAAAAAGGAAATGGCCACGTAACTTCCGGTTTCTGCTCACGCCCTATAAATCGCTTGAACCAAGAGGCTGTTCTGGAGTCTTTTGAGTCTACAATATCATTCCGCATCCACTTTTCACACCTTACATGTCCATCAACTGACAAATACATGCATTGAGAAATTGTCACACTCAAATTGGAATTAAGGGAACTCCAACAAGAAAAAGGAAAGACATAACACAAGTTAAGCTGCATCATAAACAACTATATAGTTTCTAAAGAGCATACAGAAGTGCACACACTTCCCACAATAAAAGCACACAGCATTATTCAGCAAGAATCACCTTGACATTAACATCAAACCAAAATATGAAAATATGAATGAATAAGAGGGTGAGCTTGCTGTCAATCATAAAAATGCATAGCTAACTCGACAACTCCAAAAGCCACCCCTCTTATATATTCAGGCAATCATGTCCCTCCTCTTGTTTAATAGAAATTCATATGAAGATAATTCTTCTAACATCGTTATCATTTTAGACCAAACACAAAGTCAGCAATAATTTTCCTATATTAAACTGCATATATTTATTTATTTTCGTTAGATCACTGCACTCTCAATCACATATATTCTCATGAACTTTTACACCTATGATAGAATTGGTGAAGGTTGCAAAGGAACCAAAAGGGATTTGAAAAACACAAGAAGGAAGCTATTTAGAGCATGATAACTCTTACCAAGCATGTCATCATCTTTCCTGGACAGTAAACCATCGCATCTCTGAGCTGCCCCCCACTGCATCCTATAACATGTATTGTGCTCAATGACAGGCCGATGGCTCCAATCTCCTTTCAGTCGAGGATTCAAATGTAGAATCTTTGGTGGATCCTCCCCATCAACTGACTTCAATCCTTGCAATTCAAACATGAATTGAGAAACCTTAACCATCCCATCACCCTTCCCCCTCCTTGTAAGCTTGGGCACAAACTCTTGATGAGCATAGTGAGGTGTTCCCACCACTGTAATAGAAGATCCAGCAGCAAGTCCACAAGGAAGAAACATTAACCTATCCCCACTTGCCAACTCTTCTCCACTCATAGATATCCAGGAAGGACAAGACCCAGGCTTTCCCTCATAAACATCACTCTTAACAATCTCCTTCACATCAACCTTATCCACTTCTTCCCAAGCCTTCAGTCCTATTGTCCATGCCTCATCTGCCATTCTCTCAAGTACTGACAGCTCACTAGTCCTATTCTTTCGCTTCATAATCTCACCTGTTATTCGACCATATTGGAACTGAAGTGGCTTTATAGGTTTTGACCCACTTTTTCCCTTCTCCAAAAGCACTTCCCTTGGCACCAAGGGCGCCTCTTGATTTTCATTATCTTCTAGTTTCTGGTGAAATGCATCTTTATAAAAAGAACTAAAAAAAGGTTTACTCAAATCTGAATCCTCATTATCCTCCATATTTCCATTCAAACCACCATAATTATCATCTCCACTCAACATTGCTGCAATCTCCAAAAAATGTGGGAATTTGAAAGCTATAAAAACTAAGTATAATATGCCTATACCCAACAACAAATGTGACAATCTAAACCTCCTTACGCTACTGGCCTCACTTTTAATTCTCTTCATCTTGCAAAATCCAACAACAAAACAACACAATATACTTTACAAGAACCAAAATTCTCTCAAATACATTCCTCAACCACAAAAACTACACAAAAAGCAAAAAAAAAAAAAAAAAAACCCTCAAAACAAAGCAAGATCAAATGTACCCAATTCTTCAGAACAAAACCATTTGCGGTACATCAATGCAGATCAGTGAACCATAAGGAACTGAGTATAATCGCATAATGAAAAAAAGGCTCAAACCTTGAGTTAGTGGTCAACCGAAACCGCCACGGGTAAAACCCATTAAAATCTTCGACACAAAACCCCAAATTGATTACCATTTCACAAGCATTCTTCCGAAACTTATCAGAAAAACAAAACAAACCGCAACATAGAAACGAAGAGCAGTTGAATTTGAGCACAAACCGAATTGAGTTGAGCAGATCATGAAGCAGATTTTGATATGTGGTAGGTGTAGGTGGGTGAAGATACGGAGAAGCAGTTAAAACAAAAATCCGTGTAAATCGTCAATTCGCAAGTTAAAGCAACAAGCAAGTGGAAGAATTATCATAACCTAAACATGTAGGGATTGCTCTAAAAACAAAAACAAATTCTGGCGATATTTATGGGAATTGGAAAAAAAAAGATATTATATTTAATGACCCTTTGATGATAACATACGGGTAAAAAGATGGACTTTTCAAACATGAAGGATTGAGAAATTATTTTATCAAAGTTTGGGTGAAAACGTTATTCGGCCTTTCAGAAACGCATATAAACATGGAAATCGAAATCATCTTATCCATTCTTAAATTTCACTCTCCCTTCTAAAACCCTGAACCCCCAAATTATCAGAGCTTCTCCTCTTCCCTTTTCCTTTCCCTTCTGTAAAACGGTGCGTTCTTCTTCTCTCTCAGGCTTAACTTTACATTTCATTCACATTCAGTCTTATTTATCCTCGAATAGAATTAAAAGAATCAAGTTTAAATTCAACAAGAACAATCCTTTTTTTGTTAATTCTATTATACCAACTTGAGCCAATTTCTTGGTTGAATAATTTCCAGGTCTAATATTTTTCCTGTGTTTCTTTGTTATTAAAGACTAGAAACTGATTGTAAAGTGAAACGTAATTATAAGATTAGTGTTAAGAACATTTTCTAACTGTCTTTAAGCTTTTAATTTCATATATCTAAAGTGATTTTTGGAGAAGCAATTTTTAAGCTCTGACTTTAATTGAATAGTGACATATTACTCGGGATATAAACTGTTTCTAGCGGTATTCGTTAGATGCAGGAAGCACTTAAAATGCTCTTTAATGATGTGCTGCGTATGCTATAAGTACTTTTTTCTGGAGGTGCTTTTGAAAGCATTTGTGGGAATACATGCTAATTTGTTCTTATGTTTCAATTTGGTAGTGATATTTAGCTTTGAAGTATAAGTTTTTGCAGATTTACTTGCTATGTTCTGCTTCTGAGTTTAAGTAAAAATGGCATCCTCATTGGCTACATTGATATATCAAGGTCTGTTTTTATTAATTATATTTACTTTTTATTCAACTTTTAATATATCAAGATAATATTCCCTTTTTAACTCTTTGCTTGCTTTTTAGATAAGATATTGTTACTTCCTAAGTATTGATGAAAACTGAATCTGAATTATTTGTTTATTAATAAGCTTTTCTTATTTTTGGGTGTAACAGCTAGAGGATTGAGAGGTGTTGCATTTCAAGACAATTTCATTTCTAGCAAACCAAATTTCAATCGCTTTCAGGTTTTTCTTTCTTCAGTTTTTTGAATCTTTGATGCTAATAAATATCTTTTTTAATAGTTGTCTTCTGAGTTTTTCTTGTTATGCCATCACAAGATGAAATGAGAAAGCTTAAATACTGTGTCAAGTGATGGTACAAGGCGGAGCTGAATATGGGACCTCTTATACATCCCCATTGCTTCACTCCAGCACAATTACACTTGTGTGATTTACTTTAGTTTTGTGGCCTGCAAAATTGCAATTATTTTCTTTTCATGTGAAGCAATTCCTTCTATAGCTGAGCAAGATTGATACATATGTATCTAGGAAAATGTAGAAAATGAAGGGAAATTGTAATTTTAAATCATATTCAAAATGGTGAAGACTAAAAGAAACAAAAAACAGCTTTCTTTCAAACCCTTACCCCCTAAAAAGAGGCAAAGCATAAACTTGTAATCATTGAAGTCAAATCCAAAAAGCTTGGTTGCTGGCATGCACTTCTAATTTCTGATTGAAACAATAATTAGCACAATATGCGAGATTCTGAGTACTTGGTTTTCTTGGCGGTCAAAAAGGTGTTTGATTAGCTTTCTTCTTTCATTGTTATATTTATACTTTGGGAACAGTTTTTTGTGATTCTTCAACTAATTTGTCAATATTGGGTCCTGCTTCTGTTTGGTTATTGCAAACTTTGAGCCTAGAGGATTAATTACTACTATAGTATCAGAACAATATGTTTGTTACTTAATGATATTATTTAATTCTTCTCTTAGCTTCACTTTTTATATTTTAGCCATTTAGTAGTGTTACTTATGTCTTTTGATAATTTTCTGTAAATGGTACAGACATCATTTGTAGGTTCATTTCCCTCTGGAAAATTGCAAGTTAGTGTTGGTTCGAACAATCCATCAAGGTCTTTACTTCCACGTATAAGGAGTGAGAAGAAGGATGAACCAATTGAATACGTTTCTGTTGAGCGTCCTCCCTACTATAGTTACTTGGACTCAACATCTGGCCAACTTGAGCCAGCTTCTGGTGCCCGTGCAAGTATTCCAGGAGAAGAATACTGGCCAGAAGGCACTGCTAGTCAAGTTAGGGCTGCCAGAGCTCCTGAGCCAACTGGTGAGTCAGCAGGATCACCTTCTTATGGAAAACGGCCTGGAAGTAGGAGGAAGAAGTATAAAACATTTGTTGCTGCTCCTGAATCTTCTGAAGTGAGAGTGGAATCAAGTGAGGCTGTGGTACCTGAAATTTCTGAAGATACAATGGAAGATCCAAAAGACTCCTCATCTGAGTATGTTGTTTATCAGACTGAACCTGTGGGAGAAGAAGAAACTGGGTATGAATTAGACAAGAAGCTTGGACGTCCTCATCCCTTCATTGATCCTGAAAAGAAGAAGCCAATAGAAGGAACACTGTCAAGTGAAGAACTATGGTGGAACTGGAGAAAGCCAGACAATGAACAATGGTCCAGATGGCAAAGAAGGAAGCCTGATGTTGAAACGGTTGGTGGAAGTAATTAATAGTTTTAAACAATGCCATTATGTTCAACTGATAGTCTCCTTGCAAATTTTGGTTTAATTGTGCTTTGTTTCAATGATGGATTGGTGTCACATGGGAGTTAAGAGAGATAGATCTAATTTAATCAGAGTATCTTGCAGCCTATAATACAGTGAGGTTAGATTTCATGTGTGTCATGAAAACCAAATGATTTGGCTGTGTCCATCTTAGCCTGCATATGCTTTGAGGGGGAAGGTTCTGAAGCTTGTGATTTTGGGTGGTTAATTTCCTGAGGAATTTTGGGGTAAAAAATGAAATTGCCATATGTTATGTCATTTATGTGGTTCAACACTGTGCTGTCAGAAATTGGCTGTTATAAAAATGTTTTGTGATAAATGTCAAATGAGAATGGTTTATAAGCTAGCTGGTTCCTTGCCTGAGTGCAATAATTGGAGTTCCTAAAGATCTATAAATTTGCTGCATGTTGGATGATGATGCAGCTGATGCACACAGAAATAGGGTATTCAGTATTTTTTAAGTTTTTGGACTAAACCTATGAGGCCCTGTTCAATGTATATTTGACACATTCATTGATTATTAAGCCCTTGCTCAAATGATAATAAGCTCTTCCATCTTGATTCTGATCTTAACTGTCTTTTTTTTTTTTCGTTCTAGGTTTTTCTCAAAGCGATGGCTGAGACTGGGCAAGTAAAGCTTTATGGTGATGAACCAACATTAACAGAAACTTCTCTTTACAGAGCTAGACGACATCTTTTCAAGGAAGAAAGGTTCTTATGCAAAATAAAAATTTGAATATTTCTTGATTCCAGGCTTTAGGGTTTATTGACATATCCTATGTCTCTCTCTTTCTTCATGGATGCGTATACACAGTTGTTGTCAGTTTAGAAGATTGAGACCAATATACAGAATTCAAGCTTAGAGAAGTTAGACTTTCCCTGAAAACAAAAGAAAAGGTGAAATTGCAGTATCGTGTAGCCTACACCAGTATAAGTAGGAACAAAAGTAAGGTTGTACTAAAATGTTGATAAAAAGAAAGTAATTAGATGTTTCTGCTCTCTATAAGTTGCATCAGTTGTTCATAAGAAAGTATAGTTTGAAAAAAAAAATGCTGCTCATTAGTTAGTGCTGTATGCGTAATATGGAAGTGCCTTAGAAATGCTACATTCTTCAAAAACTTAGCAACTACAAGTTTCAAATAATGTAGCAATCTTCAAAGCCAGCTACAAGTTTATGGTATGCTCAGTATACAACATAATCAAATTGTCCATGTAGATAAAGTGAGCATGTTAAGAGGTAAATGACATTACAATCAGGGACAGACAATATTGCATTGTCCAGGAAGTTTGGGTTGCACCAACACATATGAAGTGTCAAGAAATTGACTAAAGTTAGTTCTCCTATGTATGATAGCATCTTATTGGTGCATGTGTATGAACAAGTGATTAGATTTAGCTTCTGGGCACCAAAACTAAAGAATACAATCGTAACAGTCTAGAGTAACATGATCTCCAATTATTGAATTGTACAAATGGAGTTGAATATAGAGATTGATTAATGTTGTTTACCCAAAGTAGCTGGCTGGAAACTTGACATTTGTTCAATTGTCTAGGATAACCTCTAAAGGAAGTCAATAGTTTTAAGAGCTTAAAATGGACAGATTTGTTTATAGAAAAAATTCTTATCATCTGAAGTAATAAAACCATGTTCAGTAAAAGAATCGCTCAAGTGCTCTGAAAATAATTAAATTTCTAACTCATTGTTACTAATTAATTGGTCTGGCACAGCGTGGTAAATTAAAAGTGGACAAATTGTGATTCCCATATTAATCAAGTTCTCCCAGACAATCGAACATTTTTGTATATTCTTTACAAGCTCATAAACCCTGAAAAGTCAAGAAAATATATAAAAAGATACATTTACGTATTGGCCTCTTCACTATCTTCTGCTTCATTTTTATCATTGTGCAAGCAAATTTATGTAGTAAAGTTTCTGTTCATTTTGTAGACTTAAAGCTGAAAAAGAGAGACTGGAGAAAATAGGACCAATTGCATACTACTCGGAATGGGTAAAAGCATGGAAGAGGGACACTTCGCGCGAAGCTATTCAGCGACATTATGAGGAGACCAGTGAAGATGAAAACATGCAACTAATTGAAATGTTTCGTCATCAAACAGATCGAGAATATCGCATAATGATGGGGACTGATGTTCGTATCAAGAGGGATCCTTTAGCAATGCAAATGAGAGAGGACCAAATAAAGCAAAGTATGTACTGCATGGACTTCTTAGTGCATTATGTCTATTGTCTTTTTTTCTAATTTCATGTTCACTTATAACCCCACCCTTCCTCTCTGATCTAATATTCCTATTTAGGTTCTCACAAGGCTGATATAATACTAGTTAGTTGAATGGCATTTATTTATTTAATTCATATATAATTGTGACCAATACATGTCACCAGAAACATATTTCCAAGAATGAAGAGCACTATGCTGTTCCAGGACTGGTCTGCTTTTAGAAAACTGGATTTGTTATCTGATTAAATTCGGGTTTCTTTGTACCTAATATATGGAAACTGAAGCACACACCAGAGAAATGACATGGAAAACAGCTTTATGTATGATCTATTTGATAACATTCCTGGAAACATGTCATACTATTTCTCTAAACAAGAATACAGAACTGATTTTTGTTAGAAAATTCTTTGAAACATATTGATGTGCCTTTTTATTTCCATTTTGTAATATCTAATGATTTTGTGTGATAACATCCGCCCATGTATTGTATGTCACTTCATAATGATCTTGATGTAGGTATTCTCATTCTCTCATTCTTTCTTCTTATTCAAAATTGAACTAACTTTAAAGATTTGCCATTATTGTTTTGATTCTGTCTCGAAAATGTAAATATATTAATTATGGTTGTCCATAGCATAGTGCTCTGATGGTTTTGCCTTTGCAGTATGGGGTGGAGATCCGGTGTACCCAACTGTGAACTACATTCAAGATCCAGATGAAATAATTGATTACAGGGGTCCAGATTTTCATGAACCAACACCCGATATGCTTGCTTATCTGATGGAGGTTAATTTTTAATCCTTTTAACAGTTGTTTTTTGTTATTATGTTCTCCTTGAGGCACTGCAAAGAGGTTAAAAGGCAGGCAGTTTGGTGATCGTCTATAGTAATATGGTTTCCGTCCATTCATGAAGTCGGATTTTAGTTTTTACTAGGAGACAATTAAACATCGCCTTTGTTCAGTTGTTGTGGTAATATCTCTCAATTTGTAGCATTCATGAGATGATAAAAATTTGTTTTGCTGATTCCAATGATGCTGCAAGAATGTTTGGCTTCAACTAATTATTAGATCTGACCAGTTAGATCTCCAAGGATTAAGCTTGACAAGCATTTGGCTATTTTAGTTCAGTTCGTCATACTTCAATTTTCTTGAAGTTCCTCTTTAGTACTAAGAGTACAAAATATATGATAAACATTTTTGTTTGATGATCTTGTTATAAGTACTTAAAAAAAAAAATTCATCTGACTCATTAATAGTTTGGAGTGCTGCAATACATAGAGAGCATTTAAGTATATGTAATGGCAACTTAATTTTGTTTTAAGTCTTCAAGTGTTGACTTTTGCTTACTTTGATCAGCATGGAAAAATCATATCAAGAGAGGAGCTCAATACGATTCTCTCAAGAGAGAAGCCTGAAGAACTGGAGGTAACAAAACTTTTTGTACTGGCTAGCATATCATGTTTACTAAAAGAAATTTCTTCATATTATCTCCCCGCCTCCTCCACAACCCGGCCCTGCCGCACCCCCCCCCCCCCCCCCCCCCCCCCTCCTCCTTCTCTTCCCCTCTCTCTCTCTGTGTATATATATATAATGATATCAGTTTTAAGCACTTTGAAATGTTAAGAAATTCATTAATGTTGAATCAAATTCTTTTTAGCAAGCATCAGCTTTCCCTAGAACAACTAATTATTGTTAGCTTCTTGATACTTGCTATGGAGATAGATGACAGACATGGATGAAGCGATGGCACGAGCTGTTGACATAGGTGAAAAAGATGTGAGTGCCTTTGACTGGTGTATTTTTGCTGCCTACTGCTTTAATTTTATCCGGAATTGATGTAAATAGACTAGGCTTGGTTTATTTATCTTATGAATTGATTTATCAGAGTTATCTCAAAGTGTGTTTTTTTTCTGTTTTTGCCTTGAGTTGTTTTAGACTTTACTTCCTATTTGATTAGCATTAGGATTTTATTTGGTAAGTATTTGAATAAAGGTTACAATTTTTATTTCTTATAGGCTTGGATTGATTATTTAATCTAAGGATTTGTTTACTCCTTATGGATTATTTTTTTCTTTCTTAGCTCTTCTGATTTTTTTTTCTTTTTAACCTTTCTAATTGATATGGACTTTTTCCCTTACCTGTTGTTCTCTCTAATATATCCTGTCTTAATCTCTCTATATCTACCTGTCTATTTCTCTTGCTGTTCTACTGTCAGAAACTGATAGTTGTCATTCTATAAATTTCCTATTCTAATTATGGTTCTCTTGTGAGTAATTGCTTTTTATTTTGGCCCGCATCTGCAAATAGGAGGAAGGAGAAGATAGTGAGGCTGAAGGTGATGAAGAAGAGGAGAAAATTTCTCGAAATTGGAGTGTCCTGAAAAGTACCCCTCAGCTTCAAAAGTCAAAGGTAATTCTATTTCTTCATCTCGTCACATTTTCATTTGTACCCTAAGCTATGTTGATTATTGTTGATTGATTCTGTAAAATGTAGTTTTGTACGTAAGTCTACATCTCATTTATTTTAATAGGTAGAGGAACAATAATGAGAGCAAGAAAGCTTAACAATGGAAGTGGATAAATGCATTCATTCATTCATTCTTAAGTGCTTATTGTTAAATAATGGGGGATCCAACCAAATTTTAGTTACCCCAATTAAAAATGACTTGAGGCATATCAAAGATGTGAAAAGGGAAAGAAGAAATGTAGACAGCAATAGTTCATTTGCATTTCATATATCAATTCATTTTTCCAATTTTTATTCATTTCAAGGTAATATGTGTAATCAAATTGTGTTATCCTTAAATCTACAGGCTAAGCCCAAAAAGGATGGCCCCATGTCTCTTGACACGGCTATCGAGGATTCGGAGAACTTGACTGATTTTCTTTTAGATTTTGAAGAAGAAGAAGGGTGATGGTTACAGCAAAGACAATTCAACAAATGCTTGAGGTGATAATTAAAGTACATGATTGTCTTTAAAAAAAAATAGACCATCGTTCATGCGAGCAAACCAAGTTCATCAAGTTAGTTGATGGTGCGCAAATTGTCAAGTAGAAAAGGTTAATTATAATTATTATAATGATTTTATGTTACCACTTCTAGGATGGCACCAAGAGGGCTACTGCGTTCATGACACAGATATTCTGCTTGACCTTATGATGCAGGGAATTTATGTTTACTATTATTTTAGTTTTAAAATTAACTTTCTTTATTTATCTATATTATTATTGCTGTGATTGTTATGATCTAGGATAATTATTATGTTAGAATTAGCAATAATTTTTTTCTTTTTTTTTTTAGGATTTTATATTTGTTATGTAATCTAAACCATCCTATAAATTGGGTTGTACATTACGGATTACACATAAGCACAATACAAACAATATAATTTAGATAATTTTAAATTAAAGATAAAATGATGTATTAATTATATGATAATATATTATTTATATATTTAAATTATATATCAAAAATATGAAAACATAACATTGCTCCATTTACAAACATCTTCATCTGTTTTTTCCTATGTAAAATATATTTTACTTAGATTTGGCAACGGTTGCACTGAAACGGTATTCATGTTGTATCGCATTAATGTCTTTAAATCAAAACTAATCCAGTTAATCCAAAAATTGTACTATCAACATGTTCGACTTATTAGATGTTTATTTTTTAAATTTTCTATTAAAACAATGACATCATTACTTTTTCAAAGCAAGAAGAGTTATAAGGCCAAATGGCTATTTCTGACCCAAGTAGGGTGAAATTATAATTTTCACCCGTAAAATTTAAAAAGTTGATTTTTTATCCATCTATCCAAGTTAATTATAAATTTTAACAGTTAAAAAATATCTATATTATTTTATTTAAATATTATAATAAAAGTGTATTGTATGGTGTTAACATTATTTTGTTAAAATCTTACAAAGGTGAATCGATAATTTCTCTGTATAAGAAATATCAAATGATGACTAACATCCATCCAATGTATGATGAAATGATATATTTTCACCTGTATAAGAAATATCAAATGATGACTAACATCCATCCAATGTATGATGAAATGATATATTTTCACCTGTTAATTGAGTTGAAATTTTAAAAATTGGCAGACAATGGACTTAAAATTTAATATATATTGGAGCATTTTTGTTAGTTCACAGTATCTTAGTTATATTGGTTTAACTCTTTGGTTCTTGGATAATTTCATATACCCAAAAAACTGTTATTTTAATTAATAAAGGCCTAATGATCAATTATATTATGTATTCAATTCCAACAACTGATCAAGACTTCCAACTTTTGTAGACCAGGGTTAAAGCCCACATAGTTGTTTCAAGAAAACTTTTCTTCTTTGGGTCAACAAATGGTGGCCCTTTATGAGTTATGGGCAAAAATCCTGTTGAAATCACGAAAGTTGGGATCAAATTTCTAATGGCACCACTTTTAAGGGATTCAATCAATCTGCAGTTAAGTTAATAAATTTTCAATAAAGTGAAAAAAAAAAAATAAATAAAAGGAGATTTAATTTTGTGTGAAATCATTCAATGAAGAAGATATTCTTCTCACATGCAAACCTCAACCACAATTTTCAGCTCATCTCTGACCAACTCTCTCCCAATCACACACAAAAAATTTCTACCCAAATCACATGTTTGGCCATAAGTTACATCACTTTGATAGATTTTTCCAACATCCTCCTTCAAAAAATCTTCATCAATCATTTAAAGAACCTAATATTTTACCCTGAACTTTTTCTTTAGATATTGAATTAACCCAAACAATTATTTTAGGTTAGATTGATTTAAAATTAAAAAGTAAAATAAGTTTAATTTCTAGCTATGGTTTTTGTAATTCTTATTTTGACCCATTTCTGCAGATTTTACTGACTAGAGTAACATCTATTTGAACCTATAGAAGTTTTATTATTAAATTTGTTATGTTAGTAGAAATTGGGGGGGTTTTGGAAAATAAAGTGGTGTTTAATTAATAATAAAAACAAGGTTAAAAAAAAAATTAAAAGGAAAAGAATTAATGGGTATAATTGAAAAACAGTGCTAAAAAAGTTACTAAGAATCCCATGCAAATAGAGATGATTAGAGGTAGTTTAAGCCCATTGATTATGCCTTGAGTAAGATTGTAAGCAAATTTCTACTTTATAATTTATTTATATATTTATTTTGATTCCACAATTGAAAAATCATTAAGTTTTTCTTTTTGTGAGTGGTGACTTCCAGAGGAATTAAATATAAAAATTAAAAATAATTAAAAATAAAAAAGAAATGAAGGGTGAAGTTGTCCCCTCCACCCATCTTCCTTAATTTATTCCACCATGGCCTACACTATCTATCTCCTTCTCTCCCAGATCTCAAAAGTGGTTTCTATTTTTTTCTTTTTTCCAAATTTCCCCACCTCTACACCCTGCTCAAATTCTAATTCATCAAATTATTACCCTTTAATCAAGATTAATTTTATCAAGATCATACTTAAAAATTATTAGATTTATTTATTAAATTGGTCAAGATTCAGCAAACTATCAAAGGATTCCATCACATAAGAGTTATATTCTTAAGAACTAAAAGCTAGAATTTAATAATGTGTTCAATTAAAAATATTTTCATAGTGGGTAGAATTATTTGAAAAGAAAAAAAAAAAACAAAACAAAACTTATTTATTGGAAAAAGAAAACTTTGAAAGTAATTTGTGGGGTGATTTGATGTGTCGAGATGAGAAGTGGTCCCTTGCATAATGCATAGATTCTTAGTTGGACTTCAACTAGGACAATGCAATGTTTGATGATTAGAATGTGGGCTCCTTTTACACAAAATTCATTTATAATAATATACTGTATTTTTAAAATCAGATCGGATCAATAAGTTTAATTGGTTAAATTGTAAGTTATTCAATTTTATAATCTAATCTAGATTATATATAAATATTAATTTATTTAAAATTTAATCAAATTCAATAAATTTGTTAAACTAAAAAACTATTTAAAACCAATAAATTTGAGTTTATATCATACATATTTGAAATTATATTTTATATATTTTATGTTTTAAAAATATCATAAAAGTTTGAAGCTATTCAAAAAATACATAATAATTTAACAATAAACTGAACTAATCGAATTACGAACTAGTGAAAAAACTAGTACAATCATTGATCTAATTTTAAAAACGTTAACATATATATTTATATTTATATATATAAACACATATTTTGACCATTTCTATTACTTATTTTGTATCTTTATGTGACAAAGATTGCCCATTATAATCTTCTATTTAATGCTATAATATAGATGTGAAATCTACAATAAAACGAGGGTTGCCGACCTCATGTTGATTAGTATTATTTGACAACATGGATATTATCAAGAGAGATTGATTAAAAATACAAATTATCAAAATTATATATAGAATGAATGAGTATTTCATCATAAAAGAAGAGACATTTTAAACAACATAATTTAAGAATGAATGAGGTAGTTCCAAACTAGGAATGGATGTTCTAGATGTCTTATACCGGACAACCTTTTTTATTTATTATGTTTTTGCATGGGCAACCTTCTGAAAAAACAAGGAAGTCTTTAGGGATTATTAATATCTTTCCATAACATCATAATTTTGTCAGTTTTTTTTTTTTCTACTTAGAATTTAGAAGACTTTGATACCAACCATCTTTAAGGGAAAAAAAAAATTTAAATACATAACGTGATTTAAAAGAATTATATGATAACAAAAAAATATTTATTTATTATTGTAAAATAATAAAAATAAATGGGAAAAAAAGTTGGAATATAAACCTTGTTGTAGCAATTTGAACTCCTTCAAATGAAAAAATGAGAAAGAATTTCTTATTATTTCCCCAAAACATTCTCTATTGTCAATCAAAAGTGAAAGCAAATAGATGACCTATGGTAAAAATGTCCCAAATCTTTAGGTTGTGGAGTAATTTCTATGCACGTTAACATTATTTTTTTTTTTCTAAGAAAAAATGAATTAGTATTAAAAAAGGAAAAAACTCATGTGCCCATAACAGATACTTAATCACAACTTAAACTTGTTTTGCTAAAAGACATGACAACAGAGAAAAACGAAGACAAGGCTCACAAATACCACAACCTAAAATCTCTTAAACTCTTGTCAAAGCTTCTTAAAGATAGGATTCAAAAAGATGATAAAATAATAATACGGTTATATATTAAAAATTTTATTTTCAAAAGAAACCCTATCATGATTCTTACTCTTAAGAGACATTTTAAAACAACTCTTCGTGGATTAAACCTAAATTCTCCTCTTTATCAGGAAGCAACGCCCCCACCCACCCACTAACTAAATAGGCAATGAAACTTCATATGTGTCATGCCTTGTAAACAAAATGGTTGTTGTTGAGTCTAATAGCAATTCAATTCATTCAATCACCAACATGGATCCTCTTTGTTCAAAATAAATGGATACAAATAGATGAGTTTAAGTGAAGAAAATAGAGTTAGTTGAAAAAGAGTGTTAGTTGAATAATTAATAGTTGATGTAAAGGATTGACTTGAAGAAGAAGAAGAAGAAGAAGATGGGGGCATGGGAGACAGGAGGATATCCTTTATGATTAGAAAGGATTATATTGAAATGATTAGAGAGACAAATTGAATAAAAACAGCACAATTAACATAGCATTAATATGCTTCAAAAATCATGTTCATGTCACCCAAAACATTATCAAGAAAAGATCTAACCGATGCTGCCTTGCTTTCTTGCTTTGCCTCCTCCCTTTGAAAATTAATTATAAACAAAAGTTGAATATATTTATAATTAAATATGAACACCAACACAACATGTTTCTGTCTAGATTTTGGTTTAATGTGATTAATTATTTTCACTAATCATCATTAATTCTCTCTTTCCTTGTCTGTCCATCATGGGCTCCACACCCTTGGTGTCATAAATTCTTTTTGTTATTTTTTAATACTAATAATTAAGCTTGTCTACATATATTATCAATAGATATACTTTCTTAGTACCAAACAAGCAAATTTTCTTTTATAACAAAGAATCATATTCGAATCGAATTATCACATTAGATTAAAAATAATTATATTAAATAAGATAAATTTTAAATCTAGTAAACGATCTCATAACTATTGAATCAAGTAAATCAATAGTTTAATTTTAATACGTTATCAAATAAGATTTGAATTTATATTCTTTTCCACATAAAATTTTTTTTTTGTCACTTGAATTATTTTTGAAGATAAAACAAACAAATCTTAATCGCTATAGATTTAGGGTTTTATCATATGTTTTAATGGAAGATTAAGTGCATCTTTAAAAAGAATGTACATAGAATTAGGGTTTAGGGTTTATATATTTTTTTTTTCGAAAGTTTGTCTTCCAATATAATTTTTTGGGGTACGTTTATTTTCAATATTATTATTGTTGGCTTCATATATATATATATATATATATATATATATATATATATAAAACTGTATTCAAGTATGATCATTTGGTTCAGTTTGGTATTAACTAATAATTAATATAGATTAAGCTAGAAAGAGAATGAATTAATTAAAGGGAATTTCGGAAAATGTTCTAGGGTTTCCTTTCTTTTCTCTTCCTCTTATTGAGGAAAGGTGTCTGCACTGCCTAGCTGATGAAATATTAATTACAACCATTTTTAAATAATTAATTCACTTGCATGCATGGATGTTAGATGTCCACGTATTAACATATTATTACACTTCAAATTTAGTAAAATAAATAAAATAACTATTAAATCTTACTTTTAGGATCTCTGATGTAAATAGAAAATTTCTAAACGTGTCTTAGGAAATAATCTTGTTTTGTTCTGTTTCAAGATTTTACCTTATAAATGAGTAATTATTGTAAATTGTAGAGTAGAATTCTGAAAATAATTAAAATTAGAAAAACGGAAATTCAAACTAATTTGAGTTCAAATATTACAATTAAATGTTTTTAAATTTGAATTAAAATTTTAAAAATATTTGATTCATTAAATTTAAATTTTTTTATATGAATTAGTTAATTAAAATAATATTTTTTGATTAATTCATATCAAATTGATATTATTTAAATTAATTTTTTATTTAATTATGACATCAAACTGAATTTAAAATTCGATTTAAATTAAAACTCCTTAAGCCAATTAAGTTGAAACAATTTTGAGACAAACTCTATGAAGTCAAACTTAAATTTGAATTTAACGATGCTCAAATCAGTACCGACTCATGGGCAGTCCCAGTGATAAAAAGGTTGAGGGAGAGAGAGATTATTGGGAAAAGTGAAGAAAATAAGATGGCCCCCACAAATCTAAGCGGTGAGCTGTTGCTTTCTCTGACATCTCCCTTTTCTCTCTCTTTTAAATTTAATATAACTCAATCTTAGTTGTCCATATCCTCGTTGATATCTTCAGCCGTGTGTGAGCTAGAGAACTTTATTAAAAATTAAATGTTTTTATATTATATATAAAATAGTAAACAAATTTAATTAATATATCATCATTTTAAAAAAATATTTTTTAAAAATTTAAAATACTTCAACTGTAAAAAATAATAATAATAATAATTTTGTAAAACCTCAGCTGTTGCTAGCCTGTTCATGATTCATGAATATTTAAAACCAGCTTCATTTTCTTATTTACATTTATGCCCTCCATTTTTCTTCTTTTTCCAATTCCTGCCATTTAGCCGACTTGTTTGAATTTGTTTTCTTCATTAATTATAAATTTATGGAATTCAATGTTCATGTAATGTAAATGGAACCCACCACGAAGAAAGGTGTAATGTAAGAGCATTGAAATTGATGGGATTTATAAGGGACCCTGTTACATTTCATATCCATATGTAAATTCAATTATTGAATGCCAATAAAATTTTTAACTCAAAATTATTATCTTTTTTTTTTTTTTTGTAACTTTTACCGATGTTACTGGTTAAGATAACTTACATAATTTGTTTGCATGTGTCGGTGCTTCCCTCTTTTTACCTTTTAACTTAAGAGTAATTTACATTTTTCCAACCCAAAGTTTGCTCTCCAAACACTTTTTTTTAACCAACATAAATAATTTTTTTATTTAAAATTAAATATAAATACCATGTTCCCTCTTCAAGTTTAACTTTGTTAATGAAAAATTAACATTAAAAAATAAAGTTATATAATCATAAATTAATAAAAATAAAAAATATAATATTCTAAATATCTCAATTATACAATAAGCTTTTTATTTTATTTTTGTATATATATATATATATTCTGAAATTCCACGGTCAAAAAAGGGTACGAATTAAAAAATGATGGTAATGATAAAAATGGAGCTCCACTTTTGCTTCATGTTGCTCTACTAAAAAGATTGTGATCCTAATTGAAAGTAGATAAGAAAAGCAGTCAACATAGGTAAAGTGGGAAATTAAAAAGATATATAAATATACTGTGTTCTTTAATTCTTATACACTAAATATGTGCTTTTTCAAACCCACTACTCTTTAAGGCAAGAAATTTCAACCCCTCTTTCTTAATATTAGATACCCTATTACCCTATATATAAACTCTATTTTCACACTTCTAAGATACCTTATATAATTAATAAAGTTATATTTATAATTTTATATATAAATAATTATACATCGTTTTATGATTATATATATTATTTTATCTTTATTTTAAAATTATTTAATCATATATGATATGTTACTATTTATATAAATTATTTATACAGATAACATTACTCTTATATAATACAATTTCTTTTAAATTCTTATAAGTGATAAAAGTAAAAACAATAAAATAATTTCATACATCTCCAGGGTTAGCAAATTAATAGAATATTAGAATTTTTAGGATAATTATAAGTTTGATTACTGTATCTAAAATTTATTTATTCGATCAATTTAAGCAAGATTTTCCCATTACCAAAAATAAAATAATTTCATAAACTAGATAACTATCACCCATTGGTATCATATTATCTAGTATCTTAGATCAAACTCATATTCGATTTATGAAAATAAATGGAGCGGTTAATTTTTTCGATATGCATGCGAAACTAAATTTTAGAGAATTTTTACCATATTCAAAACTTTTTTCGTGTGATATATTTTTTCTATATATAGGTATACCAAAAACCAAACTAGACAACTACACAAAAAAAATATATATTTAAATCAAATCATTTCAATCAACATCTTGAATACCAAATCTAACACACAAATCACATAAGCATAGGACTAAAGGTTCTTGTCAATTACGGAACCATTAATCCAATCTTAAATAGTTTTCTTCACTATTAATGTTAATTGAGCACTTAAAAACCAATGTTTGCTAATTTTTAGATGATAAACTCTACCGACAAAATTTTCTTTCTCAAAAACCTGAAAAAAACTTTTTGAAAAGTGATTAGCTATAGAAATAACAGCTTGCACTTTGACTCGAAGATAAACATCTCTTGTCTAAAAAATACAATTTACTAATTGATTTTTTCTTCTGTTTTATCTGTTTATAATAAAAAATTATTATTTTATATTTTAAATGTAATAGATAAGAAAGTTATTTTTTGAATTTTGATATAACCGATATTGTAACCCTTTTCTAAATTTTATAAAAAATAAAGATTATTTAAAGAGAAACAGAAGGGAGAGAAAAGCAAAGAGATTTAGATATCAAATATATAACACTTAGAATCAGATAAAATCATTTAAGTTAGACAATAATATTTTCATAAATCCATTAATTCTCACCAAGACTCTTATATAAAATTGAAACCTTCTTATGATGTTTTTCTTGTAATTTCTATATATGCCTCGTTGGAGTATTCTTCCAAAATCATTAATACCATAATTGTGAACATAAACTTTAAAACAGATGGTAAAACAACATTGAAAAACTACTATATATCCAACTTTCTTTGAATTATTGTATATTACCATGTTGGATATTAAAATTAATTAATTTACTATCAATGTCACGATTGTACTCTATTTTGTGTATATCAATTAGTGACGAAAAATCTCATCAACACTAATTATTCAATTTTTTCATCAAAAAGATATATTATTATACTCATAATATCATTTATTAGAATTCTAATTAACATCTTATAGATTGTAATTAGAATTAGTATTCTATAAACACTTTATCTATGCTTATTAAAGAATAAATATTTAAAAAGTAAATTAATTAGCAAAGTGCAGTGATTATGGTTGTGGGTTTAATTATTGTCTATTCAATTTACTCGTTCAATATGAATAAATATACAGTTAAAAATAAAATTAGAAAGAGGCATGATTTCCACATTTTATTTCGGCAACAAGGTAAAGTTTGGCATATGAGAAGAGAATAAAAAGTGGAAAGTACAAATGCCCAAAGCATCAAGTTATGTAGTGCATTACTCTAACAACTCTATGTCTCTATCCCCCGACGACACTTAACGAATACATCTAATCACTTTCTTTTGTTTTTATTATTAATTTGTGATTAATACCTAACTAAACTATATTGTCAAATTCCATTTTCAAACGCACTTTGCTTTCTTTCAAATTTCAATTAACTTTCCCATTATCATATATTCACATCCGGAGTCCGTTTGGTCTACAGTAAAAAATATTATTTTAGTAATAAATTTTTATTATTTTATTTAATCCGTTTGGTTTAACTTGTATTAATATCTCTACTTTGAAACAAGAAGGATCCATATTGTATTTTATTCTATCATATATTATTCAAATTAAATATTTTATGGATTATACCTTAATGTGACATGTGTCCTAAAAAGATTAGACCTAAGACATTCGTTAACTACAAAATGATCATATTAAGTATGTCCTTTGGTTACTAGAACGAAGAGAAATGTCGTCTATAATCATGATGAGTGATTGATGTGAAACGTTTGTAACGTAATGATTAGAATTAATAGTAGTTGTTTATAATCATCTAATTACTTTCAAGGAATAGTTTAAATAACTAAAATATGTAGATGTCGAGTATAAGAGCATTGATTCAAATCTTTTCCATTACATATCAAAATTAAAGTTTACTCATTCCTCCTTTTACTTGCATCACTAAAGAAAAGAAGAGCATGGAATTCTACCACAAAACTAAATAACTTGTCACAGCCGTAACAAAATTTGTCCTAGCAAAGGAGAATTGTCAAAGAATTTATATTTGGTGATCTTCCTTTATCATATAGAGAAAATCATGTGTCAAAACACCAAAGAAGTCATTTCTTATATAAAGAATAATCTATACCCAATGCAGGTAACTCACCCTTCTCCCTCAAGTTTTCTCCTTCTCAAAGGTAGGTTGAATATTGAGAGGAATGGTAAAAACAGAAATTGGTTATGGATAAGAAAGATTTAACCATGTTTCCAAAATTAATGAGACTCAAGGGTTTGGCTTTTAACCAAACAAGGAACGATGGGAAATTGATAGACCCAAAAGGCATCTCTGGAAAAAATAAAGATTGATAATTTCAAAGTTATGGTTGTTTGTCATATACATTAATTATGAAGGGATGTTCTTCTACATAATTCAGACTCAGAGGGGGGCCTCTTATCCAACTTGTGCCTGCATTGCTTTCTAATTTATCAGGTGTAACTTCGGTTCAGTTTTCTTTAAATATGCTTGCCTCTCTTCCTCCCAGTAAAATCTATAAATACAATATAATTTATACAATCCCATAAATTCTAAGATATATTTTTGGCTTTTTGATTAATAATATCAACGCTTCAATCATTTAGATATATAGATAATATATTATGATATAATTGAATAATTTTGAATTAAAGATAAATTAATATCTTATCATTTAATGATAGATTATTTATATATCTAAATTATGTATTAAAAATATATATATTTAATATTGCTCAATTTTCAAATTCAAGAATAATAAAACTATATGTACATAATTAAATATATAATTGATATATTATCATATAATTGAGTAATTTTAAATTAATAATAAAATAATATCTAATTATATAAAGATATACCAGTTATATATTCAATTATATAATCTTAAAATATGTATGTATAAATAAATAAAATTAAAATCAAGCAAATTCTTCTTGTTTGAAAAAGAAACAAAGCAATTTTCAAAAATTTTTATTTACATAATAAAAATAAAAATGGAATAAATAAATAATTGAAGACAGTGATATGATGCTTGATCCACTTTGTGATAATCAACTTCGTCAGGTGGGGGAAATTTAGTATTTATATGTGTACATGAAGATGCAGATGCAGGCGTGGGGTAACATAATTGCGTGTAGCGTCAGCCTACAGTACGTCTCTGACAGTGACCAATAAAAAAGGTGACGTCAAGTGTCATTATCACTATTATATGATTATGGACCCCACTTTTCCTTAACCAACGGTCAGAATTTGCCTTTGTTTTGTGGTACGTGCGGACCATAAGACTCGCTCATCACCTCATCTTTACTAATCACACACCGTAGGGCCCTACACCTGTCATTTCTTAAAAAGGCTAAAGGCTAAATAGCTATTTCTCACCCAAACGAAATGTGTTACATATTAAGTCTTGACAGTAAATTTTGTTTTATTGCAAATTATTATTATATTTTTTAATATAATAACAAAAATATCTTTATTATTTAATACAAACATCAATAATTAATATATCTTTAATTTTATTTAAATAATAAAAATATCTTTAAAAAATAATATTCAGTTGTCTAATTTATCTTTCAATAATCATAATTATAATTATATTATTTTTATTTTTAACAAATCATAGGAATAATTTGAAAGTCATACAATATTATTCTAAGTGTAGATGCCTTCAGATTTTTAACTCATGGATAAAAGTTAAGCGTATAATTTATTTACTTCAAAAACCCTACATTAGAAGTGATAGAAAACTAGACAATCACATTTGATCTACACATACAAAATTTCAGAATATTACATATGAGAATATAGATATAGTTTAGCGGTCAAACTACTCACTTCGAAATCAACCCTCATTGTACAACTAGAGATATCAACTAGTGGACAATGATTAAATAATTCTCGGCTCAAGAAACAGACAGTGATAAGACGTCTTTGATTCCACAGTTTATAAAAGAGAAAGTTGTCTTGAAAATATTAGAAGAGAGATCTATTTGAATTACATGATATGACATTTTCATAATAGACATCTAACAAAATGTCAACTTCCCTCGTAAGTAAAATGTTATAAACATAAATTCCTCCCGTTTAAATCCAAACCATGAATTGAGGTTCTAAATTAAAAGAATTTCAAATGTAATTTACCTTTCAAAAAACTTATATATAAGGAGAGAAATAGGAGATACACACAAAATGATGAACAACAAGAGAGGACATATAACATAATATCTTGTATCATTCTTCCTTTACACTCAGGTTGGTGTAAACACCGTGGATGTAGGTATATATTCTGGATCATCAAGCTAGACCATGTAAAAAATCACATGTCACGTCTATTTTTTTTTTACCTATCTCTATTTATCATCTCACACACCCACATCAAACTTACCTGAGTCTTATTATATTCAAATCGCTACTAGCGTAACCTACTCTAAGTCTTCATTTGTTGTTTATCTATGCAAAAAGGCAAAGAGTTTTCGAAGTTCAACCTATATGCCAAAAACTAAGGGAAATTGTTGGAAAGTATAAGCATTTTTTGACTAAACTCATTAACCTAAAACTCAACAAGTAACTAGCTAATGACAAACTATTTATGAATGACTAGACATGTTACCTATATGCATATTAACTTAAAATATAAGTATAAATTCCATCAATAAAGGACAATGAGAAAAACTTAACTTGACAATTTAACTTCTCAACATCTATGAGATTATCTACATATTTCATCTCATATCTACAAGGAAAACCTATCATCTCTTATTAACAGGATCATATAAATATCAAATTTTTTATATGATAAAGATAAATATATAGATTTACACTTACATTAGAAATATTTTACAACTATCCACATATAACTCTACCTCTGATCCTATATATGTACAAAGATCAAGCATACGGAGGGGTTAAGAACAATTATTCTTGTATTACACAACCAATTCTTAGTCAAAATTCTTTTAAGAGTCATAAATAACATAATCGTGAACGTAAGGTCTCGTAATAGGTCGAATCATGTCAATAACTTTTATATGTTTATTTCTCACTAGGATAATCTCATGAATTCATAATTATCTTTACTTGTCACATAATCCCACTAATTTCAATTGTTACAATTATTTTTTGCATTTGGCCTAAACTTGTGACTTCTTACTGGTGTACCAAAAACTACATGAACATATTATAATTACTTTGTTATTATATAATCAAAGTTTTTATAATCATTTATTTGTATTCCTTTTTCTATCATCTTATTAGCTCTTTGCATAATAAAATAGTTGTGTTTATTAATCAATAAGATCATCCATATTTTATAGGTATGAATTTTAATTGTATTTTTAACTTAAATTAAGACATAAATTCCTTATCATAGATATTTTGCACTCTAGCGAAAGTAACAAGGAATTCAAAGGTAATTATTTTTTTGAATAATATTATGTATATAATTTTTATGCACAAATAATGATTTGTCATTATATGATTGGATAGTTAAAAATTAAAAATAAAATAATATTTAATTATATGAAAATATATCATTATTTATATATAAAAATTATGTAAATAATTTTATTATATTTTTTTTCCCACCTCCACAAACTCATATACTGTTGGACTGTTTTGAATTCACAACTAAAGTTTTGTGTCAAAATTTTAAATTAAATGATTTCGTCTCCGTTCATATGATATATATGTATAAAAATTTTGATGTGACATAACAATTAATAATAAATTTAAAGTAAAATTTTAATTTAAAATTTGAATAATCCGATCTATTACTTTATTAGCAATATGAGTAATAATAATTATAAGTTGGTATGATATGATATGAGTGTCCAACCATTTAAGTAGTCATAATGAAAAATCATAGAAGCAAAAGCTCTAGGACCCATGAATTAACTGCTTAAAAAATCATAATGCTAGAACTATTCTCTATTATTTAATAATGTTATATCTACGGATAATATATATAATTTTATATATAAATAATAATATATTATTATATAAATAGACAGTTTTAAATTATAAATAAAATAATAATTAATCATATACTAACACATCATTATTTATATATAATTATACATATTATTTTATTGGAAGAATATATATGTTTTTTGTAACCATTCATTATTCAATGGACAATTTAATTTGATTTAAATAAAACTTGGTTATAGCATTAATTGAGGGAAAAGCACTATTTCCCACCCAAATTTTAGCCTACTCTCAAAATTTTACCCACAACAGTTGAAAAACCTAAACACCCACCTATGGACTAATTGTCGTCTAAATTTTCAGTTAAGGGCATAGGTAAAATCGTTATTTTATCTATAAACCTTAAAACTTTAAAATTTTTACATTTCCCTTCTCCAGGTTTTAAAAACTAACACTTTAATCCATCCTCAAAGTTTAAAAAGTTTAGATTTCACCCTTAGGGTTTGCTTCATTCTCTAGCCACTATCATTCCTACCGACGACCGATACTTTCCACCGATCTTCCATATCTGTCTACGAAGGAAGACCCTTCGTCGCTCAGATCTGGATAACACTCCGTCATCTAAATCTAGACGATGAGGGGTCGTTCTTCATAGCTGGAGATGGAAGATTAGTGGAAAGCATCGATCGTCAGTTGGAATGATGGTGACCGGAGAAGGAAGTAAACCCTAGGGGTGAAATTTAAACTTTTCAAATTTTGAGGATGGGTTGAAGTGTTAGTTTTTAAAACTTGGAGGAGAAAATGATAAAAAATTTAAAATTTTAAAGTTTATAGATAAAATGACGATTTTGCCCATATCTCTAACTGAAAATTTGGACTATAGTTAGCCCATGAGTGGGTATTTGAGTTTTTCATCAATCATGAATGTAATAGATTTGGTTAATTTCAGAGGTAAAATTATTATTTAACTATAATATATTAAAATAATAAATCATTTTCTCATTTCTCTCTTTAGTTTAAAAAACTAACAATTCTCTCTATTAAACTTTGAAAAGTTACATTTTTCACCCTAGGGTTTCAATTTCATCCAAACTTCTTCTGCATGGGAGGCCTACATATAATAAAGAAGTTATAGCTTGTCAGGTTTAATAAATATAAATAGTTTTTTAAAGTACGTTATAAAATATAACCCTAAAAATAGTCCACAACCATATTTGATATTTTGAAAGGTTGATTAAGTTAAAAAATGCTTATAGAAAAATTATAAATTTGTGCTTTTTGAAATAGATGTAAGTGTTTCTTTTGTTGAATTTATTATACTTACAAGCTAAAAGAACTTTGTCATATATATCAAAGTCCTCTCGACATAATTTAAAAGTTTCAAAAAAACAAGAGTTGTTCTTATAATAATTACCTTTCAAATTTTACTAGCCAAATTATCTCATAATTGACTTCCATGAAATTTATTTTTACAAGATTTACTTGAAGAAGTCATAAAGAAGAAACTCATTAAACACAAAAATAATGAGCCATGAAGAATAAATATGGGATTAAATGGTGAACCCCATTGTTTAAGTTTAGAATAGAAAAACATATATTAAAAATAATGCAGATTGGGTCTCGTAAAAATTCATAAATTATTGTTTGATAATATAAATAGATGGACCCTTTGGTCCTAATTTTTTAAGGAGGACAGGGCATTTAGTCATGGTGGAGTTAAAAGATCGAGACATTAGGTTTACCTAACTTAACCAAGGACTCTATCTTAATATTTTTTACCAAAATTAAACCAATTATTTATTTATTTGTTTTAGCCCTTCATCCCAATCACTTATTCATTTCCATAATTATAATTTTATTCATTTCTTTTAAACTATGTCAATTTTAAAGTCAATCCACATAAAAAGAGGATGTGCCTAACTTGGCAAAATTGTTACCAAATTTGGCAATGGAAACCTCCTTATCCATGCAAATATTTGACACATTCATGTGAATCATTGCCCATGATTTAGAATTCAAACTAATACCACTCCACTTTGTTCCTCTACATTAATTAATTAATTAATTTATTGTATTTTATTTATTTATGAAGTGGAAATTTAAATAAATTAAGATGCTAGAGAGTGGGTAGCCATTAGTAATTATAGAAGAGTTTGACATGCATGATGTTTATATAAATAGAGTAATATTACATGCATATAATTTAGATATATTGATGATGTATTATTATATAATTATATGTTATTTTATTTTTAATTTAAAATCATCTAATTACATAAAAATACGTTATCTATATATTTAAATTATTTATTTAAAATATATACATATAATTTTATTGATATAAATATAACCGATAAATATATAAAAAAAATGGACCACCTCTCCCTCAAGGGAAGAAATATGCAACTTGGAACAATATGTTACATCACTTGTACTCCTGTGCCTTTTCTTTCTTATCATTTCATGCATCTTACTTGAATCATTCTTTTATTTAAAAGGGCAAAAAAAAAAAAAAAAAACCCTTATTATAAATTTAACTATCTTTTTTAAATTTTTATAATTCTTTTACCATGAAATCCAAAAACTAACCAGCCTTATATTTTTGCATTTGAATATAAATATGATTTTAATAAGGAAATTTATATTAAGGGTAATATTTTTTATATATAAATATATTTTATATATAATTTGAGTAATAGGTAATGTGTTATTATATGATTGTGTATTATTTTATTTTTAATTTAAAATTATTTAATTATATGATAACACATTATCTATATACTTAAATTATATAAAAAAAATGTATATATAATTTTATTATTTTAAAATATAATAGTTATTTGTTGGACCAAAATATTATTTTAACCAAGAACTATTGATAATCATTGTTTCATTTTATTATAATGAAACCCTTATTTGAATTGAATTATTTCATTGAGACTGAATCATATTGGGTCAGGGTCAACCATATTGAGTTGAATAAATTTTGGATTAAATGATTAATCTCACAATTAAATAAGTTAAAAATTTAATCTTAAAATACAGTAAAAAAAAGACTTAAATATATGTTTTCTTATGTATAAAATCTTTTTTACTATTCAAACTACCTTTTAAGATAATAATATTAGATGTTGTCTATTGAACCAATTATATCGAGTATGACAAATCTCAGATATTAAATTTGTCTATTGAATTAACTACATCAAATAAAACAAATTTTAAATCTAATAATTGATTCTAAAATTATTAAATCAAATAAATCAAAAATTTAATCTTAATATATAATTAAAAGAGACTTAAATTTATATTTTTTTATACATAAAATCTTTTTCTTCAACTCAAGTTATACTTTAAGATGGTAATATTTGATATTTGTCTGTTGAATAATAATGTAATGGCATAGATGTTAATTTTCTAAAGTATTGAGGGTATTCTTATTTGTGTTGATGTTGCCTAAAATTAGCACCTAAATCCTATTTCGCAGAAAAATTGGAAAATCTGAATCATCTTTCTCTTTCTCATATTAAAATCTGACATTCAAACCCACCCTCTTCATCCGCTACAGTCATACTTTTTGCTTTTATTTATTTCATTACTTAAAAATAGACACAAAAAAATAAATTTAGTGGCAGTTGTTGTTTGTTGATTGATCGAATCACAGAGGGAAAAAGAAAGAAGAAGAGGCAGGAGCAGTAGCAGTGGCAGCAGTAGCAGCTCATAGTTAGTCATAGACTCAGTGCCAGTAGTACCAAACCCAGTTCCACTTCTAAAACTAACCAACCCTTTTAATGATATATATTCTCTGCAAATATTTTAGAACATTAGAACGCACGCTCACAACTCTCTCTCTCTCTCTCTCTCTCTCTCTGAGTTCTTGATGGTTGTTATTACATGCATATAAGTATTTGTTGGGGTTTGGTAAGATCTGGGTGTTTATTGTAACAAGTTAAAGGTTTTGAGATCTACAATTTATAAAGAAAGGAGTGATTTGAGTTGTAATGTGGTGCAGCATATGAGGCTGAAATCAGTTGTGTTTTGTAGCAAAACCGGTTTCGGTTGAATCATGAATCACATTAAGTGAAGTGAAAGAAGTTTTTTATGTTGTGGATCTTTCTTTGAAGTTTGGATTTCAAGCTTTCAATTTTGCACCACACAAAAAAATGAGACTTGCTTCAGCTGGTTTTAGTCCTCAAACCCAAGAAGGTAACAAATTCTTAAGATGTTTACAAATTTACATCTTTCTTATTTTATGTCTTTCTACAGAAAAGCCACAGTTGTCTTAATGTCTTTTTGGCTATTTTAAGGTTCTTTGTTGAAGGTCTTTGATTTACTCTGAAACTTAAAAAGGGTATCTTTTCTGTATGATTTTTTTCTTTTGCAGGGGAGAAGAGGGTGTTGAACACTGAGCTTTGGCATGCGTGTGCTGGTCCTCTTGTTTCTCTGCCTGCTGTTGGAAGCCGGGTTGTTTATTTCCCCCAAGGCCATAGTGAGCAGGTTAGTTTATTTGTGTGTTAGAGGTGATAACTCAATTTGGTTTTTCTGAATGAAGAATGACTAATTTTATCGCAATTTGAGGGATATAAAACTGTTTTAATCGCTTTTGTTTTCTAAATTTAACTTTGAATTGGTTAATGTTTCTGATTTCTACCAAAAAATGCTCTGGTTGGAGTTGATCACGGTGATTATAACTTCACACTTAAAAGTGAAATGTCTCATTATTTACCTATTTTAGTGTTTTTATGAGGGCAGGTTCTCTAATCTGTTGAGTTTGAACAATGCACTGAAATCAGATAAAGTGATTTGTAACTAACCCTAGTACTTTTTAATTGTATGTTTATGGTAACTCTTGAAGGTTGCTGCATCTACCAACAAAGAGGTGGATGCACATATACCCAACTATCCAAGCTTACCTCCGCAACTTGTCTGTCAGCTGCACAATGTAACAATGCATGTAAGAGCTTTTCAGATTTTGTAGTTTGTGATTCTAAACATTTCTCTTGTCTTGGTTGATGAAATCTTAAATCATCTTGTTTTCAGGCCGATATTGAGACTGATGAAGTATATGCACAGATGACCTTACAACCATTGAGTCCGGTATGTTCTTTTGCCTGGGTTTAATCAGTGCTTGCATCTTAATGACATAGTTTTTGGATGGTCTCTTATTTGAAACACCCTTATTGTGTAGCAAGAGCAAAAAGAAGCATATCTTCCAGCAGAGTTAAGCAACTCCAGCAAACAACCAACCAATTATTTTTGTAAGACATTGACAGCCAGTGACACAAGTACTCATGGTGGATTCTCTGTTCCTAGGCGGGCGGCTGAAAAAGTGTTTCCTCCTTTGGTAAACCCCTTTTGTGACTTGATCTGACCATCAGTATCAAGTGCTTCTGTCATTTAAGAGCTTAAATACCATCTCTAAAATCATAATTGAATTGCAGGACTTCTCCCAGCAGCCCCCAGCTCAAGAGTTGATTGCCAGGGATCTACATGATAATGAATGGAAATTTCGGCATATATTTCGAGGTGAGTGTTTCAAAGACACGCCTTTAGAAGGGTTCTGCTTTTTCCTCTACTATACCCAAAGTATAACACTGATTGCAGGACTTCTCCTATTATGTGTTGCCTACATGCCACATCAAATTGAGTTGAAATTGTTAGCCATAGAAAATAAGCGAAAGAGGAATTAAGATACCCCATCAAATTGAGTTGAAATTGTTTGGCCATAGAAAATGAGTGAAAAAGGAATTAAGATGCCCCATCAAATTGAGTTGAAATTGTTGGCCATAGAAATGAGTGAAAAAGGAATTAAGATACCCCATGAAAATTGTTATTGCTTTGAAATCCCCAAACTTGTTAAATTGATTACTTTCAAAAGTTTCTAGCACAACATTTTGATGATGACCATGACTTCTCATCACACAGGCCAGCCCAAAAGGCACCTCCTTACTACAGGATGGAGTGTGTTCGTAAGCGCTAAGAGACTTGTTGCTGGAGATTCAGTGCTTTTTATCTGGTAGGCAGCTGATTAATCCTGCTGTATTGAGTCTTTTCTACATGAATTATTAGTTAATTACACTAAAAATTTTAGTTTTTTCTTTTATGCTTAAGTTGACCTACGCTACAACTGTGCCTTATTTGGATAATTCTAGGTATCTAACCTATATTTTCTTCTTGAGGGGTCATCCAAGATATGGCAATATATTCATTTGAACAATTTAACATATTATTTCAGTTGCATGCCATCCTTTTGATTCTAGCTATTAAGGGTTCACTAAATTTTTTTGTTTTGTTTTCTATTTTGACAAAATGAATGTGAAAATGAAAGCAAGAAATCAAATATTGTATTTTTAAGATTTGAGAATGTCTTCGGTATCTTTTTTTTTTTTTCAACATTTCGAAAATCAAAATAATGCAATGCTGCTTGTAATAGACTTTTAAAAGTGATAAATATGTACTTTTAATAAACAGTTATTAAAATGATATATTGACATTCTTAGTATCTTTAATAATATAATTAAATTAAATTTATAATAGTAATAAAAAGTAAAACAGTGCTAAAGTGTTTTCAGTTTTGACAAATAAATTCTTGAGGATCAAGAGAACAAGACAATGTTGCTATTACATCTTAGTTGTTAATGGAGAAAACTAGATTTTTCATTTTATTATTGCAAGAAATAAAATCATGTGACAAGTATTTTGCATTTGAGTAAAAGAGAAAACAAGGGGAAAAAAATCAACAAGCCCCAAGTCCTTTACACTCCCTATGAGAACAATTTCATCTCTGTGGGTTTTTTATTTTTTTCTTTATTTTTTATGTATGATGTTTTTAATTTCTTTTCATGTTATGTCTACACTCACTAGCATTATGGGGCTCTAAAATTACTAGCTAAAGGTCATGGTGTATTTTGTTGATTTTTTGACAAAAAAGGGATTCTTGCATCAGGAATGAGAATAATCAATTGCTTCTTGGTATCCGCCGTGCTAATCGACCACCAACTGTGATGCCTTCATCAGTTTTATCAAGCGATAGTATGCACTTGGGGCTTCTTGCTGCTGCAGCTCATGCAGCTGCAACCAATAGCCGTTTTACCATATTTTATAACCCAAGGTTTGTTGTTGTGCTTGTTTGTAGAAATTAAGGTTTTTGATAAATTACCTGCCTTTGAAATTTCACTGTTTCAGGGCTAGTCCATCAGAATTTGTTATACCTCTAGCCAAGTATTTGAAAGCAGTCTATCATACTCGTGTCTCTGTTGGCATGCGATTTAGGATGCTGTTCGAAACAGAGGAATCAAGTGTGCGACGGTAGGTTTCAAACATTTGATTATTTGACTTGCTATAGAGGATATGAACTGAATTGATATGGTTATTAGGTATTTGGTTGTTTTTCCAGTTGTATTGTGAGGAAAGCTTCTGATTTAATAGTTTCCTTGGAGGCCATATTTGTATTCATAATCTATTGATTTAAATATTAATTAATCCATAAAATAGTAGAGCTAATTATTCATAAAAGGTCTGTGGTAGTTAAATACTAGACCAAAAACCATTAAGAAAGGGCTGGATTATTGTTAAAGAATAGATGACACGCTTAACTGGAATGGCATTTGGGCAGTACATCACGAAATACAAGGGAACAGTGGATGAACAACATCTGGTTTTTTAATTACAATTTTCTGTTTTGGATTACAAGTATACTCACTACACCATAAAGTTGAACAAGGAATTTGTGATGTGGTTGTTATAATCTTAGTATTTAACAATTTTCTTTGTTTACATTCTATGTTTTGTTCAGCTACATGGGCACAATAACTGGTATAAGCGACTTAGATCCTGTGAGGTGGCCAAATTCGCATTGGCGCTCAGTCAAGGTCTTTTTGATAACAATTGTTTTAACCCATTTTATTTGATATGATTTTATTTATTTTCTATTTTAACCATGACTTAAGTAAATTGTGACAAAATTTAATCAATGCAGGTGGGCTGGGATGAATCTACGGCTGGGGAGAGGCAGCCAAGAGTTTCCTTGTGGGAAATTGAACCATTAACAACATTCCCAATGTATCCTTCTCCATTTCCACTGAGGCTGAAGCGGCCTTGGCCAGCAGGACTACCTGCTTTTCATGGTATGATTGTCTTTAGTCATTGCTTATAATTTAAACTCGTTTTCATGGTAGACATCAAGGATTGATTTCACTATCTTATTGCTCTTAGGCATCAAGGATGATGATCTAGGAATGAATTCTCAACTTTTGTGGCTCCGAGGTGATGGAGACCGTGGAATTCAATCTATGAACTTTCAGGGACTTGGAGTTACACCATGGATGCAGCCAAGGTTAGATGCTTCAATGCTTGGTTTGCAGACTGACATGTATCAAGTTATGGCCACTGCTGCACTTCGAGAGATGAGGGCTGTAGATCCTTCCAAACCAACTCCAACATCCCTTCTGCAATTCCAACAACCTCAACATCTCCCGAGTCAGACTGCTGCTTTAATGCAGCCCCATATGTTACAGCAGTCTCATCCTCAGCAGGCATTTATTCAAGGTGTTCAAGAAAACCAACCTCAGTCTCAGTCCCAGGCTCAAACTCAGTCACACCTACTTCAACCACAGTTGCAGCATTCGCACTCATTCAATAGCCAGCAGCAGCAGCAGCCATTGGCACAACAACACCAGCAACAGGTTGACCATCAGCAGATTTCAAGTGCTGCCTCTGTTTTGTCCCAATTTGCTTCAGTCTCTCAATCCCAGTCATCACCTTTGCAAGCTATCTCTTCACTCTGCCACCAGCAGAGTTTCTCTGACTCAAATGGGAACCCTGTATCAAGCCCTATTGTTTCTCCCCTGCATAGTCTATTGGGCACATTTCCCCATGATGAATCATCCCATCTACTTAACTTACCCAGAACCAATCCCTTGATAGCTTCTCCTACCTGGCCTTCTAAACGGGTGGCAGTTGAACCTATGTTTCCTTCTGGAGCCCCTCAATGTGTTCTGCCCCAGGTGGAACAACTGGGGCCACCTCAGACAAATATCTCTCAGAATTCAATTTCCTTGCCGCCTTTTCCTGGCAGGGAGTGTTCAATTGACCAAGAAGGAAGTGCCGATCCACAGAGCCATCTTTTATTTGGAGTTAATATAGAGCCCTCATCTCTTCTGATGCAGAATGAAATGTCAGGCCTTGGGGGGGTTGGGAGCAACAGTGGCTCCTCAACCATACCTTTTGCCTCCTCAAATTACATGAGCACTGCAGGAACCGATTTTTCAATCAATCCAGCAGTTACACCTTCCAGTTGCATTGATGAATCAGGGTTCCTACAATCTCCAGAAAACGTGGGCCAAGTAAACCCACCAAGCAGACCCTTTGTTAAGGTCAGTCGTCTCTATACTGTTTTCAAATTGTTTTACTGCACTGTTTGATTTGTTAGTGGCCTTTTGCAATGTCTTCTGGTTGATCTCAATTTTGTATTGATAGGTTCACAAGTCAGGGTCCTTTGGTAGATCACTGGATATAACCAAATTCAGCAGCTACCATGAGCTACGCAGTGAGCTTGCTAGGATGTTTGGCCTTGAAGGCCAGTTAGAGGACCCTCTGAGATCAGGCTGGCAGCTTGTATTCGTTGACCGGGAGAATGATGTTCTTCTTCTTGGTGATGACCCCTGGCAGTAAGTTCCAATGTTCTTTGTTTTATTGTTGGAATTTTATTTAAATTCTCTGGTAGATTTTTCTTGTATCCTTTTTTTTTTCACTATATCTTGCATATCTTTAAGAATGTACTTACATCTACTAGTGTAAAACTCTGATTAAATTTGTTCACTTTTTTTATTATAAAAGTCTGGCATCTTACCCATAAATTTTTAAACAGGAAAAGTAAATGGAAAACAGAAATTATGACCAAAATAAACGAACTTGGTGAAGCATGATGGTCTAAGGTCTTTTATGTTTGATTACATTAACTTTATGCTGCTATGGTTCCAGGTTCTTAATTTGGAGATTCCCTCTGTTACTTTTCATTCATGTTACCTTTTCATTGATATATTTCATTCATCTATAACCAGGGAATTCGTAAATAATGTGTGGTGTATCAAAATACTTTCAACACCAGAACTGCAGCAAATGGGCAAACGAGGCATAGAGCTTCTGAATTCAGTTCCAATTCAGAGGCTCTCCAACAGTAGCTGTGATGATTATGCAAGCCGGCAGGACTCTAGAAATTTGAGCAGCGGCATAACTTCGGTGGGGTCACTGGACTACTGATCGATTTGACCGGTCAATATTCGTCTCTCTTCTGTAATATTACTATCTGTTTCTATCCATGTAGAGGTGGCAACAGCTGCCTAATTCTAGTTTAAAGTAGACATATAAGTTGATATTGTAAGTATAAGATAAATTTCACATTTCAAGTGCTATGAAATATGGAAATATTTATTAGGATTTATTGATTGTGATACAAGTTTGTATCAGTAACTTATTTATTATAGCAGGCAATTTATGGTGAGCTAAAGATTTCATAATTTTGGATTCCAACTTGAAATTTTTTAAGTTTGACATGACATTCAAGTAATGGAAATTTGAAAGTGGTAAAGAGACATCTAAAACTACCAGTTAGGCAAATGATATAGTCTTATGTAGAAATCAAATCTCTCATGTGAAAATGTCAGTACTCTTTGCTGTGTTCTTAGATTTGGCGAATGAACCTGACCCCACTTCCCTCTTCTCCTTTCACTTTTACAAGTGCTCCAAGATGATCCAACTAGCTTCTGCTGATTGGAGAGATTTAATTTAGATTATGAACTAGTCTATTATAGTTTTGCTTTTGGGATTTGTAATCCAGAATGTACTTGATAGCTTAAGAAGTTTACATATTATTTAATCAGTCTCATTTTAGCATTCTCAAACGACATGAGATACATATACAAATCCAATATTTCTTTTATACTTTACCAATATTGGATTCATCTAAAAGTGTCACATGTAAAGTAATATGAGCAAATTTTAAGGAAAACTAGGGGAAAAAAATGGGGGAATGTGAAGTGGGTAGGGTAGCCATGTGAGGCACGTTTGTGTCCTTATCTCTTTATCCGCAACCTAATTTTATAAAGAAGTAGAAGTAGAAATAGGAATAGAAAAGAAATTGTGTGGACAAGTGGAAAGGAAATAAAAAAGCGTTGGGTTATCTTTTTCAGCTTAGTGGGGCATTGCATAAAGGCAATATTAATAGAGTTTTTTTTTTTTTTTTTTTTGTGTGTGTGTGTATTTTGATGCACCATGTTGTGGGGCTAAACACCTTTTATTGTAAGATGGAATGGTGAAGGTAGGGCAGTATGAACAATAATGGTACCAACAACTTGTTTCAACGTCTCTATAATTTTTGGTGGGGAAAGGTTTTTCTGTCCTTTTTCTTCAATTACATTGTATCAAACTTTTTATTTGGTCCCATTCTCATTCTCTATCAATCTCTAACTCTTTACTTATTTATCATATGGGTTATTATTTTTGTATTTGAAAACATGCTAATTAATACTTTTCATAAATTTAATAAATATGGTGCAGTTGAGATTAGAAAGTTTAAAACAATATAAATTTTATATCATAAGTTAATTTAAATCTCATACTTTACATAGTTTATCAAAGATTTGATTTGTATATGTTACACTTTACAACATTTGCTTACTCACATTATTGTTTCACTTTTTTGTCATAAATTAATATACGTAATTTAAAGTAATGTCTAAGATAAATTGTGATAGTAACAATTAAATATGAAAAGTCTCTAGGAAGTTCGTTATGGTTGTAGATAGTGTTTGAGAAAATGAATTAAGACATGTTAAAAAAATAAATATAGTATAAGAATAATATAAAATGATAAGTATTATCTTTAATGCAACGTGTTTACTTATGAGAAAATTATCATTTTGGTGAATGATCATTATGAGAATGTTATATTGTAGAAATCATTGGCTCCTCTTTTAAAACTTGTAAAAATATATGATATTTGAATTTTAAATTCATTGTATGCTCTAATTAAAGAGTTACTTAAATAACATTTCTCTAATAGGGTTAATTTTTCAAAACCAAACATTTTTACCTTCTTAAGCCCACCAGACTCTCAATATTAGTCTAGATAATTTTTCAAAATGAAGTAATATTTTTTTATAGGTAAATTCAATATCAGTCTAAGCATGCATAGCCATATATACTTATTTATAAGTTATACTGAATTGAACCTAAAGAAAATTTTAGTACTTGTGTAAAGGATGAGATGAACAGATCATAAATATGGTAAGGCCTAACTCACTTCATGGGCTAACGTGCCTCCTTTAGAATGGATATTTTTTAGGCCTACCCACCATCAACTCTTAATACCTGTGATTTTTAACTCATCATCAAATTAATTAATATTCATAATTTTTTTTAGTATTATTTAAACCCAACTTATTTAATCTTTTTCTAAGGCCAATGATGTATTTTTAGAAAATTATATATTTTTTAAACGTGTAATTAAACAAAGATTTTTTATTATAAAACTCTTTTATTTTTAAAAAAATTGACAATTCATTTATTACTTGTTAAAACTCCAACTTAGTTAAAATATTTAAAATTCTCTTTTCAAGATCAAAAGTATTTGGAACCGAGAGGGATTAGTTTTTGAAGTGGTAATAAAATGTCAAAAGTTGTTGATTCCTTCTCTTTTATGAAATCTAATATCTTATTTGTCATTAACAAATTAACTTAGTTTGTGTATGTATACTCCCTCCCTCCCTCCCTCTCAAAAACATTGGATAGCGGCCAAAGAATTTCTTCGCTACTTGAAGAAGCATATTATTAATTAAATTATGGGTTGCACCTCCATAATTTAAAGTTCCCTGTACACTTGTATATACATGGTAGATTAGATTGCCATGAATCATATGAACAATCAATCATTTTATAAGGCATACCTCAGAAAGTTCTAGTTCTTAAAAAATGAGACGAGGCATCAATTACAAGCGGAATTACAGTGATTTGTTGGATGGGCTACATTTAATTCAAAATAAGCCACCTATGGATAATAATCAAAAGCAAATTAGGATGTTATCATCTGTGGTTCTTTTCACTAAATTAAAAGATCAAGAAGATTAAGATTTTATCTTAAGCATGACCCCTATAATGTATCTTTCTCAAAGATCAACAATGCAAACTCAGGACATTCTGTGAATACATTAACATTACTTGGATCATAAACTCCATGAATGTAAGAGCAGTTTTCTTTTATTCATTGTTTCTAGTTATCACAACCAACCACAACATGTGAAATGGGTTGACGGCAACCGTCCCGTTTGTCTAATATATTCTGCTTGTGCTGCTGCTTTTTCTGCATCTACATTTTTTCTTGCTTCAGCCGCTGCCCTTTTTTCTTCTCCTCTTTGGCGTGCCATTGATATCTTTTTCACCATCTTTGCTTGAGCTTGAGCTCGCATTTGTTCAACTTCAGCCTGTAAATCATTGCATTCATTACTTTTATAGCCACTAATACTTGCTTAGTGAATCAAATTTTTTCAGAAGCAAGATATCAATATTTACTAGGCAAAACTTTGATTTAGAGGTCAAATTTTAGGTGTTTAAGTCTAGTTGGTACATAAATTTCACTCCTTTCTTATAGTTTCTCTTCACCTCTCTGGATAGTTTTCATACCATAAAATAATTTGATCTTTTACATTACCATATAATAGTAACCAGCAAAGTTATCTCTCTTGACTTCATACAAAGTGTTGAAAAAAAAAATTAACCAACCTCTATTCTTCGCATCTCTGCTTCTAGTTTTGCTTTCTGCCGGCTTTCCCATGCTTGAATTTTGATTTCTTCACGTTTAAATCTGCAGGAAAGAAAATTCTTCTGTCAAATTGAAGTGGAAAGTACAAGAGAAAATAAATCTAGAAGCCAGTCACTTTAAAGTATACTGCATTGAATTAATTAAACTGAGAAGTGTGAACCTTGCTGCATGCTTTGATTTTTCAACTTCTTCCCATGCAGCAGCACGTTTTTCAAATTCGATCTGCTCAGGCTCCTCTATATCAGCTGTTTCTACAGAAGAAGTATTCTTTTCTTGCTCATCTTGACTAGCCCAAGCAGCAATATTCATCTTTCCAAGCTGGACACCAAGAGCAACAATCTCTCTTCGCGTCTTTTCCTTAATTTCTTGCTCAGACAGTTCCCTTTTACCATTTTCCAGGGGGTGTTCTGATTCATCATCTGTGTTGTGATCCACAGGTGTGGATTCTGGTGCCCCTACCCTAGGCGTAGATGGAATTGAAGAATTTGGGCTACGGAGTGGTGTTGTTGCCCCTATAGGGGTTGCAGTCCTCGAAGGCTCTTGACTTGTCATGGGAGTCATTTCTGTTCCCGTATCTCTCATACATACTGATCTTATGGCTGGAACAACTGCGCATTCAAATCACAAATTCACAATCTTAATAGCATACATATTGAGAAGACAATTTGAGGAAAAAAATATAATAAAAGACCAATTGAAACTCAATACTTTATTAATGTAGAGTTAAAATATATCTATCAGAAGCAGAGTGTTTTTAAAATGATTAAAACAAAATTACTTGAAGCTGATAGAGGAAATAAATCAAATATCATGAAAACTGCAATGATTAAATGCCAAATTTCCACAGCAACAATAACCCACTCCCTGTTGGTCTCTGGGAGGCATTGAAACAGGAACAAGGGAACAAAGTTACTCAAAATCAATCTCACCACCTCCCAACAAAGAATGAAAAAGAACTAACATAAAAAGGTTAGGTCATCATATATGGCCACGCTTTCAAAACTATATCATCCATTTGGGACAACAGAGACAGAATTATGGTGGGGTTTCAGTTCCATGATTCTCACCATACCTGTAAAGAGGTTAATTAGGGGTTCAGTTACATGATAATATTTATGGGTAGGGTAACTGCCCCTTTTATGCTAATTCCAAATGCAGTTTCCCATTGACAGAGTAAACTATCATCTGTTTAGATGTAAAGCTTTTAGAAAGTAATTATAGCCTTTCTTGACATATTTTAACAAAGCATAGTTATAACGTGCATTTGAAAGTTTAAATTATACAAAAACGTATTAGTATCAACAATCGAGTTTCTGATTCCCAGTTCTATGAATAAAAAAATGAAAATGAATAACTTTTTTACCGGATGCATCCTCGGCTGAACCTTTTGCACAAGATAGCTCACCCTGCCCAACCTCAGTCAAATCCTTACTTTGAGGATATGCATCAGTCAATGCATTACCCCTGAATCCCTGATGAGTCCCAGAGGGAACAAAAGCAAACTTCTCAAAAGCCATTTGTGATGAAGGTTGGCAAAAGTCTACAAACTCTGTGTCTGCTGGCCTGGTAATTGATGGCTTATGATCATAAGTTGCATATTCTGGAGCAACTCGCATGATGTTTGTCACTGGCAACCTATAAGCTTGGTTGTGGAAAGTATTCTTCTTAGAATAGTTAGCTTGTGCATTTTGTCTATTCATTATCCATTTCTCAGCATCGTTCCACTTAGATGGCATAGGTCTTGAGAAGGATCTTGCCACGGCATTGTGTCCTGACCTCTCCCCTTTATGAAACTCAAAGCTAGATGAACTAGCATTACTGTCATAATCTAGATTATCATCTTCAAGCATTCTCATTGGGTGAATTGCACTCGAATTACCACTATCACCCTTTGTGAATTGCGGCTTTTTGACTGCACCAACATCACTGTTTTCCCTTGGCTGGAAAGAAGCTAGATCACCTTGGTTGCGTTCCAAACCGACCTCACTGGCAACTTCTAAACTTGGAGCTGCAACTGCTGGGCAAATGTCAAAATCAATTTAAAAGATGATACAACTGCTTTATTTTTAGTGCTTCAAATCCACCAACCATTAAGCTTATGCAACAACCACTAATAAGTTTAACAAATGTAGCTAAAGTTAAAGGTTGTTCTTTCTGTTTATTTTACATTAAAGTTTAAAGAGCACATACAAACTCACAAATACAAACTAAGTTGCAAAATGAAAACTTAGAAAAAATTTTAATCTAAAGAAGATGAGGAAAAAAAAAAAACCTTCATCGTTAAAATCTCCATTCTTAGTGGCTAATAAGCTGTTTCTGACAAACTCAGAATCCTCAAGCTTGGAAGGAGATGTTCTTGCAGAGTTATTGTTCGATCCATCCTTCTTTCTATTGTGATGAGGCCCCATCAGCTTCATCCTCAGCTTACTTGGAGATATGCCACCCTGCAATTCATCAAACCACAAAAATACCCATTTCAAACCCACAACTTTTAAACAAGAAACCACCAATATTAACAACGTATTCAACTGTTACAAAAATTTATGAATTCTCCTCTAAATCAACTTTAGCAGAACTCATTTAAAAAAAAAAAGAAAAAGAAAAAAAATCACAATACAAAATATAGCAGAATAAAGCCAGGCCTCATTAATATACAAAGAGAAACTCCAAATTAGACATTCTCAGTTAAAGAAAATACCAATTTGAAAGAGAGAATGAAGATATAAATCAGAAGAACCCCAGAAGCCAAAAGCCACCATTAAGATTCAGAAAAAGAAAAAGAAAGAAAAAGGCTGGTTTAAGAATTACCTGAACTTTGTGTATCCTTTCATAATCCATTAGAATAGATCTTTCTCCACGAAAACAAACCAAAAAGATAAAAGAAATACAGAGAAAGAGAAAGGCTTTTATTTTAAACTGAGCTTCCTACAAATCAGACATCTCAGTTACAGTTTAAGTGTGACCTTCATCATTTACGTCTGATCCACTCCTTCAATTGTACTTTAATTAACAGGTTACAGACTTACAGTACCCCACTCTGATCTCGCCACGTCATCTCCGTGGACCGCAGTCAAATGTTCCCCACTCTTACTTGGCAAAATCTTGGTGGGGCTACCGACTTAATTGGCGGTCGGCGATGTTTTCCACATACCAAGCCGATGAATTGCCGATTACTATTTTTTATTATTTTTAGAAAATGAATGATTAAAGCCAGAGTTTGGAACAGTGTAAATGAAGAAAAAGTGGAAATTTATTTGACCTCCTCTTAAGTAAAATTGACCATAAATCTCATCATAAATCAATCAATCAATCACAAACGTGAAACTTACTATTGCTAATCAAATTTATACATCACTTTAATTATTTATTGCAAAGGGTTTTATTATTGTGATCAACTTATATAAACCCGATTTAAATATATAAATAAATATATATAGTTATGGTAATAAGTGAGATGAAGACGACTCTAATACAGTTTATTAAGTTTATAAGTTAATTAGCTTTAATGTTTATATAGTAATAGGTCTTATAGATTAGGACATCCACGGGAATTATGAATCCACGTGCCCCTATATATATGATTGGATCAGACAACTGTAACAGGGTTATCCATTAACTTTAATAACAAATATTTTTTAATTTTTTTAAATTATGAAAACAATAATAAGTTGCCCCATGCACTTTATGTCTAGGTCCAAGATCTAATTTGAAAAGCCTATGGGTGTAATAGAGGTGGGGTCATTTTTTGTGTTTCAAATCAGCCCGACTCATTTGACACCTCTAAATATATATTTATATATGTTATTATATGATTAAGTGATTTTGAATTAAAGATAAAATAATTTCTAATTACGTAATAACATACATAACTATGTATATATTTGTATATTCAGAATAAATACTATAATATTACTCTTATTACCATTAATCACGTAAATCTTTTTACTTCAATTTAAATACTGAAAGAAAATATAATTATTAATATTTCAAAACTAGAAGTTTGACAAAACCATAATTGTCTTTCATTAATCTCTAAAAGTCTATTTAAACAAATTAAAAAAATATCTTTTATTTGTTAAAACTAAATAAATAAATAAATATTTTATTTTAAATTTAATGAGTTAAAAATGGTTGTTTTGGCGAACTTAGGATGAAAAATAGGTTGTATATGTGCTAATGTCATTTTGCATATTTTACTTTATTATTATTATTTCTTTAATGAATTAAACATATTCATTTGGAATTTATGTAACCATCTAATTTTCTAATAATCAATTCATTATTAATACAATGATTTAGGGGTAATTAAGATGACAAAAAAATAATTATCTTCAAATGAAAAATATATATTTATTATTATTTCTATATAAATATTATATAAAGCCCTGCAAAAACTGACAAGGCATCATGTGTTATAATATGTTATTAAAAAAAGAAAACAACAAAAGCAAAGGGAAGACTAGTCCCGTCCCGCTAATCGCGCCATTCCTTTTTAATAAAATAATGTTTAAAGAATGAATCCGATTCCTCGGACATAAACGGCGATTATTTGGAGAGATGTGAGCAGTCTATTTTATACATGTCTTATATATTTACTTGATGATTCACTTCAAATTTAATGATAAATTTTGTAATCAATTTCTTATTTTATATATATAAAATAAAGTATCAATTATTTAATTAATATATTTAAAATTATTTTTGTTTCAAATATTAAAATATTTGATTGTTATTAATAATTATAATAATAAATATTTAATATTATTTAAAAAATATATATGATGATTTAAAAAATGGGTTAAACGAAACGAACTATAAATTAATGAAATAACGGATTTAGTTGCTCATCCAGTTTTAAAATATGGATTTAGTGACAATAATTTTGGCTTGTTCTTGTTAAAAGAGAATACTTTGTTATTTTAATGATAAGGAACTTCACCAACCAAATTTATTAGAGTCCCAATTGTCTTAGCTTTCTTACATGTGGGACACTAGAGTATGACCAAGTTTGTGATGTTAAAGTTGTCATCATGTTCAAAGTTCAAAGTTTCAAACATTATGGTCATGGTCAACACTGTTTTGGAAGAATTTAGGGAGGGTCACTTTTCAAAATGATACCATCATCAAATGCCAGTCCCGCCTTTTCTTTTAAAGGCCAAAAGAAAGACTTTTCCCAAGCCAAGGTTTAGTATATCTCCATTTTTCACCCACTAATTTTTTAAAATTAAAATTAAATTTAATAAATTGATGGACATCTGAATTTTAAAAATTAGTTGATAGAAGTTGAGGATATATGGGAATAAGTATTTTAGGCTATTTTAAATTATTATTGGTGCTGGAGAGGACAGAGAAAGTTGAACCTGAAATTAGGTTGTGGTTCATATAAAACTTGATGGGCTCTTGCTTTTTTCTTACTTTCTGGGGCTCCATTTTTTATGCCCTTTCTCTGTACCATGGTGCTTTAAAATATGAGCAATATCATAAATAAATATATACTGGTAAATAAATCATTAAAAATATTTTTTTATTTAAAATTATTAAATCATATAATAATATATTATTTATATTTTAAATTATATACACATAATTTTATTATTAAAAAAAATACTATTATGGGTCTGCAAAGTCCGGAAATCCCCATTTTGGTCTGACTATGGATACATTTATACCTCAAGCTAAGGCTATAAAATTGTACATTATGGTTTAATAAACTGACTAATGATAATACCACCTGTTTGTAACATAAAAATGATACAAATTCGTTTTCTTTGAAATTCTTCTTGTTGTTTATAAATTTTTTAATTTGTTATTATTTGTAACCACATGTAGATTTGTTGCTTTTTTCACTGAAATTATTGGAAGTGATTTATAATATCGTTAAAGAATTATTTTTCATCATTGAAATTCGAAGAATCAGATTTGAAAATAAATGCTACTCCGTCGCTAAAATATTTTTGGGTTTTTTAGAAATTTGATTTCCCATGGCTTTACATTTTACAAAATCCATAACACAATGCCACATGTTACAAAGCCTGTCAAATGATAGAACGCACTGCTCTACGAAAGCCCAGTGTGTTATGACACATACTAATCTACAAAGCCTTTCATACCATGTCACCATTTGTACTTTCGGGTTCACTGCCGTCCAAGGGTTACATCATATCTTCTCGCAAGCCTTTTTCACAATACATGACTCAAATGCATTCCAATATAAACACTAAGTAAGAGTAAATTCTCTTCTCTTTTTCCAGGACCGGTGGACCCAAGCCACTTCAATTGGACAATTCTTGTGAGTTAAGATGAGATACTATTATCTATAATACATAACATTTTCATATTTTAATCTCTTTCATCCAAATATTTTAAATTGTAAAAATGTCTATCAATAATAATGATAAATTTTTACTTTCCCCTGAAAAATTGATAGTCAATATAACCTAAAATAATTGAATGCTGACACTAAAAATTATGACTCTTTCCATCAAGTGGGGTGAAAATGGTATTCTTCTGCCCTTTACTTCATATTGACCTGTTTATACAAAAATGGGGAAAAAAACTCAGTCAAATTTCTAATACTAAATAATCAATGCTTATATGTTACTTTCAGATTCATATTGATTATGCATAACTGCGATTCTCATAACAATAAACAAAATGTGCATGTTATGATTCACTCCTCTTAATTTTAATTTGATCTAAGAATGTTTCCAGATCTAGCTTATATTTAAACTCTAATTGATCTATCTAAGAACCATGGGTATATTTATTAAATGCCTAAAATGCAATGCTTTATATGCATACAACATAACACACCAAGAGTTGGTCAATGAATTCATCAAGAAAAGTGATTCTATCTTCAGATAGACAAATAACATAACGGGTCTGTATGGCATTCTCTTTCCAAATATGAACTAGATATAAGTTTTAAGTAATTGTCTAACCTCATCATAGATCTATTGGGATTCTCAGACCATCGTGTGCAAGCTGAACTGGGATTCCTTCCCTACATAGGATCAAAGAGAAAACTTATAGTATCGGTTTCTTTTACAAGATCTTTCCGCAAGTATGGAGAGAGATTGTTCCAAATTTTAAGTAACAGTGAACATCTACCTTCTAGACCATTCTGCAAGAAACTCATTGTCCTTGTGGTGATCAAACTCATGAGTCATTCCAACTAACAGAGCCCGCTTAGGACATAACCTTTTCACAGCTTCAAGAGTCTGCCAAAATACTAGTCAATGTCACAAGCAACATTCAACAGTCAATGAGTTTACATAAGAGTTTCTGCATTAAGTAACCAAACCTGTGGAAGGCAGAAGTGAGTATTGTGGGATCCTTTCTGGAAAGAGAGAAAAATGGAAACAAAATGGGAAAATTATTTGATTGTCAAAATTGCAATAACTTGAAGCAAGAATCATTTATGGAAGAAGCAGCCGGGGCAGTATACTAACTTTTTTAGTCTCTCATTCTACTTTTGACTAATATATAAAGACAATGGAAAAGTATTCACCAACTTGCTACTAAATGTCTCTTGTAAGAGAAAGGTGATGTTCCTAGCCTTTCTCTTCTTATGGAAAGACAAATATATGAGGCTAATGTCAGCATATGGTCTAAAATGGTAAGAAACTTAAAATGATAAATTGATTTAAATTTTACCACTTGAAGAAGTTCAAGATATTTATCAAAACAATTCTCTTACACGTAAATGATAAATGTTAACTTACCGCTTCAGGTTTCTAGACAAGTACCTTTGAGATACTTCTTAGGACAACTCAATTATATATACCAAAATGGTTTAGAAACAGATACACATTGTTTGCAAGAATAACATAAATCTGTACTTCAGTTTTATTAAAACCCTTGGAACTACCATGATGGTCAACCAAATAAATAAATAAAAGATTTGAGGTTCTGAGGCTCCAATTATTTCAGAAGGAAAATTATATCCAAGCAGCAGTATTTACAGTATCATTTATTTAATATCACTAGCAAACAACAGGTGATTTTTTGCCCAAAAGATGCAATATGCTAACCTCCACAAGAATCAAAATTTTCACAAAAAAAAGAAAAAAGGAAAAACAAAAGATATCCTTAGAAGGTAGTCAAAATAGCATCAGAAGAATTGTAAACTTAATGACTGACCTTATACAATGTATCCAAGATAAGAAGATCCAATTGCCCCGCACCAGATTTCGAAATTACTGCAAAAACATACTTTTCTTATTGAAAGAACAGAAAAAGCTTCTCATTTAATTTTCTTTTGTAACATAGAATATGTGTTGCAAATTAAAGTTCAAGCTTTTAAGATATGTGATGCACTCTTTTAAATCTTAGAAGGTAGCCAAAAAAACTGATTTATATTGTAATAATGCAGGCAATTTGTACAGAGAAAACCTGTATTAAGAATGTAACAACTCCTTAATAGACAAGGTGGAACTCATACCCAAACACGCAAAAATAATAATAATAAAAAAAAGGGTGCATCAGCCACAACGACAAATTAAATAATACAAACGTACTAATCACTGTTCCTGAGAACTTTGGCCCAATCATATTAAAGGGGTTAAGGAAAAAGTAATGTCCAGAATTTAGGCAAAGCCCGAAATTCAGGAACTTCAAGGAAGATAGAAAAAATGGAAATTCAACTTTAAGGCAATTCAGAATTTATTACACATGTACTAATCTTTCATATGCAAACAATATGTGGAGTCCTCATAAGAATTTGAAATGAGCATGGAAACATAATGGATGTAAATGTCTACTGAACTTCATTAAATATAAAAAAACCAAATCCCGCAAAGCATACAATTAGACCCAGAATGGCAGACTGTTAGGAATAAGACTTTCTTGGACCTTTTGTAATTTATATGCACAGAATAAATGGGATTGGAACAAAATTGAGGGCATGAGCAATTTATGAAATAATAACGGAGGGGGGCAACATTTTAAAATATTTATAAAATTACATATAACCTCTTTTAAAACACCAAGAACTTATGTGGCTCCATCACTGTGCCCATTGTCACTGCCACAAGCATGAGACTCACAATCTACACAAACAACTTCAATCAAAACATATTAGCACACAAGCAAAAGGAACTAAATCAATACTCACCATATTCTGTGCTTGAAGGAATGCGGGAAACATCAGATATATAAGCAACTCTACATTTTTCACCAAAGAGAAAGCCCAATGAGACATAATCTTCTCCATGCATTACCTATATTCAGAACATAAACAATGAGAGAAAAGACACAAATGAACAGGAGAGGATAATTACCATGAACAACAGGAACTTAGAGCACATAACTGGAAGGGGAATAAGTTTTAGGCCTGAAGCAACAAAAGGCTTATCACATTGTTCCTCAATTATCTTCCAGTCAACTTGTGCCACCCGTCTAATTTCTTGGCCTTCTTTCAGTTTCTTCCTAATCAAATATGGAAATTTCACCGATACACTGTTCCAAAGGTCAAACCAACTCAAATAATAAGTACTTACAAGCGATGGTAAAGTTAATAGTAAAACGTTAGCTAAAAATGCTAAATATTAGACCACATAAGCATATTTGAACATTCGCTGAAGCTGACAAATACAAAATACAAGTTGCAGTACATAGTACAGGGCTTTGCTATGGTACTAGGCCAATAACATTTTACCGGGCTGATATTCAAGAAACAAGAATTTATGTCCCATTTACAAGTCACAAAATTTTTCATAACAGAAAAACGTTTTTAGTTACTCATAGATGTAACTATTGTATTAGACAGCATAATCATATCTGAACATTCCCTGCAGCTGACAAATACAACATATAAGTTCCAGTAAAAATATGGGGCTTTGCTATGGTACCAGGCCCAGTACCATTACTGGCTGATGTTCAAGAAAGAAGAATTTATTTTTTGGTTACAAGTCACAATATTTTCATTTGAAAAAAAAAAACTTTTTAGTTACTAATAGATGTAACTATCTTATACGGTCACCAAAACATGGTTATCTGACACCAAAACATCACAACTTGCAACCAAAATTTCAGTCTGGTACTATTACGTTTGTCAATATCACAGTATGAACAATAAAGTTAAGGCAGGATGTCATTCTTCTCTGAATATAACTACAATGCTCATACTATTAATAGATGAGTCAAAATACCTTCTTTTTAAAAAAAAAAAAATTCTTGAGGAGAGTTTTTAAAAAAATTCACAAGCAACTGAAAATATATAATAAGACAAAAGCAATTAAGAGAATTTAGTCTTTTGACGTGTCAGTTAAAAAGACCCAATTAGGTTACTTGTAGTCAAAAGAGGGTGAAAATATACTTGCTGTACCAAACTTAATAAGTGCCAAAAAAACACATCGGAAGAACAAAAGCAAGAGTATAGCAGGGCAAGGGAAAACTGAAGTCTGTACAAAAGTATGATGATTATAGAGCATAACATCCTAGGGCTGAATACAGAACGAGTACCTCTCCATTGCAAATTGAGTTAAATAAACAGGTGTAGGGTCAATATCATTCGTGGCACTATAAGGCTGCACACCACGAATATCATCCAGACCAAGAACTGCATCAGCATGTTCATGAGTCAAAATAATCTGCATTCCACATAAACCAAACTGAGAAATGAACATCAATGTAATGTGATTATCACACAAACAAATAACAATGTTTATTTTAATGCTCAAAGTTGTTAATTAAGTGCGCTGTAGGGTTGAATTTGTTAATTTCTAATCCTGTAACTACAAAAATTAAGTTTTTGTCAGTGTTAGCAAACCCTAAAAGCAAGAAAACATAAATAGAGAAGAAATGAAAACTGACAGAATCAACTCGTGGAATCTTATGGAAGGTAAACCAGCGAAGAACTTGCTCCCTGAAGGTCTTGCCAACATCAATTAAAATGTAGCTATGTTTATCATCTCTCTCATTCTCACAGTAATCAATCAGAAGAGAAGTGTTACACCTGAATCAACATTCGAATTCGATTCAACCAACTGAAGTAAACGAAGAATGATCTGAAAAATTAAAGAGAAAAGCATACCTGTAATTAGGATTAAGATGAGGCGGGAGAGACAACGCCTGGGAGCAGACGTTGCAAGGAGGATCTGTTGGCTGAATAAGGCACATTGAGTTTGGGAGAGCGCTGGAACAACCCGTACCCAGAAATATCAGAGACGATCCAGTCGATACGACCCCGTTTTCGATTTCATTCTGCATCACTTTCTCCATTCACAATTCACGAGTGAGGGTGAATGTAGCAGAGTAGAAATTAGTACTTATAGGCAGGAAAACTCTAACATTCATAAAGCCACCGATGAATGCTTGTGAGCCACGGTTCTTTTTTCCTCTCCTTTTGGCATCCAGTCAGGAATCTCTATTTAATGATCATATTCGGTGTAGGTGGACTCTCAACAAAATCTATTGAGTAATTTACATATTCCCTCTTAAGATTGACCTAAAATCTGGGGTAAGAAAACTTTAGTTTAATTCGTAAACTCGAACTAAATTATTTAAAAATTATAATTTGATTTAGTTTGATTCATAAAATGATTTAATTTTAAGTTAAAAATTTTCTAAATTTTTTTTTTAATTTAGGTTATAGTTTGGACAATTTTTAAACTAAACTGTAAACCATATTTTTTTATTAATATATATATACACACAATTATATTTGAGAAAATTTTTCAATAAATAATTAGGTTTATAACCTGTTTTTTTATATTTATTTTTTCGTTTTCTTTAAATGTATATTGTATATATTTATTTTATATATTTATATTATGCATTAAAAAACTATAATTCAATAAATGAATGGTTTTCAAATGTTTAAACTATAATAATCGAATAGTGTATAATCATTTTATTATTATATTAAAAATATTTAGGTCTAAAAAAATTATTTTTTTATTTTGTTTTAAAATTAATAAATAATAATATTATTATTTTACCTTTAGACGGTTACTTTATTTTTACATGAGTTTGATTTTGAATGGGTTATTTATGCCATTTAGAGGTGGAAAAATGTTTTCAGACCACACATTAGGTGGAAATACAAAATTTGCTCAAATCTAGCCCGTAACTCATGCAAGTTTTCTTGGATGGATTAACTTTTTAGCGTTAGATTTGGAAAAAGAAAATGTCAAATGACTGCAGTCCACCCAAGTTTTGATAGAATGTCGAAGTTCTACCTTCAAGTTTGAAAAAATCTAATTTTTCACCTCTATGTCAAACTCGTCTATTAGTCTTAAAAGTCATAAAATACCTATGTTATTTTATCCAATTATTATGATAGCGGTGTAATTAAACATATTTTGGCCCGAAGGTTTAAATATCACAATAACATGTTGGACTAAGTTGTGAATAATATTATGTGGTGTAAATATTATTTTAAAAAAACTTATTAAGGGCATATAAATATTTTTCCTATCTTATTTAAAAAAATCATATTCACCCTATATATTTTAAAAACTATAATTATATTTGTAATCTAATATTTACATATCTAATTTGTTGTGTTTTATTCAATTATTTGAGATGTAACCATCGATTTTAAAACTATCAAGAAACATATTAAAATTTTAAGAAGATTAAAAATACTCCCAAATTTTCTGAATTTAAAAGTCCCATGAAAATTTTTTAACATTCTTAACATTTTTTTAAATTACAATTGATATCACAAACATATTATTATACGTCATTTACACGTTTATTTATATTATTAAAATTTTATTATTTTTAATTAAATTAATATTAATTAGGATATAAAAATTATTAATAAAATTTTGAGGGTAGAATATTATTTAATTTGAAGGTTTTTTTTTTTTGTCTTTCAACCATTTTATAAAAAATTTAAGAAGGTTGGACATTGTCATTCCATCAAACCTTAGAAGAGAATATTATTTGGCCAAAAGAAAATCATTTTAGTCCAATTGGTATTACCTTTTTAAGCTCAAATAATCGAAGTGTTTGATGAATAATTTTTAAAAGAGTAAAATGTTATTTTTTACCAAACGTTTGTGAAAATCAAGCTTCACCCTTTAAATTTAAAAGCTATAAAATACCACCAACTCAATTCCGTTAAAAAAAAAATACAGTAGAAGGGCAAAGGGTCATTTCCCTTCCTAAATTTTTCAAAAATTTTTATTGTTAGATCATCAGATTGAATGAAAAAATATGTGAATGTAGTCAAATCACACTTGATTAGTGTGATTTTAACACCAACGATTAGATCACACCTTTCAAGGTGCGATTTCAACACAATCACATCTTTTCGGTTATAATCTAGTGTAATCATACTAGAAAATGTGTCATCTAACTAAATTCACAATAAGCAGGGTGCAATCTAGTAAAATTGAACATTAATTTTGATTTCAACTGTTAAATCACATCAAACGATAGATGAAATTATAACAAAATAGTGTGATCTTATTAGATCCAACAAAATCACACTTTGGTTGGACTAATATGACAAAATTATACTTTTTGGTGTTATTCCACCTATTAAATTCGATCAGATTGTCAATGACTCTTTTGAGTTATATAATAATTTTAAAAGCGAAATAGTTAGATATAGTATGATAATTTAGTTGTCGAACATTGCGTTAGGATACTTTTTAGTTAATGTAGTTGTGTTTTGGTGAAAATTTATAGTTTTCAATTCAATGTGTCAGAAATGTGATTTCCTAAACTTTAGTGGGAAAATGTAAAATAATCCTTAAAATTGATTAAGCATTTTAAAATATAAGAATTTGTGTGTATGCGTGCTCATGCTCTCTTGAATGGACTCTGATTAGTGGCCTCGCTTCATTGTTAGTTGTACATAAGTTTATACATCTTACCCAATCTTACTAGTTGATGCCCACAAAATGCCTCAAATTCAATTTTAAAAGTGCATTCACCCTCTCAATCTATCCAAATATCTACGAAAGAAAATTGACGAAGAAATGTAACATGAATTCCTTGAGTTTAAATAGCTTTGGCCAAAACTTTCATATGAATCGTGAGTCTTAGTCATTAATGATGAACTGAAATAATTTTCAATTCTTCATTATATGCTTGAAAAATAACCAAGGTGTGTCTTCAATAGTACATAACTTTGGTGCAAATATAAAGGTACTATACTTGCAATATTGGTTGACTACCAAAATGATCAAACCACACCTTTTTGAAATCGGCAATGTAGTGATGAAGTTCATTCCAAATATTCACCTAAGGTTAGTTTTAGCAATGGCTCTAGCAATCCTTGTGAATGTTCCTTTTTTGACTTGTCTTGTTGACACATGAGAAAAGTCCTCACGAATTGCTTTACATCATCTCACAATTGTGGCCAATAATTGGATAACTCTAGCAAACTCTTGTGCGTCTTTACCTCAAATGATCTACCCATTATGTGATGAAAGCTCTCATATCTCATAACATAAACTTGTTAGCCCTTGGTGTAAATAAGACTATTGTCAACCTAAAATTGTTTGGTCTTGCTCTTATCCATTAGCTTGACAAGTTGTTTGGCTAACAGATCATGTTGCATCCCCACTCTTATGGTTTTAATAATCCCATCATGCGACTTATTCATAGATGCTAGTTCAACATCTTTTGGGGAGAATCTACTTACCTCTTTATGGAATTCCTTCAATTCTACAACAAAACCTCCTTAATTTGGCTTAAATTTCATCTCTTACCTACTGATTAATAAAAAATAAACAAAAACTTGAATTCTTTTAAACCCAAGAAAATTAGGGTTCTAATTTCATACCTCAACTCCTATAGGACAAGTAATTTTCTTGGTCATCAACAACTTTATTCTTGAGTGAGCGTCCAACATTCAATACTTCAAATTTTTTTCTTCGGGTAGTATCATGAATGACCATTTGAATGAAGTCATTCCTTGAACGAGAGCAAACTTAGCAAAGGAATGACCATTCCTCTTTGGTGGAACAGGCTGGTGTTATAGACACTTTTTACACAAACTTTGCACTCTCATATTCTAACAAATTGGTCATGATGTAAATCTTGTCTTAAATAATTATTATTACACTTAAGTCATTTTACTTAATTTTGTCACTTCAAAGCACACAAGAGTTCAACAATATTAAACTATGATTTTATGATAAATGAATTTGATCAGAGATAGAATATCATCACCCATTTTTACTAAGAAATTGAAAGTGAAAGAAACCTTTGGAAGGCAATAAAAGGGGAGAAAGTGCAGAGGTAACAGATAGAGAAATAGAAACAACTTTCAAAATGAAGGGACTAATCAAATTCAAGAGATATCCATGGAAAAATATCCTTCTCCTCCCTTTTTTCGGAGAAAAGGAGATCTGTGTAGTAAAATTTGTTAAATCACAACTACCAAAGAGTTTTGATATAACATATCTAGGTGAAGCTATTGTTATACTAAGAACAAAAACAACTATAACTTTTGAAGGGATTTCTTTGGATAAACGAAGTTCCATTGAAAAGATATTAAAGAAATTTGGATATTATGAATCTGAACCTCTTGGGACTCCTTATGACTTAAAATAAAGTTAAATAAAAAATGAATATATATATTTATAAAGTTATACCGAATATTAATTTCAATATTAATGATATATATTATTATATAATTGAATATTATTTTTATTAATTTAAATACATCCAATCAAGATAATGTAATAGCAACGATTATGAAAGGAAATACTTAGATATTTTCTCGAAAGTTAAGACGGGGCATTTTTCAGTGCAGAGGCTGATGTTGCTTAAATTTTATGCTTGCTGTTGGACATACTTGAAGAATATTTGATGATTCTTTCATGGTGCTGCTGTGTCTGGAAATAATTATGGTGTGGGATACAAAGTGAACTGACAATACGTTGTTACTTCAGACCACAAGAATATGCTTGGGACCCGAAACTTTAATTTTGTTCTTTTGACAGATTGTCTTAGGGGATATTTTAAGTTTAAGTAATATTATATGTGTGAATAAAATATATAAATTTATTCGTAAAATTAGATATGATAATATCTGATTGAATAATTTTAATTTAAAAATAAATAAATAATCACATCACCAAATTACAAACTGCTATCTCAATTTATATAAATAAATTAACAAAATTTGTTTACCTGCATAAGTTTATTCTTTCGGTTTCTTCTATAGTTTTTTCATGATACCATGTGATACAAACACTTTAATCTTATTAAATGATAGATTTTTTCTTTTTAATAAATTAAGAATTTAAAAAAATATATATATATAAAATACAAAATACGAGTGATATACCCAAACAAAATCATAAAAAACTCGTAAAATATACAAAATGAATACACAGACTCCTAAAAACAAACTTAGGAAAAGTCACAATAGAATAAAAAAGAGCACATAGACTCAATACAAAGACTAACTTGGAATTTGCTAAATAACTCAAATCTGAAGTAAAATCTCATATCTCGGTTCCAAGACAACAATTATTACAAATATCAAAAATAATTTCTCGATGATGCCTACAGTGTTGATAGAACATTTGATTATTCTTTTTATACCATAGATAGTAGGCACAGATAGAAAGACATAATCAATAAAGAAGGTGCTAAAAGTCCCTCGGATGCCTGAGGTGCAAAGATGCTAGACAGGAATTATTACATGATAGATATTAATGCTATGAGGCCGAACCCTTAGCCCTAGTTTTCAAGCACAGATGATACATTCTATCAATACCTTTTTATTGTTAAGAAAGTAAGCCAACTTACATTAACACAAGTTATATCATAAGAGTGCAGTGTCTGTAGCTTATAATATAAAACAAAATGAACGTATCTGATATCTCAAATCTTAAAAGATGCAAGTATAAAAATATACCAGTGTGTTAGTATTTTTACCAGCTGAACTTTAGGAATGTCACTTCATTGACAGTTTCTGCGAAGATGGGGAATGAGGTGAAGTTGCTTTCCTTTCAAGGGATTCAGGTCCATCTTTATGATAACATACATGTGTCTGCTTTGTTGTCAACTCAGTGGAGATATAAAGCCATGCCCATTTCTCTGAAAAATAATAATTAAGAGAATAAGAAGTGGGGCGCATGAACGAAATTAATTTGCAATTTAGAGATGGCTTAAGTGATAGGCAATATGATATAATATGAAAATGGAACTTGTCTGCTCCATGGCCGACCTCTTAGTATTGTTCATTCATCACGCAACTATCATTAATTGTATCACTCCCAATTAAGTTTTTACTGCATTTTGATCTTTTCTTGTATCTATTTAATTAGTAATTAACAATGGGATGTTAGTAAGAACGATCCTACACGATAAGGGTGATGTTTATTTGTGTCATAAAAAGGTTAAAAAATCGTTTTACGTTAAGTTTGCAAAATTGGTTAAGTATAGTTTATACGTTTTTAAGTCATATTCTGTATAAAGATATATTCCTAAAGAAAGGTTTTTCATTAACTTAATTAATTTTTGAAAAAAAGAAAAAGTGTTGAGTATGACTTAATATTACATAGTCGAGAAAAGTAAATTCCTTTAATAATTTTAAATCATAATATCACTTTAAATTCTACTTAGGTATAATATTATATATTCAACATAATATTATCAAGAGCATCGTTATACATATTTATTTTTAGTACATAAATAATATAAATTTAATGTATTATTATGTGATTGAATATTATTTAATTTTTAATTCAAAATTATTAACTATTTAATAATATATTTATTTATATATTTAAAATAAGTATATATATTTGTATTGATATTATATATTCGGTATTGGGTCTACCTTTCTTTATAACCCCTATTTATTTAAAAAATAAATAAAAAATCTACATGCATTAATGGGTGAAATGCTGTCAAGAAAGAGTGCATCTAATAATAATGGAAAGCTACTTCAAATTTGTTGGGTGCTCGTTGGCATTGGATTCCCAAGGACATTTTCCTTCCTTTGAACACTCTAGAGATTGGACAGTCTCCTTACAATGACACATGATAATTTATCAATTTTGCTTGATATATGCATTGAATTCACATGTTTGTGGAGATATTCTGTATCAGGTCCATGCATTGAGCTATTGTCATACTACTGCTTGTTTCTTATGAATGGATTTACTTATTTGTTTCATGCTTCATCTTTAACACCGTAACAGGAATGATTAAAAATAATATTACATATATATACTTTTAAATATATAAATAATGTATTATCATATAATTAGATATTATTTTATTCAAATTCAAACTCATCTAATTATTTAATAATATATATTAAATAATATATTCATCTTTGTATTCAAATTGAACATACATGATTATTCTATTGGAAAGCATCAAGGGAATTATTATTATTATTATTTTATGGGAAGTTCTTTATAACTTTTTGCTGAATTATATTAAAAATACAATATATTTTTGAGATCTTTATTTTAAGTGTTATAGAAAAAATAATATTATATATTCCATCATAACGTTGTATCATTTTATGTGACTTTAATAATGAGGTAACACCATATAAAATGAGAAATTATATAAGATTTTTAATTATTGATATAAAATACAAGTTTTATATAGGTATAAGTGAAAAGAAATAATTTTTAATTGACAAGAGAAGGGAGACAAAATAAAAAGAATGTAGTGGTGCTTAATTATGTATGAGGTTGTCACATTAATTGTTGTGATGAACAATAATAACAATAGGTAAATTTAATTTTAATATATGAATGGGTATATATTTATATGTATTATTAAATAATTAAATAATTTTAAATTAAAAATAAAATGATATTTAATTATATAATAATATATATATGTATTAATTTATATATTTAAAATAAGTATATATATAATATTAATGTGATAATAATAGGCTAGTGAGTGTGCGGTTATGATTTATCGAAATCGATTAAAGGCATGCATTGTCTTGTCCCATTCCCACCAATCACTCATCTTTACCCTCACTTGCCTTACTCCGTCGGGTTAATTTTTTTTTTTTTTGGCCACCTAATTCTACTGTCCCGTCCTTTTTTATTCGATTTTCCAAACAATGATTTACTCCATGGCTTGATTACTGATTTAATGATTAATCTTATCCAAAGTAAATATTTAATTAGATACTTACCAAAGAATTAGAAATATTTACCGTTGAAAATAAAAATCACATTCTTAATTATTTAAAGACAATATAATTTTAAGAAAAATTATGGAAGAAAGACAAATTTAATTATATTAAGATGGGTTATAAAGTTCCTTATATTATCTTTCATTAACTTCATTCATTATTATTATTATTATTAAGTTTGAAAATATAATTTTATCACTTTTAATTTAATTCAAACGTTAGTTTTAACGAGTTAAAAGTTATTACAAGATTATATTATATAGTTAATATTAATTATATTTAGAAAATTCAATCTTTCCACTTTGCTTCCACTCCTCCTTTTGTCTTTCTCTTTTCTTCTTATCCGTTCAATTGATTAATTGATTTGTGTCTTCTATTTATGTATGATTTATTGTTGTTTGTTGCTTTAATTGGTTGATGAAAGGTTAAAGTTGGGATTTTGAGGGTGGTGGTGATGGTAATTTGGTGGTGGTGGTGGTGGTTTGTTGGTGCAATTCCAACTTAATTGTTGATGACAATTATTGACAACTATTTCACAAAGGATTTACCATAGCAAGCAAAGAGAGAAGAAAGTCTCAAATTCGTATTGATGGTAAGACTTGACGTAGGTCGGATATTGTTTTTTAATTTCTTGGGCATTTGCTTTTGGCACGACCTCCCTTTCAAGTAGTTCAAGGGTGATGGGAAAGTTTTGTCGTTTTTTCAATAAAGTTTTGGCGTTTTTATTAATTAGGGTGAAAAATATATCAATAATGTTTTAGAGAGCAAATTGTATTCAACTTTAGGAAAGATAATAAAAAGGGTATTTTTACCCCCTTTTTTTTTTTTTTTTTGGTCCAAATCAATCATAAAATTAAATAGATTTTACTAACGGACATAACCTAATTGTGTTGGGAGAAAATACCCTTACGGACAAATCTCGGTTGAGTAATAGTTGTTCTCTCTATTATTTTCTGTGATTACCCAAAGTAATATAATATTACTTATTTTATCTTAAATTTAAAATTATTTATTTACTTTATAACATATATTAGTATATACATTTTATGTACCTAAGTTTTATTGAATTGCCTATGCATATACCAAATTTGAGCATTAGAGTCCTTTGTCCAACAAATTAGTGATGTCTATTTATTTAAATTTTACATAATTTAATATAAATTTAAATTTACAATTGAGTAATGTTACTCTTATAAAGTATAGATGTAAGGACTAGTATACAAAATAGTGTGATTTATGAATTAATTAATACATCATTTATTTTTTATTTAATGAATTGATTTTATGTTTATACTCTCTTAATTATAATGTAATAGACGCTCTCTAAAAGTAATATTATACTTTAGAATTAAACTTTTATGAGTATTAAAATCATAGTTATAAATAACACACGATGCACATATAATAAGTTAATGTAATATAAGTAAACATATCATATGATGCGATATAATATATATTATCGATATACTTTTTAAAGAAAATAATGATGTAGTAAGAGTATATATAAAAAATTTTAAATTTTAAAAAATAATGAATATCAATTAAAATTTTTTATTTTTTTTAAAATGATATTATACAATATAATATGATATAATATTTAATACATAATATAAAAAAATATTTTTTAATATATAATATAATATATAATTAGATTACTATAATTAAAACAAGGAATTTGTTGTTGAGGCAGGGCAACATATAAACCATGCAAATTAGTACATTATTTTCCCAATAACAAAACCAAAAGTAGCCGTCCAAATTAAAGCTAAACATCAAACACATTAATTCCTCCCACTGGGGTCGCCATTCTCCATCCAAACCTTCTTTCCAGTTAAGCAAACACCGTGCCAACTTGTGTTTTATATGTGTGTGTGTGTGTGTATATATATGTGTATATATACACACATCTCCACTCTCTTAATCAATAACATCGTTTCTTCTGAATTTAATCTTCTTTCTGTTATGCAGTTTGACTGAATGAGCATTTAGTTTTAGTGAGCGAAGACAGTTATGGACGAATCGTGGCGGATGCGAATGGGATCATCAATGCAATCATTACCGTCTAGAAAATCTATGGCTGAGGGGGCGACACGTCACTCTTTCACTTCCACGACTCTCTGTCCCGAAGATTTCTCCGACGTTTTCGGTGGCCCACCACGGACGCTTCTTTCTCGGAAATCCTCCGCTGACTTTACCAGCTCCTCTTCCTTCTACACTGAGATATTTCGGAATCCCTCTCCAGAGTTGCTTTCTCCGCCGAAAATGAGGGGCCGAGTCTTGCCGGGCTTCAGGATTCCAGTCAGGTACGAAGGCTTCTACGACGACGTTTTCTCTTACAACGGAAGGAAATCAAGGGAGAGGTCTCGGCCCAAGTCCATGTACAAGTCAAATTCCTCGTCGGTATTGAGCTCGGAGGAGCTGAGTCCTCTCCAGCAACCGGACGGAGATGATGTGGCATTGTCTTCCTATGCTTCCAAGCTCAGGTACAGGACAAGTTTAATATTTAATTTCTTATACTAATTTGGAGAATAGTTAAGAAAAATTGTGGTAATTGGGTGGTCCAGGCCGATCAACGTTCCATGTAGATGGAACTCAGGAGACGATGAAGATGATAAGGTTGAGGCAGAGGCAGAGGCAAGACAGGATGAAGGTGAAGGGATGGAAAATGAAAACAGCAATGAGTTTTGCCGAAGCTCTTATTATTATGGATTTTCAGGACGTGTTTCATCCCCAGAAACCATTATTAGTCTTGAACGCAGTTCATTTCCAACCATAAAAGTGTGTCTGGATGATTTACAGCTGATAAACTCCCCTTCTTCTCCTGCTGCCTCATCACTACTTTGTCAAGAAGAACAAGTAATCGATGATGATGTTGCGAGTTCGTATGTGATCGAGATCAATCCTGACTATAGAGATGGGGCTGGCGAAGCAGTCTCCATTGATGAAGCCATTGCTTGGGCCAAGGAGAGGTTTCACCAACAACCCAACCAAGTTTCTAATGGTATGCTTCTACTTTTATTTCAAATTTCCAATAACAATTTTCTAATTAATTATATTGCACTTGTTCTTAGTTTGTTGTTATATATGCAGAAAGGTCTAAGGCTAATGAATTGTTAGATCGAGAAATTCAAGGACATGGAACCGTGCGTAAGCTTTCTTCCATGGTAAATTACCCCCACAAATTAAGCTTAATTAACCATGTTAGTTTCAATTCAGGCTAATCCATTAATAAACATCCCTCCTACTGATGACAGGGCGAACAGAAGAATTCGACAACTGAAGAAGGAAAAGAGCAGTCAGAAAAAAATGTAAGCTCTTGAATGCTTTGTCAATGTTCGAGTATTAAGGCTGCATGAAAAATACAACAATTAGGTTTTACAATGTGTATGACTATATAGGATAAAAAATACACGTTTATTCTACGTACATGCATCTCCAACCTCTGTATTTTCGTATGTCAGCACTTAAAATGCCAATATTATCATGTTCTGGTATATGGGATCAGATGAGTATTTTTCCCCTTCTTTTAGATTGTGAACAATTCCAATCATTGGCAACTGTGAACTAAAATTTTCTGTATAAAGATATAGGGAACTAAATTGTGTAATACATAATTTCGTTTTTGGCAAAAACTGTAGACTGAAATGGAGGTTTTGGAAGAAGAAATAAGATTGTGGGCAGCTGGTAAGGAAACCAATATCCGTTTGCTGCTTTCAGCCCTGCATCATGTAAGACATTTAATCTTTAGTTTTGACTGCTGTTCTAATATTAACCCAAAATTAATAAATAAGCTTTCATAAGTTAATGGCCTATAAATATATATATATTCAGATACTATGGCCCAACAGTGGTTGGTACGCTGTTGCCCTAACACACCTCATCGATAGTTCACATGTGAAGAAGGCATATCAAAGAGCAAGGCTGTGTCTCCACCCAGACAAACTACAGCAAAGAGGAGCAACACCCCAACAAAAATATGTTGCAGAGAAGGTCTTTGCCATCCTTCAGGTAAATTTGCCTCTGACACATGACATCAAACTATATTTTAAAAGATTGGCCATGTTAATTTTCCGAATTGTAGAATGTGAAAGCAGTGTCAATGACTTATTTTGTGTTTGTAGGATGCATGGACTGCATTCATCTCTGAAGGCTTCCTCTAAGTAGTGTTGCATTCAAACCGTGGGAACTCAGCTTTTGACCAAATGTGGAACACTCTGCTGAAACCTAGAATCTAGTCCTGAATACTGTTGGTATCATGTTGATTTATATATAATAAAATTATGCGTACTTATTTTAAATTCACAAATATATACACAATCATGTAATAATATACATAAGTGTGTACCTATTTGTGTACTCAAAGTGAGTATACATAATATTATTCAACTTTATAATGTATTCCAACTATATATAGAGATTGCAATTTTGATTTTTGACTTGGTTTGTTTAAAATATGGCATTATCTAGACTTCTATTGGAGGTGTGATCTTCTTGGCTGTATGCATATGCTGAATCCAAATACTCTCCATAGTAATTTTGAGTAGATTTGGGATCACTGTAGCACAAACTTAATCAATATTTATTTATGTAGAAATAATTAGCTTAAATGATGTGTGACTACCAACTCGAAAATTATATTTTTAGAGTAATAATATATATATATATATAGATATATATAAGTTGTACAAACAAATTTACACAATAACATTAATTAATGATTTTGAAGTGAAATAAAAAATAAATAATTATATCACTTAATTACAAACAACCACTTCAGTTTGTACAGAGTAGATAGATTTATTTGTACTTATATTTTTTTTGCATGAGATTTTGACAAAGTGAGTTGCACAACACAATAGAAACTTAAGAACTTATGGCATATAGCCTAAGGCAAAACTATAGTGGGGTGAATATACTTCTTTCAAAATCTTGCTACAATTTTCAGTGTTGCTGAAAATTAATTATAGTAATAATTAATCATCCAATTTTGATTAATCAAAGTTTACTGTTTAATCATTAATCCTAACCAGTAAACTGCTCTATAATTAATCATTCTATGTTTAATTAACACTCCAAAACATATTACATTTTATTATTAACCTGTATTAGATTGATCTACTCAAACAAATAATAAAAATTACAATCATCAATGGGATATCTGTCCATAGGTTTCCCATAAATCTTGGTGGATCCGTAATTTGAAACTATTATACACTTGCATGCATAAGTATTGAAACATTTTACACTAACCACCCTCAACATTATCGTGGCTAATTTAAAGAAACAAATCATACCAAATTAACCTTTTATACCTAAATTAGAGATGGTAGTAGCTCATATCTGGTCGACTCCAACTTTGCCCACCATACCTAGGGACGAGCTAGGCTTAGGCTAACTAATTGGTTGGCTTTCACCTAACTATGTTGACCTACTAGAATTAAAGGGTTAGTGAATGGTCCAAGGTCCCCTGAATCATGCCTTCGTGGGCCTTAATGGGTGCCAAATAATATTTTTTTAAACATTTTCTTAATTTTTTTATTAATATTTAATATTGTTTAATGGATTATGTCAAACTAGTCAATAAGCTTTACCCCAAAGCCCCAACACAATCCACATAACCTGTGGTCTTAGCATGCTCAGCAATTTTGTTTATATACAAGTTGTTTGGAGTAAAAAATAATTTAAAATTCTCTTAATTTAAGACCTTAATAAATTATTTGAATTTAAATAAAATGGAGCTATATCTATATTATCGGCTTATTTGTTTATGATGGAAGTTAATATATTGTTGGATAAAACTGTAATCACAAAAGAACTTTCATTTTCATAAGTTGTAGAGTTAAATTATCTAGTCCTTTGTTGTTTATTGAATATAAGCTTTGAATTGGAATCCATTGAAGTATAGGTTTCGGGATGAAGAATTGTTTAATCGTGCTTCGAAGATTGACCAATGAATATAATTTCCTTGTTAATAATAGTTACAATACAAGGAAGATGTTAATCATTCCTATCTTATTACATAGACCAATACGAAAGAGCGACAGAGAGAATGAAGTTTGCTTTTGTCATTTTTATGGTATCGCATTGCCCAATTCTGTATTCTTGATCATTTACATAATGGCCGTAAAAATAACTCAAAGGTGTCCATAAAATAACCCCCATATTTGACCAATTTGAAGGCTTCATAGCCATGATACACAAGTTTAAAAACTCAAACATCGCTACCTTGCCAAAGGAAAAAATAATGCAATCACAATTACAAAGCCAAAATGACACTAGCTTTATTTAGGCCAAAGAACTATTTCTCATTCAAATTTTAGTTCAATCATAAAAATATATTTATAACAGGTGAAAAACTCAAGCACCTACCCACTCCTAAACTGTCATTAACTTTTTCGTTAGATATAAGGATAAAATTATTGTTTAACAATAATATTAAAAATATATAATTTTATCTCATTTTCTTCCTTAAATTGTAAAAATTAACATTTAACCCCCATACCTGAATTTTGAAAAGTGACTTTCCCCTCAAGTCCCTAATTTTTTCTTCACCCTCCCTTCGACTATTGGCGACCGACATGACTGGAGGTTAAATGATGAGCAACGTCTAGATCTGAACGATGCTCGTCGTTCTTCACTAGGCGATGAAGCATTGTCCATTATCTGGATGACCCTCATCATCCAGTGAGCACGACGATTGTCGTCTAAAATGGACGATGCTCCGTCTTCTAGAGATCTAGACGATGAAACGTAGTCCAGATTTAGACGACTGCTGTCATACTTGGACGACGATCATCGTTCAGAGGATGACCTCTAGACGAAGACTCCTTCGCTGTTGGTCGACCATCGCTAGAGAAAATGGTTGAATTTCAGGGGAAAAAATTGAATTTTTTAAAACTTAATTTAGGGAAAAAAATGTTAATTTTTCAAATTAAAAAGCGCAATGAGATAAAATTTTAATTCTTTTAATATTATTAATAAAATAACAAATTTACCCCTAAACCCTAATAGAAAATATGTGAGTGTGTCCTAATAAAATAAACTTTGGGTGGGTATTTTAGTTTTTCATCTGCCATGAGTATATATTTGTTATTTCAACAAAACTTGTGTGGGAAATTGTCCTTTCCCCTTTATTTATATTAGTGTTTACATATACACAATTGGGTATGATTAAGAGACTGATTGAATTTTAAACTAAAAATTCATATTTTCTAATGTAAGATTCAAGTTTCATACCTTGCATTTGAGAGTCTAACATACTATCACACTTTGCATCCCTGAAGCACACGCAAGCTAGCTATGCGTTAACTCTTTACTAGCCCTGGAAAAACACTTTAATGTCAGTATCATCACCCTCACCGCACGATTGTAACTGAGAGATATGGTGATGACTCTGATATCAAATAATATAAACTTTGAAAGAACCACATCTCAAAAGTTAGCTAATAAGATTAGAGAGTCTAATATCATATAAATCCTATACTAGAAACTCATCATTTCTAATGCAGGATCTAAATTTCATATATTGCACTTAAAATCCTATGACTTCTCCACTACCACTACCTCGCTTCAGCAATTCATTGAACTCTTCATCAGTGCTCTTAAGCATGGTTGGCAAAGACAATTTCACCCCACTTTTCACACTCTCAATGTGTCTAGGCTTGATTCTCTTTTCCAAACTAAAAGCAAAATACTGAGGAAAATCTTTCAACTCTTCCAACTCCCCCTTTATTTCCTCCACAAAGTACTCATATTTGGGCTTATAATTATTTTCAAGACTGAAAGTAAACAGCCCCGGGCACCTCAAAACCATAGCCACCGCCTCATCCTTCGACAAACCAATACCCTGTAAATACTTAAGCTTGGGAATCAAGGTGTTTTCTACACTGGACACCAACAAAACCGAGTCTTGATAAGCCAAAACGTCCAAGTCCTTGAAGCCAAGTCTTTGAAGCCAAAACAAAGCCGGTTTGAGTTGGTCTCTGACACTAGAAACAAGCAATCGTGGGCACTTGTTGATGACCCTCCTGAAGTTGTGTTCCGGGACTTTTAAGTCTTGTGAGAGGAAGTTGAAAACAGGGTCAATGTCTGTTTTGATGTTAGCAGTGAGGAGTTTTGGGCACATGCCGAAGATTCTGGGCAAGTCCTTGTGGAGGATGCCTCTGGATTGGAGGAATGAAATAATGGAATGAATGGAATGAAGAGGAGCTGACTGGAGAGAAGGGTTAAGAGATAAAGCCTTGCCTGAGTCAATGCCCATGATTTCAAGAAAGATGATTTTTTCTTGGATTTGGATGGAGAGATTTGCATGGGTAGGTGGGTAGAGTGGATGATTCTGGAGAAGACTTTTGGGTTTGGTAGCCAAGTGGAAACTCAGCTGATGCTGGGAATTTGAGGGAGAAGATGATTGTGCTTCAGATTGTGATTGTGAAGAAGAGATACAGAGAGGTGAGCGTAAAGCTGTTGCTGACATGGTGTTAGTGTTGTTTGTGTTGAGAGACGGGGAGATGGAGATTTTTCCTTTAAAATCTAATCCCATTGGTCTTATACGTGGCGATTTATGCAAAATTGATTGGCTCATATCCAGATTTTGTAGATTGTTTTGGTGAAGTATTTGAGTGGAGAATGTCGATCCTATTTCTTTAAGCTCTGCTTGCTGCGATCTATATTATTTCTTTTTCGCCCACAATGAATAATTTGAACGGCAAAGGGGTAAAATACCACCACACATAAAATATGGGTTTAAGTTTCTTAATGTTATATTAAAATTAATTTTTTAATTTATTCGATAAGACTCAGATTGCTAATCAAATTTAAGATTTTATCAATAAAGGAGTATAATTTACTCTTATGTAATCCCTCCATTTTTCTAAATTACTTATTGGACAAACTTAATTGAATAATACTATTATCACCAAGTTCACCGTTTCCTTGCATTGTGTTGTACCATATTTTGCTGGCATGGGCATTTCAATGGAAATCTTATTCCACTCCCTCAAAATGGGGATTCCATTGGTGGACATGCTAGAAATTACAATTATTCTTTTATATATATAAATATATATATTCGTTTTCTAATTTTACCCTTAATGTAGTTTACTTAAATATAATTATTTTGTAATTTAATAATTCTGTTAATTAAAACATTAAATATGTTAATTATTCTTTTACCCCCGCCACTTCATAACAGCCATCGTCTCAGCCCATACCCAACTCACCCAGATTAAATTCAAGGCATGGTCATGAAAAAGTAAACAAAAGCATTTTCCACCCCAAAACAAAGGACGAGGAAGAAGCCTAAATATCATTTTACAGATTAACTCCAGTTAACAATAGTCATTCAGATCTAAATGGTATTCTTACATTTGAAAGGCCAATCTTTATATATGATCAAACAATAGAAATTTCAGTACTGAATTTATTAAAGTTTCCAGTCACATTTCTCACTAATCATTTGATATTTAACATACTAAAACAAACTTTCGAAGAAAACATGCGAAAAATAGATAAGTTATGTTGTTCGGACAAATAAAGCACTAGTCCTGCCATAAAGAAAGGAAACTTTTGGAAAAGTAAATGCCAGAAAGTGCAGCTCACCAGTGAAATTGATTTCCGATATGTTTCCAGACATGGAATGCCATTCTGATCCTACACAAATATATACATATCATACATGTTTAGAGGATCTTCGCAATTAACTAATTTACCACAAATACAGCAGCTTCTGTGATATATATAATACAAAATGAAATTTACAAGTAATCTTGAATTTCAAGGATTTCATACAACACCCCAAGTAATTAAAACTATGAAACTTATATGATAAAATCTTTTAGAAATGTTTATTCAATTTTGTTTTCAGTAAAATAAAAAAAATAGTTGTGATGATCGTTTGTGGCAAATCGTATTTAGGTCCATTATGTTTTCATTATAAAGAGCTTTGATAACATTAACAATGCACACTACAGAAAGATGAGAGCATTCATTATGTGAAATTAGAGAATGCACTTACCAATGATTATTGCAACTTTGCTAGGCAGATTTATTATTAATGCTGCCCATGGCTTTTGCTCACGGACTGCCGTCCAAGAAGCTTTCCACCAGGAGTTTGGTGATCATCCTGCATAAGAAAATTCATGAGAAATTCATATCATAATGCAAAGAAATTGTAAAATCTGAGTGTACCATCTTTGGATAGAGAATTTACAGAAATAGGCAACCACATCACAATGGAACAAGGAGAAATAAATGACCCTACACTCATGCTTTAAGTAGTCAACTATAGTTTCCTATTTCTTTTCAAAATCAAACTTATGTGTTCTAGCCCATCAATAAACTACATCATAAACATGAACATTCGGCAAAAGAAACATGAATACTCTCTCTGCCTATGCCCATATCTTCCTATCCCAAATTTTTTGTCGCCTCTCTAAAAGAATGGCAGAATGGAACTTTTATGTTCCCATATTAACCATAAGGCCTTCCATTACTAACATAGCTTTAAGCTTTTCAAAAAAGAATCCTGTTTTATTTTTCTTTTTAAATAAACTTTGCTTTAAGAAGAATGGCATATTAGATTACAACAAAGGAGATTATAAATAATAAAATCAACAAACTAAATCACCTGCTTTTCCATTAAAGTGGGCTTTTCTAGATTCTTCTGGTACAGACATAAAAATTCAACAAAAGTATGCAGTTAAGACCTGGCCATCACTATGAGACATGCAACTAGGGAAACCCAATTACCAAGATGCCTAATATCAATCGTTTCTCACAATGATAGTTCAAAGGAAAAACATTATGTTCGAAAAAATTGTTTAAGTTGTTTAGGGAAACAAGAAAATAATAAGAAACGGCAAGCCAATAAATTATGGTCCAGTAAAACCCTGGTCAGGCCAATGTAACAATCACCAATTCAATTAACTACATAATGCATAACTGCATTACGGATTCAACACATGGCACCTGGAAAACGGAAACCTCCACTTCCAACTAAGTTAATGCATCTACCGAATCCTCTGGCCATCAATGCGAACAATTAAAGAATTGCTCAAGGTGTATCACATGGAGAGAAATCAAAAAATGTCTTAAGTACAGGGCACTCGGGCAATATAGACAACAAACCTTGTATAAAGATGCAGCTGACTCAGACTGTACTGTCTGTATAGGAATATGACCCAATGAACGCAAAGCATCCAGTGCATCCAAGGTCAGCTGCCATCCACAAAGGGCAACAGCATCAGCACTGGTACTAGATCCATTACTGCCAGCAGCAGCAACATTCCCATTCACCCAGGGGCAAAACTGGTTGTGCTGAACAATGGGATCAAACTCTGTAGCTTCTTCATAATTGCTTTCCCCTTTTGGAAGCCCTGAAAACTCTAGCATTAATAACATGTCAATGGCAGGAAGAAATAAAAACAGAAAACAACGGAGTAACAGCTGCAATGTTTGAATATACTAAAATGAACATATAAAAGAATTAATTGGAACCAATAGTAATTCTTTCCCAAGTCATTTTAGCCTGGGAGCAGGAAAGGGGTTCAAAAATGCTTTAGACAATTAACCCAAGTCATATCCTTTAAGAATAACTTTTAAAAAAAATATGATATGCCAGCTTAACATCATCTATCTGACTCACATCATAAATTTCTGTTTGGGCTTTGATCCAATGACAAGCTCATGTTTGAATTGCGTTAGTGCTTAAATATTATTACTGGACTCTTACCTATAACAACTCAAGTTTTGACATCATCTATCTGAATCACATGACATGTTTGGGCTTGATCCATGACAAGCTCATCTGACAGCCTGTGATAGAACTTAAATATTATTATTATTGGAATCTTACCTATCAACTTAAGTTTTTTGAATTAGTGGTTACATGACAGTCCTATCTTCTCCCTCCTAAAGTGGAACCTCTTAACTGCCTAGCTAAAGATTTGAGCATCAATACAATTATACCCATCTATTAACCATATTAAAAGGTATCCAATATTTACCTATCCCATTTGCAGCCACATAATCCGACTCTGGGTAGGGACAATTGTTTGTAGATGATGATTTTCCAGTCTTTGTAACCTCATTTTTGGCTGTATTGTATCCAGAACAGATATTAGCATTACAAGAAAGAGAAGGGTGGGCATTATTTTCCTGGGTTAACTTGCCACTTTGACTTATCTTTTCTCTACTTTCAGCTGATTCTGCCCTGACAGAACCATAAATTTTTGAGCCACTGTCAGCCCGTCCAACAGAATGAGACAGCATCTCCTGGTTGTCAGCATGTGGGTCTTCCCTATTTATTTCATCAGGGACAATCTCATCCATTAAACCAGGATCTGGAGCAGATTCACCTGTCTGACCCTGATTTTCAGCATCTTCAGTTCTTGGTTCTACATCACCAACCACACTATTGGTTCTATAAACAGAGACATCAGCACCATGGATTTCAGCTTCATGGCTAGCACACATACCAACACTGCCCCCACTAATTCCAAAACTAAATCCATCCCTAGCCTGAGCTGTCACAGTTTCAGCATTGAAAAGTTCTTCACCGTCATTTGTACTACTGATACCCATTTCTCCAGGAACTGCTTCTGCAGCTCGTCGGGAATAAATACTCTGTTGAGCTTGATTACTATAATTCAGTTCCAGAGTGTCGTTCATGTCGAAAAATCCATACGTACTAGAGGGAAAATGAACATCATCAACATCCCCAGGAGAATTTTCTACACTTTCCATAGAATCATCATCAGCACTGTGACATACCGTATCCATTGCAATCACAGATGATGCACGTGCTGAATCTCTAGTTGATAGGACTCCTACAGCTTGGTCAGTTCCTTGTCGAAACAAAGAACTTCTGTTGCCATCTGCATGAATTTCCAATCCCACCGAATGGCTAGGACCAGCTCCAGATGAGTCTCTCAAATATGGTGAACAGTTAGTATCAAAAATATCAAAGTCACGAGCACGCTTTGAAGGCCCAACTGAATATTGTCTACCATCAGTAACTTCATCACCATCACGATCAATGACTGTCCCTTCAACACTATCAGCCTGATGCATCCTTAAATGTGGCCTATCCTCTGAGCTGCCACCTATTTCTAGGCTCCGCTTACGAGAGCTAGGGCCTCGGGACTCATATGATGCAGCACGATCACCAACCTCACTACCTGCCGGTTGCCCAATCATTAGGTCCCTTCCCATGTCTACATCATGAACATTTTCTGACATAGCAGTCCTGTTCCCCTGAGTAAAAGGTAAACCCCCTGCCATTGTCAAATTCAAATCAAAGTCAGTATTTTGTAGCAGTTTCCCCTCAGCCGTCGTTGCCACTTCATCACGATCTTCTGTTTGTTCTTTCTCTGGATCATCAGCAGCAACCCAACCACTAATTCCACTGGCTGCACTTACTCCACGGGTCAGTCCCATCTTTTTGCTTGTATCAGGGATATCAATGTTGTTTGAAGTAAATCGGGCAGGTCGAGGAACAGTTAAGAAATCTGATATTCTCACAGTTGCACCACATAAAGTACAATCCAACAAAGGTGATCTATATTCACGTCTGGACTCAACAGCTACCATTTTGTTCTTCCCAGTGTTCCTTCGAGCTGAAGCAGAAAGTGCATTTTTGCTTTGACCTGGATCCTTTGACAGATGGACCTGAGCCTCAGATGGACCAAAAGAACATCCATCTCTTGCTGATTGAGCAGAATGTTCTTCACAATCTTGAACATTTGGAAGCCATCTTGGTTCCCAACCACATAGACTTATAAGCTTCTGTGCCTGCAGGAGTAAAAAAAATATGGAAGATGCAGAATTAGAAGTTTATAGGGCTTAGAAGTCTAAGAAAATAATAAACTACCAGCAAGAGCAAGTACATATATATATCTTACGCGAGAATACAAGTAGTAGGCTCCATCTCGAGAGGTTTCAAGCTCCAGTATACTATCAGATTTTACATCCACTTCCCCAGCTGTAATATTCTGTGATGAAGACAGAAAGCGATCAACCTGTGGGCCTTGCAAGACTCGCATCTGCTCAATTGCGCATGTAGATACAATAGGAAGAGACTGAAACTGTAGAATTCCATAACATCTATCCTTATATCCCCCAATTAAGGCAGATTGTGGAGTTGGAGGAAACTGCACCAAACTTTCTGGACAGCTGTTTCCTCTCCATGCACAGTTGACCTTGTGACCACTATCCAACTGCTTGGAAAAAGCTTCACCAGCCTCTTCAACTTCAACCACAAATTTTGTAGGTGGAAAAATGTAGATAGTAATGAGAAGAAGAAAGGAATCAGAATTAGCAAAAGACAGGGTCATGTGGCAGATACTGATTTAGAAAAAAGGTTCCAGAAGGGAAAAAGGAAAACAATAAAAGCTAATTGTTCTTGTGTATCCTAGAATATGAATCTTTATAATTGCCAAGATCACAGACTTGAAGAAACCCAAATCAGATAGCCGACAAATAAAACAAGAAATTTTCACTAGGATGTCAATTATGCACTAATAACCTTAAAAAACTTTTCACTTCTCATAACCAAATGAAACTATAGGACAACTTTTTTGTTACTCAAAAAACCAAACTATGGCTTAAAAAATAAAAATAAAATAGAATACATAAACAAATGCAAAAAATGACACATCACAGGCTTGTTCATCTCGGCAAGTAGACTGACACTAATGCACACATTGTTCAAACACAAATGAACACTCAAGATATCTCTCTTACCAACAGTGAAAAGCCACAAATTCAGAAGCTCTCTCTTTCAAATGTCATTCCTTCAAATTCTCAGTCTCCTACCGCTCCATCAAGTTTTCATTCATAATATAATAAATAAGACCAAAAAACTTCTTTCTCATCCAACCATCTAATGCCAATAGTTATTTATATCTTCCCAGTAATTGTACAAGTATCCTACTACTTGTCCCAGTAATTCTAAAAGCATCCTAATACACTTGGAAAGATAGCCCACAGTTTTTCAAAGTTTTGCAGAACATCCCACAGAGATGATGTATTCCAGGAAGCTTTATAAGAGCAAGAAAAAGCATTCCAATAACGAAAAATACTTGGATTACAATGGCTAACCTTCGACAGGCATCCAGGATGGTACCATAACAAAACTCAGGCATGCACCACATGATTCACAAGCAATTCTATCAACATCAATATTTGTCCAACCTCTCTGAGCACAAGCGAGGGAACTGGCAACCTGTAAGAAATTTGGAACAAACAGTAAATGCCCTTAACATTGGCTAAAGATAATTCCCTATACCAATTGAAATACCCATACCTTGGGCTTTCCAAACCAATTTGAAGGCTTAAAAGTAGCCAAGCGCCTTAGTAGATCCCCTCTCTCCCATGGTCTACATGAAGGCCGTGATGATTCAAGAACAGAACCACCAACACTCGTGCTTAATGAAGTCCTTGGTGGTTGGGAACCAACACAAGATAGAGATGCTGCTTTAGAATAATGTCCATGATCAGAACATTCAACACTGCCAACATTGGGTGGAACAGCAGGTGATGATGCCCCAGCGGAACTACGAAAAGGCGCCACAAATAAAATATGAACTAGAACATTACAGGCGCCACAAATAAAATATGAACTAGAACATTACAGCATAGAACACACACACACACACACACATATATATATCAAGAATAAATAAACAAAAAAATAGAAATTTGAAAAAACCTATATTCCCCAAACTACCCCCAAACCACTAATGTACGCAATTCTTCCACAACACAATAGCAACAATCTACAGAACATCCATCCTATCACAATTTCTTTTTTTTTTTTAAATTCATTAGCTTCATAAGACCAGTGTAATGATTTTGAGGCAAGGTAACTCTCTCACACACACACACACACACACATATATATATCAAGAATAAATAAACAAAAAAATAGAAATTTGAATAAACCTATATTCCCTAAACTACCCCCAAACCACTAATGTACGCAATTCTTCCACAACACAATAGCAACAATCTACAGAACATCCATCCTATCACAATCTCTTTTTTTTAAAAAAAATTCATTAGCTTCATAAGACCAGTGTAATGATTTTGAGGCAAGGTAACTCTAAAATCTTCTTGTAACTTGAAAGAAGAGCAATCTGATAATTTTAAAAAACCCTAAGGGGCTAAAGTGAGTTGGAAAGCCAAAGTTCCCAGCAAAGCTAAGGTGCCAGTCATGATTTGATTCAAAACAGAAGACCTTATAATTCTTTGCCACCGAACTGGTGCATCTAATGCAAAGAAGACTTTATGAGAGTAGAACACTTTTTGCCCTACCTCTCTGCCAGATTTTTGTCGGACAAACTGCTTAAGGATTAATTTGATAGTTCCTTCTTATTTTTTGGTTCTGTTAGAGAGACATGTTGCTTTGGGAAGCAGAAGAAAAGCTTTAATGTTCTGGACTGGTCCAATTATGCCAAATGTTTGAGTTATTTGGTTTGGAGGAAAAAGGGGAATTTTTGAGAATAAGAGTGGTGCAATTAAGCTGTTCTAGTTCCGTACTAGTCAATGGATGCATTTGCAACCTAATGTCAGGCTCCAAATAAGATAAAAATTGAATTAATTTAACTTAATTCGATCCACAAGCATAAAATGTCAGAGTTGAAAACTTAAACAGCCATCGAGTTGGCTTTGTGAATCCCAGCAATCAAACAAAGCATAAACCCACAAGTTCAACCACGAACTCCCAAAACCTTCACATACATTGACCGAATTAACAGTACCAGATAAAAGCAAAACCCTAGTTTCCAAAAGCCAGTGAATAGGAGTAAAACCCCCAAAATTTAGAAGAAAAAGAAGGGAGTGAGGGAGATGATTCAGCACACCTTGCAGCAGGAGTAGGATCCATGGTCCCTCCGCAGCTGATAATTTCTTCTCTAATCGTTTTTGAAAACTTTACGAAACGAAGGGAAAAAAATAAATAGAAAGAAAGAAAGAAATAACAGAGGGAGCATTAGGTCACTCTGGATGTCGCTTTTTATAGCGAGTATCAATTGCCTGGCGCGTATCATGGTTTGTCAAAACTCCGTCACGTTGAGTTGTTTCACTTCAGCTTAGGTGGTCCCCTAAAAATAAGGGTAAATTACCTTGTATTGCATTAGCCGGTACATTTCTTTCATTTGTGAGGCATTTTTATTACCATCTCCTCTTTAAATATTTATAATTTTATTCATTAATTTTTAATTTTTCAAATAATTATTAAAATAAAACCGCCACGTCAAGTTGTTCACTTCAGCTTAGGTGGTCCCGTAAAAATAGGGTTAAATTACATGGTACCACGCAGGGTGCTTTTAGATTGCATTAGCCGGTACATTTCTTTCATTTGCGAGGCATTTTTATTATCACCTTTCTTTTAAATATTTATATTTATTCATTATTTTTTTATTTTTCAAATAATTATTAAAATGAAGCCATTCTATTTAACTTCTTAAGAGGAAAAGGATTATTAAACGCCCAAATAATTTAAAAAATTCCAATTTGAACCAAGTAAATAATAAATTAATAAACTTATTTTTACCTAAAATTTACTTTATTTTTTTTTCATGTACTCACATTTATTATTAAAAGTAAAATAGTTGCTTTAAAATTTATTTTAAAAAAATAATTTATCTTCATTTTTCTAATGTTGTTTTGAAAGCCAGGATTTTAAAAAGTAAATCACCATTGATAATCCCATAAAAAATATTGAGTTTTTCAATTGTAACCGCAACCATCACACGAGATAAAATTTGATTTATTCAATTCAACTTTCCATTCATTCCAATTCCGGAACAAATTCAATTTAGGATCACAACAGTGCATGTAATTGTAATGGGTTTACAGCAGTTATACATTTAGTATACAAACCACACCAAGCCACACCTTTGTGAAGTGAAAGACAAAGCTATAGATACAACTGATATTTCAAGTTTTATACAAGGACAGCCCGTAATGGATATGGCCAGCGGAAACCTGTTACTGAGAGGACGTAGCTCCAGCATCTGTAGAAATAAAACCATAAAAAATTAACATGTCAATCAAGACCTTGATGTCTTTACATTGATTTTTAGGTTGGAAAAGCTTCATATGCATAAATCCACCCTGAGAACTGGGTTGAGCCAAAGCCTAATTATTTTTTTTTTTCTAAAACAATGTTATCCGTATATATTTTTTAATAAACAATTGGGTATACAAATTATATGTTATTATGTGATTAAATATTACTTTATCTTTAATTCAAAATCAATTAATCACATAATAACATATCATTTATATATTCAATTATGTACTTAAAAGTGTGTAAAACTTAATAGCACAAGAGTATACTAACCACTACTAGATCCTTCCTCAACTGCTTCGTCTCCTGATTTCCAGACGATATCTTTCAGCCCAGTAGAGAGATTCTTGTAGAACTGTAGGTAAGGCAAATCAAAGTTAATTAGTAATAAATGAAATTATTCTATAACTGGCAACTAAAGTTTCATGTCTATGTTATAAAATGCCTGAAAGAATTGCACATTAAATTAAGCATACCTGGTGAAATTCTAGGGTATCACCTCCAGACTTTCTAAGCTCAACCATATGGAGTGAAGGCGCAACCTGAAAGACCTGGAACAGTAAAATAATCCTAAAAAATCGTTTACCCGCTTACAATTGATGAAGTTAAATACACATTTCTAAAGGATGGATTACTTTCAAGAAAAAGAACAAAAAAATATACCTCCGTTGCAACAGATAAATGACCCTTTCGTCCAGTTTTTTCTCCTTGAAGCTTCATCTAAGATAAATACAAAAAGAAGATTTTCGAGCCAATTTCAGTCCGAATGATATCATATTTTAACGAACAAGCCTTACAAAACTATAAGTTTTCCAATGTATATTATCAATGCCCACGTTTATGGAGAAAAACCAATACCACATCATCCATTACTTAAAAGCCTAAAAAAATTTTCCTGTATATAACTATAATTGCTCACTAATATTGGACAGAAGGTGCCACATCATCTACTACCAAACGAGACACATTACATGGACCAAAGGAAACCTAACTCAAGTGCAAACAAGGTCCAATTAATCCACTACAATATAGTTTCCAATGAAGAAACAATGAAGGAAAGAAACAGTGTGAATTGAGAAGCACCAGTAGATTCTTTAATTTGATTTCCATTCTTGGGCTAAACTGAATTAATTAAGACTCGATAATAGATTATCCATTCTGAAAATTGATATAAACATTCTGCATCAAGGTAGGGAAGATAGAACCTTGAAATTATTTTTCTTCACATCAAAACCCAAGGGTGTTGCAGTTTCTTCAATCTTTGCCAGAATTTCATTAGCAGAACATTTGGATGTAAATCGTGTTTCTCGTTTAACAAGTCCCTGTTACCAAAGAAAATGTCAGCTGTTGCAGTTTTATGTTTATCAACACACCCAATATCTGATCATATCCTAAGAGGCAATAATATTGTATCCACAGATCAAAATACTAAGGTTAGCATCATCTTCTCAGTATTGAGAGGCTATAAACACAATCGCTGCCAAATATCAGGTTTCAATGTTTCTTTCACATCTACTAAGTTAATTATCGAGTTTAAGATTTAAACAAACCATTTGCTTTTCAAAAAGGGTACTAAGGTTGAGACCCTGAGACGTAGAGATGAGCTCAAACGCATTCATTGTCACAGGGGCTACAGGTCCTTCTTCTCGTCTCTCCACAACAAGGTTTTGAGGACCCTTTTCACAAAAATAAAATTGAACCACAAAGAATACCCATTAAATCAATATAATACAATATTGTAATTTATGATATACATGCAAAACACAAGTCTAACTACCGATTCATTAAATATAGCATCCACATCATCAAGACTGACAGCAGGCTGTTCAAAAGTTGGCGGCTTATATCCCTTCTTAAACCACTCATTCTCAATAACCTCAGCTATTGTTATCCGCTGTTTCAAACCAACATTCCTATCAATTTATAAGTAGCCAAATAGACGAACAAAAGATGCAATTCAGAACATCAAGGTCTCATACCTTTTCAACAGGAAAAGATGCAAATAAAAAAAATCAACAGTGGAAGGATTTATGCATTTAATGTTAAGTAAAAAGAAGTACCGTCATGGGATTAGGGTCCAGGATTCTAGTGATTAGTTTCTTTGCACTTGTCGAGAACCAAGGAGGACACTTGAAATCAGCCTTGAATATCTGTAGCCACATTGCAAAGTCATTAAAACCAGCTGCGAGCTATTCAGCTATATAACATACAGATAAGACAACCTTTAAAGTTACACAAAAAAGTTCATTTTTTAGACAAGACCAAGTACACCAATTTATTCCCTTTAGGAATAGCATAAAGATATAAGTAACTAAATTGTGTAATATATAATTTCGTCTTTGACAAAAACCACATTTTAAAAGCTAACTATTGAGGTTGACAAGTCTACAGTTATACAAACCCCACATAAAAAGTTTATACTTTTCGATGTAAGATCAAGTCTCATACCTTGCAATTGAAATTATACACATATAAAGATACAGATTACAACAATCATATGAGACTGACGCTCTTAATAATTAACATAAATAATTTTACATCCTCAAAGTGTCATCATATAAGATAGGATTCCTTCACTTAAAATAATTAATTGCTTCAATATCCAAAAGATTCAAAGTAAATGGGTAAAAAATATAAATTACTCATAAATGTAACTTGTATTCACAAAGAAGATAATGAAAATATTACCTTTTTATACAGAGTCATGAGATTGGATTCTTCAAAAGGCAAAAAACCAGCCATTAAGACAAAAAGTATCACACCACATGACCATAGATCTGCCTTAGCTCCATCATAGCCTTTATTATTGATCACCTAGAAAGTTAGCACCAAAATGGTAAAGATAAACAACTGATCCAAAAGCAAAAATAAATAGCAGTTCACACTAGAAGAAGCTAATATACCTCTGGAGCAACATAATTAGGCGTCCCACAAGTTGTGTGAAGTAAACCATCTTCCTACATGATAAGAGCAAGCTAATATAAGATGGCCATTCATCTTTTCTTGAAAATGATTGGAAAATGAATCTCAAAATAATCACTTAGACTAAATGAAGAGTGTATTACTGGCAAACAATAATGATGCTTCTTGATGTCTACCATATGTAGCTATTGAAGAAACTTTGGTTAAAACAAGAGCCATCACACTTACTCTAACTTGTTGCGGTAGAGCGCTAAGCCCAAAATCTGAAATTTTAAGAACTCCATTAGCATCCAGCAGTAAATTTTCTGGCTGTCACACAGAAATCACAATATCACTGCAATCACTTATATAAATATATTTTAGCATTTCTGATGCACACCATCTGAGAATATCATGCAGTGCAACAACATTTAAACATTTTATGAAAATTCACACCTTTAGGTCTCTGTGATAAACACTTCTACTATGGCAGTAATCCACAGCATTAATTAGCTGCTGAAAATATTTCCTAGCTTCATCTTCTTTCAACCTCCCTTTACTTGCCTGCTCATAGAAAACCAGAATAATACAGTTATCAAAAGATCACAAAAGACTCCAATTGCATATGTGCACTATAAGAGGCACAAGGCAACCGTGAACTTACAATTTTGTCAAACAGTTCACCACCGGTCACGAATTCTAGAACAATGTATATTTTTGTCTTGCTTGCCATTACCTACACCACAAATGTAGCTAGAAATGACTACAGCAACATCACTGACTGAGACCAAAGAATAAAAGGAACAAATATTTGATTACTAGAAATGTAGAGACTATCAAGTCTAATAAACAAATCCAAAACAAAAGGCAAATAAGTCTTAAACAAAAAAATGAAGTGCTGTCCAACCTCATACATCCGGATGACATTCGGATGCCTAATCAGTTTCATAGTTGATATTTCTCGTTTAATCTGCAAAAAGACGAGAATGAAAAACATATAAAGTTGATCAAAATGCATTTTCATAATGTAAAGAATATAAAACTACGCATAGAAAAAACATGATCATGAAGCTCAATGTCAACAAGTCCTGTTGTGAGTTGTAGCTTAAGTCTAGCGACTTAGTACGGTTGCATGAGCAACCATATCAACAGACCATTGTAGCTAGTACCAATGATCCTCTCTGGTATTGGAAGCTTTGAGTCTCATAGGTTATCAAATCCAATCGTTGGTGGAAAGTTAAAATCATGTCTTCCACATCCCAATATTCAAACCTTATACAGGAGATCAGTCAGTTCTCGCCTACCAACTTCTGTCACTAAGTGTGGACAATAAGTTGTTGCTCGCTCTTCAGGTTGTTTTGGCTTCTCAAGTCTTGCATCACACAAACAAGCTGTAGCAACAAGTCCTTGTGCAATGGACTGATGTGGTGTTGGAAGACACCACTTGGGAGCAATTCAAGGCTTTGTGCAAATTATATCCTTCATATCACCTTGAAGACAAGGTGAATTTTGATGGGCAAGGGATGATAGAAACTTAGGCATCAACTTGTCTATCGAGGCGCAAGATTGGACTAGACACGCCAAGGAAATGTTGGTAGCTAGGTGTAAAACGCCTTCTAGCTAAGTTGAAAGATTATCAACTTGGAAATGGCAACACAAGAAAGCAAGGCATAAACAATTAACAACAGTGCAAAGAAAGCAAGGCATAAATGATTAGCAGTAGTGCAAAGAAAGGGAATGGAGCTAAGGGATTTTATAGGGCCCTTATTTTCATATTCGTATTGCCAGAAGGCAAGGATAAAAACCAAGTGACAAAGATGCTTGATGAAGGAGTCATTCTTCACAATTAGAGTTCATTCTCCTCTATTTTTATTAGTAAAGGACGAAACATGGTGATTTTGCATCAACTATCGTGCCTTGAATGCGATTACAATTAGTGATCATTTCCAATACCGTCAATAGACAAACTATTGGATGAATTGGTTGGTAATTCTTATTTCTCCAAGTTTAATCTTCGTTTCGAATACCATCAAATTTGGTTACATCCACGAGATATTTCAAAAATTGCTTTTTGTATGCATGATGACCATTTTGAGTTCCTTGTCATGCCCTTCGATTTGACGAATGCACTGTCTACTTTTCAAGATTGCATGAATCAAGTCTTCCACTCCTACCTTTACCATGTTGTCATTGTGTTTTTTAACAATATTCTAGTTTACAACCCGCCTTTAGAGGACCATGCCCATCATTTGTCACTCGTTCTCTCTAGCTTGTTGGAGCGTGTGTTTTTTGTGAAAGTGAGCAAATGTTCTCTCACTCAATAGTTATTGATTAGTTAGACCACCTTATTTTAGTCAATGGTGTTCAAATGGATCTCACCAAGGTGGAGGCAATTTTACATTGGCCATCGCCCACTATTGTTCCGCAACTTCGGGATTTCTCAGCCTCAACAATTATTATTGCTAGTTTATCCTCCATTATGCCACCATTGTAGCAAATTTGACAAATCTTTTGGATAAAGATGTTTTCATGTGCTCTTTGGATACGAATTCCACTTCCATCAACTGAAACTAACAATGACGTCTGCTACCGTATTGGCCTTACCAAATTTTGACCTTTATTTTCAATTGGAGATCGACACATCTATCTCTGGCATTGGTGTTGTTCTTATGCAATAGAGTCGACCTCTTTCTTTCTTTCTTTAGTAAGAAGTTTGGTCACCATTTCCTTTTGGCTTCCACATATATTAAGGAGATACTAAAACAGTCGCCAAGTGGTGACAAAATCTTTTGGGGATTACCTTTGTCATCCAAACTAGCCATTGTAGTCTCTATGAACTGATGAACTAGGTAGTTCATACACCAAACCAACAAAAATACATTGGCAAGCTGTTCAGTTTCACGTTTCAGATACAATATAGAATGTGTTCTTAGAATCAAGTTGAGGATGTCTTGTCCTACAAATTCGATGATAAACCATTTAATATTTCTTCTTCAGCTTTGTTGTTGTTCACCACATCACAACTGATTTTTGACATTATCCAAGAAATCCTAGTTGAAAACAAAACTGCACCTGACTTAGTCCACCTTCATTAGCAGTTTCATTAGCCTGAAAGCTACCCACCTTTTGTTTTTGCTTGGGATGGGATTCTTTAACACAAGAACTAGTTTTTGTTGAGTTCTTCAACCTTTTGTGGCAACTAATGGGTTGGGTTAGCCAGCGGCCCGACTCAAAACACGCAAAAATAGCCCAACTCACACAAGTAGTGCGAAATGCCTTCTAGCTAAGCTGAAGGAATATCAACTTGGAAAGGGCAACACAAGAAAATGGGCAAAAAAGGTTAGCTACAAAAAGAAGAAAGGGAAAGGGAATTACTTTGTACCAATCCAGGGATTTTGTGAAGAAAAAGATCATCAATGAAATTGTCTTTTGAACTCCCTTCTCTCTTTCTCTCTCTACTTGAGTTTTCGCTAGCTCAAACCTCAATTCCTAATAGATCATTTAGAACTATAACATACTTAATATCAAAGCAAACTGGCTCAGATATTTCTGTCTAAACTTCATCCAGAAACAAAAAGCACATATAATGCTATATTGAATAGCACAATCTTTAGATAAACCTACAATATAAGCACATATACTTTTGCTTAATATACAAAATGCACCATAACAAATAAATTTAGCCGCTTCCTTATTTTTCTTAACAATTATCAAAACTTTTAGAAAATAGAATAAGCGAAATTGTCATAAATTAATCATAAGAACTTAATAAAAACATGAATTGAAGCTTCAAATTATGTATACTGTAGAAACGATTGATGAATGTAGTACCTGACCGATCATCTTATGCTTAAGGACTTTGTCTTTGTCTAGAATTTTAATTGCAACATTCTCTCCTGTTTCAACATTCCTAGCAAACTTCACCTTCGCAAAGCTTCCTTCTCCGAGAGTCCTTCCGAGCTCGTACTTCCCCACACGTGTCTTGGTTCCACTCGTGCGAGAAGCCATCTTGTTCACAATCCGATCCAATAATATATTTCTCTTTCAGATATTATAAAAAATTATTTCCGCAATTCTTCTTCTCCGAATGAGTAAGGATGTCGTTGACTCTCAATCAAGATCTCTTCTTCTTGCACGGCTGCCATACCTGAGACTTTGTCACATTCATCTTGGCGTGGTGAAACGCTAAATCTATGGAAAACGTGCTTAAATTTGAAGCAGTGTGAGTTGGAGAGAGATGGAGACTGTTGGATGGGACATAGAGCGCATGCAATCAATCATAAGAGAATCAATCATAAGAGAATCCGAACAATCAGGGGAAAAAAGAGAAATTTAGGCGTCAGTCAAATAGATTTCGCGAGCTGAATCTGAGGCGAGGTATCTGGCCTTGATGATGCTATTTGCTCATACGAGGACGGCTTTTATTATTGAATACAAAGGTGGGATACAGTGCGTGAGGGAGTACATTTCATTAGCCTAGGGTGGAAAATGCGGTTTCGGACATCAACGTATCTGATTTTGTTAATAAAATTAACGAGAAAATACAATTTTATAATTGAATATTAATTTATTTTTAATTTTTAATTATTTCATTATCTAATAACATATTATTATTATTATTAATATACAATATATTACTCTAAATTTTATTCTCAATAATTAATCTAGACTTTTAATGAAATCAAGGACGCAAGCTTTGTCCACAAAGCAAAAAATTACAGAGAATTTACCAACCTTATAGTGAACATCCAACCTGTTATAAGCTGATGTCAACCTTATAACGGGTTAAAAGGTTGGTATTACCTCATTCAATTGTCTGTTTTAGCTTCTAGACTAACATTTTTCCACCTTGTGAATGGAGTTCGGTTGAAAAAAAAAAAAATTCATTTTTCCAATGAAAAGACTTTTATTAGTCTATTTTGTTGTTACTGAGAGACAATGTATAAAGTGTCTTTTTAACGTCCTTATATTCCTTATCACTCAATTCATTGTTTACCTGTATAAGATCTAACAAACATGGTAAGTTAAATTATATATTATATTATGTAACAAAAATCTAATTTAATATATCATATATTAAATATTATATTATATGATATAATTTTTAAAAAATAAAATAATATAATTAACATGTCATTATTTTAAAAAATATCATAAACATCTTTAAAAATTTAAAAGTTTTCACATACACCCCTACTAAATTATCATTTTATCTAAAAAATATATTCATGTGTATTAATAATATATATTATATTATAAGATACTTATCAAATTATACGATATATTCACTATATTTTATTAATTATAATACATCTTATAATACGTATAACTTTTTACTTATATTATATCATTTGATATATATATTATGTATTATAGTATATTAATAATTATGTTAACAAACATTTAAATACATATGATACATCAAATCAGTAGATTACCAACCCCCAAAGTTGATTGTCGTAGCATTTTAAGTTTTTATTTCATGTAATTGAATCGTTTATAACATCTCAATTAGAATTCAAATTAGATTAGAAAACCCAAGTTTTGGGTATCGTAAATGTTTTTAACATGTCTGTAAACTAAATTAAGAAAAAAAAATCTTATTCTCACTATAAAAAATAAAATTAAATAAAACCTTTAATAATAACAATAGTACAATTACATAAAATTACAATTATAAGTAATATATAAATTTTTCATATATTGCATATTTATCCTTTACCATTTCTTCCATCTTTAACATATCTTCAATTTGCGTCAACACTTTAAATATTTAAGTCAGTTTAACTTTGATTTTTTATCAATTTGAATATAATTCAATTTACTTTTAAATCATCTCAAGTTAATCTAAATTAAATTTCATATAAAAAAAACTAAACAATTATCATTTTTTCATATTATCGGCTCTCTTTTCATCTAAATATCTTTATTATAAATTCAAATATCTTGTTATATAAAACAAAATACTAAAGAAGGCGGATAAAATTATTTTAGAGGGTCAAATGTTCTTCAGTATCAATAAAGACAAGTTTATTTTTGTATTTTCATCAAATTTATTTTAAAAAGAAAAGATTTTATTAACAAATTTAATAGGAATATGGAAATCAACTTTTCAAAATTGAATGTAGACCATTAATTTTATCAAAGTTTGGGTGGGCCAAGACAATGATGCGTAAGAGTAGTTGACCGTAGACCATATTACCTTCCTAATACGCTGTAAATCAACAGTTGTACAATTAACAAAGACGGCAAAGATAGAAACAAGTACGCACTTTAGGAGGGTTTCTATGGAAGAGACATTCTTGTGCATTTGGTCTTGAATCATCAGCCTACACAACTTAACCATTTTAAGATCAGTTATAACACTCAAAAGTTTACTCACAGTGGATTCAAATACTTTTATTGAAGGGAAAAATGGGAAGATCATTGTGAGCTCCGTTGGGCAATCCCTTAGATTACATATAGTTCTTTACTAAGGACTATCCCATATGGTTCTTTGCTTGCACTGACCTACCAGGGCCTGTCCCGTATGGTTCTTTTTTAATTTTTTTGGGTCTTATTTAACATTTGCTGAATAAAAGTCCTTTGGTGGCCTGATAGAATATTAAAAATATGCTAAAGTTTCATTGTCAAGCTTGTATATTAAGCTTCCAAACTCGATAACTTGATTATGAAGCCTCTCAAAGTCTTTAAAAGTAAATCAAAATTATGAAGTGAACTAATTCTACATCTAACTCACTCCTCAAATTAAAACAATAATATATGAAATTTTTTAAAGGTTTACTTGGCAAAACCACCCTGGTGGTGACGATCACTGTCACCGACAATACTCAACAACCGCAGGTCGATTGACACCGTCAACAGCTTTATTCTTGTCAATTGCGTAAAATAAGAACTCGTACTTGAACAGCACAAAAGACGACTAATCCATTGATGCACGGTTTAGTCGTCCGCTGTGTCGTCTAATCACAAGTATTAGATTAAACTTTTAAGCTTGCATAATCAATACCATTACTTTAATCGCCAGTCAGACGAGAACAGAGAATATACAGTAATAATTTTGACTAAATAAAAATTAAATAATGTAGGTCTTAACCAGGCCCCTGAATCAGAAATCATCAAGGGCAGACATGTAGACCTGAAATTCAATCTGTGTGCACATTACCATGCTACCTTCATCTTAATTTCATTCCAGAGCATCGGCTTATTGTACACACATTTACATCTTCTTTATCTAATAATAAATAGAAAAATAAATACAAACACATGTATGGGAAAATTTACCAGATACTGTTGTCCGTATGTCCATACCGACCCCTCAATCGTCAGAGGGGAAGACACTAAAGAGATATTTAATTAAACTTCTGTGTACACTACCATGCCATCTTCATCGTTTATAAAATCCAAAGCATCGGCCAATTGTACACAGAGAAATTTTTAGAACGCCATTATAAAATAAAAATCAAACAAAAAACAAACAACAAGGATTCTACGATGAGTGAACCAAGAGGAAAAGAAAAAACAAATGAAGATTTAAGAACAGAGACCCCAAAGAAAAAGTGGCTATGGTTAACACCTTATCATCGACTTTATAGATTAGGAAGAGACCCGATTTAGGGCTACAGATATGAGTCGAAAAGACAAATAAGCCCAAACTTCTTCGCTTTAATAACGAAAACTTGCTGAAGAGCTCTTCGCTTTCCTTTTTGGGTTGGACTGTACAATTGGGCCGGACGGTCTTTAAAAGCCTATCAAACTCTTCGTAGTCTTAACCTTTGAGTTTAACTCTTAAAATTTTAATTTTAATATATTTTACTTTAATTCTTGAAATGGCAAATAACTATGTCCCACCCAAAGTTTCATGATATCACCTTTTAGTTTGAAAAGTCCAATTCCCTATCCATCAGTCTACATGACTGTATCATCTTTTGTTAATATAACAAATGAAAATGCTTTTATTATTAAATATAAGTTTCAATTATAAATATTTTTTAATTTAATTAAAATTATAAAAGTCTTCCTATCAAAAATAATAATAATTTAATTGACTAATTTATCTTTTAATAATATTTAAGTTACCAACTTATACTTTAATAATTATAATCATAATTTATTACTTTTTCCAAAAAAAATCTTTCCCTAATTTTTCTTTTTTATTCTTTCTCCTCCCTTCGTCTTAGCTAATAACACTATCCTCTTTCTTCTCCTTTCGTTTTCATCAACAATGTCATTACCAATCATTCTCTTTCATCACATGTCATCTTCATCAACAATATTATTGATAATATTTCACCTTCAATCATTTTCATTATCAATATTATCAATTATCCTTCTTTTCTAAACATTTTTATTATTGATCATCGAAAAGAGACAATAATAGAACAAGAGTAAGGAAAAAAAAAGAAATAGAGATATTGACATTTATTAAAAATATGTAAAACGCAATTTATTTTAAAAAAAAAAAAAAGGTGGCATGAATCCATTTATTTCTGTCTCAAAGCAAAAGCAGGGTCTATTCTATCCCCAATTTCTTCTTAAGGTCCATTGCATAATCATAAATCTTATGAGGATGAGGCAGTGACTTAGACACGCTCTCCTTCTCCCTGCACCTCTTTGCCCATGCAACAATTTTGGGACACTCAGCTTCAATACTGAAATTGCCACGTGTCTCATATGTGTAAAACCACGCGGTGAACGGAATCAATGCCACGTCGACAAACCCAAAATTCTCTCCGCCAAAGTACGGTTTGTCTCCGAGCTCCGCTTCCAAATTTTTGAGAAGCACGATTAACTCTTTCTTTGCTGCCTCTTGATCTTCTCCTTTGCCACTCCAAATCCTCCTCCCAATACCGTATAGCTGTGTCATTTTCATAACTCAAGTTAAACATTTATGTTAGAAGCCAAAAGATAAAGTAAAGAACTTACATTTTTGTCGACATAATCAGCCCAGAATTTTGCTTGAGATCGGAGGTAAGGATGAGAAGGGAGAAGAGGAGATTTGTGAGGCCAAACCTCGTCGAGGTATTGAATAATCACAAGGGATTCACAAATGGGTTTTCCATTATGAATTAGTACAGGGACTTTCTTATGAACTGGATTCATCTCTAACAGTAGCGGACTTTTATCAAACAGATTCTCTTCCCTGCTTTCGTACTTGATTCCCTTTTCAGCCAATGAGATTCTCGCTCTTACTGCAAAAGAGCTTGCCCAAAAATCCAACAAAAGCAGTTGGTTCTCCATTTGCTTCAACAATGAATTGTACAAGAAAAGAAATATGATATCAAATTTGTAGTGAATTGGTGATGAGATAGTTGGGCTATTTATAACATTTTCATTATTAGAAATGTACGCAAGAAGGTCAGGGCGCAAGTATGATGTCATTGCTTATGAGCTTTCTTGTTCTCTTTTCTTTGCCGTGTGCATGTCAGATTTTGCTTTGTTTAACGGCTATTAATTTCCCATTTGACTAGGCAACTTTTTTAACTTTCTTTTTTTTTTTACCAAAAAAATTGCTAGCCGTCTATTTCCAGTAAAATACCCAAGTGGGATTTTGTGGGAGCGGCAGCCGGCAGGCACGTACAATACCCTAAATTCTTCCGTTATTGTTATACTGATCTTGCAACATCAATGGAACAGAGTTTTCTGTAATTGCTGATTGATCTCTCTCTTAAGTTAAACTTATATCTCTTTCGTTTTGGTCTTATCTTCCACTGAGCTCAATATTGTGCTTTCAGTTTTTTGTTTATGTAATCAATATTCTTGTTATTTTTATCACTTCTAATTGTTTATAAGACCTGATTACTCTAGTGTCTCCATTCATTGTGCCTTCTGTTCACCTCTAAGTCAGATACACCCTTCAGAAGCATCAAATATCAGGAAATTATGATGATTTCATAACATCCAGGAGGACAGGGTATAGTGGTTCTGTATCTCAGTATCTCCCTGTGGGACAATTCATGGGCAACCTTATGATAAATTAATGCTCTTTATCTTTCAAGGGATGGCAGGTATCCTGCAGTTGGAAGGAATTTCAATATTATGAAGGTAAATACTCAACAAGGTTGGTCTTACTCTGAAGATGCAGGGGATAACTTGAGTGTTTTTTCTGTTTTTTAACCAGGAAATCTACCCAAACTGATTGAACGAGTAAACCCGAGGAACATGGTTAAATGTTCATCTTTTGAAGGTTTTTCCTCTGAAAAGTTTACATGTCGGAAGACGCAAGCCATTTAGTAACATGAACCATCAAGATTCTTCTACCTGCAGAAAGGTTGAACTATTGTAACAACCAAACCAAATTTATTGTTAGATTCTGAGTAAGAGACATGCCACCAGAGTTGCATTCTGTTGATGGACAGACACTGGTTCTTAACTTGTTAGCCCAGGAAAACGTTAGCGAATACAAGGAAACTGCATAGAAATCTCGGGCAGCCAACAGTGACAAGATCGAGTCTGGTAGATAAAGTTGCAGTTGGAATGATTATATTTCATAAGTGACAACACGACAATGGAAGCTTTAAGTCCCAAGGATAAGATCCTTGAATGTGATGTTGCAGGACGGATAATGCCGAAAAAAAATACCGACTTGGATTTCTTCAGTTGGGAGACCCTCCATTTTCTTTTTAAATCACTCCTTCCTTCAAGTCTCACTGATTCGAAGAATTGCATCAAAAGCTCATTTAAAATTAGATCGCAGTATTGAAATTTTATAAAATTTGACAATTTCACAAATTATATGTAGATAAAAATAAGAAAATTAGCATCATGATGAAGATCATGTATAGCTCAAAACAACAATTATTATATCAAAACTCACAAAACTTCTAATAAAATAATTAACATTTAAAATATTGTTGAGTTTTGAATTACCATACTTAAAACCTTAGTTTTGAATCATTTTCATATTCATATTATATGATTCCACAAAATTCAAGTTGCACATGGATATATTTATCGTAATACATATAATTATCCATAATTTTGTATTTGTAAATGGGAAACTATTACAAGAGAATATAAATATAAGTAGAGTAATATTATGTATATTATTTTAAATACATAAATATATACATATTTATATGTATTATTATATAATTGAATATATATATTTATATACCTAAAATAAAAATAAATAATTTTATTGATATAAATATCAATAAATATCTGTAACTTATTTTTGCAAAAGGAAAAATAATTATAATAAGAACATTAGGGAAAATGTCTATAATTTCTGTTTCACAAAAGGGACCACAACTATAATAAGAATATTAACGAAAACTTCCAAAATTTGCATTTCACAAGAATGATGATAACAACTATAATAAGAATATTAGTGGAAACTTTCATAATTTGCAAGGGAAAGACCGATAGAAATGTTTATAACTTATGTCACAAATATTAATGTATTATTATATAATTTTATAATTTTAATTTTAATTATTACCCTTTATTAGTTTTGCTTCGATGTTTTAAATTTTTTTATTTAATTTTTTTAATGTAAAGAAATTATCTTTTAGGGTTTTATTAAATTACATAATACATAAAATATTTAATATATCACTTTAGTTTTATGATTATGACCAAATTTTTAAGGGGTATTTTAGATTTTACATGACAAATTATTGTCAAGCAATCAAATTGTTATTAGAGATATAACTTGGGAAGCGTCATCTTTTTTCATAAGAATTGTGTTATATACATAATTTTTTATGTATAATTCTATATATAAATAATAACATATTATTATATGATTTAATAGTTAAAAATTAAAGATAAAATAATACTCAATTACATGATAATATATCGTTATTTATACATAAAGTTGTGTACAAACTATGACATGTCTCCGTGTAATTGGATATTGATTTATTGTTAATTTTAAACTATCCAATCACATGATGACATATTATTATTTTTACATAAAATTATGCACATAACATTACGCATTTCTATTTCCCACCCACAAAGTTTCACACAAACAATTCCCTATTCATTTTAAAAATTCAAATGTTAGTTTTACATAGGGCTGGATTCGAGCCGAGCCGAGCTCGGGCTCGGCTCGGCTTTTTAAGGGCCGGCTCGAGTTCGGCTCGTTTTCAGTTCGGCTCGGTAACGGCTCGGCTCGACTCTTTTTTTATATCAAAACGACACCGTTTTGTATATATATGGATCAAAACGACGTCGTTTTGTATAAAAAAATTTTTTAAAAAATATACCGAGCCAGCTCGGGCTCGTTTCGGGCTCGAACCGAGCCGAGCCGAGCTCGAGCTTGAGCTGGCTCGGCTCGAATCCAGCCCTAGTTTTACATATCAAAAGGTATTTTCATCACATTGCATAATATAAATTGAATAGTATTATATGTATTCATTTTGAGTGTATAAATAGATACATATTTGATATATATAATCGTATAATTAAACTATTATTTTATTTTTAATTTAAAATCATTCAATTACATGAATTTATACCTATTTATATACTCAAATGATCATTTATTGAAGTTTTGGAGTCGAATTATTATTTTTAGTTTCATAAAAAATTAATACAAATATTTTTGTTTTTCCATAACTGTTGTATACAGTTAAAAGATCCTCTTAACAGAACTGGGTGGTAAGTGGGAAAGTATCCATTTTTCAAACTTCATGGGTGAAAGATTCTCGATAAGGTAAACATCGGTAGGAACAATAATTCTGCCTTATTATTTATTTTAAAATTTAAATTTGGCCACAAATTACACGTCACTCATGATGGATAGGCTGGACGCAAAATAAATGCAGCTCTTACAAATGGTATAGAGGTGTGATAGAATCCCAAGAAACAGGCGGGTGAGCATATCAGTGTCCAAAAAACCAAACACTGAAGGAGAGAAGACTTTGTTAAGTTAAGCGGTGTGTCTTCAAGTGTCGTGCATGCATTTTATGCATCTGTTCCTCTGCATGCACCCTCTTTCTCTTTCTCTCTCTCTCTTCAACGTTTATAATTTATATTTATAATAAACTCTCAAATCAACTCAACTCAACTCAACTCAACTCAACTCAATACAATACAAATACAACTCAACTCACTCAACACGCTTTCTTGGTCGAGACCCATATACAACAACCGGCCCGCTGTTACTTTTTTCATTTTAAACTCCGCAGTTGACCCTCTTCTTCACCAACTTATTTATCATAATGGGTTTCCGTTACATTTTCAAGATCTGGGTTTTGTGATTTCAACTAGGTTTGTTATTTCCCGGTTCTTGTTTGATGTGTGCGTGTGTTTTTGTTGTTTCTATAATTTTTTATTTTTTGATCGAAAGGGGTTTTAGGGATTTTGTGATTTTAATTGATTAATTGATTGTAATAATTATTACTGTTATTTTTTTGTTTAGTTAATAATGGGGTCGAGAATTTGCATGAATGCATCATGTGGAACAGCCGCTACCCATGAATGGAAAAGAGGTTGGCCTTTGCGATCTGGTGGATATGCTGATCTATGCTATAATTGCGGGTACTTTTTCTCTCTTCCGTGTATAAATTTTCAAGTTTTGTCTATTTTTAGTTATGGGTTTATCTAAGGTTTTTATTTTTCTGTTTAGATTTTTTTGAATTGTTTTTTCTTTTCCTGAAGTGCTAATTTTTATTTTCTACCAACATTATGGTTTAGAGTAAAACCAACTAATTAGTATCAATTAAATTGAATTAAGAATCAAATATGATTTTTAATTCTACCAAGTTACTGTGTATTCTCTAATTTTGCCTAACTATTTTTGGGTCAGCTTAGAGTGAGCTGACTAAATATAGCTTTTTACTAAATCAGTGGTGTTTAGTTACAATGTGGCTCTAGAAATCAACCACAAGTTTCAAGTTGAAATCCCTCCTGGTCTATTTGGTAATTTATGTGATAAATTAGAGCATAGGGATATTATTTATATATTTAAATTCTGAGAGTTTCTCTGTTTGGTGGTTCTGTATCTGCTATAAGTAAAAATTTACTAGAGAGAAATGCTAGTTGCCAGATTGCTTCTCATTGATATTACACGAGTAGTGTGAACATGAGAAAGTGAGGTCTACTTTTTTCTTACTATAATTATCACAAAAACATGTGTTTTCATTCTAGATTATTCATTATTTTTAAGTACTTTTATTGATCTTTATTATTTCTTTCTTGGTTTTTTTAGATCCGCGTATGAGAATTTTGTGTTTTGTAATACATTCCACTTAGAGGAACCTGGTTGGAGGGAATGCTACTTATGCCACAAGGTGAGCTGCAGTCTGATAATTTTACCATTTTGTACATATTTTTCTCTCTTGAACTTTTCAATCTAATTGAATCTGATATACCAGCGTCTGCACTGTGGGTGTATAGCCTCAAAATCTTTGCTTGAGATATTGGATTACGGGGGAGTTGGGTGTAACAACTGTTCAATGACCTCTCGACTTCATGCAGTAAGAGGAATTCAAATATCTTTATCTTAATATTTCTAGTCTCAAGTTATTAAACTAGTCATGCTCTCTGCATAGAGTGGCACTTCTTTTTTTAGAACGTAATGTGCTTACTCCATGTGAGTTTTAAAGACATAGTTACAAGGACTATCATGTAGTGTCACTGTGCACATAAGTTTCTATAATGGCCTCTTACTATTTTCTCCTTGCAGATGCAGAGAGATGAAATTCGTAATGAATTTGGTGCATTAACAATAAATAATGCTGATAGTCTACGATCTAAAGTTGTTGAAAAGACGGTGGTTGCTAAAGTTGCTGATGAGGGAAAGCTGACGCAGTTGTGCAGAATTATGGAGGCAAATGAACCCAATTTCCTCAAATCTCAGATAGGTGATACAAGTGTGTCTGTTGGGCAAGAAAAACGGGTGGAGGTCAGGACACCTTTTGGTGAAGTTGGCACAAGCATTTCGAGTGCAAATCAATCATCTGTTGGATCATCCAAACTTGCCAAGCCTGATGGTAGATCTATGTTAGACATTAGAGATATGCATGAATCACATGCTCAACCATCTCTTAGTATGAGTTTGGGTGTGCCATCTGGCGGTACAAATTATGTGCTACCCTTTTCTAATGGAACTGCTGATGGAAGGGAGCAAAGCAAAGTATCTTCTCTCTTTCAACAAGGCCAAAGATCTCGTCCTATTTTACCAAAACCCCCTAAAACTGGCCTTAGCATAAGTCCAGAGACAAGTAAAGGTACAGCCTCTCAACTGCGGATTGCAAGGCCACCTGTTGAGGGCCGGGGCAAAAACCATTTACTTCCTCGGTACTGGCCGAGGATTACTGATCAAGAGCTGCAGCAACTATCTGGAGAGTATCCATGAATGTTTCATTTTCCTTTATTATTAAATGAATTTGGTAGAGTGAGAATGTTTGTTCTGTGATAATAAATTTTGTTTATGAATTATTCATTTGTTAAATTCAACTGTTTACCTTAATGTCATTTTTTTTTTAAGTTTGAATTCCACCATTGTGCCACTGTTTGAAAAGGTTCTAAGTGCTAGCGATGCCGGTCGAATTGGTCGTTTGGTTCTCCCTAAAGCATGTGCTGAAGTAAGTTTTAAACTGTTGATTTCATAGTTTTGATACTTGCTAATTTCCCTTTCTCCCTTAACTTTTTTTATTTGTCTGTACATTTCTATGCAGGCATATTTTCCTCATATATCTCAATCAGAAGGGGTTCCTTTAAGGATTCAAGATGTTAAAGGGAAAGAGTGGATTTTTCAGTTCAGATTTTGGCCCAACAACAATAGCAGGATGTATGTTTTAGAGGGTGTAACCCCTTGCATACAGTCTATGCAATTACAAGCGGGTGATACTGGTATGTTTCATCGCATTCTTGCTTAAGGATTATTTATATTTCCTGGTCTGTCTTATGCATCATATCTTGTTGAACTCGACAATTTGATATTAAACAATTGTTTTCATAGGCTGATGTCCTAGTGGCAATTTTGATTGGGGCTATAAATTTAAAGATTGTGTGAACTTTATGTTTGGATAAAATTATATGTTAATTCCCTAGCTTATATATTAGTAAGAGGTTACCAACCTCCGTTTTGTTTTTGTTAGTTAGCTATATTTTTTTCCTTTGGCTATTGATCTGAAAGGTTTTCAGGAGTTCATGTATGAAGTAATTGTGATTCTGTTTGCTTAGTCTGTGATTATGTTTCTTAAGATATCTGAAATTGTTTGACTTTATAATTTACTATTTGTGTTTGATGACTGGACTAGTATGGATGACCATGACTACGTATTATTGTTAATTTATTCCCCTACATTTTCCTTTAGTTATCAAGACATCTCGGTGCACACTGAGAACTCCTTTGTCCTGATATTTTGCTGGCTATCAATGTTGATTGCATATGTTAGAACTCTCTTACCAGCATTTTAAGTGGAAATCAATAGTGATTGCATATATTTTTCATCTATATTGCAGTTACATTTAGTCGGATAGATCCTAGTGGCAAGCTTATAATGGGGTTTCGGAAGGCAACAAACTCTGAAGAAATGCAGGTCAACTTCATAGGCTTATTTTACTTTATATGTGCATCTTTTAAACATTTTTAGATTTATATATATTGTCCTTGAAATAAGCACTTGTTCTTTTTGATTTGTCAGAAAGTTTGTAATAATTTACAATCATTATATGAATAGGATGCTCAAACATCTGCCTTTCCAAATGGTGTTTCTGGGGAAAGTTCTATTTCTGGTATTACTGAAAATCTCCCTACTGTAAGCGGTTATTCTGGTCTTTTCCAAACACTAAAAGGAAGCAAGGAACCTCACATGAATGTACTGCCAGAACATTTGAGTTTGGCTGATGGGGATATTGATTGGCATAAAAGTGATAATCGTGAAGGCAAGACAAAAGAGGAGTCACCACAGCAATCTGTTCCGAACTCAGAGAAGAAAAGAACTAGAAATATTGGATCCAAAAGTAGGAGATTGTTAATGCACAGCGAAGAAGCACTGGAGCTAAGACTTACATGGGAAGAAGCACAGGACTTGCTGCGGCCACCCCCAAGTGTCAAACCAAGCATTGTCACCATTGAGGACCATGAATTTGAAGAATATGATGTAAGTATCATGGTCTGGGGTTCTGTTTATTTAGTCCTAGTATATATGCTATGATGGAACATATCTAGTGAAAATTTCAAATCTAAATATTTTTCCTTGGTAGCAATGTAATCAATGTTGTTCATGATTTAGGAGCCTCCAGTTTTTGGAAAGAGGACTATATTCATTGCTCGACCATCTGGGTAAGGACTTGACTATACATTCTACTTGGTAATATTGTATTTGGAATACTTGGAAAATTTTAAAGGGTACCAGTAAATTTTTTAAAGTTTTCTCACCGAAGATTTGTAGAGTTCTTATGAGAGAAGGGGCAGCACTTCATCCAAGCTTTCCTAGAATGCTATTTAAACTGTTTAGAATTGCTTATTGAGTCGATTGTCTGAGGTTATATTGTTGTGGCTTTGTCATCTTTGAGAAAACACGAAAGTCTGAAAGTCCAAAGATGTTATCATTTTGTACAGCCTTTGCTACATGCACGCCTAAACATGCACTTAAACCCGCTTTTTCCAGTTTTGTCTGGTTATAGATGATTCAGTATCCCTCCTTATTCTCATTATACATTACATATACCTTTAGTTTTTATTTCCTTGAATCTTGATGGCACACACAGGAAAATGTTGTAGTTACGGGAAACACTGCATTTTGAATTCAATTGTCTGTTGCTACTTGCATGGCACAGAACTCCAGGGTGCATGCATGAAAATGTTGTAGTTATGGGAAGCACTACATTTTGAATTCAATTGTCTATCACTACTTTCTTGGATCAGAACAACCTGGAATTAATTATGTGCTAAGCATATTCTACTTCTGAATTCATGAAGTCCTTTGTCCAGGGGACAGGAGCAATGGGCTCAGTGTGATGATTGCTCCAAATGGCGAAAATTGCCGATGGATGTTCTACTCCCTCCAAAGTGGACATGTTCAGATAATGTTTGGGATTCAATAAGGTGCAACATTTTTTTCGTAAACTTTTGTTTCGTTAAAATGTTCTATGTCATGTCCATGGGCAAAAGAGGTTTTTTGTTTTTATTTTTTATTCTTACGTGCTTTATGATGCCCCTAGGTGTTCATGTTCTGCACCAGAGGAGATGAGTCAGAGGGAATTGGAGAATCTTCTTAGAGTTGGTAGAGGTATGAATCATGGAACCGTGTCTTTTGTATTTTAAGTTCTGCAGCCCTTAATGATGCTTAAAGACTTCAGGCTAATAAAGCACAGCTTATAATAAAGAAATGCTAATGATAATGTATTCTTTTGTCAAACAATCTTGCATGTGTGAAGCATCATGATGTATCCTTCCAAATGGTGTAAGTGCGCACTTTAAATATTGTGCATGAATGTGCCATGCATTGCTGCAGTTACACTGTGATGCTCTCACTTGTGCATGAATCTTTTAAAGAAGGACGAGTTTTCATCACTATGTTTGCATCTAATGAATAATTAGCATAGCTTGTAATTATTATTCCATTTACTAGAATTCATTTTTTTTAGTATCAAACAAGCAAATTATTTTTGATTTACCACACAATTCTTTGAATATTAAGTAGGGAAATGCTAAATTTGTTTATATCAAAACACGTTATTTCCAAGAATATGTGAACACAAATGTTTACTACGTATTGAAATAGCTAAATAATTGTGCCCTCAGAATATATGATAAGACCACCCTATATAGTAGCATTATCTCTCTAGATTCTGTAATATGTAAGTCATGTTCATCCTTCTAAAATTTTTAAATCTTTATTAACGCAAATTGTTGAAATGTGATGTTAGAAGTTGGCTTGATTCACGTGATTAAATTGATTGCTCTATTGATTTAGAGATTTGTACTTCAAATTTCAATTAACATTATTTGAGATTACAATATTCATGAGATCTTGTTGAGCATTGGTAAAAAAAACTAGAAATAAATAATAGTACTAATATAGGTAAGGCCCAGTGTGTTGTTTTCTTCAGGTCTGTAGATATTGTCTTTCTTGTAAGTAAAGTTTTGATTGGATGAAAGCCAAGCTCGAGTTCCTTATGTTGAGTGATGATGGTGACTCTGTCTGTTTTGCTATATCATATGAATTGTAAACTTTGTCCTCTTTAGTGTTAACGTGCACTTTCTTTTATGTATTTTGCTTAAGATTCCAAGAAGCGTAAGATTGTAGAGAGCAATGCAGTGCAAGAACGTGAGCTGTCTGGCTTAGATGCACTGGCAAGTGCTGCTGTTCTAGGAGACAATGCAGGAGACTTGGGCGAGCCTTCAGTTGGAGTCACTACTAAGCATCCCCGACACCGGCCTGGCTGCACTTGCATAGTGTGCATCCAGCCCCCAAGTGGCAAAGGACGGCACAAACCCACTTGCACATGCAATGTTTGCATGACCGTGAAGCGCAGGTTTAAAACCCTAATGCTGCGCAAAAAGAAACGTCAATCAGAACGTGAAGCGGCAGAACTTGCTCAGAAGGACCATAACGATGACAAAGGTGAAACAGAAACGAATGACAGTACAATGAAAACTGAAGTGATGCAAACGAGTCCTTCAGAGAATGAAATGAGCCAGAAAAGATGTCAAGGAGAGGTGGGTGAGAGCAGCAGTGGACAAATAGATTTGAATTGTGATCCCATTGGAGAAATGGGAGTTAGCCTTTTGACACTGGTACAAAGCGGCCAGCCATTAGAGGATTACATGCAGCAGCATCAGCCAAATGGGGGAAGTTCATCATGTTTACTTCAAGTTAATGGGGAGAATGAGAGACTTCTGTCTGATGAAGGATTCCTGGCATCTGTGGGGTGGGGTGGAGATCAGGAGACCAATTTAGACTGAAATGGTTTTTATTTTATTTTTTTCATTTTCAACTTTGGTAACGATAGATCACTCACTACCCCTTTGTTCTTAATGTTTGAATGGAGTCCAGGAGGGAGACTGTGTACAATTTTTGTTTTTTTTCTGTAAAGGGGTGGTGTCATACTTTACAGATAAATGCAATTTTTTTTCATGGCTTCGTGATAATTATAGTAAATAAAATGGATGAACTTTCATTATGTACACAATTGCAGTTTATATTCCTTGGGTTCTGCATTGGTCAGTTTGTCGACAGATCTATAATTTCCCTTATGTATATATATATATAGAGAGAGAGAGAGAGTCAAAATTTGAGTGACTGTTATTCTCCTCTTCGAAGGTGAAATTTTTGTAAGCATATTTTGTAGCTGATATATTTTGAAATAGATAAATTAATGAAATTTATTTCAAAGAGATTTAGAAAAATTTCTTTTAAAGACATTGAATAGCAGGACTCCCATATACTAATAATAATTTATCAATATTTTAAATGAAATTTCTTTTATTTCCTAAAGAGTATCATTTTTCCACCCACTATTTATTCCGAAGAGCATAAATCACATATTTTCACACAAAATCAACCTTGGCTTAAATAAAACTATAATTACAAAGGTAAAATAGTAATTTCATTAAACAAAAAATTTGAAGAAAATTTTAAAAAATAATTATTTTATAGAGACATAGTTTGATAACCCTAGTTAGCACTTTAAACAATTATTATTTATCGATCGTTTCTTGTGGCAACAATGATGCACAAAGATTTCACTAATGGAGTGGATGGATTGGATCATCTAAATAGGTTTTCATCATGCGCATGTGAGATTTGTCGATGCATGAGATTAACTTGTTGACTTAGGGATTTCAACATGTTAGTGAGTTGTTATCATAAACAAAAGTGATTCATTAACATATGAGATTGAATTGGCATGTGGAGTTTTTGTTGATTCGTTAATATTATATATTCGGAAAAGATGCAAGAATGGAGATTTTGTCGTCAACATCGGAAGGGAAAAAATTATAACCACCTTTACAGTCACCTATACAAATATGAAACAAATAGAATTAACTTATTTACAATCTAATTTATCATTTTTATAAAAAAGGTTGTCTTATCAATCAAAGTAAGAAGTGTGTTTTAATACAAATTAAAATCTAAATATTTTTTATTTTGTTAATTTAGAGTACTATAGTAATATTAAAAATTGAAATAGTTAACGATAATATAATAATTTAGTTTCTTAATATTATTTTTTTCAATGTTTAATTTTAGATTAAAAAATATGATTTATACCATCACTGTCTAGATAAAACTATTCTCATCTAGATGGTTTTATCTTTACTTTAACAAATTTTTTTAATAAAATATTAAATTTTTAAAATTTTATAAATAAAAATTTAAAAATATAGTAAACCTTCCATTGGAGTCTTTGGTCTAGACTAAACAATATAGTAAACGCGTTTGTATGACTGGATTTGTCCTACTAGCCACCTTAGCATCGATTTCTACCTACCAAGTTAGACAAATTATTTGACCTTAAAATCAACCTACATTCATACTTTATTAGTCCGGCCGAGGCCTTTGCTTTATTTCTGGTCTGTTTGATACTAACAACAGGGCAATTTCGCTTACTACGTATTCACTATGATCATGTATAATTATTCGGATATATTGATAGATTGTTACGATATATCATTTGTCTAAACATAATTGTTTTCATTGATGCCAACAATACACAATTGGGCAACACAATTAAGTAATGTTATATGTATAAATTTATATACAAATAATAACATACCATTATGTAATTAAATAATTAAAAATTAAAAATAATACATCTCCTCTTACTGTTTGATGGCTTGGTTGGTTCATATATTACATAGTCAATGTCCGGCCATACATCTTAATTAGCATTTTATAAACGTCTCCATTTCCAATGGAACCTCATAATTATTATTCCCTTTTATCTTCACTTAGATGCAATTAATTCTTCTTCTCCCCCCTCTATCTTTGCTCTCTCCTTCCTTTTTGACAAATCAATTAGCCTCATTCCAATGGGTGACAAAGCAACCTTAGCTAAAGCAAGAAGAGAGCTTGAAGATATGTACCTAGGCATTCCAGATGACTCAGTGAACCTCACTTTTCAAGACCTAGCGGAAGTAAAACAAACCTCAAATGTACCACCAGAAAAGAAAAACTCAGCTCTACTTTTGGAACCAATCCAAGAAGCCAAAACCCCAAAACACAAGTTATCAACTTTAAACAAATTGCCTAGCCTTGATTTCAGCAGAGGATTAGAAAGTATTGTTGATTCTAATAGGGGTAATCATGGGCTTGCAATATCTCCAATCCATCGCCATGGTGAGGATGAGCAGCATCGAGGTACTCATCGTGGGCATTCGATTAGTCCCAAGAAACGTGCTGAATTTAGGCATGCAGTGGAGAGTCATATGGCGTATGATGATGCGAGTGTGATGAGCATGGCTTCCACTTATCAAGAGAGAGGCCAACTCCGCCGTCCTGGGATTCCTCACTCCAATATTTGCACCATCTGCTCCACCTACATCTACATATTCCGCCATAGATGCTTGGTATCTTCACCAGCATCCTCTCTCCCAATTAAAATTTATTTTATTTGACCTCAACAATTACATAACTGGTTATTAAATACATGTGTATGTCAAAACACTGAAATATAAAACTTAAATCTCATATTAGAAAGTATGAATTTTTAGTATAAAGATTAAATGATTTTAGACTATAATTTTAATAGTTAATTTTCTTTTAAGATTTATATTATTTAGAATCAGAATTATTACCATATTTTTCATCATATCGTATGGTACAAGTGGTGACACTGGTTAATTTGCCTATGCAAGGAGCTATCACCATGTCTCTTGACCATATCATGTGGTGTGGGTGGTGATACTAGTTAGCCAACCCGGCGTGTCGGCTAGCCTACCCCTGCAGGGAGCTAGCGCCGGGACTGCGAAGCATTTCAGAAATATTTCTAAACAAATACAAATGCAATATATTCGTGTGTGTAGGTTTGCGGAAGGGTATATTGCAGGCATTGTGTGTGTGTAGGAATGGGAGAGATGACAGAAGGGAGAAAGTGCGTCCAGTGTTTAGCGAAAAGATTCAGCCAGAGGTAACATGTAGTATATATAACGCAGTTTCTTTTCAATTTTAAATTAGTGCTTTCAAGGTTCCACTTATAATAGTTTTAAGTACGGTGGATTATTGTGCTAATTTTGACATAAAGGTACATAAAAAGAGCTGGAAAGGTAGGGTGTTGTTCAAGGTACCCAAGTATGGTGAAGCAGGCTGAGCTGAAGTGGGCAGAGAAAGGGCCAAGAAGGAGTGGCGCGAGAGCATATGGAGGCAGCACAAATATGATGCCAAGATCAAGAAGCCCCGTGAGCCCAAGGACACCAACCATCGCGCATATAGGTGGATCTGGTGCCCCTTTATTTGCGGCTGCCTCGCCCTACTCTCAAAATGCTGCTAGTCGTCACCATCTCCCCCTTTAATTATGAACCCACTACTCCATAGTTATCTTAAGCTATTCAATTTACTCGAACAGTTACACCATGCATGTTTTTTATTTTAGTAATGTTATATGTATAATTTTTATGTATAACTTTATACACAAACAATGATATGTCATTATATGATTGAATAGTTGAAAATTAAAGATAAAACAATACATAATCACATAATGACATACCGCTAATTATACACAAAATGATGCATAAAAATTATACAAATAGTTTTATTATTTTTATTTTATTCATGTTGTTTATTCAATTTATATGTTGGAATTTGTATGCAGTATATTCTACAGATAAACGAGGAAATAATACAGTGGGATGTTATATACATGCAATTGTTGGCTCCTTGATATGATCACTGATAATAAAATTATACGTATCTACTTTAAATATATAAATGAATATATATCTAATATGTGTTATTATGTAATCGGATAATTTTAAATTAAAAATAAAATAATATTAAATCATATAATTATACACAAAAGTATATACCTATTTGTATACTCAAACATTATAGGTGTAATATTGTTATAATTGATTAATTGAGGGGGTTCTCCTAACAAAAAGCTTAAAAAGAATTTCAAACAACCTATTGATCTCAATCAAATTGAATTATTTTTATTTTCAGATATGAAAATTAGTAGAAAATTAAATTAAAAAATTAAAAAACCAAAGATTTTAACACTTGTATGTTTTTCATAAAACATTTCTATTCTATAAAGGAAACAAAAAAAGAAAAAATTGTATTAGGAATTGTGATTAAATGACAGAATATGTTATTAGGGTTAAAAGACAGAAGAGATTATTTTGATTATTTTTTTATTAATAGTAACATTTGAAAAATTAATAAAAAGAATTTATCCCCTTTAGTAATTTTTATGAAGGATATTAATCTTAAAAAACCCAATTTTTTTTCATTTTTTTTTATATAGATGAGGCATCTTTAGAACTTATGCGGGACATAGTGTCATTTCAAAATATATTTTTATATTTCGGGAATATAAATATTTTAGAAATAATATCTGTAATTGTAACTCCTCCAAACAAAAAAAAAAACTAATTTAATAAATAAATATTTAAAAGCCCCCATCTATTGGGGCATTAATCCACAGTGTGGGTAGAAATTAGAGTAATTGATTAAACATTTCAACATTCTAATCAATAAATTAAAAATAATATAATATTGGGATCCAAGCACAAATTTTTCAAAATATTAAATGCATGTCATCGGTACAAAAAAATTTATCAAATATTTCAATTATACACCATTTTTGTAATTAATATATATAAGTACTACAAAGAGGTTTCACCATAATCCAGATGCGCCAAAGGCTGGCCCGCCCAGTTTAATTTGGCACAGTTTGCATCAGCCTAATACGAAAAAATGTAGAACAGCCCGTTAAAGATTTATAAGACACAATCATAAGGTTCGATACTATATTTTAGATCTTAAGTTTTTGTTAGGTTAATTTAATCCAATACGAAAGCCTAATTCAGCTTGATCACATGGGTCAGATGAGCTGCATCGAGATCGATCCGATACATTCCAGCCCTGCCCACTACTACCTCACCTCACCCATAATCTTTGTTTTATAATTTGAATCATAATCTTCGTTTTATAATTTGGATAAGGCATCTTTAGAACTTACGCGGAGTGCAGCGCGCCTATAATTTAAAATAGAAAGCTTAAAAAAAAGTGTTGACTCCGCCGTACAAAAAGAAAACGGCAAAGGAGTTAAAAAAAGAAAAAAGAGTAATAAATAATCAATTATTGATAAAATGTTCCTTTTTTTACGCTGTGATTGGCAATTGCAGCATCGTTGTTCATGTTGTGATTGTCAGAGGAAATGAAGACACCACCTGAACCTAAACCCGAAATCTACCAAAACCCATTATCATCCTCCGCATTCGAAAACAGCATGGTGCCGTTTTTACAAAACTGGACCCACCACCAGAAGAGGGACCCCTCGGAGGTGAGCTTCGACACGATGACGACGACGACGACGATGATGATGACTGCAGATTCGATTGGTGGTGGTGGTGAGGTGGAGGAATTTGGGTCGGAGGATGACTTGTTTTCCACATACATTAACGTCGACAAGTTAACCAGCGAAGGAGGCGGTAATGGTGATGATATTGGGAATGGAAATGGGAATTGTAATGGTGACAGTGGACAAAACGGTGCGGTTCAAAGTGGGACAACTACGACGTCGTTTAAGGGACGGCAGGATGAGCACAGGCATAGAAGTTCTATTGATAAATATGACGAAATAATGGAAGCTAAAAAAGCTATGCCACCTGATAAATTAGCTGAGCTTTGGAATGTTGATCCCAAACGAGCCAAAAGGTTTTTTAAAAAAAAAAAATTATTTTTAGTATAATTTATGTAAAAATGATTATTTATATATGTGATATATAATTCATACGTAGGATATTGGCAAATCGGCAGTCGGCTGCTCGTTCAAAAGAGAGAAAGGCTCGTTATATAAAAGAACTTGAACGCAAAGTTCAGAAGCTTCAGACTGAAGCTACATCTCTTTCTGCCCAGCTCAGTTTGTTTCAGGTTTCTCTTTCATGATCATTTACTCGTTATATTTTCTTTATAATGTAAAGTAAAATATGAATTATATTGTTTATTATAGAGGGATACAACGGGTTTGAGTAGCGAAAATACGGAGCTGAAGGTTCGGCTACAAGCGATGGAACAACAAGCTCAGTTGTGCGATGGTGAGAATTGAAATTGAGAAGATTTTTTTCTGTGTTATTTTTGTTAAATGATTTTGTGAGTTTAGTTTTGTGGTGATACTGTGAAGCTCTCAATGAAACGTTGGCGAAGGAAGTGGAGAGGCTTAAGATTGCAACTGGGGAAATAATGGCTTCCTGTGATTCATATAATTCGACAGTACAGCCAAATCCATACATCGAGTCCACCATTTTTGCAGTTGTGCAGCAACCAGGTTCAATTGCTGGCCACCAGAATTTTCAATTGCTGACGGACCCCATCTCTGATAGCTCACAGATTGACTCACTAGGGCGATTACAAGGGCTTGACATCTGTAATAGTGGCACAGGATCGAGTTTTGTGAAATCCGAAGGCCCTTGCCTTTCTGCAAGTGAAAGTAGCACCACATTTTGACACCATTTGACTCTTGTAGTTAACTCATCCGCGGTGTGGATGTAAATTGTTCATAGACTGACATATTAAGTCGTTTAGTACTTCATATTTTTACTACCATTATTCTTTTCATACTTGATTGTTCATTCTTTTTCTTTTCCCGAAAATAGGGAAGCTCTCCCAGGTTTTGATCCAATGTTCACTGTGTCCTTCGCTGCATGTTTGGAATCTGTCATTTGGGGTAATAGAATGTATGGGAAAGAAGGGTTTTTCTTACGCCCAGTTAAAATGTATTGTAACGTCATCCTATTTCTTGTGTCCTATTTCATTTGATGTGTGAAAACTTTTTATTTAATTTTAAGTGTACAGTTTCATGGATTGATATAACATATTGTCCTCTACCATGATAGTTAAATTATGTACCGTAATATGTATTGAAACCTTAATTTACTGTATTGTGTATTGAATTTTATATCGTATCAAATAATATAACTTAAAAAAAATTAAAATATTAATCAAATAATGAAATATTATAACGGACACATCATTATTTTGAAAATTTTCGAATATACATCTTTACTTCATGTTGTAATATATATCAGTAATATATATCATGTTGTAATATATGTATCGTATTATATGATACGTCTACTGTATCATATTAATATAATACACTTTATGATATATATTATTTTCCTTATATATTATATCCTATCATCAAATGTATATCATTTATTGTAGAATACTGATAGTTGTATTATCCACCAATTCAGTGGGTTCATATAGAGTTAAAGCGTAAACATGGGCAAGAAAGAGACTTGAAGTTGCCACTGATAATATAATACTAGGGATGACAATTTGGGTCTGACTTTAGAAGCCTTGACCCTCCCTGATAGAAACGGGGAAAGGGATAGGGACGAGGATGAAAAAAATCTCCGCAATCTCTGCAATCAAAGACCCCCCCATCCCTATCCCTTTATATTAATATATTTATTTAAAATACTAATATATTTTTTATAGTTTTAAATTATTTATATTTTTCAAATTTATTTATATTTTTGTTATAAATATTAAAGTAGTTAATGTATTATATTTGTGATATTTGAAATAATGGGTTAATTTTAATTTTATTTAATTATATTATTTAATATATTTATTTTGTATTTAAAAGGTAAAGAAAGATTTTTTTTTTTGCAAGTACAGGAAGGGGATTTCTCCCCGCGGGGATGAAAAGGGGATTTTTCTTTGCGGGGAGGAGATGGAGAATTATTTTCATCCCTATAGCGGGGATAGGTCGGGGAAGGAGATTAATATCCCCTACGGGGATGGGGGCGGGGATTGAGATCCCCTCCCTGCCCCTCCCCATTGTCATACTATGTTTTTTTGAAATATAATTATAATGTAAGATTTAATTTATATGAACGAAATAAAATCAACGAATCCAAAACATTTATATACTTATTATAAAATATTGAATAAAATTAATTTATGGTTACATGAAACATTTGAAATATCATATTATTTGAATTCATAAACCTTTTGATATTACATGCATTGAAGTTATCTGTTACCCTTATTTGAAACTTTTTTGAATGACAATTTTCAATTAGTAAAACTGTTCTATTAAAAGTTCCAGAAAAACGATACAACTGATATATAGTAGACTATTAAACCTCCTTATCAATGTCCATTGGTTTATTCTTTCTTGATAGTTCTTGATAAGTTTTCCATTGGTTTTGTGTTTGGATCTTTTTGATACCTAATTTATTATTCTTTCTTAGATCTAGATCTAGTTCTAGATTTATTGTTCAATATTTTCTGCTTGAGTTTTCACGTATCAATTGAAATTTGCACATAAAATTAGTTAAAAAATTTGCTATCTATTTTTATTGTTTAAAGAAGTTCATTACATTGAACTATCATATGTATATGCCAAAACATACATTGGCTTTATTTAATTACTACTACACTACTCCAATAAAAGCTTTATCCTCTCTCTTGACTTGACTTTGCTCAAGTCCAAATCCTTACTTCACCCTGCATTCACCAATGAAACCCACCACACAAAATTAGTTATCAACTTGAAACACCTATGTAATTTTCTAAAGAGCAATATTATGTGTATCTATTTTGGGTACACAAATATATACACATTCATATGTGTCATCATATGATTAGTTATTGTTTTATTCTTAATTCAAAATCATCCAATCACATGATGATACATATAAATGTGTATACATTTGTGTACCCAAAGTGAGTACACATAGTTTTATTGTTTTCTAAAACCCCATTAAAATTAACAAACATGCCCTTGTAAAAGTGAATGAGTTGATACTAAGTGACAGTGAAACAAACCCTAAGGGGGCGTTTGGTTTGGATAATATTTTATTATCAAAATAAAAAGATTACCTTGAAGATATATTACTTAGAATATTATTGAGTATAAATGATTACTATATTTGATAAAATTTGATAGGTATAAATAATTATAATGTTTGGTTAAATGTAATAAAAGATTACTAGTAAATTATTTTAATTAAATGCCCTTGAATATAATTATTTTTAAATATTTTTTATATTATTTGTCATATTAATTAAAAATAAATTTATTTTTACCTCAAAAAATTAATAAATAATAATATAATTATAATAAAATCAAGATTATCTTGATAATTTTTAAATACCTAAGGTGAAAGTAGTAATCAGATTATCACTTATATTGCCTATCATGTCAGCATTGGTAATAAAAGATTATTGTAATATTTTATTATTGATAAATCAAATAAAAAAATAAATAAATTATTAATATAATTTTCAAAAACTCAAACCAAACGTCCTATAAAAGAAATTAAGTGAAGAGACTTACTTAGAACAGTCAAGGTCGTGAGTAAGCTTATAAGGACAATTACTCCCACAAATACCAGGAAGTGTGTTAACACGATCGTAGTCAAGTCCAGGGATCTTTGCAGCTCCTTCTTTAACACAGTTGCACTGAGCTTGACGATCTTCAGTGGTGTTCGAGGCAGCGTTGAGTGCTCTAATTCCTTGGCAGCAACTCACCGGAACAGGTCCTCCCATTACACCGTAACCTATGCATGGTGTCAGCCAAATGGTCACTTGTTCGCATGTTATTTTTGCACCAACACGACCACCCCCCATTAACATGCTCACAATCAGCACAGCTATGAATGCCACCTTCAAAATTTGAGAGCTGGCCATGGTGACTGATTATAGATTAATTTGTTAACTTGATTTGTAACTCTTGGTTATGGCTTTATGTAGGAACCCGGATGTGAGGTGGGTCAGTGGAAATCTCTGGATTTTAGCATTGTCTACCGGCTGCTGACGATTGGGTGATGAGTCATAGAAGATTTTTCTGCAAGATGACGATTCCTTGGCATTTAGTGATGAAAAAGAAAGAAGGAGAGCTTCGTATCACAAAATATTTCCTATAAAAGTAAGATGATATAATTCGAATGGTGTTGAATATTCAGGGGATAAGAAATGGGCGGTTCAATTCCGTGAGTTGATTTTGGAAGTTGATGTTGCTGAAAAATACGGACTTGCTGAAGAAGCTGCCAAGAAACAACGTGACTCTTTTACACAGAGCTAACTTAGATTGAAATTTCTACGAAAACGTGTACGATTACAGATTTAAAAAATTATAAACTGCTTAAGCTTGAACTGTTTCATCCTAGACTCCGTTAATCACGCTTCAGATTTACTCAATTTACAGCTTCTAACCAAACTGCAACAAAATTGGACTTATGCTTAATCAGTAGAATATCTATTGAACTTAGTCTTGTCTAAGTGTTTCCCTAAGATGCTCGCTGCTATATCCATATTTGGGGATGTCCTGCATATGTGTCAGAAGACAATAAAGAAAAATTGGACTCAAGATCAAAGGTGTGTTTGTTTGTGAAGTACCTAAGATCAAAGGTTGGTCTAGATTGCCACGCTACTTGATCTGTTATTTCACACGTTGTGGCATACTCTACCATGAAACAGTACAGTAGTTCCACTTGGTGTAAATAGTAAACCTAAGGTGGATCTTCTGTAATCAGGGTCATATTGAAAATCTAAATTAGTGTATCCTATCGACATATATCACCTCGAACAAATATAAGCATATAATCTTTTAACCTAGTGAAGGTATTTTAGTATATGCTAACTGCCAAACAATGCTTCATTTCAACTTTTTTCTTTTGCTGACAAGGAACCCCACTCGAATCGGATTGTTCCTTTATAGACGAACCAATCAGATCAAGTAGATAAATTTCGGATCTAATGATTAACTCTACAACTAATAAATTTCAAATTCAATGATTGACTTCACAACCAATGCATTAGATAAATTAAAGATTTGATTTTGGTATGACACCAATGAATCTTGAACTCAAACTCTTTTTTTTGGGACTTCATTTTATTTACCATCTAAACTACCTCTTTGAGGCTAGCTCCAAGTGAACATTCAACTAGTGTCTATTGACAACTCCCGCTACATAGCAAATGTCAAGTTTAGTATAGAGCATAACATACATGAGACTCCTAGTTGCGGATGAATATAAGATTTGTTTCATCTCTACTTACTTTTGAAAAGTCTTGGGAGATTGCTTTCGAGAAAGTTTAATTCCATGTCAAAAGGGTAAGGACTGTTTTCTTGAAATTCTGAATTGTGAATCATAGTATTATATGCTATATGAAGGAAGTTTGAGACAATGATACTTTCTTATAGTTCAAATCCCTATGTAATATTTGCCTAAACTCCAACCCTTATTCCTTGCTAATTCTAGCAGTCGTTTCAATTTCCTCCTCAACGTAGCATTTTCCCATCTCCTCCAAGATGCTGCAGTTGAGCTTTCTACCCTCATCCGCATGCTTTTCTCCTGAGGACAACTTCCTTTCCTGCCTTGCTATTTATTGTTTTTCCATCCTCAATCGTATATTCACCCATTTCAGCTTTTCCTTGATTAGATTTTTGTTTTCGTTTCCTGCAATTAAAATGGTCACCTCCACGTCCCATGGGTTAGCAATTGGGTTTACTTGGTTTAGCTTCTGTCTCCCCTTTATGAATCGTCTCTACTGATCAAAAAACACTGTCCAACACTGGTGTGTGTGGATTCTGTTGGGTTGGGTCGACTATTCTCATAATTGCCTTATGTTCGCTTCGGCTTCACTAGTTTCCTTTGACCCTCCTGGGCTTATTTCTTGGGCTATATTGTCATGAGATTCATAATTGGACTTGTGGATTTAACAACCCATTTACTTATTGGCTTTTTTATTTTCCATAAATAAAAATGTTACAAGATTGAAGTATATCATGGTTTTGAAAATCAAATTGGATCTGTTGGATGAATTAAGACCTTTCAATCAACATAGTTTCAATTTACTTGAAATTTGTTTTTTAAGTTATAGTGGATTTAACCATTTAAATTATTTGGTTAGATTAAAAAAAAAATTCAAACTTGACTTGATCAAAATAAAAAATCATTTTTTAAAAAATTTGTTATTATTGAAATTTGAACTTCATACCTTATTTATTAATTTTGAGCATATATATATTTAAATTAAATTTATTTTGATATTATTGATGTTTATTAATTTTGAATCCTATACTCCACTCAAATTGTTTTTGTTTTTTAATATGATTAGTTAAATAATATTTTTATTTTTAAATTTTATTAATTTAAATAATTAATAAAAAATATTTAAATTTTTTAAAATTCATGTATGGAAGTTTGGAAATTGATTATACCTTGAGTGGGAATAGGCCTTTTGGCGTCAAATTTGGGTATTCTTTCCTTTTAAAAGGAAACCTGGTGGATGATTAAACATTTGAATATTTTCCAGGTTTTGGTGATTGGGGAGCAAGATATAAAGCCCCTTGAAAGTACTTTGTCAGGAGAAGGCGGCCCCCCTGTTGCTGTTTCTGTTTTGTTGTTTGTGAAAAAAGAATGGGAGCTGATGGTTGCGTTTGGTCCTCCGATGATACCGTGATTAAATCTCCAAACGACCGAAGACTTTATAGAGTAATACAACTTGAGAATGGACTTTGCGCTTTGCTTGTTCACGATCCTGATATTTGCTCCGACGATTCCAAAACGCTAGATAACCCTGAAGATGAGCAAGACGATGTTGAAGAAGGACAGTCTGATTATGAAGATGAAGATGAAGAATCCGAAGAGGACGAGGAAGACGAAGGCGATGACAAAGGAAATGGAACTTCTTCTCAGACTAAGAAGGTCAGTAGTTATTCTTTTCTAATCAGATTTTCAGTTTTAGATTTCAAATGTTGAATTGGAAGTTCTAATTATTAATATTTGCAGGCAGCTGCAGCAATGTGTGTAGGAATGGGAAGTTTCTGTGATCCTGTTGAGGCGCAAGGACTTGCTCATTTTCTAGGTTAGGTTTTGGTTTCTGTGATTATGTTTTGGAGGGCGAATGAGTTTAATTAGCTGATATTGGTTTCATAATTAACAGAACACATGCTCTTCATGGGGAGTACTGAATTTCCTGACGAAAATGAGGTCTGTTTGTCTATATTTTTTGTCAATGAAAGTTGGGCTATATGCATGCATCCCATCAAAATACTCTGCACGCCCATCTATTAAATGCACGCATCAATTAAATCCTTCAAAATGTATGTTTACATATACTACATTTTTATACTCAATTTATGTTGTGATGGTGAAAATATTTTATTGAAGATCTAATTTTTAACAATTTTTGCTGAGTATACTTAGAAAATGGGTGTCCAAGTACTCTTATTATTATTTTTTTCCTAAAATAAATCAGTTTTTTAGAAGCATTTGTTTCAGGCAGCTACCAATGCTACTGTAGGGGAAATTAGTAGTCAAGTATGCATATTGTGTCTGAGTCTGAGAGTTTCCTTTGTTGATCTGAATGTGCTGGAAGTTTGTTTTGATTGACTCTCATGTTAGTTTCATTTTGATGGGCTAGAATGTTTTGCATATTCAGCTACTGTTATTTATATGTTAAATATTTATTTGTGTGTGGTAAGATGATTGTCATTTGTCCAACCATTTTGACTCTATTCTGTGCTAGTATGATAGTTTTTTGTCCAAGCATGGTGGCTCATCTAATGCATACACGGAATGTGAACATACCTGTTACCATTTTGAAGTCAAAAGAGAGTTTCTTAAGGGTGCGTTGATGAGGTAAATGCTGATTTCTCTAAGCATATAATTTTGATAAGTCCTCCGGCACTTCTTAGCATTTTTTGTTCTAATGAAGCAGGGTTGAAAATAACTTAATGCATCATCATGGTGGCATGAGTGTTGTTATTGCTTCCCCTTCTTTTTTCTTTGCTATTTCATGTTAATGTGAACAGGATGACTGCTGTTCTTCTAGCTAAGAATTGTGAAAGTCATTTGGAGTAGTCATGTTTTAGCTGAATTTCTTCTTCCTTTCCCTACATCTTGATCATCATTCATATTTTACCACTACCTGATGTATCATCCTGAGTAATAGATGGGGGTATTTGTTGTTTATGTTGCTCTTTTTGATTTATCAGGTTTTCTCAGTTTTTCATTTCTCCCCTTGTCAAAATGGAAGCTATGGAGCGGGAGATACTTGCTGTTGATTCAGGTGTACAAAACTCATTGAAAACTATTGTTCTTCTATATTGAAACGGAATTCAGTTTTCACTTACTTTTTCAACTTAGATATGTGGCTGACATATTCTTCATTGACGATTATGTGAACCAAAATGAGCAGAATTTAACCAGGCTTTGCAAAGTGATGCTTGTCGTCTTCAACAACTTCAATGTCATACAGCTGTAACTGGTCACCCTTTGAACAAATTTTTTTGGGGTGAGCTTGCTAGCTTCCATTTTGTGATAATCTGTTTATATGAAATGACGTTTGCCTTAAATTTTAGGGAATAAGAAGAGTTTGGTTGATGCTATGGAAAAGGGGATAGATTTGCGCGAAAAAATTTTGAAATTGTACAGAGACTATTATCATGGTGGACTCATGAAGCTAGTAGTCATTGGGGGAGGTAAAATTCTGATTTTCTGTACCAATACACTTAAACTGATGGTTGTCATGCCTTGTTGTGCATGTTTTAAATTTTAAAGTGATGTGGTGGAAATTGAACTGAAATTTCTGAGAGGTGCTAGTGCATTAAATAGATCTCGTCCAGATAATATTGTTTGCAATTGTTGCAGAACCTCTTGATATTCTTGAGAGTTGGGTTGTGGAATTATTTGCTAATGTCCAAAAAGGTCCTGGCGTAAAACCAGAGTTTTCTGTTAAAGAGCCCATCTGGAAAGCTGGTAAACTGTATAGATTGGAGGCAGTTAAAGATGTTCATATCCTTGACTTAACATGGACGCTGCCATGTCTTCGTCAAGACTATCTGAAGAAATCTGAAGATTATTTAGCCCACCTCATGGGACATGGTAAGATTTTTCTTGTGTTGTGGATAATTATGCTCTATGCAGGATTAGCATGCATGCGAAAAAAAAAAAAAGGGTTACGCCAGTGTTCTTTTAATTAGTGTTATCTTATATGCTTTCTAAGTCATTCTGATACCTTGCAGTTATGTGTTCTTAAAGCAATTCTGTCATAGTGACTTCTAATCATCATGGAGCTCTCAGTTCCTTTATCTGCATATTCACCTTAGATAAAAGAGGTTTTCCTAATTATGCTTTCCTTTGTATTGATGTGCCCTTCTAAATTTGATGCATAAACTTTTAAGCTTAACAGTTTACTGTTCATAAAAAGAAGGCCTATTTGTTGATGCCGCGAAATTCACACAAGTATATTTTCCATTAGAGTTTTGAAAGGACAACTTTTCATTGGAGTACAAGATCTCATTAATGTGAGTTAAATAAAGGAAAAAAATTCAAAGCATTTGTTCAATTAGCCCCTTATCATCTCTTCGTATATGGCATAGATTTCTTGAATGATTTCTGTCCTCATTTAGATGCTGTCCAGGGTCTCTCTGCCTTACACAAATCATTTGATTTTATATAGCTTGCCATATCATTTAGCTTTTATAATTCTTAGTATGCAGTTTATGTTTTTCAGAGGGCAAAGGAAGCTTGCATTCCTTTCTTAAAGCTAAAGGATGGGCAACTTCTATTTCTGCTGGAGTTAGTGACGAAGGAATTCATCGATCTTCTTTGGCATACATCTTTGGCATGTCTATACACCTCACAGATTCTGGGTTGGAACAGGTACTTCTCCTTGTTGCACTGTAGCTTTCTTAAAGTGGAGTTGAGGATACTCTGCTAGGTTAATAATCATATTCTACTAGATGATGATTTGACTTATGCATCTTCCCTAGTTGAGGACTTGTCTTTGTTTTTTCTTTTTTTCATTTTAGATGGATTGTGTTTAGGTTGCTCATGTGCTGTTTGTTCATTTAGAGTGCGTGTTTCTGAATTGTAACTGTAGGACTTAACAGGTGTTAGTCCTTTATTTTTTCTATGTTGCAAGTTTTGGTTGTGTTAGGCTTTTAGTGCTTTGTTCCTTTGACTGCCATTTTTACTTGCCCTGGAATTTCTGCAAATTGGTGCTTTAACTACTCTGATATATGATGTATGTAGACTATCTGGTTTTGCATTGGATTTTCTTTATGTATCTCTTTTACTTTTTGTGCTTTCTTTTTGAAGTTTTCTCTGACTATATCATGTTACTTATTTTGCAGATCTTTGACATCATTGGATTTGTATATCAATACCTTAAGTTGTTGCGTGAAGTTTCTCCCCAGGAATGGATATTCAAGGAACTACAAGATATTGGTAACATGGAATTTAGATTTGCTGAGGAGCAACCACAGGATGATTATGCGGCAGAGCTTGCAGGTGTTGCATTGTTGATTTGTCACTTGCATCTGGTTCTTTTTGGTGTGCTAAATTTGAGGTCAAAGGTGTTAATAGTTTGATTATATGATTGATATACCTTGGACAAAAGGCAAATTTCATGGATTTAGAAATGTTGTTGAAGTCTTTGCCACAAAAATCTGAGAACTTAGCCATGCTTGCATATTAGTGAACATTTGTTTGACAGTTTTTTTTATGTTAGTATGATAAATGCCAACAATTTAGGAGTATTTTGATTTATTCCATATTACCGGTTAGAGATTGACCATTCACCCTAATGCTTTTATATATTTTTAGTTAACATGAAAATTTTGTGTAAGATGATATACATTAGTATCCAAGACGTCCATATCTTATATTGATTATGTCATATCTCTTTACTAAAAACGAGTTATTATTATGTGATTGCAGCAAATTTACATGTTTATCCAGCAGAACATGTTATTTATGGGGACTATGTGTACAAAGAGTGGGACAAGGAAATGATAAAAAATTTACTGGGTTTCTTCACTCCAGAAAACATGAGGATTGATGTTGTGTCAAAATCTTTCAAGAAGTCAGAAGGTAAATTTCTAGAAAGGTCAATTTTATTAGATGTTTCTATTGCATGATTAGAACTTTTTTAGGATGTGTTACATTGATGAACATATATGTGCTCTCCAATTAGATGACAATCTGAAGTTGTTTTTTTAGCAATTGATGTAACATTTGCCTCAATTTCTATGTGGTTCCAGATTCCCGTTATGAGCCTTGGTTTGGGTCACATTATACCGAGGAAGATGTTTCCCCATCTTTGATGAAATTATGGAGGGATCCTCCAGAAATTGATGGTTCACTACAACTTCCCTCAAAAAATGAGTTCATTCCGTTAGATTTTTCTGTTCGAGCAAATAACACATCTGATGATCCTGGAAATTTATCTTCTCCGATATGTATTATTGATGAACCATTAATCAAGTTTTGGTACAAGCTTGATAATACTTTTAAACTGCCTCGTGCAAATACATATTTCCGCATAAATCTGAAAGGGGCGTATGATGATGTAAAGAGTTGTCTTATGACTGAACTATTCATTAACCTTCTCAAAGATGAGCTGAATGAGATTATATATCAGGTAGTGTTACCTATTCTTTGTCATAAATTGTGCTTCTGTGTCAATGCTGATTTATGTTTTTGGTTATTCTCCTCTTGAGCTAGTCATGACAAAGCTCTTTCTTTCTTTCTTTATCCTCAAATATTTCTTATATAAGTAATGCTGAAGTGTCACGTGGCCTTAACTGTGAAATAAGAGGATACATTCGACATCCCACTAGGAAAACTTATGAGAACCTGTGATGAATTGAAGCCACCAACAGATTTCAGTGCTTTGGCTTGTTAAAACCAACATCACAAGCATAGGAACTTCCATTGCCTACCAATTCTTTTTTATATTTTATTTTTAATAGAATTTGGTTAGTTGCCTTCCAATTTGATTCCCCTGTTTTCAATTTTAATGAAATTTCCAACCCTTTGCTGTTAAATTTTGAGAATTTTTACAGTACACTTTTATTTTTGGATAATGAGGAAACCATTACAACTCGCACTTTAGATACCAGCCTTTAGGGTAAGCACTTGCTATGTGGAATCACTCACAAGTTCCAAATTATTTATCACTAATGTTCTCAATTCTTGAATTCTGCTGTTGTTGGTTAGTAATATCCACTTCATTTGACGCTGTCATTGTCATAATGTTGATTTCCATTTTCATTCAGTTTCTGACCTGCTCATTTTGCATAATTTTTAGATACATTTATGGATTTTTAGGTTGCCACCTGACAGAAATTATCCTTTTTTTTTTCTGCAGGCTAGTGTTGCCAAGTTGGAAACTTCTGTGTCTTTCTTTAGTGACAAGTTGGAACTGAAGATTTATGGCTTCAATGATAAGCTTCCAGTTCTCTTATCTAAGGTTTTGGCTGTAGCCAAATCATTTTTACCGACTGAAGAACGTTTTAAGGTAAACGCACTTTTGTCTTCTATGTGTGTACTTTTTTTCTCCTCATATTCCATGTGCTGTTGTTTATGATCATTTTCTTAGAAAAAAAATCCGGGAGTTGAGTTTGCATGCTCTAATTATTTGCATGATCTGAAGAGTATGTATCTGCTTGAATACTTGAATTTGTTTCTAGAGGTGTCCGTTTTAGTGAAAACAACATGCAAGCTAAGAAAAGCTACAGTTTAGTGAGTTTCCCATGATTGATAATAACTTTGATCGGATTGTAAACTGGTTCTTAATTTTAAGTTCAATTAAAATGCTGCAATGAACCACTGGATCTAAGTCACTCTAACTGTATGTTAATAAATTTCATGCTGTGTTTCATTTGAAAGAGGTTTATTTGCTGGTTTTTGGCTCATATGTTATAAAACCAACATTGAAATAACCAGGTTATTAAAGAAGATATGGAGAGAACTCTGAAAAATACCAATATGAAGCCTCTAAGTCATTCATCATATCTGAGACTACAAGTTCTATGTGAGAGTTTCTATGATGTAGATGAGAAGTTATGTTTACTAACTGACCTGTCTCTTGCTGATTTGAAGGCATTTATTGCCAAGCTTCTTTCCCAGGTATGCAAATAACCCAAAATACTAATATTTTTTATTTCAGTCCTTGATTGGCTTTTTTGTGCAGCAGTATGCATCATTTTAATAACTGGCTAAAAATTTGAAGGCTTCGCGCCATCATGTGTATGAAGAAGACATAATAAACATGTAAAAGTTGAAGAACTGGAAGTGGGCCAGTAATAAAAAATATATTGAAACATATGGTAATTGAAGATAGGCTACACCAACCATAGGATATTTAGTGCAAAATCAGAAACGTTGAGTAAAAAAAGTTCTTTTTTTTTTTCGTTCAATCTGCCTAAGGCTTTTTGAAAATAGTTTTAAAGAAGTCACATGCAGGGATGCAATCATGAGTTAATATATGTCAAGTGCTGCCTCAGTCTCGGAGCAATCAACTCTACTTTTTCTATTTGTCTCAGTTTTAAAAAAAGCTACGTTGCATCTTTGGAAATGGTGGTATATAGAATAGAAGGAAAAAAAAGGTTGGTTGGTTAAGGATGTACCACAGCTGGCCTTTTTAGTTCTTGTTCCCTGGTTTTGGTTTTCCTCAAGGAAAAAGATGGCACCGGTTTTCAGTATCTTTTGCCAGTCGGAAACAAATTTCTTAATCTGGTAGTCTAAATAGCAATTAAAAGAAACCATGGATCGAGCCCTGAAAGGGCAAGAAAAGATGGAGCCTTGTATTAGTTTGAATAAAACATTCTTACTTTGCAAACATCCATAAATATAATTGCTTGGAAAGGTTAAGTTTCTGTTTATCTGAATGAAATTTAAGTTGTAGGCTTTAAATTGCTAAAAAGCTATAAGACTGAAATGTATGTTGTTAGTTTCTTTTGCATAGCTCTAACATAAATGGAATTTAAAAAATGGAAGAAACAAATGGGAGAACAATGTGAACTTCCTTTAGGGGCTTCTAATAGGATAAAGTATCAGTCATGGGGTAGTCCACAAGTATCTTTAACCTTGTTGTCTGTCTAGTGATTTTTGCTTTATGCCATGCTAACAGAAAAATGAGTCAACCTAGTTTGTTAATTTTGGGTTTCAGGTTTTATTTCATCTATACAAGTAATTTCTAGTACAAACCGCTCTTACTTAAAATATTATTTGCTACTTCTGATATATATTGTGCAGCTGTTTATTGAGGGAATTTGTCATGGCAATTTGTTGGAAGAAGAAGCAATTCATATATCAGATATATTTAAAAGTAACCTTCCAGTACAACCAATTCCAGTTGAAATGAGGCATCAAGAGCATATAATATGTCTTCCTTCTGGTGCCAACCTTGTTAGAGATGTCAGTGTGAAGAATAAGTGCGAAACAAACTCTGTTGTTGAGGTAGCTGAAAATGGTCAAATCATTCCTTTCTTCTTCAGGCTGCCTTTTATCTTTTCTGTCCCATTTTTATACTTCTAACTGGTTTCGATTTTGGTTTCACATTGCAGCTTTATTTTCAAATTGAACCAGAAAACAAGATTGAATCAATAAAATTGAAGGCTTTGATAGATCTTTTTGATGAAATTGTAGATGAACCATGTTTTAATCAGCTGAGGTGATTCTATATAAGACTGAGCATTTAATAATTAATCTTACTTTTTGTTGTTTTTTTTGTCAAATGTAATGGTCCATAGATTTGTGAACATTAATATTAATTTTCTTCAGAAAGGATGTGGGTTTTATGTGATTAATGAACCTATGATATCTCTGCAGCCAGAAATTGAGTGAATATTTTCCTCTATCTCCTCTAGGATAGACACCTAAGCAAAGGTGATCTGCCTCTGGAAAAGAAGACTGGATTAGTACATAAAGAATGCTTTTGATCAATACAAAATGTGTTAGATTGATCTAGCTACTTAAATCACATTAGAGTTCCCTAATTTGTGTGATGTATATGATTTACTTGTTTCATTTAGTGATTTGGAAGAGTGTGATATGGAAGAGTGTGATATGTTGGGGAATTAACTGTTAGTGACACTAATGGATAATTTTTTCTGGTTTATGTTTGCTGAAATTTCTTCTTCTGTGTGGGAATGTAGGACAAAGGAGCAGCTTGGTTATGTTGTTGAAAGTAGCCCACGGATAACTTACCGTATTTTTGGGTTTTGCTTTTGTGTTCAATCTTCCAAGTACAATCCAGTTTACTTGCTGGAGAGAATTGACAACTTCATAAATAGCCTGCAAGAGTTGTTAGTAAGTGCATTTCTTTTCCTTTCTCCTGGAAATACTGCTTACTTCTGAAGCTTTTTGTGATTTTATATCATCAATTGAATTGATGGCTTTCAATTGATTTTGTTCTTAACATTAAGCTTTCAACATTTTAAAGTTAGAAGCACAGGAATGCTCAGTGGTTTAATCATGAAGAGATTGTTGCGCTTAAACAATATTGCTCATTGTAATTTTGAACTTGTGATTGCTAAGTGGTAGATAGTCTGAATGGGCAATATCTGTTAGAGACTTGAAAGAATTTAATTTCAAGAATAGTCCTTTCACGGCTGAATTTGGCTAGAATTCACAGCTGTCTTCCTGATTTTAACAATTTCTCTTAGTTTATCCATTGTTTGCTCCTGCTTTAGCCGACCCTTTTTGGTTAACTGTGACGCATCTTTCTTGATTAACATTCATGATTAACTTCTGTAAGTGTACAATTTATCAATCGGTTTCAGAACTGTTGCGGTTGATTGTGTTAATGATAGCTTGACACAATAATTATTTAATATTTGGTGAACATAATCTCTGATTATAATCTCTGATTATGATGTTTGGCACTGCAGGAAGGGCTTGATGACGAGTCATTCGAGAATTACAAAAGTGGTTTAACAGCAAAGCTACTGGAGAAAGATCCTTCCCTCACATATGAAACCAATCGATATTGGAATCAGATCATTGATAAAAGGTACAACACTTCTGCTTTTGGTTTGTTGTAGACTTTAGTTACAAGTTATTTATACCTTAGGCCATGCAATTAAAATGTGTCTGGACTTTGTGATGTGATTACTCGTGAACAAGTTAGAATGCTTATAAAAAGAGGTTATGGGTTCTGCCGTTTTTGCATAGATACAAAGATTGACAAGTATTAAGTAGTTTTGTTTTTGAAGGCTCTTGCCTGATGTCGTTACAAATCTGTCAATCAATGGTATCCAGGTATATGTTTGATCTGTCACAAAAGGAAGCAGAGGAACTCAAAAGCATAAACAAGAAAGACATTATCGACTGGTACAGCAAGTATCTGGTACAATCATCTCCCAAGTGTCGGAGACTTGCTGTTCGAGTATGGGGTTGCAACACCGACATGAACGAAGCTGAAAAAGAAACAGGATCTTTCCAGATTATTAAAGACCTCAAAGCCTTTAAGACTTCATCTAAGTTCTATCCTAGCCTTTGTTGAGACAAATTAGACTAAATTGTTCGTACCATTCAAGGCCGGAAATTTGATATCCAGAAATGAACAATACTCCATTTTTTTCTCTGAAATATGAAACTAAATTTCGTAATGATCAGAAATAGAGAGAATTCATGTAACATTAGAAATGTGTCGATACAAAAACATTAATGAAATTATTATTCATATTATCAATTTTATTTATATATATATATATATATATATATATATATATATATATATATATATTTTTTTTTTTTACCTGGAAGCTGTCTCGTGCTCTGACTCCTTCCTAGCGGGATTGCTTGTGCAAAAAGTGTGCCGCAGAATCAAGCTCAGATTTTGCGGACTTGCTTATTGCTCATATGGTAGTTTCTGGATAAGGTTGTTGACTTGGTAAATCAATCCGAAACTAATGGAGATTTGCTAATGTTTGTGACATTTTCCTGAACTGAGGAAGATTTCTGCTGAAGAGTTGTCACAACATCTACCTGAAACCCTAATGACATGCGGAGATTCTAGTTAGTACTACTTTGAATGCACATGGTATACCGAATTGATCCTATTAAATTGATAAAATTTATAATTGAATTAAATTTAAATCCTTTGAAACATAGTTATACTTATTTTATAATATAATATAAATAAAAAAATAACACATATCATTAGATATATCAAATTAATACGATATAATAGATGTATTATATAATATAATACGATTTTATAATACGATATATATTACTAATACAAATTGATATATATTTTTAAAAAATAATAATATAATAAAGATATATATATATAATTTTAAAATTTTAAAAATAACTAAAATATTTTTAAAAATAATAATATATCAATTAAATTTTTATTATTTTATTATTTAAAAATTATATTGTATAATATAATATATAATATAAAAAAATTAAATTTTTAATATGCAACGCAACATACAGTTTAATTACCATACTTACGAAAACCCTTAAAAATTTTGCGATTTCACCAGCCAGGCCTAATTTTCTCTTTGATAGGCCCCATTTTGTGAGTTTCTTGTCGGTAAGAAAATCCACGTCATCAATCGAATGTCTTTAGAAAAGATGGGCCATCCACGTGAAGGTCCAAGAAAAGAAAATTTTGTACGTGTCAGGATTGATGTCCGCAATTTACTCCCATCGGTGGAAATTAAAAATATTTTAATTTAATAAATGAAGAATATAGCCAAAATTAGACTTCTCCACTGATGGGGATGTGAAAGTTACCCTCAAATTTTCACGCAACCTGTCTCTTTTGTCTTCAACCAACCATCACATTGTCATGAAACTCTATTTATGTTACAATCTTCTCGCTTTACACCCAAATTTCTCAACTACAGACAATCTATATGAAAAAATAAAACGAAAAAATATATATATATAAATAAATACTTTTATATATATATATATATTATCATAAATATCATTTTATTTTTAATTTAAAATTATTCAATTATATAATATCATATATAATACTTAAATTAATACTCATTATAACTATATATAATTTTATTAATTTATAATTTTGTAAGTAATTAAATTTCAAAAGATTCAAGTATACCTAAAATGGAAAACTTAAAGAGTTAATAAATTATTATTTAAATGTACAATTTTTTTTTAAGATAAGATAAATAAAAACAATATTTTTATCATAATTTATAATTAGAAAAGAAATAAATTATTTATCAGCATTAAGTGGTACTCTAAAAAAATAATAAAATTAAAATGTTACATTATAACCAAATAAACAGAGTAATATTATGTACATCGACTTTGAATATTTAATTAAATATTTATATAACATGTTAATATATGATTAGATATTTAATAATATAATAATACATCATTTCATCACCTAATTGAATGTTTAAAATTAGATTTACATAATTTTATTAAAATAAAAATACATTCAAATAAATTTATATAGATTTAATAATTACATAAATAAATAAACATAGATACTTGAAACCAAACATAGTTTGTTCAAGAAGTTAGATTTTGACATTATTATTAATGCATTAATGAAGAACATTAATAAATAAAATTATGTATATATATATTTTATATATAATATAAGTATACATATAATATAATATTATATTATTAAACAATTTTAAATTAAAACTAAAATAATATTTAATCATATGATAACATATTATCTATTTATTTAAATTATATATTAAAAATATGTATATATAATTTCATTCATTAATAATATTCATCTCCTTCTTATCTCTAAACAATCCAAAATATCAACACTCTTGATTAAGACCACCATATTCTATCATATTATATATACATTTATTTTTTTGTTTCATCCAAACATATATCATAAGCTTGCATAAAATAAAATACAAATAATTGTGACACATATATAAGAAGAGCCAAAAATTAATAAGCATGAAAACCAAACAAGTAACAACAAAAGAATACACTATTAATTTATGTGGGTTGTAACAAACCATTGAGATCCCTTAGCCCACTTTGTTTCTCGGCTAGTAGCCCTAACAAGAACAATTGTGCTCCCGATAGATAGTTTAGATGGTAAAAAATATAAATTATACAAAAAAAAGGGGTTTGTATTTGAAATTCGTTAATATTATATTACTATCAGATTTTTTATTATTAAATACAATGATTATGAGATTAATTATCAAACTCAGAATTTAACTGATTAATTTGGACACAGAAACATTTGGTTTGAATACGTGGCCTTGGCTGCCTCTTATTATGTCACTTGCTTACAAATAAATGCTCTCCACTTCGTCTTTATACAACTAGAACTAATTTATTTACTTGCATCAACCAAGTTCAATGACACCTCAACTTTTGTCCTTTCTCTTTTCTACTCTTCATTCTCTACTTCCACCACACAGCGGCCGACTACGGAGGCTGGCAAAGCGGTCACGCAACTTTCTACGGCGGCAGTGATGCATCCGGTACACTGGGTAAGTGTTTGTCACTTAATTTTATTATGCTTTGAACATTGTAGCACCATTAATAAATATTGAATTATGAAGGAGGAGCATGCGGATATGGGAATTTATACAGTCAAGGAAATGGAACAAGCACGGCAGCACTAAGCACAGCGCTGTTCAATAATGGATTCAGTTGTGGAGCTTGTTCTGAGCTGAGGTGTGATAATGATCCAAAATTGTGCCTCCCTGGTTCGATAATTGTGACTGCTACGAACTTTTGCCCACCAAACTTTGCCTTGCCGAATGACGACGGTGGCTGGTGCAATCCTCCTCTGCAACACTTCGACATGGCTGAGCCTGCTTTCTTGAAAATTGCACAATATCGCGCTGGAATTGTGCCTGTCTCATTTAGAAGCTATGCACAAGAACAAACATAATTTTGATCATGTAGCTCCATTTTCCCAAAAGTTTTTCACGGATATATCTAGGCCTAGACCAAAACCAGATTGACTTGAGTTTAAAAGCCGGTTTGGTTTGAATTCATTTAATTTGAATTTGAACTAAATTTAAGTTAAAGGATTTAGCTTATTTTAAAGCCGGATTGACTTAAGCCATTTTTTTTTTAAAACTTAAAATGTGAATACTTGTTATTTTACCGTAAGGGAATAGTATTGTCTCGATTATAAAAATAAAAGTTAATACATTAAGCAATGTTATACATATATAATTTTAAGTGAGTAATATTATATATATAAATAAATTATATAAATTTATTTATATAATTTGATATGGTAATATCTGATTGAGTGATTTTAAAGTGAAAATAAAAAATAAACAATCGCATATGTTATGTTCAATTTGAATAATATTTTATTATCAAAATTGAAAGATTACTTTGAAGATAAATTATCAAGAAGATTACTAGCTATAAATTATTAATATATTTGTTACAATTTGATAAAAATTAACATATATAAATAATAATCATCTTTAATTAGAGATAATAAAAAATATTAATATATTATTTTATTTAAATCCCATTAGATATAATTATTCAAAAATATTTTTTTATTATTTGTTATATTAATTAAAAATAATTATATTTTTATCATTAAAAATAATGATATTTTTATAATAAAAAATTAATAAATCAATATATAATTATAATAAAATCAAGATAATATTATAATATCTAAAGTGAATATGATAATAAAATTATTTGTTATATATTCTAATCACACCACCATCGATTGTAAAATATTACAGAAATTTTTTATTATTTATTAAAAAATAAAGTAATGTAAGTAATAATAAATAAATTAGGAGAGTAATTTTATTTACCCCAACTAAACACTCCCTTATAGTTTTATTTTTTGACTATATAATTTCAATAAAAACTATGCATATGTATTTTTGTGTATAATTTAAGTATACAGATAATATGTTATCATATAATTGAATAATTTTAAATTAAATATAAAATAATATTCGATCATATAATAATATAAGTACAAAAAAAAATTATATATAACATTACTCATACAATTTAATACTCAGGTTATTGTAATAAATTAGATATATTGACTTAGTAATTCAGTGATTACTCTGAAGATTGAGGTGCATGTGATTGTGAGTCGAGCGAAAAATTTCCAATAATAAAAATATGTTTTACATTATTATGTTTATACAAAATTATCCACAAAACAATTATGTATGTAGTATTATTAAATTTTTAAAGGGTAAAGAACTTATTCCCGTCCAAAGTATGTTATTTTTCTAATTTTTTATTTTTTAATTTTAAAATCTCATTTACCCATAATAAGTAGATAAGTTTGTTAGTTTTATGAATAAAATTATCATTTTATATAATATTAAAAATAAACTTAAATTTTATTTCTTTTTTTCTCTTAAACCTTAAAAACTATTTATTTCACCCTTAAGCGAAGTTTTAAAAAATAATATTTCTCTCTCTAGGGTTTAGTTTTCAAACTTTAATGTCATCTTTAACCTCATTGCTAGTAGTCTCTCTCTCCTAACTTCTTCTCTCCCTTTGACGATTTTTTTTCCGTTACCTAGATCTCCAATTGACATCAATTGAAGTTGAGAAGACGAAGACAAGATTTTTATCTTCTTGGCTTCAATCAACATCACTCGGAGGTACATGTGAGAGAAAAGAGATCGTTGGAGGAGGAAAAATTGGGAGGGAGATGCCGTCGATGATGGGATTGAAGATGACACTAAAGTTTAAAAATCAAATCTTAGGGAAAAAAATATTATTTTTTAAAACTTAATCTAAGGATATAATGGTTAGTTTCTAGGGTTTAAGAGAGAAAATGAGATAAAATTTTAAGGAGTTAGAGTTTCGTTAGTTTTAACTATTTGTGAGTGAGTAAATGAAATTTTCAAAGTTAAGGGTGTGAAATTGAAAACACAACATACTCTGGGTAGGAATATCTTTCGGCCATTTCCAAATGGTTAAAGTTAATACAAGTAGCGCCATCAGTGTTGTTGGCTGGTACATTCGTATCTCCTTCTCATGTTGTAATCCTTTCGTAGTCGTCTTCTTAATTATTAATTATTCTCAGATCTAGGGTTTCTTCTTTCTTTTCTATTCCCCATATTCATCCAAATCTTGATCTAATTCTCACTCTTCCTCCATTTTATATTAAATCTCTGTTGAGCTGCTTCCAATTCCGTGCTAAATGATGTAAGCATTTCTACACTTGACCCTCTACGTGCTTGTGTTTCATACGTATGTTTATGTATACGTGGTTGCCTTTTTTTGTAGATCCAGATCGAATCATTAAAGAGATAGAGAAGGAGAAATTGAGAGAAGATGAGTGAAGGCCAGAGGTTCCAGTTGGGAACGGTTGGAGCTTTGAGTCTGTCGGTGGTTTCATCTGTTTCCATTGTGATTTGTAACAAGGCGCTTATAAGCGCGCTTGGTTTCACTTTTGGTGAGCTTTTATTTTTTATTTTTGGCGATGTCTTAATTTTGTTGATCGTGTTTTTATTCATTATAATTAGCAGCTCTTTATCGAGTTGTTGGTAGATCTGTTTTAGTTTTTTAGCGTTTAGACTAATCTCTTGAAGAAAATGATGGTAAATATCTAGCTTAATGGGAGCTTTTCTTTTCTTTTTTAAGTTTTCAAACTTACAAAATTAAACTAAACCCTTCTCACCTGGTGGGAGCGGGATTGGATTACTAGTACTTTGGTCAACTTCATGAGATCCAAGTAGCTGGACTAAGTATCTTGTAATTGAGACATCTTTTTTAAGTGATATTAAATTTTTAACGATTGAGTTTTTTCTATTTCCTTTGGTTTAGCCCATGAAGTGATAAATTGCAATTTGTCAAGCCCATAAGTAGCTGTTAGCAGTTTTTCATGTGTTATCAACTGAGATCGTCACAATATCAGCATTATTGCTTGATTCCGATTTATTAGCTATTGCGTGGTTATTTACTCTGAGTGCTCATGGATTGCAGCCACAACTTTGACTAGCTGGCATCTTCTGGTTACATTTTGTTCTCTTCATGTGGCATTATGGATGAAATTGTTTGAGCACAAACCTTTTGATCCTAGAGCTGTTATGGGATTTGGCATATTGAATGGAATATCCATTGGGCTTTTGAATCTTAGCTTGGGTTTCAATTCTGTTGGTTTCTACCAGGTAAAATATCATTCTACAAGCCGACTTGTGATTATGAAGTCTTGACAACAATAAACATTATCAGTCTTATCATCGGGTAACTAGTCTTGTGATTATGTAACTTGATTTATTTTTCTTGAGAACCAATTTAGTAACAATGATAATTTTTTTTCGGTCCTTGTATAATAATAAATGTTTTTTCTGAATGTTGGTTCCTCAACTTGTATCAGAGTTTGGCTGATAAAGAGGTTTCTGTCTGCATCTGTAATTCTATTAATTAATTTTATGGTATATTATACCTCTATAAAGCAAGTCTGGGTGGTTTGAACATATAAGAATCCTGTTTTGGAAATTGTATGAGTCATCAAAAGCGTTTGTAGAAATTTATTAGGAACCTCCTGGAAAATTTTCAAAAATCTCCATTGCTGGTGAGATTACCAACAAATTCTGATACTAGATACTAGTGTTTAGTATTTTAAAATATTTATTTTAATTTTAGTTTCTGAAAAATTCTCTTTCTTTTTTGTTTAATTTTCATTTAGATGACGAAACTTGCAATCATCCCCTGCACTGTTCTCTTGGAGACCTTATTCTTCAGAAAGCAATTCAGGTATAGTATTTGATTATGAAACACCATTTGTACGATCAATTTTTTTTCCCTGTAACCTTCCTATGCTAGTCTTTCATGAAAGTACAGTTCCCTGCTCTGGTAAATGTTTCAGATTGGCCTCTCAAAAAATTGCTTTAGAGGATAGATAATGCCTCAAATGCTTAAAGGCATTTGCTGGTAGACTGTCAAATCGTGGATCAGGGGAATGAGACCATTCTTGGGTAGGCAGGTTACCTGGAGGAAAACTTCAAATATTTCATTTGGTCCTATGTGGATATTAATAAAATCTTGAATTAGTGAGTTGGAAGCTATGGAAGTTTCCATGTACTATTTGATAGCTTGCTTGAATGGGGTTTTAGACGGTCTTTTAATTTTAGATCATGCGGTTTGGTTTGGCATTGTTGGTGGATATTGAATGCTTGATTTCATTGGCATAAATTTGTTTCTATTATGCTTATGGGTTTTTTTTTATCCATTGAAAAGCTGTCACTCTGTCAGCGGTAAGTCTTTTCTTTCAGTATGTGAAACATGTCATTTCATTGGTCTTCAAAATTATTATATGAATATTAGGTGTGCTTGTTTTACTTCCCTATGGTCATCTTCAATTTCAATGTATCCTTTTGATTAATTATTTATCTAAATAATGCTATGTTCCAATACTACATTAAATAATTGCAGTCGGAGTATCCAGGTTTCACTAGTCATCCTTCTTGTGGGTGTTGGGATTGCAACTGTGACTGATCTTCAGCTCAATGTTCTGGGTTCTGTCTTGTCACTGCTTGCAGTTATTACAACTTGTGTTGCTCAGATTGTATCCTCAGCTGAAGCGATCATCTGCTGTTTCTATGCTTTTTCTTTTTTGTTTACATGTTTGATGTTTACTAAATAGAAATATTAATTACTAATTGTTTTGCTGTTGGCTAGATTAGTCTCCCCTAGAATTTCTTTGGTTTGTTAAAATCTTAACTAGTCACTTTCAGATGACCAATACCATCCAGAAGAAGTTCAAAGTTTCTTCAACTCAACTTCTCTATCAGTCTTGCCCTTATCAGGCAATGACTTTGTTCATTGTTGGCCCATTTCTAGATGGGCTTTTGACCAACCAAAATGTGTTTGCTTTTAAATATACCCCTCAAGTGTTGGTGAGAATTAAATGTCTATCTTCATCATCATCATTATTATCTTCTTTTTTATTTTTTAATAATAATAACTTTTAAATGCATAATTTTGGCTGCAGTTCTTCATTGTTCTCTCCTGCTTGATATCTGTCTCTGTAAACTTCAGTACCTTTCTGGTAATTGGAAAGACATCTCCAGTCACCTATCAGGTCCTAGGACATCTGAAAACATGTTTAGTTTTGGCATTTGGCTATGTACTACTTCATGATCCATTTAGCTGGCGGAATATTTTGGGAATCCTGATTGCTGTAGTTGGAATGTTACTTTATTCATATTTTTGCACTATTGAGAGCCAGCAGAAAGCTAATGAAGCAGCAACCCAATTGCCGCAGGTAGTGCACAAGCTTTCTTTTGATGTGTGTATATATTTTGGAAATATATTTTCATTTAATGTTTATTACTATAATGTCATACTATCATGTGGATGAACTTAAGGAGAAAATATTTACTGATCCTATCTTCTTCAATGGATTCAGGTCAAGGAAAGTGAATCCGATCCTCTAATTAGCGTGGAAACAGGAACAGGAATCATAAATGATGGTGTTGCTAGATCTCCTGTATGGAATTCAGACAAGGACCTGCATGCATGAAAGCTTATTCTGGATCCTTACTAATTCATTCACCTTAAAATCTGAGTCTGTAAAAGTGTTCCAGCGATGAAGATATTGCTGACTGGCCTTCAGGGGTCACGGGCATATTGCATAGCAGGCGACTGGGTAAAGTTGAATTATAGTAGTCCTAGAGACAAGAAAATGCCATTTTATATAAGCAATTTTGGTTTATAGTTTCTATATGGTATGGAAGCATGAAATGGGAAACATACCAGAATTTGATTTGTTAGTGTATACTGTTATCAAATACTGAAAATTTTTCATTTTTGTTATAAATCATGTTCACCATGTATCACATCTCCTATTCATCTATTGAAAGCTTGAGGTCCTGGTGTATGATTCCCCTTAATTCCTTGCCAGGGTAAATGGGATGGCAAAAGTCTAATTTGAATCACTACAACACTATCTTTACTATTCATCAAGGATTCGATCCAAAATCAGATTTTAATGGCAGCATACAGAGCATAGATATAGATGTTAAATCAAAGTGAAGTTGCTAGTTGAATAAGCAATGTTATACACACTTTTGACTACGGAAATAAATACACAAATGATATATCATTATGTAATTGTGATTTTTTTATTCTTAATTTAGATTTATTTAATTACATGATGATATGTAATATATAATTTGTATTTATCTATTTATTCAAAAGTATTAACAGATTATTTAATTGTTACTTGAATACCCAATATATTATTGTATTGCTATGAACCCTTTCACTTAGTGAGAGGTTTAATTTTACCTCCAACAAGTGATTAAGCACTTCTAAGTCACTTAGTAAGTAATTTTTTCAACTCATGTTATTAACATATGAAAAGTGTTATTTGTATAATTTTTATATATAATAATATGTTATTATATAATTAAATAGATAAAAATTAAAAATAAAATAATATTTAATTATATAATAATGATCATTACATATGCGCAAGAGGACGGAGACGTTCGGTCAGCGTAGAAAGAACCACCGAGTGAAGCTCTTTTCTTTTCTTTGTTGCCGTGCCGTAAAGTGAAATTGTATCTTGGTTTTATTGTTAATATATGTAACAACATTACAAGATCACCACCTCAGTGATAGTTTTTAAAAAAGTAAATTGGAGCAGTTGCCAAAAGCAAACGGGAGTCTTCAATATCCATAAATGGTATTAATTTTAATACATTCGTTCAAACTTCTGGTATTTATCCTGTCATCAGTTAACTAATCATTTCTCTTAGTTATCTATCTCTGTTATGATTACAAAAATGTCTAAAGACAGGGCAAGTGTGATTATCCAAAACACAGAGGTGAATTTAGTATAAACAAATGAAAACAAAACAAAAGGTAGCAAACGTCATCGTTTCTGTTTCTGTATATGATTCATGTTCCTGCTCCTTGTAAACAAAACCTCTGCAACTAACTGCGTACAGCCTTTTTGGATTCCTTTGGTCTTATTATTCTCCGTTTTCGGTTGCTTTGCGCGGCGTCCCGCCAAAATCAGCAACGTGTAAAACAGAAGAAAGAAAACACAATATACACTCGAAATGAGAGTGAAAAAAAATCATCTCTCACATGTAATCATAACCATTTCTTGATTCCCGAGTCCAATCGGCGCCGTTTACGTCAAAGTAGTAGTACATTCTCTATCTTTAGCTTCTTTTTAAAAAAAAAAAAAATTATCCACGCTTCTTTTCTTCAGTATCATAGTGATGAGTGATCTTGAAGTTTGTCCGGCGACAGGTACCAGCGGCATCGTTTTGATGGAAAATCGTCTTTGCACTACAGCGTCGTCTTTTCAGTCATTCCCTGCTGTTTTAAACTCAATTTCGGAACAAAATTGGGAAATTGCAGAACGAAGAACGGATGAAATTCTTTGTTTAATTCGACCGACTCTGGTTTCAGACAACCACAGAAGAGAAGTCATCAATTACGTTCATGATTTGATATCTACGTCTCTCGGTTGTGAGGTTGTGTAGTTTCTTCATCAACACGTCGTCTTTTTAAGTTAGTTATTATCATAATGAAGTAGTTGTGTATATTGTTATTGGTTCTTTATTTTGTTTACAGGTTTTCCCGTACGGTTCGGTACCGTTGAAGACGTATTTACCAGACGGAGATATTGATTTGACGGCTATTAGCAGCCCTAATGCTGAGGAGACTTTGGTGGCTGATGTTCATGCGGTCCTTAAAGCGGAAGAACTTAACATGTGTTCTCAGTTTGAAGTGAAGGATGTTCATTGCATTGATGCTGAGGTCTATTTCTTTTTTATATAATTTTCTCAGTTTTTCACTTGACCCAAAAATAAAATATTTTAATAATTTCTTGGCGAAGTTACTTATAGCGGTTGAAGTTTATCTTTTCAAGAAGGCCAAACGACTATTTCCCACCCAAGGTTTGATGTTTTCTCAAAAGTCTCCCCTTTAACTATAGAAATATCAAATACCCACCCATGGCCTGTTAGATTTAACCAAACCCTAACGCCTGAAAATTTTATCTCCTTTTACCCCCTTAAACTTTAAAAACTAAAATTTTCCTCCAGCCTAAGTTTTAAAAAATGGCAGTTTCACCCTAGGGTTTGGTTTTGAAATCTCCGGTGACCTCTCCGGCTCCGTTGCCGACGACCGCTCTCTCCTGAAGCAACCTCTCCTTCCGACGATCTCTTTCCTCCCATTTGGAGGTTCGATCGACGTCCGGAGACGCCGTGGGAGACGAAGAACTTCGTCGGGAAGACAAAGTTCTTTGTCTTCCCAGACGAAGATGACGGCATCGGCAACGGAGAGGTTGCTTCAAGAGGGAGCAGCCGTCGACAACAGAGCCGGAGAGGTCACCGGAGATTTCAAAACCAAACCCTAGGGTGAAACTGTGATTTTTTAAAACTTAGGGTGAGGGAAAATTTTAGTTTTTAAAGTTTAGGGGGGCAAATTAGATTCTATTTTAGTTTATTTTTAATATTATAGCAAAAATGACGATTTTACCCCTACCACCGTTAGGGTTTGGTTAAATCTAACCGGCCATGGGTGGGTGTTTGGTGTTTCTATAGTTAAAGGAGAGACTTTTGAGAAAACGCTAAACCTTGGGTGGGAAATAGTCGTTTGGCCTTTTAAGAATGGAGGAGAAGGTTTAAGAGAATAAATAAAAAGTTAGGCTTAGTAAGTCTTATACGCACTCAAAAGTCGAAGACAAAAATTAGGATTTTTGAAGATTTATTAATTTCTTGGATTTAGTTCATGGATAAGTTGGGCTTCTGAACATCAGCAGAAATGGGCTTCAAGGAGACTCAACTACATTTCTAGTTTAACAATGTGATATACAGTGGTAGCTTATGCCTGACAATTTTTGTTTTGTAATAAAATTGAAGGGCTGATTTTTGGGCAGCTGTATCAGAAAAGCTCCATGGGCATTATCTTTGATGTTTCCTACCGAAAGGGTTGTGAACAAATTTGGATAGTGGAGGATATAGGCATTGGGAAGGTTTAGCTAATGTGTGAGTTTGTGAAAGTTGAAGACATATTGTGATCTTTCACGACGATGAGTGACTAAATTCTCTGGGATACTTAGTGCAACTAACTGAGTATGCCAGATTGTTTGATATGATTGATCAACTTTATAGAACAATGAGAGAATGGGGCATTGTAGTTTGTCAAGTCAAGGTTACTGTAACATCCCTGGTCCAATAGCCCAGCCCACTGTCAAGATATTGTCCACTTTGGACACACAGTCCATCATGGGTTTGCTAATGGGCTTTGCAACCCAAAACGCGTCTTAACAGTTAAGGAGCTCACAGGCTATTTAACCACTCAAATTCTCTAACCACTCAAATTCTCCCACCACTAACCAATGTGAGATACATAGACAGAGCATACACAGACCCAACATCTCTCCCGTGCTTTTGTCGATGTGGGATTTGCCTAAGGGTATCACATACACCCCCCCTTACGGGACTCAGCGTTCTCGTACATTGGTTAGTGGTGGGAGAATTGAATTGGTTAAATACCTATGAGCCCCTTAACTGTTAAGACGCGTTTTGGGTTGCAAAGCCCAGAAGCAAACCCATGATGGACTGTGTGTCCAAAGTGGACAATATCTTGACAGTGGACTGGGTTATTGGACCTGGAATGTTACAAATGGTATCAGAGCAGCTCCGCGTGTCCTCTTGAACGATGGTGGGGCAAACCTCAACGAGGACGCTGAGTCCTATAAGGGGGGGTGTATGTGATACCCTTAGGCGAATCCCACATCGACAAAGCACGGGAGAGATGCTGGGTCTGTGTGTGCTCTGTCTATGGATTCCACATTGGTTAGTGGTGGGAGAATTGAATTGGTTAAATAGTCTGTGAGCCCCTTAACTGTCAAGACGCATTTTGGGTTGCAAAGCCCATAAACAAACCCATGATGGACTGTTTGTCCAAAGTGGACAATATCTTGACAGTGGGTCGGGTTATTGGACCAGGGATGTTACAGTTACAATGGTCCATTTCTGGCTTTTAAGAATGTTAAGGTAGTGATGGGTTTATGTGGACTCATTTCTTATCCAATTTGGCTTCTCTGATCAAAAAAAAAATTGATGACATCGCCGCTGTTTCATCACTCATTGGATTTCCCTCACATTTCTTCTCTCTATTCATGTTTGCTTAATAAATTTTAATAAATAAATATGGTTGGATAATTATAAGATTAAGATAGATAGACAGTGATATTTCTTTTTGGTTGGCTTGTTGAGTTGAAGGTTTTTAAAGATAGAAGAGAGGAGAAGAGAAGAGCAATAGTTTGGCATTTGTTATTGCCATTACAATTTAGAAACTCTGAAATCACATGCGCTTCTCATTGCTTTTTTGTACATTCCCATAATTATGCTGTGGGTTAAGTTTCCTCCTGATGCATATTTGTTTTCTCTTTTTCTGGTTTCTAAATTTGAAGAGGCTGCTGTTTGAGTTGTCATATATGGTGTATTTCTTTACTGCGGCTGATGCTAATTTTCAGCCTTTTTTGGTTTTATTTCTCAGTATTTTGGTTTTTGTTGGCAGGTTAAGCTTGTGAAATGCCTTGTGCAAAATATTGTTGTAGACATATCCTTCAATCAGTTGGGAGGACTTTGTGCACTATGTTTCCTTGAACAGGTATGGTTTCTGTTAGCTTATTTAGACAGCTCTAGCTTGATCTGCATGCAATCTTTTTTTTTTTTTTGGTTTTAATTTGGTGATGGAATTCAGTAGTTTTACCTTCAAATAAGCCACTATAACAAGTTAAATTGGGTGTGGGATTGGTTCTTTTTTGTTGTCTGTTAATTTATTAAAGGACCAGTGGGATGCCTCAGTCAATTATCTCTTTTGATAAATCCATTCTATGTGAACAACATTCTGTGTTTTATCAAGTAATTGTAACTGGGAAAGCAGTGCCTCCAATTTGTTCTTTTGAATATGGTATTTCTCATGTTGCTCATTCTGTAGGTTGATGGACTTGTTGGCAAAAATCATCTCCTTAAGCGTAGCATTATTCTGATCAAAGCTTGGTGTTATTATGAAAGCCGAATTCTTGGTGCTCATCATGGTTTAATTTCAACTTATGCTTTAGAAACGTTGGTCCTGTCTATCTTCCATCTATTTCACTCTTCTTTAGATGGCCCTTTGGCAGTAAGTATTTGTGGAATCAACATGGCCATATCTGTGCTCTGCAGAATTTAAATTAAACTATGTTTTTGCATTTTATATAGGTACTCTATCGATTTTTGGATTACTTCAGCAAATTTGATTGGGAGAATCACTGTGTCAGTTTAAATGGGCCAGTTTGCAAATCTTCCCTTGATGTAGCAGGTGTGGACTTTCTTTTGTGTTTTTTACATTTTTTTTGTTTGATGGTTTGATTGATTACTCTCTCAGCATCCAAAGTACCAGAAAGAGGGGTGGACAATTTATTGCTAAGTGAAGAATTTCTGCAAGAATGTGCTGACAAGTTCTCTGTTCCATCAAGGGGGCCTGAGACAAATTCTAGGGCATTTCCTCAAAAGCATCTTAATATAATAGATGCATTAAAAGAAAACAACAATCTTGGGCGGAGTGTCAATAGAGGTAGGGGAGTGTTTCATTCTGCTGAAATGGGCTTGTACTAATATGTTTCTACTTTTTCCATGCTTAATGTTTTTAGATTACTATTCTAATGATAAATGAGGTGGGCTCCTATTTATGACCTTGATTTCTTAAAAGATATGTTCTTAATGGGAGAAAGAAAAAAGAATTTTGTTCAACAATCTTCTTGTAATGAATTTGGTAGGTTTTTAAAAAAGAGATCATTTATCAGGTGGAACTTTGAAGTTAGACAATACTAGATTCGGTTATATTCTCTGATCTGGAAATAGCAAAAGGCCAGTTAAAGCAGAAAGTTTTAGACAAAAGGATTGGTTTCCTTCTTTCGCTTTCTTTGTTTGCATTCCATGACTATCATGGTATCAGTAACTCCATTTCTATAACAACAACCAAAGATGCAGCTAACAGTGGCAGTAATGCTTTTCCAAAAAGCAGTATTTCCATTGACAAATACAATTTTTCTGCTGTAACCTACATTAGCCTTATTTTTCGGCTTCTCTAATGACAGTTAAAAATCACAGCATTGTTTTTACTATATTACCATTATCTTTTCATTTATAATAATTGTAGAATCATCATTATATTAAGTCACATGCTTTAGTATTTCTTCTGATTGTTATTAATTGTGTATTCACGCCTTCATCTCCTAAAGTGCTCTTAGAGTACATAATCATGTGTCCCTTGCTTCTTGTTTAAGCTTCTCTTCTTGTCGATGTACCTTGCTTCTTTTTTAAGTTTCTCTTCTCGACAATTTACCTTGCTTCCTGTTTAAGTTTCTCTTCTCGTCTGCTGTTGTTGTCAACTTGCAGGTAATTTCTATAGAATTTGCAGTGCTTTTAAATATGGAGCTCATAAGCTGGGCCAAATTCTGTTGTTGCCACAAGAAAGATTAGTGAATGAACTCAACAAGTTCTTTGCAAACACTTTGGAGAGACATAGAAATCAATATTGGGCTGATGGTCAAGATTTTTTTAGCAATGATGACAATTTATCTTCAACTCAATGTTCTGAAACATGCATTGAAAATATGTTTTTGACATCATTGACTCCTGGTTACAGCAATAAGATTACAAGATCCAGAAATGATTCAAGAAGAGATTTGTTGAAAGTGGTTCCCTCTGCTTATAAAAAAAAAGTGGATTCCTCTAAGGTTGTACCAGAACTGAATTGTACTTCAGATAGAAACACTGTTTCAGGGAGGCATCTAGCTGAGGCAGCTGGAGGTGGGCCAATTGGAATTTTGTACTCCAAAAATAGAAATGATTTATCAAGTTCTTTGCCTTTGAATAGTGGCATTGGCGTTTCACTTTTGGGGAAATCCCAAATTGACAATGGGAGTCTTCCTGGAAGAATATTGTCAAAATCTTTTCAAATTGATGATATGAGTTTTGCTCTATGTTCAGAATCCAAAGAGAACACTTTATTGACAGGCAGTTCATTCTGCTTGTATGGCAATCATGAGAGTATAGTCCCAAAATATTTGTCACTTTCGACCCCTGTTTCTAATGTCTCAGCTAATTCATCTTCTCCCCTTAGAGAGAAAAAATTGAAAAGTATTTTAGGGAGCTCCGAAAGTTCAAATTGCTTATTAGATCTCAGTGGCAACTATGAGAGCCACTTAAGTAGCTTGCTATATGGCAAATGTTACTATTTGTCTGCAGCTGTGTTGCTCTGTCCTGGCAATTCACATCAGGTACAGCATATGAATCTCCAGGAAACTATATGGCAATCTCTACCATTGGAGCCTGAGGTTTATTCCAAAATGAGCAGAAATGGTCGTTTGGGACATCAAAATCACCCTTCTATGCCATCAAACTTTGTTTTCAGTTCAGGTGAAAAGAAAAAGTCAGGAGGAATAGGCACTTACTTTCCTAATATGGTATATTTAACTGTGTTTTTGGATTCTTGATTTCTTTTTGAACTTTAACATAGATTTCCTCTGTACTCATGTGCTTATGCTTATATATTTGTAGAATTATCTTTCAAATAGGGATAGGCTGTTCTCACGGAGGGAAAGGTTTCAGGCTCGTGGGAGTCATGGTCGGTTGCAAAGATACAGAAATGGCTTGGTATCAGATCCTATGAACATGAATTTGGGTGGAGAATCTCAAGAAGAGTTCCCAGTTCTGGGCAATGTGAAGGCCAAACTCTCAGATTCTTACCAGCCTCACCCATCTGCTTGGGGTGCTTCTAATGCCAACAATTTCTCCCACCCATTAGAGAGACCTGAATCTGGGTCACATGGCCGTCAGCTTAATGTGACCCCACCCAAAGTGAGGATGCAACCAGATTCAGACACTTCTCACTGCGACTCTCCTTCAACCCTTGTGGTTCCTAAATCACAAGGGCCTAACTTGTCCATCAAAAGTAGTCAGGACAGGTACAAATTTGTTGCACACTAGTGAACATTTTACATTGCTCATGTGTGTTTTCTGGTTTTCCATATTCATAATGTCAACATCTGTTTTTCATCTCCTCATGGAGTGTTTTATTAGTCTTTCAACAGTTTGTGTTCTCAGGGATAGAGAGCAATCATATCATCTGAAAAATGAAGTTGATTTTCCTCCTCTTCCCCTCCGAAGAATGGTGAAAATATAGAACAGACTCATCATAACCCTAGCTGCTAACAACTAGCTCAAGCTTTTAGGCTGTTCTTTTCTTTTCTTTTTGGTATATAGTTCTGGTTTTGGATTTTAGACTCAATCAGGCATTCATTGAGTTGATGTACATGGTAGCTGATGATTGCCGGGATTGTTGTAAACATATGAAATACTTCAAAATGTGGTTTGAGATTGTTGGGTCTCAGAAGGTAAAATCAGCTTCTCTCAAAATCTAGCGTTAAAATAGCGTTTATAATCTGTTAGTTTATGATTTACTGTCTTTACTTGCAACAATGGGTGGTAAATCAAAATAGGTAGAGAGACCTTTGACATCTTTGAAGTTGGTTTCAATTACTTGGGGCTGTAACAAAGTTAAGATGCAGAATTTTATAAATGAAACAGAAAATTGTTCACAATGAATTGAGTGATGTGGAGTTGGGGAAAGTGCAATGGGAAACCTAGAAAATAATTGAGTGATGTGGGGTTGGGTGAAAGGGCAATGGTACGGTTGAGCTTGACTATTTTTATTTTGAAATTGTCATTCTGATGATATTTAGGGAATTGTTATTTATTATGAAAACGGTGTTCAATTTAGGAGATTTGGGCACGTGAATTTTAATTAGCTTCATTCAATTGTCATAAGTAATGTTTTTTTCTATTTTTTTAATGTAAATTTATCTTGATTGTCAACTTTGTTAATATTTTATAAAATCCATTAATAATTAAGCTTATTGACCACATGTTAATTTGTTAATAATCAATAATTAGTGTTGCAATCTCACACACACACGGCATGTAAAGTTAATGGTCAACTCAACCATGTGACACTTATAATTTGTATGAAATAAATAGAAGTGGATAAGAAGACAAATAGTGAAAGAAGTATTTAAATGTTCAATTGAAAATAATTTTACTCAAGACAGAGAAAGAAAGCAGACAAGGAGGAAAAGATAGGAGGCTGGATTTTGTCAACACAACACTTGATTTTCAGACATTTGGTTCTGGTTTTGGCTTGTGCATTTCCACACGTCCCATCCCGAGTAGGGCTGGATTTGAGCCGAGTCAGCTCGAGTTCGAGCTCAGCTCGGCTCGGTTCGAGCCCGAAACGAGTCGGGCTCTGCTCGGCTCGATCGAGCTCGATCCGAGCCCGAGCTGGCTCGGGTTGGCTCGATATATTTTTTAAAAAATTTTTTATACAAAACGACATCGTTTTGATCCTCATATATACATAAAACGGTGCCGTTTTGATATGAAAAACTAGCCGAACCAAAAACGAGCCGAACTCGAGCCGGCCATTAAAAAACCGAGCCGAGCCCGAGCTCGGCTCGGCTCGAATCCAGCCCTAATCCCGAGGGCCTCATCAACTTTTCGAATCATTAATAATAGGCAAAAGGACATTTACCCCCCTAAGGTTGAGGGTATTTTCAAATATTTTTCTGTTTAAATTTAAAAATATAAAAATTCATCTATTTATGTAAAATAATCTATTAAAATTATAGATAAAATTATTATTATTATATACAAAATATTTAAAATTAAAATTTTATCTAATTTTTTATTTAATTTAAAAAATTAATAATTTTTCTTGATTTAAAATTAAAGAAATTAATTTTTTAAAATTTTTTTCTTGTTTGACAACTATTTTTATTTCGGTTAAGAGTTGATGTTCACCAACTCCTTTTCTAAAGAGACGAATTTATTGTTTTTTCTCTGGCCACGAAGTTAGGTAAACGACTAAAGATTGACCTCTTTGCCTTGTATACTATGTGTTAAATTTCTTTTATTAAGGGTATTTTTTAATTAAATTTCTTTACAATTAAAGTGGGGGGTAACTAAATAATTTTATTTTTTGGAGTGTATTTAAGACTTGTGTACTTAAATAAATGTGTATATTAACAAACTAAAAGATATTCAAACAAGGATTCAAAGATAATTTAGCTCGACCCAATCCCAAGTGAGGCTAACAAAAACTACCACAGACAAGCTAGAAGCAAGCAAGACAAAGTGACGAATGAATTTGCAAAAGCTTTAAGTCAATTAATTTGGTCATTATAGTCAAGCTTTGCACACCAAATCCTTCCCCTCTTATCAAAAAAACCAAAAACATCAACGTCATTTGACACCTCTTTAAGGACCCCTTTCATACGTCTATTTTCATTTATGTTTATTAATGTCAATCTGCATATACATCCACTTCAAACCCTTCTCCCTAAACGGTGCTTTTCTCTTCTCCCAACCTTTTTTCTCCTATTCGATTATGGCAACCCCCTCTTCGGTATTTAGATTCCTATACTATCCTGCTTTTTCTTTAACCAAACCTTTTAACTTAAATCATCTTACTCATTGCTTCGTCAGATGTTAGAAAAATATAATCACCAATTATTCACACGTGTGTTTCTGGAGATGGCTTGGATCATTCTAAGAATTGACTATTCCAGGCTTTTCTGACTCCTCTTTAGGGTATTCTCTTATGAAAATCTCAAGGGAAAGCACCTCTCTTCATCTAGGTGCTTAGTTTGAGTTTGAATTATCACATAAGTTCATTTCTTTTCCAAGTTTTTCAAATTTTCTGGGAAACGAGACACGTTTTCAAGAGAGCAAAAGATGTACAGAAAGCAAGCTGATGAAGGCAAGGTAGATATAACTGGATACGTAGAAACCGATCCTTCTGGTCGATATGGTCGAGTAAGTTCAATTATTTTACATATTTGTATGCGTTATATTTGCATGCATCTCTTCTGAATATGATACTGGTTAATTGTTTAGAATTTAATTATATCTTAAGGTATTATCTGTATTGTTTAGCCTAGATGAAACTGAGTAATTATTATAATAAGAATAAGAATAATTTGTAGTGGGATTTTATTTTTCTATTTATTGGAATCAGCTACTGGTTTCTGTATACCATAGTTGAATGATTCTTCATGACTATCTTACGCCAGTTGAAAATGAATTTAATTATACTTTTCTAAGATTTGTGAAATTGTGGTAGCAAAGAGACCCAAGTTGCCAGATTTGCTGTTGTTAATGATACTTTTCTTTACTGTTATTAATGATTAATTACTGATAATATTTAATATGAATAAGATCGTATAACTAAGCATAAATCAATCATTAATCTATATATCTTATTATTTAATTGAAATTATAGAAAGGTTAACTTTTTTTATTAAAGTATGAACAGTATTTTAATAATAAAAATAAATTTCAATTTGAAATTTCAACAATCACGAGAGTGGCAGGTGACTTATATGTCGTGTTCATCATGTTTAATTATAGGCGAAATGACTATTTCCCACCCAAGTTTAAATGCTATCGCAAAGACATACCTATAAAGTTTGGAAAACCTAAAATTCCATCCATCCGTTAAAAATTTTAGTTAGGGTTACGAGTAAAACTATTTTTTAACAAAAAAAACTAAAATTTTATTACTTTGGCCCCTTCAGCTTAAAAATCTCACAATTCTTCCTTCACTTGAAGTTTGAAAAATCAAAATTTCTCCTATAGGGTTTACAATTCAAGGTTGGAGTCATTGGAGATGGTCATCTCCGGTGGCATTAGCTCTCCCTCCCAGCTCAACTTTTTCTGTTGATCACTTTCCAGCCACCGGCATAAGGTATTTCCTTCGACGAAGACGAATTGTCTTCATCTTGGATGAAGAAGTTGAAGGTCTCAAATGGGGATGACGTGGCCGTCTGAGACCATCGACTGTGGTCTTCGTCTGAGACGAAGACACTCCGATAAAGATGATTTCGTCTTGTTGAAGAAAATAACCTATGCCGGTGGCTGGGAAGTGATCGACAAAGAGAGTTGAGCCTAGATGGAGAGCCAATGCCATAGGATACGACCATCTTCGACGACTCTGAGTGTGATTTGCAAACCCTAGGGGGGGAATTTTGATTTTTCAAACTTTAGGTGAAGCCTAAATTGTGAGATTTTCAAGCTGAGGGGAGGAAAAGTAACAAATCTTTAGATTTTTAAAATTTTTAATTAAATGATTATTTTGCCCCTAACCATAACTGTGACTTTTAACGGATATATGAGATTTTGAGTTTTTTAAATCTCATTAGTGTGACTTTGGAATAGCACTTAAACTTGGGGATGAAATAGTCCTTTGGCCTTAATTATATTGGGTTTGACTTGTTTTTGGTCAAAAGTTTTGTTGTAATACAAATGAATTTATATTTATTTGTGTCACTATGTGATTAAGTGTTATTTATCTTTAATTCAGTATCATTTACTCACATATGATTTATATGCTCGGAATAAGTACGTATAATTTTATTGTATTGGGTATAAACAATACTATTGCATACATATTTTTAAGTACACAAATGACTACTCTAAACATATGGGAATTTATGAAAATATTTCTAAAAATTCCCTTATCACATCTTTCCTAATGCCGTTGGTCATGTTATATAAGATAATTGAGACATTTACTTAGTGAAGTTCAGTTGATGAATTATTTAGACATATACATTGGTTTTGAGTGATGAGATGAAAGACTTGATTTCTTTTCATTGATAGTTTGATGAAGTTCTTGGGAAAGGAGCAATGAAAACAGTGTACAGGGCAATTGATGAAGTTTTTGGAGTGGAAGTGGCATGGAACCAAGTTAAGCTCAACGACGTGATGCGTTCACCGGACGATTTGCAGCGTTTGTATTCTGAAGTTCACCTCCTCAGTACACTCAAACACGACTCCATCATCCGTTTCTACACCTCTTGGGTCAATACACAACATAAGACCTTTAACATCATCACCGAAATGTTTACTTCAGGAACTCTCAGAGAGTAATCACTTCGTTTTCAGGACTATCTTTATCAAATTTAATGAAATGGGCAGCTGGATTTGAGACTGAAATGGTTAAAATTTGATGGTTTTGATACAGATACCGGAAAAAATATAACAGAGTAGACATTCGAGCAATTAAAAGTTGGGCACGCCAAGTATTGCGAGGCCTTGTTTATCTACATGGCCATGACCCTCCTGTAATACATAGAGACCTAAAATGTGACAACATTTTTGTGAATGGTCATCTGGGACAAGTAAAGATTGGTGATTTAGGACTTGCAGCAATTCTTCGCAGATCAAGATCAGCTCACAGTGTCATAGGTATTTGTCGTTCAATCACCGTTGCGAAATTGTCAATGTTATTGACTCTAATTTAAGTGCAATTTTGTTTATGTTAGGCACTCCAGAGTTCATGGCACCTGAATTGTATGAAGAGGATTACAATGAACTAGTAGATGTGTATTCATTTGGGATGTGTGTTTTAGAGATGCTTACATGTGAATATCCATATAGTGAATGTATCAATCCAGCACAAATTTACAAGAAAGTTAGCTCGGTAGGTAAAGTTTAATTTTGATGCAAATAAGAAGTTAAAAACTGTCTGGCTAAATTTTTTACTCTGTTCCAGGGGAAATTACCAGGAGCCTTTTACAGAATCCAAGACTTGGAAGCACAAAGATTCATAGGGAACTGCTTGGTCACAGCTTCAAAGAGATTGTCTGCAAAAGAACTCTTGCTTGATCCATTCTTGGCTTCTGACGAGGCTAAGTTGTTGTGTAAAACAGAGCAAATTCCAAAGCCCTTTTTGAATGAAAAGGAAATGGAAAAAATGCAGTTGAGTGATCATCCTCCAAGGACTGATATGACAATCACAGGCAATTTTAATCATGAAGATGATACCATTATTCTTAAAGTCCTAATTGCTGAAAAAGATGGTATGCTCCAATGTCTTAATTCTATTAATAATATATATTTTTAGTTACAAGAAAATCTTATTTGAACCGTTTTTGGAGTTAAACTCACCACGCAAAATAGGTGAAATCTTGTATCTAATAACCAATCTCATAACCACTGTGTAAAATAAGTTAGATTTTAATTTTAAAACATTATCCGAAAAAATTTAAACCATTACTCTCATATTTAAAATCCTACTCTTTGTCACTCAAACTATCTTTGGGGGCTAATCCTACTAATGATATTAGTATTTTAAGTTTGTATCTTAATTTTGAGGTTTAATTTGACTTAATGAAAATGATAACAATTGATTAGTATCATATCTCTCAGAGATTAAGTTACAAACTTGAGATATATGACATTACTTTGATGACAAATGTGTTTTCTTGCAGGTTCCAAAAGGAATGTATATTTTCCCTTTGACATTGCAAATGATACACCAATGGAAGTGGCAGTAGAGATGGTGAAGGAGCTTGAGATAACTGATTGGGAGCCATCTGAAATAGCAGAAATGATTGATGGGGAGATTTCTGCTCTAGTAGCACAATGGAAGAAATGGGATCTGCCTCATTTTGAAGCTCACCATACATATAATTACAAAGAACTTGAAGATTATGATGATGATGAGCCTAATCATCCTGTATACTCTTACACATCTCGTTCATCATCTCAGGTTTCATTGCCAGGCTTGATGACAAATAGCTACAACTGGCTCAAAGGTATGCCTCCCACTATTATATTTAGGTGTTGATTAACAGCGTAGTATACAAGCATATGGATATGGTGCCAATTTACATATCTCTTACTTTTCCCAGCCTATTATTCTTGAGAGGCTGCCCTTATATTATATATTTAAGGGCAACATTTTTGTTCAATAAAATAGCCATGTAACTTCTAGAGATGCATACTGAAGGCTTGATAATAGGCCAGAAAAATTACAAATGGAAATTATTTGGTGTCTGCAGATGATTTATATGATGATACGAGCTCTCAAAGTTCTTCACACTCAGGAACATACACCAACATGAATTATTATTCTGGAGATGAGCACCATCATTATATGAGCCCCATTAGATGGGATCATAAACAAGTCACATTCTCAAGGCCTCATCAAAACTCAACAAGATTTTGTCCTGAAGAAAATGTTAATATTCCCTTCAGGCAATGCAAATTTCTACTTGATTCTCATTCTCATGGACCTTCTTCTTCTTCTAAACCTAGAAGGGTGACCATGGACACTCGAAGATTAATGAGGAACCGCTCTCTGGTAGACGTTCATAGCCAGTTGCTACACCGGTCATTGGTAGAAGAAGTTAACAAGAGAAGGTTGTTTAAAACAGTTGGAGCTGTGGAAAATATTGGATTTCAAGCACCTTGTGTGGTTTCAGATAAAAAGGTGTCAAAAATGATTTCAAATCGGAAGGAGAAGAATTTAGGATCTCAATTAACTAGTTGATCTCTATTCTCTTGAATATTAAAGCAATGTTTGAAGATGGAGGATCAAATAAAATGCTTCAGAAGCTGAAATGACAAGAAGTTACGTAAATCGTCTGATCAGCCGGTAATATAAGGTAATCTTGGGTTGAGAAGTTTGGCTTTTAGTGTGATTAGATGTGTATGATTTGCGTTGTAAGAACAAAATGTACAACTCTTTAATTTATGTTCGAAAAAAATACTCACTTGTACCAACATTAACCAAAAAGATAAAATACGATTTCATGGAGAATCCTTAAGGAAGAGAGTTTGGTTTCGAAACTCATTGACGTCATATCAAAATTAAACCTTTGAACTATCTCAAAATTTTATCTGTTTGATATAATTAGTTTAACCCAGAAAAAATAATCTAATTCGAGTAAGATTCTTCGTACAAATTTTAAATTATCTTACATATAAAGGAAAGAGAAACTTATAATTGCCACTAAAATTGGTTGTTTTTTAAATGTGAGCTACTTCATTATATATAATGGGGTTGATTTAGATTTGAAAGTAGTTTGAATAAATCAATGTTGACATTAATTTTACTAACTTTTTTTCAATAGTATATTTATAATTGTTTATTTTAGACATGCTATTAAGCAATAATGGCTTTCTTCAAGCTTAATTACTTCATTCTTTATAATCAATCACTTATAAATATTATTATTGCAATAAAATTACGTGTATTCATTTTAAATACACAAATTGATATATATTTGATGAATGTCATCAAATGATTAAATAATTTTAAATTTATGATAAAATAATATTATATGTATATTTATTTATATACACAAAAATGGGCACTATAGTAAATATCAAGGATTATTTGACATTTTTTATATTATATATTAAAAATTAAATGTTACTTATTATTGATGCTTCTTTTTATGGGTGTCAAATACTCAGCAGATTTTATTAGTTTTTCAACCTAGGAAACTATATACACCTATTTTTATATCCAATTATGCCATTCCTATTATGAATATAATAGAAATAAATATATGAGGAAGAAGATTTAAGAGATAGATTTAAAAATGGTAGAGAAAGAAGTATAAGCAAATTGAGAGGAGAGAAAAGTGAATATATATTGCCTTTTCTGGATGAAGAAATTATACATTAAAATGTGAGAGATAAGGTTATGGATAATTATACAAGAATTTTTTATCAATTTTTTTTGACATTTACATACCCTAACTTACTCATATAAAGCGCGTTAAATATCCTTTTTTCAATTTTCCACATTCACAATCATGTAGCCACTATTTCATAAATGAATTCCCAAAACTTTACTTGACTTGATTAGATAGAAAACCACCTAGATAAGTAACAAATCCATCTTTTACCTTATTAATTATTGAATTTGAATTTAAATTATCATTTTTCGGGTATTACATTTTTACTAATTGATGAAGAAAGTTTTCAAGGGATTTAACTAAATTAAATATATAAAAAAAAAATTTCCTGAAACCTTAATCAGAGTTGAAATTGAGCTAGCAAATCCACACCCCTCCTCTCACCTCCTCTTTCCCTTCCCCACACCACCACCACCCCACCCCCCAAACCATTCCCGCCGCGCGACCACCCATATTATTCTTGAAACATAACAAATAAAATGCACAGGCTTAATAATTTAGAGCTTTGCATCTGCAAAATCAACTCTTGTTAACAATATTATTAACACTTGTTCAACTAAATTAACCCAAAATTACAAAGAAAAAGAGAGACAAGAAGAAGCTTGCATCTAAACAAAATATAATAATTAATTAATCTACAAGCGAAAGTTAGTCGTATCGAACCAGGTTTCCTCAAAAGCCTTAACGATAGCACCATGATATTCCTTGGAATTTAACGATAGATAACAAGCAAGAAGATCTTCCAAATCCTTTGAAGTTCGAAGATTATTCTCCAGAATCATCTCCACCATTGAATCCCTGAAATCACTTTGCGGATCAATCGACGATTTCACCACCACAAAGCTCTCCGAAAACCCCTTGTTTCTTGATATGCTCTTTCTTGAACAAGCAGCTCGGACTTTCTGGCTTCCGATTCTTGGAGAATTCGCTCTCGCTTTCAACTTTATCCCTGGAGAGTTTGATGATGGCGACTTTCGGATGACATCAGTATTCTCTCTTTGCTCCTTCTGAGTCTTCACACTTCCATCCTTCACAATCTTGACAGGAAGAGATTGATGAGCATTAACTTTTGGTGGCTTTGTTAATATTGGGGGAAGATCCATTTCTGAAATGGCGTTGAACCCGTTTAGATTCTTGAGTTTGCCAGAAAAGAACTTGTTGTCGTTGAGGTCGATGATTATATCAGTAGTTGAAGAAGTAAGTTCAAAATTGCAAAAGCTGTCGTCCTCGGAAGCTTCATTGGAACTCTCAGGAGAAGAAATACAGGAGGAGTCTTGAGACTTATTGGAAGAGAAATGTCTAGGAGACGGCTTGTAAATTGTTCTTCTTTTAGTGTTTTTCTTGTTTGAAGGATCAGGAAAATGAGTATCAGATGCTTTGGAATTGACTGGAGAGTTGTATAATTTTTGAGGTTTAACGGTTTGTGGGCTGAAGTAATAAGAGTACCTTGGAAATGAAATATGAGGATTTTGTGAAGTTGAATATGATTTTGGGGGGATTTTTTTGTTATTCTGATGAGAGGAGAAACGTGAAGGTCTCGTTTTGCCCATGTCTTTGAGCTTGTAAAACCAGGAATTTGGGATCATATCTGAGAATCTAAACCTGTGTTTGCCCATCAAGAAATTGAAATAAACTTCAATTCTCTGTCACAGGGACACCACAATCCTCATTCTCTCTGCGTATGAATTTAATGGCTGAAGTTGAGTCAGACTTTGGCAGTGGAGATTGCAGATAAAAAGAGTTACAAAGTTTTTGTTACAATAGAGTGAAAATGGGGTCAGCTGGAAAAGCTAAAGCATGAAAACAAAGCAAAGAGATTCAAGAATTAGTGTCTATCAAATCACTTTCCTTTTTAGATCATGGCATGATAAACATAATCAACACTTTCCCAAGCATGGTATTTTCTCAAGTGCCTGCCACCACGCATTCATTAAAAAACTTCTATGAATTTTCACACACAAATATATCCCTGTTCACATTTGGAGAGATACTTTATTAATGTAATAGATCATCTAGAAGAAGTTCTTATTCACAGTCAGTTCCAAATACTGTGTTCTCTCTCTGTTTTTTTTTTAATCCTTTCTTTCTATTGTTAAAAGATATAGGGTTAGATTAATTCACATAAATCATTTCAGATGAATCAATCAGGTCAAATCACAAAACCACAATATTATTGTTATAATGTTTATCTAATGTATTAGTAAAAAAATTCAACCAAGTTCATTTGATAAGAATTATATATTATAAAACACTAAAGTATAACTCTGTTTGGATAAATATTTTTTAATGTTTATTTAATATATCATTAATCAGAATGATCAAAACCTAGAACAGACCTTTCAATCGGGTCAATGCCCTAACTAAAAATATTGGTTTCTATATTTAATATTTTGATTTTTGGGAATGATCCCACTTTAGACCTTTTGTGCTTCACTACTATTAATATTAAGCTTGTGTCTTGACTATTTTTTCTTGTATTCAAGAATTGTCAACACCTGACATGGGCCCTCAATGTTTAATAATTTAGGTAGAGCATATTAAAAGTAATGATTATGTTAGTAAGAATTGAGCCCCATATGTCTTCCAAGTGCTTGTATTTCTCATAATTTCATGCTTCATGAATCATGATATTCTTTTCTTTTTTTTCTTTTTTCAATTTCTTAATGCTCATTTCCATTTGTCCCACTTGCTTGTGTTGTATTGAGTCCCCACCAAATACTTATTGCACTTAATTCAATTACTGTGAAGCTAATGCCAAGTTTCTCATGCTATTCTTTTGCCAGATGAGGCTAGTTGAAAGCGTGGAGACTTGTTTTTTGTTTGCTTGGAAGGACTATATAGCACAATGTTGAAACATTTTTCCCCTCTCCAAGAGAATTATTAGATTGGTTGTGACACTGCGTATATCAACTAGCCAACTTGACAAATGGTAGTCTAATTTCTAGAACAGTTTTGTTATCGATATTCAGTAACATGCAATGATGTTTAAATGATGCTACAGAAATCTTTTAGCTGAAGATTTGAATCTTACTTCTTGCACTAAACAGAAGAAACCCCATGTAATGTAAATTTTGTCATATGACAAATCACACAGTCAATTTTTGCTGGAGGTTACATGGATATCCTGAAAATCAACAGAATAACAGACAGAAGAAAGGGTCCAATACTGAGACTCCTGTTGCAAATCAAAGTGAAACTGCTGTGATGGATAATCCACAAAGGACTCCAACTTGAGCAAGCCTTTAACTCTTTTAACTCCAACAAAATGGGGTTGCAGGAAGGAAGCATAGACATGTACTAAATATTACAAGAACTTTAAAGTTTAAATCTAATGTTCCTATTCATTTTTCGGGAGAGTGCATTTTAACTGCAACATACATTCTTAATAGGGTCCCTACACCTCTCCTTCGAAACAAATCTCCTTATGAAATTCTTTTTCATAAAACACCATATTTGGCACATTTGAGAGTGTTTGGATGTCTTTCTTATGCCACAGTTTTACCAAAAACTGATAAATTTAGTCCAAAAGCTTTGTCTTGTATTTTCCGGGTTATCCTATCTTTCAACAGGGATATAAAGTGTCTGATATTATTCATAAAAAATTCTTGTTGGTAGAGACATTGAGTTTTTCTATTATTGCTTCTCAGTCTATACAGTCTCTTCAGTTCAGAATATCAACCAGAAACACTAGACCTCCCATATGGCATTAAGACTATGACATTGTCAAACTAAACCAAATATCCCATTTCTAATTTTGTTTGTTACTCTCATTAATCCAAAACATATCAGTGTCTTCTTCTCTGTATCAGCTCATACAGAACCCCAAACCTATCGACAAGTTGTTCAACTCCATGATTTGAGAGTTGCTATGGAAAATAAAATCCTAGCTTTGGAATCGAACAAGACTTGGGAATTGGTTCCTCTTTCATCTGGAAAGATATGGGTATACAAAATCAAAATTAAGACGGATGAGAGTATATACAAGTATAAAGCTTACCTTGTAGCTAAAGGTTATACTCAATAAGAAGAAATCGATTATGCTGAGATCTTTTTTTCCTTTGCCAAAATAGCTACCGTTCGTACTATATTGGCTTTAGTTGCTACAAATAATTGGCCCTTGTTCCAAATGGATACCTTTAATGCATTATTACAAGGAGATTTACAACAAGAGATTTATGTGAAAATTCCTCAATGGGCTTGAGCACACTAGACAAAACAAGAGCACAGTTTGTAAATTGCTATTGTCTTCGTATGGCTTGAAGCAAGCCTTAAAACAATTGCATCATAAGTTTACAAGTGCCACGCTTCAAAATGGTTTTCAATAGTCCAAGACTTATTATTCTCTATCCACAAAGAGTAAGGGTTCCACCTTTGTTATATTGTTGGTCCATCACAGCCATTGATGAAGTAAAAAGATATCTCAAATTCAAGTTTAAGATCAAAGATCTTTGGCAGATGAGATACTTCTTAGCGATGGAAGTTAGTAGATCTAGTAGAGGACTAGTTCTCAATCAGTGCAAATATGCATTGGACATACTTTCTGATGTGTAGACAATCCTTCTGAGCAACATCTGAAATTGACTTCAGTAGAACTTAACAAACATTCGGGTGCCAACAAAGATGATTGTTTGTTAGTAGATCCTTCATCTTACAAAAGGTTAATTGTCAAGCTAATCTTTTTGTGTATGATTCGACCTTATATTTCTTATTCTGTGCAACAATTGTGCCAACTTATGCACTTGCCCAAGCAATCTCACATTGCAGCTGCTCTGAGAGTCTGAAATATGTAAAACAGAATCCTAGTCTTGGGATATTATCTTCTTCAACAAAGATGTTGCATCTTGATCCTAATGTAGCTATGACTAAACAATTTTTCAGTTGAAAGCAAAGCCTAATGTAGCCAATGTACTACAAAATTAAATAAACAGGAAAGTAGTTTGATCATTTAAATAACCCAGTTTTGTAATATATGAAAATCACTTCTAAGAATCTTTGTTAGGCAGGGGGGTATAATATATTTCATTTCATTTCATGGTATGCCACTTTCTTGAGACTAAAACGTGAAGCCTACTAGCAAAGATACATCATAAATCACATCTTTATTATATAATTTGATCTTCCAACCAACTTAACAGTCACTTCACAACAATTTCTCTTTTATAGCACCAACCGCTAAACCCTAACAAATCTATTTCCAAAAAGCATTGCAACAAACACCACCATCACCACCCTTGTGTTTTCTTGAACAACACTCTTAATCTCTACTCATTGCAAATGAAAATGAAAGCATTAATTGCCGTTAAAACCAAGCTTTTCAAGCCATGCAAAATTAAGTTATCCAAATTGTTCAAGTTTAAACTCAGAAAGCCTGTCTTTATAAGGGCTCTTGGTTTTCGACCTCGTTCGTGGCACAGCAAACCCAGAAAAACACCCTCAAGGAATCCAATGGCGGCATTTCTATCGGGTTTTCGAACTCTAAAAAAGTCGAAACCCCGATCGATATCTGAGGTTAGGAGTGTTTATTCGGAGGATGAGAAAATGCAGTCGTTTCCTTCTCCTCTTACGCCGGCTTTTGTTATGGGAGGAATTGGTTCAAGCCGTAGAAGGGAACTGAGCCCTGTTGGAGATGAAGATGTTGAAGATGCATGTAGGAGTTTTGAGAATTATTTAGTGGAGATGATTGTTGAAGAAGGAAAAGTTGGGGATTTGACAGACGTTGAAGAGCTTTTGTATTGTTGGAAGAATTTAAAGAGTCCTGTGTTCATCGATTTAGTTTGTAGATTTTATGGAGAGCTTTGCAAGGATTTGTTTTCACCTGATCAGGATGATCATACTCTTATTGACCATCAGAGTTCCAGGTGAAATTAATTTCTGCATCTCTCTCAATTAACACACAATTTTCAATTGTAACGTTATCATGATCCCTATACAATAAATTTCTTTTTCCTTTTTTAATCTTTGGGATTACTTTAATCAGGTAGTCCTTTGAATTCTGGCATTTTTGATTTGGAATTTAAATATATTTCCTTTTTATTTTGAAAAACAAGCGAACTTCTTGGTTCTTCCCTCCAAATCCTGTTGAAATTACTGAGATAAGTACAAATATACATACCATACGCTATATCCCAAAAGTTAGATTAAATGATTAAGCATGGAATTTTCAAATAATTCCAAAAGGGTTTAGATCATTCGGTTTAAGTTATCTAAATAAGTATTTTTATAAAATCTATTTTTCTTATAAAACATTTTCATAACTATCATATCGCCTATATATACAAGAAAAATAGTCATCTTATCATTTGATTTTTTTTAAGAATAGGATATAATCTAAGTGATTTTGACAGTAACCAAAGTCTACTTTAAGAGATTGTTTTAATCCATACAATAATTTTTTTAATCTAAGTACATTTTTTTTTATGTTTTTCTAGTACTATACATCCTAGTACAAAATTTATGTAAACTTTCGAAGATAATTCTCAATGTAAAAACACATTTTTCAAGTCAAATTGTTACAACGGTCAATCTAAATTTGTAGCCAATCATAACAATATTCGAATTATATTAATCTTTGCAATAAGTGCAAATATCTTTGTGTAATCGATCTCACGAATTGTAGTGTTCTTTTTAGCACCAACCTTATTTTGAAACGTTCAATCAGTACCATTTGTTCTATGCTTAAGACAATGCTGAAGAAAGTGGGCCGTGACCCGAACAGCCCACTGGCCTATACAAGAATTGGCAGATTGTGACAAGAAGTTGAGGTTGATTAATGTGATTTCCCAATTTGATGTATTTTATCTTATGGTTTCCCTCAATTACTGGCTTTTTCCCTCAAAATGAAATGCCCATGTCGTTAGAAATAAAATGATGAGATAAAATAAATTTAAACCCTAATTCTATAAGCAATGCACAGAGCATGACATGAAATGAGTCCGAGTCCAACGTAGTCAGACCATACAGTTGAGAAAGCAGTTGACAAGATTTTTGCAGCTTATAAATTTAGATAATATTAAGAACAACTTGAAAGCACAACCATTTCTTAGCTTGCACTACGTGCTACAAACTAAAATTTCAGAAAACAAATCAATTGCAGGTCCACACAACATTAAGCTAAGCAACATATAAATACAACACATGATTAGCTTTCATAAAGTTACCCAGCCTCCATTATCAAGCATGTACAGCCGATGTGTGATTAATTCATCCTCGAAACATAAACCTGTGACTTCAACAATGTATCTCCAATTCTGAACCCAGGCATTACCATAAACTCAACTTTGTAACTGGTTTGTTCTTCACAATTCCCGCTTGTGCCTTCAGATAATTCCTCAACTGACTCCATAGAAATATTAGAGAATTTGCATCCCTTATTCACAACAAATATTTTCGCTTTGGGATCAATCGAGGATGCGAACCCTTGTAAAATCCAAATCCACTTTGACATCTTTGCAAATATTTGGTAAAATGGTGTTCTTGGATTCTTGCCACTTGATACAAACATCCTCTGGTCCAAATTACCAAAAAATGAAGCTTCCATCATAGGATGAACTACTAAAAGATACTTCTTTCTGCAGAATTTCGCAAAATCTGAATCTGGTTTATATACCAGATAATCGAATGGATCATCAAACTTCATGATATCATCTACATTATATGATTCAAGTGACATTCGATGAAACATTCTCCGTGCGATGTAGGCTTCGAATGCATACTTCTTGTGGCACCTCTTGGAATAAACAACTGCAGCTTCAATTGAGTTTGCAGCAAGGTCTAAATCCCAACCTGAAGCTTTCATTAAGCTAATGACTGGCTTTGCGAAATCATGAATGGACTTTGAGGCTGCTTTGAAGCTATCCTCAAACATTTTTAAATCAAAAACCCTCACATTATTTGTTTTGAGACTTTGCTGTCTAATCTTCTCAGCCATAATCGCATTCCTCAAATGCAAATCTTGCAGTTCTTGTTGCAAACAAAAAATTTCTGATTCTTTTGCTTTAACTTGTGACTTCAATTTCTGTAACATCTTCTCATTGACTTCAATCTCTGCTTTTAGAACATCAGAACGAGAAGAATCGAGCTTGACTTTTGTCAGTTGTTTCTCCTTGTACATTCGCTTAGTCTTGCAAAGTGCTTCAAGCTCTGCCACAACAAGTTCATCAGCAGCTTTAATCTTTTCTGGGTCATAGGGAATATGAGCTTCTTGAAGCTGAACATAAGCTAATTTCAATGTTGAAACTATCTCGAATAACTTCATAATGTCCATGTCACAGCATTCATTACTTCTGCAAGGATCTTCAATCGGTTGCGGATGGACTTTGACACCCCCACATTCTGTCTCTTCAATTTTATTGCCACTCCCATCCTCACTCATTGATACATTACTGTTGCTTGGATTTTGGTGGTTGGAGTGTTCAGAGTAAAACACACCAATGGATCTAAACCTGCAAACTTTCGCAAATTTGGATACAATTTCGGATATATTCAAAGGGGGTTTTGAGGGTAGCATAGTAATGGTGGCACATTCCATTCCTTAAAAGATCAAACTCTAAACTGATGCAAGATCCAATATTGATTTGACCTAATGTGATCTGACTACAACGAATACAAATCTCAAAATCCAAATAAAAACATTGTAAAATAGGGTACAAAATGAATATTGAATTCATAAAATAGTGCGCCCAGATGATAAACCGGGATTCTCGGAAAAATCCCCTAAACCTTGCTAGTGGCAAGATCCACCTAGTCCTCAGATTAAAGAAATCAACTAGGGTTTTGGTTTAACTTAGAAGATTGATTAAAAAAAATTTAAACCCCAACTCTTTCAACTCAAAAAGAAGATTCAAATTAAGTAAAGTAATAACCTTTACACTTAAACCCCATAAAAACACGAAAAATAAACTGCCCGAGACTGAAGCTTTAGCTAAAAGTTCGTCAAAGACTAAACAAAACCCAGAAACAGAACCTGCCAAAGATTGAAACTTTATCTAAAACTAGGCAAAACCAAGCATCATAAACTGCCCAAGATTGAAACATCAACAACATTCAGAGCGTAAACAAGAAAAAAAGCTACGAAAAAAAGATATATGTAAAATTAAACATCAAGCATCCAGGAAACAGAATGATAGGTAGGGAAGAAACAAGTTTTAAAGAACAAACCGATAATGGTACTTGGATTAGCGGAAACTCTAGCTGAATACAAAGTTTTGAGTTTGGCACTGGTGGTATCTGATCTGAACCAATGAGTTCAAGGTTCAAGGGCAAAATTGTAGAGGAGTGAGCATCGTATTTTGTGCTGAAAAAAATGAATTTTAACTTGGCATTTAGCAAATATAGTTTGAAAGAGTTAACATTGGAGCTGGAAATGGAAATAAATTATTATTTACCCTAAAAAGAAGTGAAACCGGGACTCTGTAGCTTCTCAGAACTTGCAGGAGGAGCAGCAGACAACAGTATTTGTTTGAATTGTTTTTTATTTTATTTTTAGCGCCTTAACCTTTTCTATATACAATTATATATATTTTAATTATTATATACTGACATATAATTTATGGCTGTGGCTTCGACTTCAAAAAAATCACTAGGGCGGAATACAGTTTAAATCAAATCATCCACTTTTAAATTTATATTATTTAATAAAATTAATAAAATTATAATTTTTAAAATATAATATAAATATATACAATACATATATAAATAAAATAAATATAAAAAATAAGTTATATACCTCATTACTTATTAAAAAATTTTATCATATAAAATTATAAATATGTATTTTAAAAAATATAATTTATAGTTTGATTCAATTTAAAAATTATCTAAATTGTAATCAAATAAAAAACAGTTTAAAAAAATTTTAATTCAGACTAAATTATTTTACAAACTAAATTAAATTAAATCATAATTCTTAAATAATTTAGATTAATTTTAATATTTAAATTAAATTATATACTTCCCTAAAAATCTTTAATAAAAAATATATTTTATATATTATAAAATATTAATAAATATAAATATATCTATTTATTATAATAATATAAAACATTTCATATAATATATTTATTGTAGTATATATTAATTTTTATCTTTATAATAAAATATATATCATATGTGGTTAAATTCTGGTAGGTATTGATAAAATAAAAAGCGCATGCGAGTCTCTTTCCTCTCGGGTATCACCAGTCTCACGTACTCCAATATTTTTAACTACGCTCTGCACGAGAAAAAAAAAAAATGTTTGAACTTTTCTTGTTGGAGCTATTTCAATTTTATTAGCTCAAATCATCTCAACCCAAAGGCTGTTACAGACCGTAACCATTCTTGTTGGAGCCTCTTTAAGAGGCCCGTCCAACTGATGTCACCAAAACAAGGCCCATTGTTTGGCTTAAATTTTCCTCCTCCATTATTCTATTTTAACTAATTATTTGGTACAAACAATAAATCTAATTATGTAAATTAATTAAATTAAATAAAACAAATAAATCATGAATAAGAACGTAGTAAAATTAATGTACAAAATCCTCTAGCATAAACTCAAGATCAACCATTAAAAAATACATAAATTATTTCCCTAATAAAAACTTTATAATATTTTATGATTATTGATCAATACGAAAAAAAAAAGCTTTTTAAATAATTATTGAAATAAACTCTAATTATCTTAATAATACTCATTGATAAATCAAAAAGTAAAAAAAAAAATGATATTTTTTATCTTTGATCTATATAAAAAAAAAATTCTTTATTTATAATTTTTATCTCGTTCTTATGTTATATTTAAAAACCCAAAAAAGAAATATTTATATCTCTTTACAATAAAATTGTCAATGTAAAAGTTTTTACACATATTATTTATTTTAATTATTATTTAATAAAATAGGTTGGACATTGTAGGCCGTTAGACCAACCATGAGTATGAAAATTCAACTTGTGGTTATTATAAGGAATCAAGTAAGGATATATCAAGCAAATTCAAAAGTTTTTAGAAATCTGTAACCAACAGATTCCTAAAATAGAATTGGGGAAAGGTGAAGAGAGGGATAACACTTGAGTTGGTAATGGATTCATGAGGAAGACGACTGTTTAAATGGCTAACCACCAATATGATAGTAGAAGATGAGTATCTGAAAGAAGAGTTAAACTTGTCTTTGCCAAATGCCTATGTATCCTCTCTATCCTCTCATTTTGTTGATGAATATAAGGGCAAGGATGTCTAAAAACAAGACTCTTGAATTCATCTCCCTAATCGCTTTGGACAGATTTAACATTCCCATCCACTGTTTTTCAACATACCTTTGAAACTTAATAAACACCTCTTTGGTCCCAACTGTAGTTTTGAGTGAAAATATCCACAAACCTTGAATAATCATTAACAAAAACAATGTACTTCCTGAATCCTTTTAATTTTAAATACATAACAGGGGATGGTCCGCTTATATTTTACAGTAGTAACCTTGCTTTAATTTGATTGCATGCTCACCCTGTATCATTTACTATATTCTAGTTTAGAAAAGAGCCACAAGTATCATTGCAACTCTGGTTTTTGGGCAGAATATTGAAGTAAAGGTTTGAAAAGAATTAGCTGGGATTTATGGTCGACAGCTTGAGCAGATGTTACGAAGAAAAACCCCAAAGGCACCTGAAACTAAAGTTCATATTGTATAGTCCCCAAGGCGTGGTGAATTCAAGGTGATGAGATTGGGTTCAAGTCTCTTAGAGGTGTACCCAGAGTATACTTTTGATTGGTCTAATGATTGTTAAACTTAGGATTTTTACTTGTTTGATATAATTAGTTCAATTCTAAATGATAGTATGAGAAACTAAGATTATATTTTTGATTGACCTAATTTAATGGTTATAAGAACGATCACTAGATCAGAATTTTTATCTGTTTAATGTAATTGATTCGATTTCAAAAAAAAGTTCAACTTCCGTGGAGTTTCTCTGTGTACAGTAGAAAGTTCATACTGTCCATATCTAGCTGCATAAGCACGCACATCTATGATAAGAAAAAGAAAAGTCTCTGAAGATAAATGGAATGGGACAAGGCTGTAGAAAGTTTCAAGTTTCTTCAACATTATCCTTTCTTTCACATGACATGTAGCATGCTGGCTATACATCTCTCTCGTGAGTTAGACTTTTCTCTGAATTAAATAATTTTCTTGTATGAATATGAAGTAATACAATAGCTGCAGTAGCTGATGTTGAAAACGCCAATATAAAACTTCATTTGGAACCTTATATGCCTTGCCCTATGCTGATATGATTGTTTTTCTTCATTATTGATCGGCTGTGTGCGCACCTTCTTTGGTCTCTTTATCAACTTCCTGTAGGAAGTGTTTGGGTCAATTATCGTAGACTCAAACCAAAGCAAGATTTTATTTTATCTCATAAATTAAAAACAAGTAATATTATGCATATATACTATTTATATATTTATATATGTCATCATATTATTTTATTTTTAATTCAAAATCACTCAATAATATATTAATGCACATCAAATAGGTCCCTATTATATATTCAAAATAGATACATATCATTTTACTGATTAAAGACATGTACATACACAACAAAGAAATGACCCTCAAAAGCATAACATAAGAAATTGTTATTGTATCTCTTATGTATTTGAAATAATTACAATATTATAAAAAATTAAATTTTAATGATGTTTTTACCTTCTTTTTTTTTGTAATTTTACAATTGACACACTAAGCTTATTAACACTGTATTATGAATTATATCATATCATAGACGGTTTCATGTATAGATAAGTGGGGTTAGTGACCCCTTAAAATTTTCTTTTTCCAACTGCTGTTTTAACTTTGTTTTTTGATATAATTTACTTTGCAAATTAAACCCACTTAGATGAAAATGAAATCAATTTTCAATTTACTGTTTGTTAAACAAATCATTTTTGTTTGTTTGAAAAAATAAGTCTTTTGTTAAATTAATATTTTATTTTATATTATCTATCAATTAACAGTTAATTAGAAATTTGTTTTAAATTCTTCTGATAAATTAATATTTTTATTAAGATCGACCAATAGATTTATGGAAAATTCTTTCGACAAAAATAATCGAAGATTTATATTCATATTAATGTTTTTGTTTTTTGTGTCAATTTTTTTGAGATCAAACCTTGATCTTGTATAGAAAAAAAATATATAAATGGAATGTTTCTTTCTCTCAAATGTCATTTTTTTTCATAACTTTAAACTCGCCCCTCTGATAATATATTCTGGGTTTATTGCTAGATTGTTTTCCACAGCTTTGCATGCATGCATGCCTTATCTTTCCCTATTTCTATCTTATCCTCTATTATCATTAACTTTCATTTGTTGGAAAATGATTTTGGGAAAAAAAGATGTATAATGTGAATCTGGAAAATTGATTCCCATGATAATGCAGAAAACTGTTGAAAATAAAATAAATTATATGCAGTTCATGAAAGCCCCATCTGTCTGAATCAAAAATAGTGTGTCAGCTTTATTCAAAGTTAAATTATTGAGAAGGGGGTCTGTTTGGTAGCAGATGTCACCTTCACATTTTCCATATCTCTGTCAAAGCTTAAGGAGTTTGTGTGGTAGGGCAGGGATATGAAGTCTGAGTTTAGTATTAAATTTTATGAAAAGGGAGAAGGCATTATAAATTGTTTAGATGAAAACAAAAGCATAAGAACAAGAATAGTGCAGCTATGAGGTTTCTTTTTCTTTAACATCAACATCTTCTCATCCCCCACGCTTGCAACAACTTGAATAATTTCATCAACAGAATCGGCAAGAGAATAAAACATGGACTACGATATCTCATGCAAGTTTTCTTATTTCTTCGCTAAAGAATCCGGTCTTTTTAACCCTACTAAAATAGTCAAAGTTAGGCATATATTACATCTATATGCTCTCTTTACAGCTTTGCCCTCTTCTCATATTCCAAGAATATTTCTACCATCACAAACTTTAGAGAAAAATTATACGGGGACTGTCTCACATCTTATTTGGTTGACTCGATATTAAGATTTATATATAATTAACTCATAATAACATATGATAAATTTAATTCCGATAAATTGTAACTATGCATAGTATATAAAATGCCAAATAATAGGTTTAATCTAAATAAATAATCAAAATCAAGTCTGTAGGAAAACACGTATGAGTTATGTCTCTAAATTTGAAGGGTTTTGGTATGCAATGATTAGTCCAAACCAATTTAGAGAACATGTATGCTCATGAAACCAACTCTTTTATGATGGTTTTCAATGAGAAAAAAACATAACATTAGGGTTTTGGAAATGAATCTGATAAATTTATAAAAGATTATTTAATCCTACTATCAAAGATTCAATAATCTAAAAGCCTATATTAAACCATTTATCCAAATCTATGAAGTATGTTGGGTTTATCCTTAATAATCATTTAACTTCATCTGTAAATTATCCTTAGATTATTAAATTATCCGATTTTATTAAACTAAAATTATAATTGATGTTAGTTTACATAAAAAAAAAATTCTATTACTATAGGAAAAATGTAAACTTAACATATTAAGAGATATTTATATTCTATAAGGTAACATTATGAAGATTACAAGACGGTTAGATTGGTAATAAAAAAATGAGCGGCAGGAGAGGTTGGTCTTAGTCCATCAATCGATTTAGAGAGAGATTTGTTAGAAAAAGCTAAACAGGGAGGACCCTCATATCCATTTTTACGACCCAATGCAGGCATTCCATGGGACTGCAAAAGTTTTTAATCCCAATTCAAAGTGCAATCTCTTTATCACTTTCTTCAATTGGTAGTATTTTGCACATGTAACTTTTAATGTCATCGGCGACTTTAGCTTGCAAAAAAACATATATAATTACAACTTCATGCCATGCAACTTTTCAAATTGTTCATATTTATGGCTGACAAACCATATAACCAACAATGGAATGTGAGAGATTGTTCTTGTAGAATATGCATTGTTTAATACAATGGTTCTATTAGAAGACAAGATTTCTCTGCAAGAGTAAAAGCATATAAGCTAATGAAAATCAAGCACAAAATAATTGAATTAACAATTATTGGACTGGTTTTAGCGAAGAAAGAAGCAGCAGAAGACGAAAAAACATCCTAAAAGTGTTGTAAAACCTAAATGTGATTACTTCGAAGCATTCAAAAGTTCACTTTAATATAATAATAAGAAATGAAAAGAAAAACACCTAGAGCAAAAGTGAAGAACATGAAACGGGATCTGGGATTGTATTGTAGTAGAAAAGAGTAGCAGCCAATTGAAGTGATTAGTGAAACAGAAGTTGTCCTTTTTCAAGGATTGATGGCAAAAATAATTTACTTAAAAAGGAAGAAAAGATTAGTGAAACAGAAGTTAAACCTAATTTGTTTGGAAAGCAAGTACCAGGGCAGCCCTAACCCCATTGGTTGTTGGGAGTTAAATTATTATGTTAATCTTTGAGTTTGAGGTACGGGTCCAATACTACAAAAACATATTATATATACTTATTTTATATATATAAATAGATGCATATTTATCTGTGTTATCATATGATTGAGTGTAATTTTATTTTAATTCAAAATTATCGAATCATATGATAACACAATCAAATATGTATATATTTACATATTCAAAATAGATACACATAATTTTATTATTATATAAAACCTCAAATCAAAACAATAATAAAAGATTAAATTTAAATATAAATATTATGAATGCATGGTCTAATGTCACACTAGTTTTGGAATAACTATATTAGCAATAATATGGTTTCTGATGTTATGGTTAATAATATGACATCTTGGCTAGACTATTCTTATTTAATTAAAATAAATAGTAAAGATAGATTTATATGTGTGTTACATCAATAAATTTAGCAAGTAATGCCTACATTATTATTATGGCCTTTTCAATAAACAGGTTAACTAAGATTCATAATCTACTTTATCAACTGACATTACATGTCCGATTGAACAAGGAGTACAATGATGAAAGAGTTCAAAGCAAAAGAGATGAGATGAGATGAGATGGATGCTTAAGTACTAACGACTCTGATAAGTTTAAATTAATTTATATTAATTAATTAAGACTTAATTATAATATTAAAGTTTAATTTGTTACTTCATCATCACCTAAATTATATAATAAATTAAGGGAAAAATATGTGTGAAATTTAAATTCACAAAACGTATACAAACAAAGGAAAGAGCGTGTGAGTGAATAATGATACATGTTAAAGTTTTTTCTGGGTTTGGGGAATGGTAGAAAGGCAGAGAAGAAAGCCTGTAAAGAGAATCCAACACCCAAACATGGCAAAGCTTAAGAAAAGACCATCTACTTAGATTCACAATCTACCTCTCTCTCTCTTCCTCTCTCTCTCGCTCTCTCTCTCTATTTCTTCTTGTCTCTCTCTCTCTGCAACGCATTTTTTTCTTTCATCTTTCCTTCATCTTCTTACCTCTCCCTCACTTGCAAATCTCATTAAACTAGCTTCATCAACTCACAGTTGCATGGACGTGCAGTTTTTAGCTTCAAGTTTCAGTTTCTAAGGAGGGTTTTTGGGATATTTTCTCTGTAATTCATGGAGTGCAAGAGAAACTTCAAAGTAAGGTTTATGAATAAACATAAACCCCATCTTTTTTATTATTTCTCCATCTTCTCCATCTCATTTGCGGCACTATTCACTACCACAATCACCTCAGCAACACCCACCACTTCTCCTGGTAAGAAATTTATATATTTGTTCTCTCCATCTCTCAACTTTTTTATGTCAATTTCATCACTATCCAATTCTGTATATATCATCCAAGGTATGGCTATTTCACTTACTTTACCTTTCAAACGCAGCTGATATCAAGTGTCAATCGTCTGTTAAAGCAGATTTGTCTTTTCATGTAAGTTGCTTCTCTTTTTCTTTTAGAATCCAAAAAACCCATTCAACTTCTTCTAAAGGAACCTTAAATTCTGTATATTAGCATGCATATAACATAAATGCATCACCATTGTTACTCAGTCTTAGCTTCTGCAAATTACATGGAAACTGTAACAATTTTAATCTTTTTCATTTTCATTCAAGCAAACAACCGATAAGGCTAATATCCGCCAAAAACAACTGCCGAGGTTAGATTGTGACCGTTTGATCGATGCATCAAATAGTAATTCTCCATGATTAGACATCACACGAGGCCGGTGGTCCATCCCGGTTGGCCCATGTACATGGACTTTCAGCTCAGGTGAATCAACACCCTGTGGTGCATTCTAGCATCAACCCTATCTCTACAGTAGAATTTTCTGTCGCTTTTCAATGAGTCTCAGTAACTTGCGCCGTCAGTGTCAGCCCCTGAACCGGAGCCACCTACTCCTTAGGCTGTAATATCTGCATTCCCGTGAACCACATCTTAGGGGCGCAAGTTAGCATGATATTTGTACCTCTTAAAGTTCTCGTAATTTATCATAAATGTGATATTTTATATGATGTTACAGGAAATTGAAAATAAAAGGGATGATAAAGAGGTTGCCATGACTTGGGCAAGGAGATTTCTGACTGGACCTGGTTCATCACCACCGCGCTGCATATCAAAATGCGGCAAGTGCACGCCATGTAAGCCTGTACATGTGCCGGTGCCACCGGGGACTCCGGTGACGGCTGAATATTACCCGGAGGCATGGCGGTGCAAGTGTGGCAACAAGTTATACATGCCATGATGGCTAATCTTTAAAATATACATATGCTTCATTAGTGACTACTTAAGAATTATTAGGGAGATAATAGTTAGTTTTACAATGATGAATATATAGAAATTATTAGAGGATTTTATTTATGTAAAGAAAATATATCGACACTAACTAAGATGAGTGATTAATGTGAAAAATCTTGTGTTATAAAGTTAATGCATAAATTTTTTTTCAAAGTAATATTATATGTATATATTTTTAGTATATAATTTGAATATATAAATAATATATTATTGTATAATTAAGTGTTATTTTATTTTTAATTTAAAATTATTTAATAATATATATCTGTATAATCAAATTATATGTTAAAATTGTGTGGGTATAATTTTATTGTTTTTTAAATAATTTTTAATGACTAATTTGGCAGGACTATTTTATGTGGTTGATACGATAAGAGATAGTACTGTTGAGTTTGGTGGGTTTAGTATGTAGACAAAATAGAAATTTTCAAATGGTCTAAGTTATGGGTCCCCATTGGGGCATGGACATATCTGGATCTCATGAAGTAGATGGTTCATCTTTCATCATTAGTTTTCTCAATTATAATGGCTGAGCTATCCATTCAAAAATTATGCTGCCCAAAAAACTTTTTCCCTTTTGGGCTTTTTATTTTTTGCTTCATATCTCCATTAAGATTGTGTAACGATAGAGTTCCATAGAGCCCAATTCATGATAGATACACATAGAGATTTGGTGTCTATCTATCCGATACAATAAACTGAGGAACAACCCTGTTGCATCCTTAATCCAACAATAAGGGCCCTCGGACCAAGCATTTTTATTAGAGGTATCCCTTCATTTTCTAATCCTCTTTGGGGTACTCCTTTGTAGTTTTTGTATTTACTTTGTTGAAAAATCCTTATGAAGCCATTAATATCACAATCATAGATGTAGGCTATCGAGAAATGGCTCTCATCAAGTTAAAAAATAAGATTATATCTAACTTTCTCTCTGTGTTTAAAAACTATCACAACAATGGATATTAGAGTCCATAATCAAATCATCAATGCACCTGAATTTTCCCTTTAGTTATCCCAATTGAAGGATTCATTTATGATAAGATAACAATTGAGACTAATTAGTTAAAATGTTATTACTTTTTATTAAGAGCAAATAATATGGAGTGAATACCAACTAACTTGATACTTTCTTAGATTGAGTGATTCTTATCCGATAGTTGAAACGCAAATTATTATTTCTATCGATTGGTTATTTCTCTAGAGATGCTTTACTAGTAAAGAACTACTATACAAAAATTGTCATGTAGTTTTCAAAGTGTTGGGAGGACTTTAAAACCTTCTTTTATTGTTTGCTTGGATTGATCTTGTATGAAAACCACGAGATTTTTGTGATAAAATGTCTTAGTTGGTATTATTATTACTTCACATGCTTTAAGTTATGTATTAATCATATCATTCCACTTCATTATAAAACTTAGTAAACGTGTCATGTTTGTATCATGAGATGACTAACACATGTTTTAAAATTGTAATAGATGATTATGATCGATCTTTTATTTACCTTGATTCAACTACAAAATGTGAGAGTAACTAGCCTAAATCTCTTGTAGTTAAAATATTTTTTAGTCTTTTGATACTCTAATTATTTTATTTTATCAATCAATAAAAAAAAATAAGTATCTGTATCAATTTGTAGAGTGATGAGTCATTCTATTTTAAGAGGCTTTTGTTACGAGTGAACTAACAACATCATTATGTTTGTTTGTGTAGATGGAAACCTAGCACTAGTGTATTTGCCTATGGGCAAAGGTATGAATTCAAACATTGGCTTCTCTTTGAATGAAAAATGACATGAAGGACAGGTATCCGTTTGTCTTTTTGGACATCTGGTAAGAAATATATATTCCCTTGACATGGTACCAAATGGGATTATATGCTCCATACAAATGCATGAAGGAATTACTATTACTAAATAAGATGTATAAAAAACATTATTATTATTATTATTATTTTCAATGTTGATGTTATAACATATCCTAAAAATCCATATTATATCTTCAAAACAGTGAAAAATGATGAATATGTATTTTAGAAGTGGAATAAAATCTACTTGTAATAAAATAAAAAATCAAAATTATTGGTATCAAACTAATTTATTGCTTTAAGTTGATTCAAATTAAACTAATAAAGGGTATTTGTACAATATTTTTTAAGAAGGTTAATAGTTAATTAAGGACCATAGAACTTCGAGTGACGCTTAGTTGGTTAAGGGCTCACATGGGACCATCTAAACTGTTGACACGTGCGATGAAGCCTTGTCTAGGAAGTTTCGTGAGCCATCGGTCACGTGCGGCGTGTATACTTTTTAGGCTTACACAAATGGATAGATTCTCTGTTTTTTTTTCTTTTTTTTTTCCTAGAAAACCTTTTCTGTGACTGTGACTAACTCGGTCGACTTAAATTAGGTAGATTTAAATCTAATATATTTAAATCTGCATTTAAATTTAATTTAAATAAATCTAAAATTAATTTAGTTTAAACAAACTTTAGCTTAAATTTAAAAGTTTAGCATTTTTGAGTTTGAATTTTAGGATGTTTAGTTTGTCAACTTCATAAATTTAAAAATTTTGATACAAAATAACTTTGTTTTGATTAATATACATTAAAATGATGTCATTTTAATAAAGAAGAGCTAAGATAAAAGGTCGATTTAAGTTAAACTCACTCGAGCTCCTTTAAAGCGAGCTTGACAAGCCCAAACTCAAGCTTAAAACTATACAAATTGAGCTGAGTTCGAATTCGGTTTAACTTGAATACAATCTAAACTCAAATAAATAAAATCCGATTTTATAATTATTAAATTAAATAAATTAATAATTTGATTTTTAAATGGATCAACAAATTTATTTCTACCTAAGGTTTAGTATATTCTCAAATTCTTATTTGTGAAATTTCAAAAACTTAAATATTTACTTATAAATTATTAAAATTGACAAAATTTATTAGTTTTAGAGATAAAATATTCATTTAACTAATGATACTAAAAAATAAAACTTTATCTTAATTTTTTTAAATTTTAAAAATTAATAATTTTTTTATAATTAAATTTTAAATGATTATATTCCCTTTTTTTTTTTTTTTTTGACAACACTTTCCTCTTTTTGTGGACTCATCTTGATAGAAGAAAATAAATCTTCGTTTAAATAAGAATGAATTATCTTTATTCCAACAAATTAATGATGACGGTTTTCATTAAATGACTTAAATATTGCTGAGAGACTTTTAAACTTATGAGCTTGAACTTGGTATCTCACCCGTTTATCCTTCGGTCAATCTTTTAGTATTCTCGTTCTATTGTATTTTGGTACAGCTCAATCAATCAGAAAAAGGGAAAAGAAAAACTCATAAATTCAAACTTTAAATGAAGTAATTAAGAAATTGTCTTAACTTAATAATTAATTATGGAATAAATACAGTAGCTAACGTGTCCAACATTTCATAAGTTAGTCAACCTATCAGAAAAGGTTGACAGCTGTGATAGCGCCGTTGCCAGGTCTAGAAAAAGATATCTAATTATAATACAACGGCAAAGTAGTGGTATGGTTACTGGTAACGTAAAACCAACCATTCTTAACAGTCAGTCATCCATTCATGCGCCCTGAGCCCCCTTTGCATTGCCCAAAAGTCTTGTTCTCATCCAAGATTTGGTTCACCCTTAAAATTTTATTTATAAAATTTTAAAAATCCAAATATTTATAATTTGATTAAAATTTTTAATTAGAATTTAAGATAATAATGTTATTTAACTCAGCATATTAAAAAGTTAAAATTTTATTATATTTTAACTCTTCTCAATTTAAAAAATTAATAATTTTTCTTATTTGAAGTTTAAAAAATAATTACTTCTTTTTATGGATTTTTTTCTCCTTTTCTGACGACTATTTTTGTTCCAATAGTCTTCCCATACCTCTTCTTCTCTTGCCAAAACCCAAATATCAACGACCATTTTTGTTAGACTAAAACATTTCATCTTTGTTTGATAAAGAAATGAAAATAATTCGTTATCTTCAACCAATCTTTAGAATAAGATGACACCAATATTCGGTCAAATGAATTTTAAACCTAACAGAGAATTTTTACCTTAACTCTAATAAAGAATTTTAATATAAAAGCAAACATTTGAATTTTTAAAATTTTACGAATAAGTGTTTAGGAATGGACCAAATGTTAGATGGAAATAAGTCTTGTGGCCCCTTTACATGTCATTAAGTAACAAAACTTCTTCCAAGTTATGCTTGTAAGCAAATAAAGATAAAAAAGAATGAAGTTTTATTTTTTACATGTAAGGTTAAAAGAAGCATGATGACAATATAGCATCAATTGTATCATCATATTTTAAACTTCAGGTGAATTTCGTTGATAATAACACTAAAGTAGCATTTAATTCGGTAATCAAAATTTCTATGTTATTAAATTATAAATTTAATTAATTTAATTATTATTTTATTATTAATATATATTTTTTAAAATATTATTCATATTATTGATTATTTTAATTAAAAATCAGTTTTATTTTACAAAATTAATAAATAAAAGATTTTCTTACTAATTTTTTAATACTAAATTATTTCTTATATTATTTATTATTACATATTAAAATCTATCAAAAATCATATTAATAATAAAAAATAAATTATCTAATAATAAATATTACCTCAAATCAAATACCTTTAAAAAAATTTTGAATTCATATGATTTTTAAGTATTTTATTCTAAACTAAAACGACATTTTTCTATAAAACTAAGTAACTAACGGTCCAACTCCAACGGCTAATTTGAAGTAGGAACTTTCTGTGGAAATTTCCAGTGGATTTGATGGCTGAGAAGAAAGGCTCGTGAACCACAGACCCTTATTCACATTGTAAAACACATGCAATTCAACAACCTCAACTTTTTCTGTCTTTGTCTTCCAGAAGTATCTGAGGAAACCAATTATATATATTCTAGGGAAATTATTTAAATATAATATTTTTAGTCATAAGTTGAGAAATAATTTATATCTAAAAATTAATTTATTTCACGACTTGAAGACCATTTCTTACTTAAAACCCAAAATCACTCACAACCCTAAGATATCAATCAATAGATTTAGTTTGTTTTATTTGAACACATCCTCTCTCATCCACATTAGAACAATGGACACAGATTTTGCCATGTTCATAGCATTTTCTTATGCTAAAGAATTGCCAAGAAAGCAAGGGTATTTGCTAAAATTTAGTCATAAGTGAGGGAGAATTTTGTAATTGACTTATTGTAAATCACGCTACAACAAACTTTCATTATACAGCGTTGCGTATTCTTAGCCAGAGGACGGCGCGTCGTGGCCAGGGTGTAGTGACGACTTAGACTTTTCGTTTTTTCTATTAATTAAAATAATAATGATAATAAAAATAGTTTATTCCGACCGAAGATAACTTTTTTAGCCTTCTTTCACCCATAAATAAATAGGTAAAAACCGGACATTCATCTTGTCTTTCATTTCTGTTCTTACAAAACTACATCTGCAGGCCTCAGCGATTCCTGATTCGTTCTTTTTTCTTTAATTTCCCGGTCGATCTCTGGCCCTTCTTTTCAATTCAATATTATTATGCCAGAGATCGAACCTCATGTTCCCAATAATGCCCTCTTCGGCAAATACGACCTCGGTCGCCTCCTCGGCTGCGGCGCCTTCGCCAAAGTTTATCACGCTCGCAACGTCCGTACCGGTCAAAGCGTCGCCATCAAAGTTATCAACAAAAAGAAGCTCTCCAATTCAAGCTTGGCTTCCAATATTAAGCGTGAGATCTCCATCATGCGGCGTTTGAACCACCCTAATATCGTTAAGCTTTACGAAGTTTTAGCCACCAAGACGAAAATTTACTTCGTCATGGAATTCGTTAAGGGTGGAGAATTGTTCGCCAAGGTTGCCAAAGGGAGATTCACTGAAGATCTCAGCCGTAAATATTTCCAGCAGTTGATCTCCGCCGTTGGATATTGCCATTCTCGTGGGGTCTTCCATCGTGATTTGAAGCCGGAAAATCTATTAGTGGACGAGAATGGTAATTTAAAGGTTTCGGATTTCGGACTCAGCGCGTTAACGGAACAGATCCGACCCGACGGATTGTTACACACGCTTTGCGGGACCCCTGCTTATGTGGCACCGGAGATTTTGTCAAAGAAAGGTTACGATGGAGCGAAGGTGGACGTGTGGTCATGCGGTGTCATTCTGTTCGTTTTAACGGCAGGTTACCTGCCGTTTAACGACCCCAATCTTATGGCCATGTATAAGAAAATTTATACTGGCGATTTCCGGTGTCCCAAGTGGATGTCTAACGATCTTAAACGGTTTTTAACACGGCTTCTTGATACAAACCCTGAAACCAGGATCACCGTTGATCAGATTATCAATGATCCTTGGTTCAAAAAGGGCGGTATCAAAGAGTTAAAATTTCACGACGATGATGATGACGAAATTAAGTTGGATAAAGAAAATCCTCAAGTGAAGAGCTTGAATGCTTTCGATATAATATCCTTTTCTTCCGGTTTAGACTTGTCCGGTTTGTTCGACGGGCCCGATAATTCGCGTGGCATCGGGGAACGTTTCGTTTCGACCGAGATGCCAGAGAAAGTGATAGAGACAGTGGAGGAGTTTGCAAAGGTTGAGAAATTGAGGCTGAAAAGGACAAAAGAATGGGGGGTTGAGTTGGAGGGGCAAAATGGGAATTTAAACGCTGGGATTGAGGTTTACCTGTTGACGGAGAAGCTAGTTATGGTGGATGTTAGAAGATGCGGCGGTGATGCGGTGTGTTTCAACAATGTGTGGAGGGAGAAACTCAGGCCGCGGCTTGTTAATTAATTAAAAGGGAAAAAGGAGAAGATGGATTTTTTTCCGTAATTTACCATTGTTCTTAGATTGAAAAGCCAAAAAAAAACAAGTAGTTGAAATTATTTATGTAATTATATGATGTTTGTGATTGTAATATGTATTTGAAATAAAAATTGTTGAGGCAAACCGGCAAGTAAATCGGTTGCAAATGAAATTTGAGTAGGAATTTGATGTTGTAGTTCAAGTAGTTTTGTAACAAGGATGGATAAATTTGATAATCCATCCTGTGTATTTGTTCTTCTTGTTAGCTTAAATCTTTTGTGTAATAATGTGATATTTGTGATTGTAATATGTATATAAATGTTATATTAAATTTTATACATAAATAATAATATGTCAATATATGATTAAATAATTTAAAATTAGAAATAAAACAGGTTCAAATAATATAATAACATATCGTTATTTAAATATAAAGTTATATAAAATTAAAATTGTTAAGGCTAACAGACAAGTAAATCAGTTGCAAATCAAAATTGACGAAGAAGTCTCTCTTTGTCGTTCCACCCAAACGATGGTTTTGTCATCCTTCATCTCTCATCACATCATCCAGGCGTGAAGACGAAGCGTCATCATTCGTCTGTTCTTCTAGATCTAGACGACGTCTTGTTATCCAGATCTGGGCGAAGAAGGATCGTCCTTCGTCGTCCTTTGTAGTTAGAGATAGGAGATCGATGAAATGCATCGGCTATCAACGATGGTCAGAGAAGGAAGCAAACTCTAGGGGTGAAATCTAAACGTTTCAAACTTTGATGATGAATTAAGGTGTAGTTTTTAAAACCTAGAGGGGAGAAAGAGTGAAATTTTAAAGTTTTAAAATTTATAAATAAAATGACGATTTTACTCCTATCCCTAACTAAGAATTTAGATGATAATTTAATCATAGATGAAAAAAATAATTTTTTATCTCCCGTAGATATAGGTTTTATAGAATAAACTAGAAATTGGGTGGGAAATAGTCCTTTCCCCTTCTGTTTATGTTGTTTATTATTTATGAATCAAACTTTTATTTTATGTTATGTTTGGTTACAACAACACACTTGATTATTGGAATCTTTTGATGCTTTCAGAATTTAAGTTGTAGTAAGGGTATTTTAATAATTTTGCATGAAGTTTTTATTTATGTCATCCATAACTTATATCATGCTCTAACAGATAAGATTATTATCAATATTCCCGAAAATGTGATTAAGGTTTCCGTCAACGTGGTTAGGTGTTATTTTATTTTAATTTAATAAAATATATATAATTAAATTTAAAATTTTTTATTATTTAATAAAATTATATATAATTTTATGTATAAATAATAATATATTATAATATAATTGAGTGTATATTTATTTTTAATTTTAAATTATTTAATCATATAATAATATGTCATTATTTATACATAAAATTATATATATTATTTATTTACTTTACAATACTCTTTATTGTTTTCCATTTGCAAGTTAATCTTATCAATAAATCTATATGTATTTATTTTGAGTACATAAATATATACACACCTATATATGTTATTATATGATCGAATGATTTAGATTTAAAAAAAAATATATCCAATTATATGATAACACACATAAATATGTATACATATAAATATAACATAATGGAATTAAATGATTTTGTATTAATTATATGGAAAAGAAAGGTGTGGGTTACGTAATACATACGTCAGCTGCTTGTTTTAGCACAAGTAAGTCGTGTCCTTGTCACCAACCATTTCTGGCAATCTAAACAAGACCATAAAATTCAACATCTCCATTTCTTTCATTTCATTCTCAAAATTAACACCAAATGTGTCCTCTGAGACTCATTCTGGTATTTCTTTCCGCCACTCTCGCCGGTTTTTTCCTCATCAGGAACCTCAAATCCCAGCCCGAACATGTTCTTGATTCCGACAACAGCTCCGCCACTAATTCGTCGACCCATCAGCCCACCTCCACTCCTTTCTCCAAGGTTTTCTAACAGTTCATCTGGATCCCTTCGTACTATTTATGGGTCTAACTTGTGTTGGACAATTGAAGATTCTAAAATTTTGACTATTCTTGCAGGTTCGTTTAACAATGGAGACTGGGTTCTGGACTTTTGTGGACATGGCTAGTGGTAAATATTTGTGGAGGCATTTGGTTTCTTCTTCACCAAAACGTGCTTAGTTGAAAATTTTGTTTTTGATTGTGTGATTGTTGTTGTTGTATTTGTAAGAAAAAAATTGTGATTACATCAATTACATGAGCAATTTAAAATGGTTGTTTAAGATGGTGTTGTGGGAAATGAAAAAAAGTGAACAATAATTGTATTTTTTGTGTTTTTGTGAATTGGATTTTGGTAAATTGTCGATATCTGCTATTGATTTGATGAAGTGGTAAAATTTTGGTATTTACTACAAGTACTTTTGGTGGGTGGATTTAGTTAGACTGTGTGATGAATTTGGAAATTATAATTGGACCAATTGGATGTGGTTGAATTTTCAGTTTTGTGATGTGTAGAAGAAGCTGAAAGTAGATTCTGTTTCATGTACATATGTTGCTTGCTTGGACTTAAGTTTAGAATAATTTTTGCACAAGCATAATTTGTATGCAAATTGATGTAGCGCAAAATCAGCAGCAGATTGAAATTATTAGTTGGCGTATGGACTTCATATTAGATTTACTCTTAATTTTATCTAAGATGATTTCACTCTTATGTGGGAAAAAATTGTGGTACTCTTCTTATTGTGATTCCATCATCTGTTAAGGGTTTTATACAGCAATCTATAGATTTTTTTTTTTTTATTCATTTGGCACCATATATTCTCTCTTCTAGTTTGGTATTATCTATGAAGGCAATTAGAATGGGGAGTAATCATTGATGTTAAGGATGTTGGAATAATTGGTTCTTTTAATGGATTTATTTTTTCAAGTTATCAAATCTTGTGTGAGGATTGATTTATTGAATAAATGAGTTAAGGTGTAGTTTAGCGTCTAAATTTTATATCTTGTTCATGTCCATATGCTGCTTGTATGGGCTCTTGCCCTTTTTATTTGGTGACAGATGGAGGAGTTTGTTTGTTTTGTGGCCTGCTTCCTCTCCTTTCCTCTTTCTGAGGATATTGTGATATCTGGTTTTTTTAGTGAGATAATTCCAATAGTAGATCATCCAGTTTCTGTGGTCATGCATCTAAAAACGTGATTGTTTTAAATCTTTAAGCCCTTTTTGTCTTACATCTGGATTCTGAACTCGAAAAACTCAAGCATCAAGACGTCTTGTGCCGCCATAGATTGTTGATACAAATATAAATGGATAGGACAGTGATATACCAGCTTTCCGAGTTTGAAAGTTGGATGTAGTCTTATATAGAACAGCTGGTTTCAAGAATTCCAGCCTTTTACTTCTGGAGATGATTGCTTATCGTGAGAACAGGAACTTCTTAGAAACAACTTCTGTGATATTTCTTAACACTCATCACTTATGTATTATAGCCAAGCATGCCAAGAAAATAATAAAATCCCATTTACTGTTGTAGAATGAATTTGCCTCGATGCTTTTTTTTTTTTCTTTTTTTGCAGTGGAAATAGATTGTATGATTCAAGTTGAGAACAATTTTGTTATTCACCTGCATTTCTTTTGGTATAGTTGTGAGTTGATATATTCATTCTGCCGAAAAATATCAGTTAAGGGCTAAGAGAATTTGCCAGGAATTTTCAAACTGGTATATCAATTTTGGGAATGAGATTTCAGTCCTTGAATTTTGAGAATGTGTACTTTATTCCAAAAAAAATCTGAAAAGATCATTATAGTTCTTGTCATACCATTGCAAGTAGAGGAAATTAAGCACAGAAGGGCATCACATTGATATACTAAGAGGCAGTTTACTATATTTTATCAGATTCCTTTTAAATTAGAAGTAATTTGTATGAGTTGAATGAATATTCAGAGGCAATGAACCCTAGTACCGCAGGAATGGTGATAAACCTTTAAGAGAAGTATATTAGGAATTTGTAATCTTGTAGGAACGGTGACAAAACTTTAAGAGAAGAATATTAGGAATTTGTAATCTTGTAGGAACGGTGACAAAACTTTAAGAGAAGAATATTAGGAATTTGTAATCTTGCAAGCCTGTTATTTTTGTCGTTTGTTTTTGGCTACCCTTTGTTTGCAAGGGTGAGTTTAGGTTGTCTCTCTGTCCACCATTTGGTGGGCTTGTTGGTTTTGTTAATATAATTCTTCGCTTTAAAAAAAATAATATTCAAAGGCATTATCCCTTAAAAGAAAAACCAAGTAATATGCAACCAAAATTCTTCTTGTGTTGATTTAAATAATAAAATTATATATACACATTTTTTAGTACAAATTTGAATTTAGTCATTTAATAATAAATTATTTATTTATCTAATAATTTATATAATAAAATATACACATTTTTTAGTACAAATAATAAAAGTGTGTATATAATATTATTCTAATTTTAAAAAGTCAAATAAAAGTAAATGATTTTACTCGAATATTGTTGAGGTCAATTCTTAAATAAATTCACGAATACAATAACAATTAGGGGTGAAATCAAACCAATTTGAGTTTAAATAAAGGTTAACTCGAATTCAATTTAAATTTAAATTAGTTAGTTCAAATTAGTGAACGATAATAATGGTATAAAGAGAAGACTTGTTAAAAAAAACAAATTTGTCCAATAAGAAAAATAATTATCATTGAAGAAAAAGAAAGAATGGTCAATGAACTTTATCGTCAACCTCTATTTCAAGCTAAACATGAGCTCAACGAGATGAAATTATTTAAATTTGAGTTCGGCTTGTTCTACCCAAATGTAATTAGAGTTTAAATTATTTCATTTCAAATATATTTTTGATGACAGGGAGGGGAAATTGGTTTTTATAATATCGGAGAGGGCAATTGTATTTCAGGAAACCTCGGGAGTCGGTTAACTCAAGTTGCAAATAGCGCGGTAATTCCGTACAGAAGGGCTGGGATGTTATTTCGATTCTTAAATCTGAAATTATTAAATTTAAAATTTTGTATGCAAGGCAGTATATCAACGGTCGAATTGTGACGAGAGTGAATAGGGATGAGGAAGAGAAAAGAAAGAAAGGGAATTGAGCGTCGGCCAGAAACCCTAAATCCAAATCCAGTTAAAGAGGAAGGAGAAAATGAAATGAAAGGCAAAGAAGGAAAAGGTTTCTTCGCGTGCTATCTGTTAACTTCGCTCTGCCCCCGTTACAAGGGCCACACGTACATCGGGTTCGTTTCTTTTTCAATTGCTTATCCTCGTTGTTCAATATTGATGTCTTATTCTTTTTGTTTTTTTGAATTTTTATTTCGTTTCTATTTCACCGTGCATCTGCTCAGCCATATGATTTTTTAATTGTAAATTCAAGCTCACTCCTCATCTCGTCGCTACAGTTTGTTGGTTTTTTTTTTCTTTTTAATATGATATGTTATTTTTTTCTTCATTGTAATTGAAATTTTATTGTTTAAATTCAGAATATATCTGGACTGCTTTTTTTTGGTACTTTATTTCTATTTGATCATGCTCAACTGCACGATTTTTGTGCTTTTGTTACACATTTAGTGGCTTCTAATTTGATATAGTTATTTACTATTTCAACAAGATTTTGATTTTGATTGTGGGGTCATTTTATTTTAATTTTGAGTGCCGCCCAGAAAACCTAAATCCAAATCCAATCAAAGAGGAAGGAGAAATTGAAATAAAAGGCAAAGAAGGAAAAGTTTCTTCGCTAGCTCTCTTTTAACTTCGCTCTGCCCCTGTTTAAGGGCCACACAGCCATCGGGTTCCTTTCTTTTTTCAATTGCTTATCCTCGTTCTTCAGTATTGATGTCTTTTTTAAATTTTTGTTTTGTTTCTATTTCATCTTGCATCTGCTCAGTCATATGATTTTTAACTGTAAATTCAAGCTCACACCTCATCTCTTAGCTACAGTTTGTTGGATTCTTTTTTTTTTTTACTTTCATAGGATATATAAGTTATTTCTTCATTGTAATTGAAATTTTATTGTTTAAATTCAAAATACCAACCAATATTTGGACTGCTTTTTTTCTTTTTACTTTATTTCCATTTGATCATGCTCAGCTGTATGATTTGTGGCTTCTAATTTGATATAGTTATTTACTGTTTCAACTAAGATTTTAATTTTGATCTGGTGGACTGTAGCTCATTTGATGATCTGATAGTTACAGTGAATTGGAATTTTTTTTTTTAATTTTTGCAATCTATTGATTGCTTTCTTTGATTTTGTCTATGAAATTTTGTTGTTTGCAATTCAAATGAAAAACCAATGTTCGATTTGTTTATGCAATGAGAGTGTTGAATAATTGCAGATTCACTGTGAATCCTAGGCGTCGAATAAGGCAGCATAATGGTGAAATAAGGTGTGGCGCTTTTAGAACAAAGAGGAGACGCCCTTGGGAAATGGTTTTATGCATTTATGGCTTCCCAACAAATGTGTCTGCTCTTCAGGTTATTCCTATAATTTTCAATGTTTTATTTATTTTTTCTAAAATGTGCTTGATTGGAAAAGTGAAGATTTTTTTACTGTCTTGAACCCATAGAGTTTTCTACTACATCCCCTACTTAGTGAACCATATCAATTGTCTATCTCACATTATTTGATCCTAGTGTCTCTGTCAATTTAAATTCTAAATGGGAGATTGAGGCAAGTAGAATTCAAGATTGATGCTCATGCAAATTCTATTGGCTTCTATTTGAATGAAATATGGTTCCAAATATGTTAAAATTATGTTTCAGCTTAGCCCTTAATTCAAATATACATCATCATTGCCTATTTAGAGTGACAAGAATGATTCTATAGCTCATATTAGAACTAAGTACTATTAAGAGGTTAGTTTTATCTCTCTATCTCTTATCTCTTATCTCTTTCTTCTCTCTATCTCTTTTCTCAATCTCTCATCTCTTTGCTATCTTTATCTTTATCTTTATCTGTATGTATTTTTATCTTCATTTGTATAATAATATAACTAGCATTGTACTCTTTGTATCATTCATTCAATATAGAATACATTTTTCCACAAATCATTTTATAGTTCAAATATGGTATTAAAGTTATAAATTGATCTTAAATTTTTTCTTTATTTTTTTTTTGGTTACTTTGACTCATCATGTCAAATTCAACCTCTTCTTCTGCTAGTAAAACTTTCAACCCTATCATCAAAGCTATAACAATTTATACTGTTTTGTTGATTGCAACAATGCAGGGATGGGCTATGTGTCAACTTGACATGTCTAATGTCTTTTTGCATTGTTTTCTTATAGATAAGGTCTATATGAAGCAACCTTACGGTTTCAAAGACAAGAATCATCCAACCTTTGTTTGCAAATTGCAATGCTCCGTTTATGCTCTTAAGCAAACCTCTTGTGCTTGGTTTCAAAGATTGAGTTCCTATTGAATAGGGGTTGGTTCTGTGCCATCAAAATTGGATGCATCATTTATTTATTTTTGATGATGGCGTTAACAAAATTTTTGTTTTTTGTTATGTTGATGATCTCATTGTTACAAGTTTCTCATATACTCTTATTGACAAAATGATTCATGATATGAAAAAATTGTTTCTTGTTCATGACATGGGCTCTTTACATTTTTTCCTTGGAACTGAATTCACACATCTATCAAGTGGATTGCTTTTAAGTCAACGTAAACATGTTTATGATCTTCTTCAATGGACGGTCTATTTAATGCCAAAGCATGTGCAACTCCTATTTCTACTACACCATAGGATGTTGCTACTACACCATCACCATCATTGTCCAAAGATGATGAGTATAGGCAAGTTATGGATGCTTTGCAATATCTTACCATGACTCGGCCCGATATTGTCTTTTTGATGAACAAACTTTGTCAATTCATGCATAGCCCAACTGATGTTCATTAGAAAGTTGTGAAAATACTATTATGATACTTGAAAAGGACATCATCTTATGACATTTTTTTGGCTAAAGAGTCTCAATTTCACTTGCATTGTTTTAGTGATAGTCATTAGGCTAGTTGCCTTGATGATTGAAGATCCGCCAATGGCTTGGTAAGTCTTTTATCTCTTGGATGTCCAAAAAACAACCAACAATTGCAAGATCCTCTACATAGAGTGAATATAAGATGATTGTGAAAGCAACAATTGAATTGCTTTGGATAAAAACTCTCCAAAGAACTTGATATTGCAGGTAGTCTTTGGTGTGACAGTTTAGAACTTGTTTATCTAACTTCTAATCTCATATTTCATGCATGCATGAAACACATTGAAGTTGACTACCACTTTGTGCGTAAACAAATTTCCAATGGTTGCTTAAGAGTTCGATTCATTTCTACACATGATCAATTGACATATATTTACACCAAATCCTTGCCTTCAACTCGTTTTGCCTTTTTTCGAGACAAAATGCAATTTCGTCCTCTTGCAAAGACTTAAAGGGGTGTTAGGGGATTAATTTTATCTCTTTATCTCTTATCTCTTATCTCTTATTTCTTTGTTATTTTTATCAATATGTACCTTTATCTTCATCTGTATGCTACTCTTTGATGTGACAGTTTAGGAACTGTTTCATGCACATATAAAGCACATTCAAGTTGATTACCACTTTGTGCTTTAATAAATTTCCAATGGTTGCTTAAAAATTTGATTCATTTCTACACATAATCAATTAATAGACATTTATACACCAAATCCTTTGTCTTCAACTCATTTTGCCTTTCTTCGAGAGAAGATGTGACTTTGGTGTCGTGTAAGGATTTTAAGGGGGGTGTTAAGGGATTAGTTTTATCTCTCTATCTCTTATCTCTATCTTATCTCTTATTTCTCTATTCTCTCTATCTTTATCTCTTATCTCTTTGTTATCTTTATTTTTATTGGTTTATATTTTATCTTCATCTGTATGCTACTCTTTGGTGTGACAGTTTAGGAGTTGTTTATCTTACTTCCAATCTTATATTTCATGCATGCATGAAACGCATTGAAGTTGATTACCACTTTGTGCATGAACAAATTTCCAATGGTTGCTTAAAAGTTTGATTTATTTCTACACATGATCAATTGATAGATATTGACACTAAGTCCTTGCCTTTTCTTCGAGACAAGATATGATTTTAGCCTCATGCAAAGACTTAAGGGGGGTGTTAAGGGATTAGTTTTATCTCTCTATCTCTTATCTCTCTCTTCTCTCTATCTCTTATTATCTCTTTGTTATTTTTACCTTTATCGGTATGTATTTTTATCTTCATCTGTATGTTAGTATAAATAGCACTTCACTCTTTGTATTATTCATTTAATACAGAATACGTTTTTCCACAAATCATTTTATGGTTCAAACAAGTACTATGTCAAATAAGAATTCTGCAGTGTAAGGCTAACATATTGAAGTTCCCAATATGATTCACTCTTGCAGTTTGAGTGGGCCTGGCAGCATCCAGCAGAATCACTGGCTGTGAGGCAGGCAGCAGCAACTTTTAAATCCTTCTCTGGGGTTGCTACTAAGGTTAAACTTGCATACACAATGCTTAACCTCCCCAACTGGAAGAGGTATGATTACATTTTTATATGCAACCATATGACATATATGTCATGGTTGCTTATGTCTTAGCTTCATGATTAGTTGGTCTTATCCAAAACATGCCTCGTGTTTTCAGTTTGAGTATCACTGTGAACTACTTTTCAACAAAATATTTGAAACATGCTGCTAGTTGCCCAAGCCTGCCGGGTCATATGAAGGTCCAAGTTTATCCAATGGATGATCTTCCCTGCTATATTAGAAGACAGGAGAGTTTACCGGGGAATGAAGATGATTGTGATGAAACTAGTGACAACAGTGGAAGTTTGGAGGATGCATCTACTGATAAATCTATTTACAGTACATTAGATTTTTCACATAGCAGTGATGAGGCTTTCTGTGAACAACTGGCATCAAATCTAGATGGAAGCTGTCAACAGGCTTTTGGATCAACCAATTCGCTAACAAGAACTTCTTCTGTGGTTACCAGCATTCCTTCTATAGTGACAATGAAAGGCACAGACGCATTTGGATTTGTTCAAGGGAGTACAAGTGAACCGAGTCAGCAAAGAAGAGAACAATTTGCAGCAAACACTGATGAAAACCAAAAACCATGCCCGAGGGAGAAACTATTTAGAACTGCTGAAGTTACCAATAAAGATCAACGAACAATCCAAAGCTCTCATGTCTTTCAAAAAGTTGAGGTTGTAGATTTGTTGACACCGTCTCCTAGCTGCAGAATTAGGTCATGCAACAAGAAGAGAAGGATTTCTAGTTTTTCTCCTGTGATCATTGACTTGACTTAGGCCTCTTTCCCAGTGGCATCAAATATATAGAAAAAAAAAAAATTAAAATAGCAAAGAGAATCACAATGAAAATGTGTGCTATTATTGTATTTAGTGTTTCTCTTTTATCCAAGTTAGGCTTCCAGTTGTCCAATTATATATTTTGGACATACTGCTATCAAACAATAGTGAAAAGAACAGAAATAAAAATGTTCATTGTGTATTTTGAATGTGTTTGCTACATTGAAATAATTATTGATAATAATAGATCATTCGAACCCCCTAATCTTGTAAGGGTTTTGAGTTATTCTGGCTTTGCATTGGAATGTTAGTCCTGTACAGGAAATTCATGGACTTGTAACTTTATTGAATTTGGGAATTGTAAGCTGCAGTTTTCTAAAAGTTATGACATAATGGTACTTTTTGTATAGCAGATCTAGCATATCTTGTTAATTCTCTATTGTTGATGTAAAAATGTAAAGCAGTCTCTCTCTTACTTTTGTTATCCCAATATAATTAGAAGCTGGGGCAATTGATGGTTATCTTCTTCTGATGTGGGAATCCATTTCTTAATAGAATCTTGATTATGAGGGCAATTCTTGGCAATCTTCTGCTGATGTGGGAGCCATTGCAGCATCAGCTACCCAAAGGAATTTCTGGAATTACAAGAATCACTTACTACTTCACTAGTTTAATAGCAATATTTGATTGAAAAGCATGTTTTTCTTTTCAAAATAAAAATATTGAAGTACTTTGAGTCGTTGAATTATTAGATAAGATTTTCAATAAGAAAAGGGGGTTCTTTTATTCTTCAATGCGGGAAGAATTGTTGAAGTAATTGTTAAAATATAGTAGTTGACCTGGTAAAATATCTAATCAAATAAACTCTTGAAGAAACTTTCTTGGCCCGAATTTTCCCAAGTACATTTAGACTTGTGATTGCTAATGAACATGCTGTTATATATCAACAATAATAAACGATTAGATGTCAAAATATCTTTAAAAATTTAGGCTACAAGAGCTTCCATATGTCATTTTGAAACCATTCCTGGGCTCTCCAAGCAGCAGTTGCCAAATGATCAATATAGACTAAGCCAGCACTGCTTGTCCCTTCAACAAAAAGCCTCAATTCACGTGAAGAAGTGAAAAGGTGTTGGCTCATCCAAAATGGTTAAACATTTGGCAAAATTATCAGCCTCAAATGATGGGGGCCAATCCTCATCAATCACATGATTAATGCTTTATATCTACTACAACAAGAATCATTTTTGTCCAGTTCACACAACACAGAAGGATTTTCTTCAAAAAGCTTGTTAGGTACATGTCCTGGGGCCATAATGTCGAGTCGAATGCTATCACAAGAAAAAAAGTGAACAACTAAGTACGTTAACTTGAAATTGCCAAAAATGTTAATAGTGTGCAGTATTAAATATGACAAAACTGTTGAGTTATCCAGTAGTTCGATTACTGGATTTAGGTTTTACTTGTTTGGTGTGACTGATTCAATCAAAAGGGGCAACCCAATTCAAATAATTAACAAAAAGAAGTTCGAACAACAGAAAGACAGCTATAAAGTGCTTTTCCGCACAATTAATAGTATATTGTGAATTATTACATTCATTTGAAATTGCCAAAAGAAGCAGGAGAGGTTTGTTGAAACAATTCTATGACTAGAATTGGTGCTATTGATATTAATAATTTTGAAAATTAGGGATTTTATCAGCACTAAAATTTCTAATGTTATACTCTGATCGAACCCTTAGGTCTAGATACCAATAGCATTCTGGTTCTGTAACACCTAAAAATTTCACTACATTTGTTTAATTCTGGTTCTGTGACACCTTAAAATGTCACTACATGTGCTTAATACAAAAATAAGTACATGCTGCAGTGAAAGACGAGGTGATATTCAACACCTCTGGAGTGTGGTAACTACAGAGAAACTCAAGGCTTCTCCTCACTGATTAAAAGGTTGCACAAGCACCACAGAGTCTTACCACTTACAATAGACTATATAAAATCAAGGAGAAGACTGCTAAAGAGGCACTAATATCAGTGGATAATCCCTCTAATTGTATTAAACCAGAATAAATTTACAAGATTTGTGTAATATGCGTGATGAGTCCTTGATCATGTATACAGAAACATCAAATTCATAGAGATGGAGACATCACACTTACAAGGGCAACATTAAGTTATGAAATCAACTGAAAACGTACAAACATAAGTACCATCTGGCAATGAGAGAAGAATGAAAAAATTGTAACAGCCGCTGCTGCTATAGTTCTTGTGGTTATTGCTGTTGCTCTAACTGCTCTGTTTGTTGTTGCTGGTGCTCACCCTCCCAAACCCAAACGATATCTTGGAGACCAGGCCTAATACCCTCTTTCATCATCTTCTGATATTCCAGTGTATCCCCATTAGATTTCTTCATCTCTACCAGATGAAAATTTGGAGTTAACTGAAATATCTCTGCATCAATGGACAAGACACCCTTCTTACCTTCCCTTAGTCCTTCCAATTTCAACAAACCTCTCTCCTTCTTCATCAACTTGAGCCTCAGAAATTTAGCAATTTCTTCCAGCTTAGAGATGATAATTGATGCAGGTTGTTTGGAAGTAAATCTTGCTTCTCTCTTTTGAGGGTTTTCTTCAAAAAACCCAGTCAGGTCAAACCCAGCAGAAAGAGAAATAATATCAAAAGCATTCAAGTTGCGAAGTTGGAGCAACTCTTGCTTTACCTGTGCAGTCATATTACCATTCTCTTGAGGACCAGAAGTACCCACGTCTTGAGGAACTACATCCTTGTTTTTTGATTCACTTTTGTTCTGCTTGGGATTCAATCCTTTTCTGAACCAAGAATTCTCCCTAATCTTTGATATTGAGATCCTAGTACTGGGGTTTGGATCCAATATTTTGCACAGTAGCCTTCGTACTTCTGGAGGAAACCAAGAAGGGCATCTAAAGTCGGCCTTGCCAATTTTCCTATACATCTCCATCAAATTTGAGTCATGAAATGGGAGATAACCTGCCAATAGGACATACAAAACCACTCCACAAGACCAAATATCAGCCTTTTCACCATCATAGCCTTTCCTGTTAATCACTTCAGGTGCAACATAAGCAGGAGTACCACAAGTTGTGTGGAGCAATCCATCTTGACGCTTGCAGTCAGCAAGCGCACTTAATCCAAAATCAGAAATCTTTAAATTCTCATTCTCATCCAACAATAAATTCTCCGGCTTTATATCCCGGTGATAGACACCTCTACTGTGAAAGAAATCAACTGCATTAATAAGCTGTTGGAAATATTTCCTTGCAACATCCTCCTTCAACTTCCCTTTAGCCACCTTGTTAAACAATTCACCACCTTTAGCATACTCCAGCACAAAATATATCTTACTCTTGGTGGCCAAAACCTCATACAGCTGCACAACATTAGGGTGTCGAACAATTCTCATCACAGATATTTCTCGTTTGATCTGATCAATAAGTCCAACTCTAATAATCTTTTCCTTATCTATCATTTTAATTGCCACGCTTTGATTTGTTCTAATACTCCTCCCATAATAAACCTTGGCAAACGTTCCTTGCCCCAGAAGTCTCCCAATTTCATATCTCTCTGTCAAGACACTCGGTTTCTGTTCCATCCCGCCCCACACCAAACCTCAATTTAACTTAACAAATAACTACTTAATTCACAACAGAACTCCAAAATCTAAATTTCCTTACTATATTTTCACAAGTGAACACGCTCAACCGTCTTCACAATCATAAAACATTCTTAAACAAATATTAATCGGATCATTACTCACACCAAACATACAACCAATCTCATCAAAATTAAAAAAGTTTTCCCCAATCAAATCCACAACACAATAATTATAATTAACGTCAGAAATTCCTGATTTCTCAACGCTTAAAAAACACATCTTTCAGCATTCCCAACCGTATCCTCTCGGCCAAGCTAAGCTGAAGGATCCTTAAACCTTAAGATTCTGTTCTCAAATCCTAAACTAATAATTCCCAGAAAAAAAATTACAACTTATCAATTTCCAACACGAACAAATTCAAGTTCGTATAATTGATTTTGCAAGAAACTGGTACCTTTGGAAGCAATAATCTGAAAGGGAAGCGGAAGAATCCGATCTGAATTTCTTTTTTTCCCTTTGCGTCATTTATTGGAAAATTTGTTACCCCCAACATTTTATTTGTAATTACGTAAACGAATAATTGTAATACCGCGTGGCCGTGCCCATGATAAGCATTCATGTCTTTTTAATCCTGATCGTTGGATTGAAATAAAAATATATTGACGTTTATTTAACCTGTGGGTTTAAATTGTTGGGCTTGGGCTTGGGGTTAAACTTACCGGAACGGCACGTTACACAGTTGAGTGTTTTGATTTTATAAACTGGGAGCGTAGGTGTATCTCACGTTATGATTTTGCGTCATTGCATGCTGCATGTCTCTAAGAGGTCGGTAATAAAATAATTTAATTTCTTTTAAATATTATTTTTCCTTAAAAAAAAGTGTGCTATTGTACGGTTTTTTAAACAAATATTTCCAGATCAAACTTTACTAAGTTTAAAAATTCTTATTTAAAAAATTTAGTAGGTTAAAAAACTAATTCCTGTCCAATGTTTGACATATCCATGAATTTAAAAAAATCCAAATATATGCTCTTACCTTAAAATTATTTATTAAAGTTAAGATTAAAACTATTATTTCACATATAATTTTAAAAAATTAAAATTTTATTTTATTTTTTTAATAATTTCTTCTTACCCAAAAGTTTGAAAGTTCACTTTTTTACTTAAGGTTTTTTATTTCTTTCTCGAGTGATTGAAATTTGTTATTGTTGTGGCCAACCTTTCCACCACCTTATCTTGTCGTTGACCTTTCCACCATAGCATTTTCATCAGATGAAAATAAACTATTTGTCTTTTTAGATGAACAAAGGCAATTAATCTTTATTTGACAAAAGATTTACATATTTAAAATCGTCTGATGCTGATCTTTGGTTGAATAAAAATAAATCATCTTTGTTACTTCGTTGGAAAAAAACAACAAAGAGAAAAATTTTAGGTAAATATGAAGTTGTTAGTTTTTAAAATTTGAATGAAATATAATAAAATATATTATTTTTTAATAATTATTAAAATTATAATTTTACCCTTATATTTAACTGAAAATTCTAACAAAAATTAAATCACAAGTGGGTATTTAAGTTTTTTAAACTTTACAAATGGGAATTTGAATACACTAAACCTTGGGTGGGAATAAGTCTTCTAGCCTATGGGATATTTGGCATGTACAAGGGAGGGGTTGATTGATGTCTTATGTATATGGGATTAATTGATCCTCAGTTCATTCAAGCATCTACATGATAGATTCAAGCATCCAAGCATCTCTTGGCTACACACATGCAATTATGTGATTTCACTGACCAAATGATGAAGATCACACGCTTTATTGAAAGGAAACGAACAATATGCATTACAAGTTGATGCACTAATAATCCCAATATAAATCAAAGTTGGAAGCTATATGCTTGTATTTGTGGTGGTGGCTATGTTTGGTCTACAGCAAATACATAGGAGGGCATCCGTTAGAGCTTCAAATAGTATAACAATAATATTATATGTATAAATAAATTATACAAATTTATCTATATAAAATGATATGGTAGCATTTGATAATAAACGGTTTCATTATCTAATTACAAAGTATCATATCAGTTTGTATTGACATCGATTAGCTAGAAACACAAACAAGAAAAAAACACAAACAAGAAAAAAACACAAACATCAAAATGTGTACATGAACAAAGACACGGAAGAACAGCACACATGCTCATGCAGAAAGAGGAGCACAAGGAAATTAACAAAAACCTCGAAAGGGTTCAGTTATCAGCAAAGATTTTCATCCTTTATGCAAGATGATAAACGAGAAATCAACGGAAATGCTAGATGCTGACAGCTCATGCAAGTTGGTAATAATTCAGAAGCCACCCATGAAGAACCTAACCTAAACAAGTAAAATGTATTCTGCAAAGATTCTTACAGAATTCACGAATAGAATGCAGCAATGAACATATAACAGAAATATTACTCAATTGTATAATAAACAAAGGAATTAAAAGTATATATGGGTGAGCCATCACCAGGTCACCATCATCTTTATGTTTCCATCTTCTCTCAGATTAGTGTTGAAGAAGATATTTTCAAACAAACTCTTGTCGTTGGGCTTAATCACCGGGAGATCATACTCTTCTCTGAACTTGCAAATTATGGTTTTGGCAAAAATCTCGCTGATGTCAAAATCAAATACTGTTAAAACATTATCTTCAACAACTCCCAATCACTCTGGAAACATCTATTATATATATGTATATGATTTATTATATCATCAGTTTGTTGAATGGAGCAGACACAAATTCTCTCAGCAAAGAACTGTTATTATCATTGTTTAAATGCCAATGGACTATTTCCCACCTAAGTTTAAGTTTAGGTGCACTCTCAAAGTCACATTTTTTAGATTTGAAAAGTTAAAAGTCTCACTCATCCATTTAAAACCTCAGTTAGGATTAAGAGTAAAACAATCATTTAACAAAAAAACCTAAAGTTTTATTCTTTTACCCCCCTTAATTTAAAATTTTCACAATTCCTCTCCATCTGAAATTTGAAAAATTAATTTTTTTCTCCCTAAGGTTTGCAAATCATCATTGGGGACGACAAACTTTGGCTCTCTCTCTTCGCTTAACTCTCTTTGTCGATCATATTCTAACCATTGACAAAATCTATTTCCTCTTATGCAGACGAAATCGCCTTCATTTTTGATGAAAATAATTATAGTCTTCGTCTGAGACCTCTGACGGTTATTTAAACAAAGATGAAATCGTCTTTTTAAGGATCTTTTAGGATTAAAAACCATTGATGTAGAGCTTTCGAACAAAAATTGCTCTAATGATAATAATAAATTTTTAAATTTTACAAATGTGCAAATAAATAAATAAAAGTTAAAATAATAAAATTTGATGCATATGTTTATTCATAAGGCTCTTTGCTTATTTGAAATTAGGATTTATGTCATAAGGCAAATAGAAAATTTAAATTAATAGAAATTATATATGTATTTAATATTTTTTTTTTGGAAAGTAAAACTATAATAAAAAATTGAAGGAAATTACAGAAATTTCGTTTTTTATGAAAATTGACGTGACTCCTCATCATCCCTGGATGCTTCATTTGTTATACTAAAATAAACTTTTTTTAAACAAATAAAAATAGGGTTAATTTATAAATTTATTACGAGACTATAACCCAGTAACCGTCTCATTCTATTCTTAAATCAAGTTTAACTATAATTTTAGTAAATTAAGACCAAGTAAATTATTCATGTGGATGTGTATATTATTTAAATTTGTGATCCTAATTAGGTCATTTTACAAGTAAATGACTCATTGGTCAGTGTCAAAAATTAGTTGACTTTAACAATTTGTCGATTATATTCTGCCACTAACCACCAAGATGGAGAATAATATATATATAATTGCTCATTTATAAAGATTAATAAAATTAATTTTAGACTTTTAATATTGTTTTTAATTTTAATAAAATTAAAATCATTTTACAAGTGGAGCATTGTAGACTTTTAATATTCTTATCTCTGTATGGTTTTTCTGACATCTCATTATGATTTTCATATTTTTCGTAAAAATAATGATAATGGTAAGGGTAATTAAAAAATGACTTTTTTTTTTCACAAGACGTACACAATTTTAATAAACATCCAAGGGTTATTCCAATAGAAGTCATGCATATCAAATAATGACAAGTTTATTCTCTTCTCTTACCTTTCAACTTTTGAGAAAGCCCTAACATCTTTTATTTAACTCTTGTTTCCAACAATTGGTTTATCAAAACCTCACGTTAAAACACAAAATTAAGTGAAAAAATTTACTAAATCTAGTTACGAATGAACAGTATATTTGAATAATTTATATAGTTTTAACCAATATTTTTAAAATTAGATCAGTTATCGAATTGGTTATTTCACTGTTTTATGATTCGACTGATTTAATCAAAAAATCGATCAATTCAAATTATTATCAAATTATAATAAATAAATTTTACTTAAAAATTTATAAAAAATAAAATCAATCAAGATATTCACACATATAGAAATTATATTTTTTAAGGAACAACAATTGTTCATTTCATTTCAATGAAATAATTAAAATAAAAAAAGTCTAGATCTTATGATGTAGTAAAAAAACATAATTATATAAATTATTGTTTATAAAAGATATTTCAATATATATGAGATACTTTTTTTTTAATATTATTTTTAACTTATGTTTTCTTACAAACTTTTAGAAATTCATCTAATCTAATAAAAAAATCACATCACTAAAAATAACTAAAATTTAAAAAAATTTAAAATTTTGGTCAAATCCAATCAAACCCAGTTTTTAATTAATTCATCTGAATCAAGTTTGATCAAGCCAATTGAAAAATTAATTTTTAATATTAATCGAACTAGACTTAAGAGTCGGTTTTTGGTTGAACTAATCGATCCGATCCAATTTTAAAATCATTGGTTTTAAGGAAAAAAAAGGTGCTAGAATTAGTAAAACAATGTGAAAAGGTGAGTATGCATGATTGAATCAAGTGATTGAACTCACACTTACAAGACTAAAATGTAATTTTACTTTAGTTTTATGATATTTTATGTTGTAGGGGTTAAATGATATCATATGTCTATGAGTTTTTTTGATAATTTCCATGATGCAGAAAAATGAAAAATTTCTCTTAAAATATAACATTTTCAATGTATTTCTTAATTTTTTTTATAAAATATGTATATATTTTTTAATATATAATAAAAAAATTATATTTTATCCTTTTCGCCTAACCCCATTCTAATTGTTATATAATTCCTACAATGTTGACTAATTTCGTATTGTTCAAATATTCTTACAAATACATATTATATAAATAAATAATTATTAATAATTCGAGATAATTAATGTAGTCACATCCTAATGTCAATGGGCTGCTTGATCGTAACATCGCGCACCTCTCGGTTAGCCTTTAATGCAGGATATACCGATCCATTTTATTCATTTAATTTTTATAATTATAATAGCACATGAGCACTACTTAAATTCGTCTATATAAATATATAATTTTCCATTTTATTTATATATTTATAAAATAATAATATTATAGAAAACCCATTGTTTTGTAATATATAAGGTTGATGACACTCCCATATGTAGGCTGTAGGTTGTAGGCTGTGGGCTGTAATAGCTTCCAACTATTGTTTTAAAGAAATACCAAAAACCCTTACTTAGCCAAAACTCTACTCTTCTTCTTCCTTTCTTTTTCCTTCATTATCAGACAAAGTAATTAACCAAAAACTCCACTTCACTCCTTGTACAAAATCAAAATACCAAGAACAACTTCATCAGATCCTCCCAGTAACCCTCTTCAAGTCATGAAGAATAATAAAGCTTACAAATTGTCAGAATTTCTAACAAGAGAGGATTCAGTTTCCTATTTCTCAAAGGATCAAGACAATTACCATGGTGAAGTTTCTGTTTCAATCCCATTTACATGGGAATCTCAACCAGGAACTCCCAAAATTTGCTTCAGAGAAAACCCTCTTCCTCCTCTTGCTCCTCCACCTTCTTACTTTTACAATTCACCTAAAAAATCTTCCATTGAAAAGCCAAACCCTAATAAGTCTAATCGTTTAGGCACCATTATTCCTAATCGTGTTACGAGAAAAAGTACTCAACTTTCCACATCACCTTCTTCTTCTTCTTCTTCCTCTTATTCATCGATGTCATCGTACTCTGTGCCATCATCTCCGAAGAGGTCATCAACGAATTTTCAAGGACGATGTGAACAGTCAAGCCCTAGATTGTCTGCCGATTCAAGGGCTTTGGGGGAGGAAGAGGAGTATGAGTCTCATGTTTCAACTTTGTGTTTTGCTAGAGTACCAAATTGCAGGTCAAAAGCCGGCTGCTATTCATCCATAATCAAGGTATTGCTTAGAGATTCTTAATTTGTTTTTATTTTGAATGTAATGAACTCTTGTTTTTTGTTTCCTCGCTTAATATGTAACACATGCATTGTGAAAAAAGTATAACAAAATGTAACTCTCGATTATATATGATTTGAATTGATGATTGAAATGCATGTTATAATGTTTTAAGTATATTTAGAAGCTAATTTAATTTTGTTTTCTTTATGGTTAAGTGTGTTCGACTTCTCTTTTAGTCCTTGTTTATCTATTTTTGGCTAAATGCTACAATATTAGTACGTTTTATAATTATCAATCAATAAGGTTTTACTCTTCATCCTATCATATTGTTAATTTAGGGAAATAATCATTAATGGCATACAAATTTTTTTTTAATAATTGAGAATTTCGTTAATATTATTAAACAATTAATCTTATAATATATTGTTTAGATCTAGAACTAGCATATCATATAAGTTAAGATTTCATAAACATAATAGCGATTTGAATCCAAAGCTTTTTCCTAAAAATTATAATGTTTCGTCAATTTTGATAACATTTAAGGTAAAAAAGAAAAAATTTTCAATTCTACTAACTTTTAGTCTCAGAATGTCCTCTAACTGTTATTTCTAAAACTTATATCCTATGATTCAGAGTTCATAAACTTGTGCATCCTCAATGACAATATCCCGGTAAATTATGAGAAGTAACTCCTATCTTAATTAAAAGAACATACAATACTAGCAGAAACCCATAAGAATTATTATAAGGTCTAATAACTATTTAGCACCTAAGCTTTGATAAAACATTAGTTCTCACCTTTTAAGTGTAAAAAGTCTATTTATTCACTATTCATTCGCTTCTGGTAATGAAAATCTAAATTACTATTTTGTCCTTTTAATAAAAATTATAAAATTATTTTGAACAATTAATACAAATGTCAATTACCAAATTATTTTTATTTGTTTATTGAAATACAGAGACCGCTCAACAATTAATTGATACACCACCTTCCCTCCCACTTCAACAATCCGTTTTACTTGTATCCAATCCGTCAACAAGTTTATTTTTACCACTTCCACGAGCATCCAATCCACCATCAAGTTTATTGCCTTCACCACTGATAGTTTCTAACCCACCAATGAATTCTCCTTCACCACCAACATTTATTCCACCAATGACTTCTCTTTCACCACCACCAATGGTTAATCCACCAACAAGTCTTCCTTCATCACCACATTCATATTCAAAAATGGTTTGAAAATTTTCTAATAGCATTGATGTAGGTCACAAAAGACCTCTCAACCATCGACAAGGTTGGATTTGGAGTCTACCATTGCCAATAGGCTAGATCTAGTTATCTGTATTGAGTTCTAATTTTTTTTTTGGGTTAACATAATAATCATTTAGAGGGAAATTTTGTTAAGATTTCTGGGTTTTTCCATAACACTTTTGGAAAAATTTTCCTTTACTCTTTTTCTTGAGGTGGAGTAAGCTTTAATGTATTTTTTGAGTTGATAATCGCAAAAGGATTGATTATTTTTATACACAGCTGAGGAGAAGAGAATGATCTATAATCATGTTGATCATTTTATAATTTGAGTCTCAAATAAAAAAAAGCATATATTTTTGGGTTCTAGGTATATATGATTATTGGTTGGGGCAAAAGTTTGGAATGAATTAAATCATTTATTAATTGAAAATATATAAGACTTTCCATCCTAAAGCTAACTCAAAGATGGAGGACAAAAGTCTCTAGAATTTCTTTAATAATATGCAAAATAGCTTTCATGTTCTTTTCATCTTTTTAATATTTTTTAGTAATAGAAATAGATGATAGGTGGATAAATAATTTTTTTCAATTTGAATGATGAAAAATATTATTTCATCAAAATTCAAAAAAAAAAAAAGAAAAAAAATAATCATTTGACATTATTATAATGATTATTAAAGTTAGATAATTGAATCTATCACACTAATTTAGAATTAATTTTAGTGGCCGCATTTTGTGGTAAAAACATTGACCAAGATGCATATGCTTTAGTTAATTAAGGTTTGCATACATAATTAAATAATTAATTTTAGTGTCCAAATTTGCGTCTCATCGTAACTTGAAAATCTTATTTTTTATTATACATCATATTATAAGAAATGTCCTTCAAAAAATAATAATAATAAAATCTAAATACCACATTATTATTTTAAAATATATTACAAATATCCTTTGAAATTTTAAAAATTTTCAAATACAAATTTACCACTTCATCACTTTTTAAAAAAAAAAAGTATCAATATGTATAATTAATATATATTATATCATGGAATAAATTTACCATATTATATCAATTTTAAATATATTTTAAGATATATATAATTTTCGTTTATATAATATCATATTGTATCATATATATTGTGTATCGTAATATGCAAATAACTTAGGAGGAGCATCTAATAAGATGGTATTCATTCACAATTCCAGAAAATCCAAGAAAGAAAGATATACAATATCTATGTCCAAAGTTACATCTGCTGGCAAGTCCACCTCAAAGTTTGGACGTGTATGTTTTAACTTTTAACAAATATGCTCAATATCTAGTGATGGCATAATACTACTTCCTCAAGGCATTTTCTAAAGAGGACTTTACCAAAATTTTCAATATTTCATCATAAAATTCACCATTTTTATGGTATGAAAGAAATTAAGTTCTATCTGATACTTACGTTGAGATGCCTAGCTGATTCCGACACTTAAAAACTCACCGACTCCGCCCTAATTAATAAAATAATACACACAGTTAAATTGGACTAGTAATTCACCCTTATAAACAAAAAGAAATTCAAGAATTATTGAGTTCTATCCTTAATATTATTCTCATTTTTTCACCCCAAATTATGTATTATTATATGTGATTAATTACGTATGATTTTTTTCATCGTTTGTAGATAAAAATGTTAAATATTTGAATTAAAAAATTGGGTTTATTTAATTTACACATAGCTTGTGGAATCTTTTAATCTTGAACACACCCAGGATTTTCGACAATATTAAAAATTCCTTTATAATTACTAAAACACCCCTTAAATACAGGAATTTTTAATAAATGGGTATTTATTTAATTGTCATGGAGGTGTTTTTTATTATTTTTTTGGGTCAACTTTAGGCATGCTATATTAATTAAAAAAAATATTCAAGGAGGTCTATGATATAAAGCCTGAAAAAATAATTTAGGATATGTAATATTATCGCTTTGTAAAATAAGAGATAATAAAGGGATGGTTAATTTCATAAGTTTGTGCGAATTTGAAGTCAAATTTATATAAAAGAAGCAAATACAATGTACCAAGAGAACGAAAACCACTTTTAGACAGCACATAGCAATTATCCTTCTTAAGCAATCAGGCCAGAGGGTTGCTTGCTTCAAAAGTCAATTACTCAAGGATTCACGTGCTAGCAACTTAATTAAGCTGGCATTCTCTTTCTGAAGAATAAATCATAAATGCAAATTAATATTTACTATATATTTCCTTCTGTATATGTATTATTTGAATTTTATTCTTATTAACTTACCTAATCGTGTCATGTATTTAATTTTTACCTTATTCTAAAAGATTTAATGTGTCACCGAAATGAAAAGTATAGCAAGAGAAGATTTTGCCCATTATTCTATCTTTAACCTTTATCCCCAAACATTTACTATGAATATATAAACAAATTAATAATTAAAATCAGATTCCCTTATCAACCTTTTGTCATTTCTTCGTTTGTTTGTTTCTTTTAAAAAAAAATTGACCTACTTTCTCTCCCTTTCAAAAGTCCTTCATCACTTCAGCTCCTTTGATCTAGACAAAATTTTAGCATGCTTGAATGTCCAGAGAAAGGTAAAAGTACTTGTTCAAAACTCTGACAATTTCCTCTTCTTTTTTTTTTTTTATCATAATGTTTTCTTCTGATTATAATCATCTTGTTGTTGCGAGTCAGGAGGCGATTTGATGAGATAGGAAAGAGGGTCAAGGGAGAGAGCGATGTTTCAAACTCATCACAAATGGGAAGAAGACATATTTCTTCAGGGACGACATTGAATACAATTACACCTTGTGCTGCATGTAAACTTTTGAGAAGAAGATGTGCTGAAGAATGCCCTTTCTCTCCATATTTTTCTCCACATGAACCTCAGAAATTCGCCTCCGTTCACAAAGTCTTCGGTGCTAGCAACGTCTCCAAGATGTTAATGGTAAAAACCCTAATTCCCCTCTTTTTCTAATTTTATGTTAATGATTATTATATAAATATTTATCAAGATTTAACCATGAGGGTTTAGCTAGATAGTCAAGCAAGTGGTTTACTTTTAGGGTTCTTGAGGGTTTATTCTCAAGAAAATGAATATTTATCATGATTTAACCATGAGGGTTTAGCTAGATAGTCAAGCAAGTGGTTTACTTTTAGGGTTCTTGAGGGTTTATTCTCAAGAAAATGAATATTTATCATGATTTTGTTTATATTATTCAGGAGGTTCCAGAGAGTCAAAGAGCGGATGCTGCAAATAGTCTGGTTTTTGAAGCTAATTTGAGGCTGAGAGATCCGGTGTATGGATGCATGGGCGCCATTTTGGCTTTGCAACAACAAGTTCAAGTTTTATCGGCAGAACTTGACGCAGTGCGGGCAGAGATTCTTAGATACAAGTATAAAGAAGCCAGTAATAATGCCAATATTATTAATCCTTCTTGTACTAATTTATTTTCTTCTGAGATGGTATCAATTGTTGCACCATCTCTTCCACAACCGTCTCCTCCTCCTCCACCGCCGCCTTCGGTCGTCGTTTCTTCATCTTCTATTTCTTCTTTATACACAGCTCCAACAACCACTTCTACAACAGGTTTTAGCTCCATTTCAAGTGATAACAATGTTCCATACTTTAATTGATTTAATAATCCTATAGAAGATGATCCATTTTTAATTAGTTTCATTATTTATCATATCGATGATTTTAATTGAATACACTAGAATGAAATATGAGATCTACTAGATCGTTTGACTGTTCAAAATTTTAACTTTTTCCATTCATTAAAATGCCATCAGAACAAATTCTTACTTACAAACGTTATTTCATTGGCCTTTCCCAGATAGCTTCTGCCATTTTAGTTGAATTTTGCTACTTTCTCAAATGCTTGAAAGGAGACAAATGGGAAATTGATTAGCGGTAATACTCATAAATTACAAGAAATGGTAGCGTGCAATGGTTGTTTTAGGTGTTTGAGGATGCATTTTCCAATGGTCTTCACACGTGTCAGGAATATGCATAGTTTGACTGATAAACTTTCAAGACTTCTAATTTTCAATACTTTCATGTTAGTCTGTGCCATTGAAGGACCTGAAAACATGTTCGAGGAACATGGGGGAGACAAAAAGTTGGTGGTTGTGATTCTCCCCATGTGAATTTTTAGTGTTTGCATAAATCCAGGAAAAAATAGCTTTTGATCCTCTTTAACTTACTGCCATTTCGTTTCCCATCTTCATCTACCTTTTTTTTGACTTTCTTATATACCAATATCATCAATTAACACTTCATTTTGTATGAATAAGTCTGTATAACATTGTTTTATTCTTACATTATAAGACAAACTACAGCCCAAATTTATCTACGGATGATGTATGAGATAAAACAAAAACTTTACATTCTCTGATATTAATTTACCTTTTTGCTAATTCTGGTAATGAAAATGGGGGCATATTTTGGCCCATATGCTTTTTCATGTTACTGGAATTCTTCGATAATGCCAAAATGTTTTCTTATTCTAAGATTTGTTGGATTTTCTTGCCGTGTGGATCTCAACCAGAGTAAGTAAGAGAAGGTAATATTGAATACCCTCTAAATTATTAAATATAAATAAAAATTCCATAAGAATCACTGTGCACAAGATCAAAACCAATACCTACAACTTGATAGTAGCAATGGAATTTGGTTTCACGTCATGGTTGCTTGAAATTTTGGCATCTCATTTTGTCCTTATTCGGTACTTTATCATAATAAGATAATTCTATTCGCTTACATTTAGGGCCTCCTTGATCCTCATTGATATTAATACGTGTTTAAGTAAAATGGGTAATTCACTTATACACGTAAAGTGAGAACAGATAATTTAATCTTACTTCATTTGTTAGTAAATTTCAGTAACAATTGTTGGTTGGAGAAATATATTTTCCAGTAATTGAAAAACTGGTTACTTGATTTATTAGACCAAAATATGGGTATAAGTATCTTGTAATATAATATAGGTAAAGAATTATATGTATCATAAGTGTAACGAATTAATATGATGTAATAGATATATTAAACAATACAATACATATTACCAAAAAAGATTGATAAATTTTTTTAGAGAAAATGATAATATAATAGATGTGTATATGAAAATTTTTAAATTTTTAAAAGTGTTTATAATATTTTTTAAAAATAGTGATATGTTAATATTTTATTTAAAAAAAAATCCTACAATATGGTATAATATACAAAATATAAAATTAAACTTTTTGATATACAATACGATACACAATTTGATTATTATGAATCAAAAGTTCATGTTAATTAAGTCTTTCTCTCACCACAAGAAATATAAGTGAAAATAAATAAGTCAAAAAATTGTTCATAGTTCTGCTCTCCTTCTTCCAGTTCCTTGAGCTCCATCTCCGCTGTGTGAAAATATTATTAATCTGCAAAGGCAAGCAATTCTTGCAAGTTGGCAACTTCAACAAGTTATAATAATATAATGAGATGATATTAATTAACTTCAAAAATGACAAAGTATATATAATACTCCAAACTGACGAAGCATTTATGTGGCGTTGACAGAGTTCTATTAGATTTTGATGTCAACAGGCAAATTCTATTTGATTATGAGTATTCCCAGATGTGTTTATATATAAATAAGTGATTTTTCATCATCCTTTAGATACTTAAATATTTTTAGATCAATGAACAAACATGGCTGCCAGAGGTTTTCACATGGGCTAGATTTGCGTTTGAATATAAACCGACCCTAATTAATTTACCTCACACAAATTAAGTAGTAAATTTAAGAAAGAGTAAATTATTATTTTTCATCCTCATTTCATGAATAACTAAATTGTAAATTTTCCCTTAAAACTTAACTTGGTCAACCGAAAAAAAAAAAAAAAAGAGTTCAAACCTTTAACAAATGAATAATATATTATCCTAGACAAATTTTTATTTTTATAAAATTATCATATTACTCGTAAAAGAGATAGATAATCTAACTAAATATAGTATGAATCACACTAGTTAAAATGTGTCTGGTGCGATCTGGTTTAGACCACATTTTTTTATGTGTGATTTAGACTTTCACCGGAAAAAAACGACTTTAACCATTAAAAAAAATTGCATATAAAGAGGTGCAATATTGTTAAATCACATAAAGTCTAATGCGATTCTAACTAAATATAGCATTTTCATATATGATTTTTACTATTTGCTTTGGCCAATTCTTTCTTTTTTTTTTCCATAATTTTGGAAAATTAAAATTTTATGTCTTTCTACACTTAGATTTTTTTTTATAATGAGGTTTGTTTAGGGAAGAAATTTATAATTTAAAATTTTACAGTATATTATAAGTGTACACACACACACAAATAAATATGCATGCACAGCAAACAAAAGTGAGAACTCGATGGTTGCTTCCCAAAAGAAATTCATGGGTGTACCATAGACGGAATGTCAAAAACTAGAGCTCAAATTAAGTTTGGCATAAGAACCTTACTCTGCATTTGGACCTCACTTCGTAGGGTTGGGCCAGCAATTGAAATTTCAATTTTGTCCACCGAATTGATAGAAGTTATTCAATTCCCAATATTGAGTTTGACATTGTATCAAAAGATTTTATATTCCAAGAAGCTCTGTATATATATATTTTGCTGAACATGATAAAACGGAAAAATAAAATAATATGTATATATTTATTTATAAAAACTAAAATGATAATTTATGATTGGATAATGATTGTTTATTTTTTAAATTAATTTTTAAAATTAACTAATTAATTATTACTATATTAGATTCAATAAATACATTTATATAATTTATTTGTATATATAATATTTCCCTATTTATATAATTTATTTGTATATATAATATTTCCCTATAATGTAGTGGGAGGGTAATGTTACCCACTTTAAGAAAGATTGACCTAGCCAACATCTTTGAGGAGCTTCTTATTCATAGTAAATATCGTTACATATTTGCACGGTGATACACTTGTTCACGGAGAAGGAAAACAAATTAAAATAAAGACAAGTCCTACTTGAAATACTCTTTTTAACACTTAAAAGTTCCATCAAACAATCAGAAAATGATTTTCTTTAATTTCAATTTGGCTTCCTACAATTCTTCCTGATCTCACCACTGGATCCAGTGAGGGGGCTAATGTCTCCCATCCTGATCATCGAAGCAGCGAAATCAGCACTGAAGGCTTTAGGCTTTTTGCTGTATGAAGTAACCAATGAATCGGTGGATCCACCATTGAACAACACTTGATCTGAGTGAAGTAAACCCTTTTTGTTTAAGATATTCTTGTAATACAGATTGTCAAAAGAGGTTGGAGTCTGAAGGTCTAATGGAGCTAGATTCCTATCTCCTGAGCCAGCGGCCCTAGGGCAATTCTTTTGCCGAGCCTTAGCAAATGAGCTATCAATGTTGCTTTCATTGTATATCCGGTTTCTGAAACTTATGCACCTTGCTTGCCCGATTGTGTGTGATCCTACAGTTCATGTACAGATAAACAAATTGTTACTTTATATTTTCATATATTTTAAATTATTTATTTGTTAAATTATTTGTCCCGTGCATCAATAGAAATGACAATTCAACCAATTAAATTGCCCTTTTTGAGTAGGAAAAAATTTTTTCAATAAAGACAAAGACGAGAACAGAAACAAGACAAATAAAATCTTCGTAGTTGAAAAAAACGTGAGAACAAGAATAAATATATTTTTAACTTGTTTTCTTCTTGATTTGTTTCTTTTCATACATATTCTCTATATCTTTACATATTAAATTTCTCCTAAAATTATTGAAATATTATAAATGTATCTTGATATCTAACAAATATTTTATTATTTTTTTAACGAGATGAAAAGAGAAAATATGGGAAAATTTTCCCACGTAATTGGAAAGAGGAATGAAAGAGAAATTTTTTTTATAAAGAAGAATAATTATTCTCTACTATCTCTATATTGAAAATAAGACAAAAACAAAAAAAAAAATCACCTACAACAACGAAAATGAAGATTAATTTTTTCACCTATAACAAAAAAATGAAAGATTAAGGTATTTAACTTTTGTCGGTCACATTTCCAGCCCTGATGAATTGATGTGTTCTTAACAAGTCTCGTGGCTAAACAACAGGAAAGACTATTAGGCGAAATGGCCCTTTCTATTAAATGCATGATGCCACGTAAGAAAATTTTAAGGTAAAAAGGAAGAATAATAATAATTAAAGATAAAAAAATTGCACCACTATTTAGAGAAATGTATATGCGTAATTATATTCGTAACATTTTTGAGATAAATGTATATATTACCAGATAGAACAACCATGTCCTTGGCAGAGAGACCCTTAGCTTTAAATCTGTTGATGAGATTGCTAAGAGTAGATGTGGGAGGAGGAATTTGACCGCTGTTGGCTGCAGATAAACTTGCAGTTTTTGAATCCCTTCTTCCAAGTTTAACTTCCCAGCTTGGTCCACCAAGCTGCAACATAAGTATATCATTATCAAAAATGAATGACAATTCCAAATCTGAAGACCAATTCAACGAAAGTTAATTATAGAATTATTAATGGTAAAAGCCTTACAATTACTGTAGAGTCACGTGCTGCAATGGCTAAAATATCTGCACAAGAAACAACGCCAGGGCACACTTTCTCCACTTTTGATTTAATCTTATCGATAACATCGAATCCTCTTATTGAGTTGTTATTTGGACCAGCAGTCTTCTCCCCTGTGAATGAAGAAGTGTCATCCAGAAGTACCGATCCATCACACCCCTGGAATTATAAACAAAAACAGTTTATTAATATTTTACTTTGAAGAAATGAACCCAGTTAATAAAATAACATATAGCATTACAGTGAACATTTATCTCTTTTAAGATTTACATTGATTTAATATTTAACTCATAGCTACCATTTGACTTATTATACTTAATTTAAGCTGAAATATATCAAAAAGTCCATTCACCACAATTATCTTTGACAAGGCTTCTGTTACTCCACAGTCTCTCGGCTTCATTATTAAATCAATAATTCAATCAATTATTGTTGATATATAAAACTATTTATACCAAATTGATGTGACACTAAATTAATATGAAATAACTCACGAAACAGCATTAGTTAAAAAAAAAAAAAAAAACTCTAATGTAATAAGAACACTTGCTATGAGATATTTTGGGTTTTTAGGGTTTAGGGTCATTTTTAATAAATCTTCGAAGTTAAGGAGACTGATGCTGTAGCATAGAGAATAACGTACGTTGACAAAACAATCGTGAAAGTGCAGACGAAGGAGAGAAGCACCTATCCGACGCTCTTTAGCAATTGCAGATTGCACTACAGGTTTCACTGTACAGAGGACTTTTGGACAAGTCTTAGAATAGAAATCAGTAGAGAGATGAGCATTAGAGCTCCCTGAGAAAACTACAAGGAGCACAAACAACACACTGCTGACTGTAAAAGAAGCCATTGAAAGGGGTGTGTTGAGAACGTGGAGTAGGAATTAGGGTTTATATAGAGGAGTTGGGCAGAGGCAGGTTACCTAATCTTCAAGACTATTCCATGCATGGCGAGGGGTTAATTGGTCCTGGAATTTATTGCAATGGAAATTATTTATAACGTTTAATTGATAAAGATGAACAGAAGCACGTTTAAATGAAATGAACTGATTGAGCGATTGATGTTTGCATGTAGCAGCCTAGAGGGACTCGATTAGTCAAATTAATGGGTCCATCATGGTATCTTTTTAATTATGGATTTGGTGAAGGTGTCTTGCATGAAGAAGTAATCTTAACAACCTAAGTTTTGATTGATTAAATATTCAGAAAATTGGAAAATCAATTGCTTCCACGTTAAACAACTCACACGTTTTTTCATAAATTACCATGTTTTCATGTTTGCATATATTAAAAATAATAAAATTATAAATAAATAATATTATTTATATCTATTTTAAGTATATAAAATATATATCATTATATAATTAATTATTAATTTATCTTTAATTTAAATTTACTTAATCATATAATAACGTATGTAAATATTATATATTTATAAATTTAAAATATATATAATTTTATTAATTATAAATATTTATTTTAAATATATATTTAATATATATTATTAAATAATTATTTATTTATAGGTTTAAAATAACAACATTGTTTTAGCTCCCTGTGAAATAATCTTAGCTGGCATCCATTAGCGATCTATTATCACTAGCTCAAGTGGAAAATTTGGCTTCATCGATATTCAATTTCTAGAGTTTTGTCTTTTTCCGTAGAGCCCCCCACCCCAAGGCATGATAAATTTATATGTGTCGGCTCCTAAAAAGAAGATTCAAAAGTTAATATTGTGTCGTCCACGCTAAAAGATCAAAAACTTATTTTATTAAAATTTATTCCTAAGATCAAAAATAAAAATAATATTTAATTAAATTATTTTTTAATTTAAAAATCTAAAAAAAAATTATAAATAATTTAAAAAATAATTATTTTTCTTTTTAAATTTTAAAACTATCATAAAAATTAATAAACTCTGTTATGTCCAATCATTTTCATCGTCTTCTTTCTCTAGACGTAATCAAATGAGGCTATTAATAAGATTGTCATCTTCTCTTGATTTAATCTCATCAAATCGGATGGAATATGTACTACTTACATGGTTACATTTAACAAGGAGCCGAGGTGGTCCAGATGAAACCAATGAATTTTTGATCCATCCATCGGTCATACATCAAAGCTACAAAGCCTATATTTATTTATTTATAATATTATTATGTTTTCTTGTTTCCTTCCTTTCCTTTTCCACTTTATGCTAACATCAAACAGCTGTATATGTTTGATGTTATCCTTATTTGAAAAGTAAAATCTCAAATTTTATATATATATATATATATATATATATATATATATATATATTTGATTACATAATTTAAAATAGGATGTTGAGGTAATAGGAATTTTACAGAAAAACGATAGTTGCTGGTCAAAAGAGATTAGCGAACAATTTGATAACTTGAGATGGACGTCTCTCATCCTATGTTTTTTAAACCTATGAGAGCCAATAAATGAACAATTTTCAACCATAACAGAACATGTGGAATAAAATTTTTTGTTATAAAAAAAAAATAATAATAACCCAATATCGAGCTTGGTGAATTATATTATTGTTATAGAAGATTAATTATTTACTTACCTAATATTATTATAATCAGGAATCTATGAATATTATTGGTTTTCAGTACAAGTAAAATTGAACTTTTCATGTAGCATACAATAATAAATCATGAGAATATGTATATTGCTTCATGTCATTTTCTTGGTCTAATTAGCACAGTTTATAAATTAATAAAATAATATTTAATTATATAATAATATATATATATATATTTACGTTATAATTAAATAATAAATAATAGTTTATTTATGATTTTGGTATAAGCAAATTTTGTATTTATTACTTACTGTTTTAAGATTCTTCATCTATGTTTGTCCTCAATCAAACTACGATATCCCCATTCATCACCAGAATTTGAGGAACTTAGGCTGGCTTGATGTTGAATTTAGATATTTCCTTTTTCTTTTTCAAAACACATGAAACAAAAGTCTTATAAAGTAGAATTTGATAGGCATCCGTATTAGCGTGGACGACTTCCAACAAATTATGTTCAGTGATTAACTATTATGACTAAATACTTATTTTATCCATCAATCGTTGAAAAATTATGGCAAAGTTTTTTACCAAGACACAAGGAAAAAAACTCCATAATGTTGTACATTTACTTAATATATGCAAGATTTTTTTACTCCATTCTCTCCTATGTCGACAAAGGAAAATTCCATAAACTAGAGCATAAAAAAAAAAAAAAAAGTTTAAAAGTCATTTTCCTAGTTTTCTCATATTCATATTAAACACATTTTCAAATATTAAAAAAATTTTAAAATACAACTTGAAAATTTTGAGTCATATTTTAGTTTTAAAAATAATTTTTCCGACCATAAATCAAACTGAAATCAGATTAGCAAGGTAAACATATTATCATATGGGCTAAAGAAGTGATAAATTACAAGAGACTTTAATAACAGTAGTATGATTTGACAAGAGCGGTGTAGCATAGCTAAGCAAAGATTGTGATGGGAGAGTCGGTGTAGTTTAGTATGCATCATATATTTATTAATTGAGGTTTTAATTAATTGCAGATGGCTGGGTTCAAAGTTAGGCAGCATATCAAAGCCAACATGTTATACCCAATAACAGGGTAATGTTAGGGCAATATAAATATATATATATATATATATATATATATATATATATATATATATATATATATATATATATATATATATATATATATATATATATATATATATATATATATATATATATATATAAATATGAATTTGGTTGGCTTTCGTTTGCCATTGTCAAAGTCATAACCTAATCTGCAACGGATCGATTCATTGAATATTCTTAAACAAAATTGTCTTGACCTAGTTAAGCAAAGGCCCGCAGTTTATTCTTCAACTTATATCAATTTTAACGTAGTTTTACTTCAACCACCAGAAATAAAAAAATTGATAATAATTTTAGCAATATTTTATCAAAATCTAAAGGAAAGGCTGACGTGAGGTTAAATGTTTGAATTAGATCCATTTTTGGGAAGTGCAAAGCGTTAAAGAATGGGACAATTTCTGTAGACAAAATCTGACTTTTAAAAGGCGAAATGAAATTTGAACTCGATCTGTGCTGCTGGCCTTATAAAATATTAATTAAAGGTAATATTAAATGCATAATTTAATAATTTTAAATTAAAAAATATATATATAAAGATGTTTTATTAGGTATATATTAAACATTTTATAAGAATTCCATTTAGCATACTATATGACTTATAATATTAAAATCTGGGCCCGAACAGACATCCTGCTTCCCGAGAGCAGCAGCCGTCTACATTGATCGTGGTCTTAATTAATATAATTAATTATCCAACCTCTAACCATATATACAATAGAAGCATTTATTTGGCCAGGTTATTGAAGTATTACTGTATGAGAAGTGTTATATTTATAAATAATAGGTATAATTTTATGATTAAAAAATAATATATTATTATATAATTAAATAATTTTAAATTAGAAATAAATCAATGCCTATGTTTTTATTTATGTATATAATCTTGTTATTATTATATATATAAAATTCTAAATCAAGAATTTCCTACATAAAAAAAGAGAAATTGTTAATTGTAGGTTAGAAAATATAAAAGAATGTTATAGTTAAAATTATCACAAATTAGTAAAATCAATAAAATATATTTAAATTTAAATATTTGTCATGTTTGTAAAATTCTTTATTTGAATTATAAAAAATGAGAATTTACATTAAATTTGTGATATTTTTAAAATTTCAACATTTAAAATAAGTTTTTAAGAAATTTATGAGAAAAACTTAATTTTTGGGTTCTTCAAATAGGTGTAAAATCATTTCTTAAATGTCATATAAACATTTTCAAGATATTAAAAAACATACAAATTTACAAAAATAATAAATCTAAGAGACATGTACTTAATTATCTGAGTGAATACTTAATTAAAAAAAAAAGAAATACATGTTTTTTAGTGAATTTATCGGTCTAATTTAATTATGTATTGACTTATTAACATTAAGACAGAACTAAATATATATTTTATTATTTATGTAAAACTAAATATTTAGATTATTTTATTCAATTAAATCCTTTAAAAAAATTTTATTTGTTTAAATATGTAAATGTCAGTTATCTTTTTACCGTTTACCCCGATCCCAGACTCATTTTAAGAGGTATGGTTTTTAATGTGCGTGGCATATGAGCTTTTAACTTTAGCCCATTATATTTCAATCCTTTAACGTTTCAATTTTCTGATGCTTTCTTCTGTTACACACACAGCATTATTAACATAAGGAACGATAGGCTGCTACTTTAAATATTGGACGGTGATTGATGTAAAGAGTGAAAATATTAGAAATAAAAATTTATTTCATTTAAAAAAAGTTTAAAACAAATGAATAATTACAGTGGGACATTATTGTCAACTTTCGAAATGAGATGACGGTCTTGGACAGTTGTAAACCGGATCATTGACAAGTGTGTGGAATATTGTTATTTTGAAAGAGAAAGGGAACTTTTATTTGGCGATAAAGCAATGTGAATAAATATAATATATATATATATATATATATATATATTTTTGGATAAATAATCACAAATCATTGTATAATTAAAAAAATAAAATTTTAATTTATTTATAATATTATAAATAAATCTTTATTTCCTTTTCACCTTAAATCATCATTAATATTAATTATTATATTCTTTATCTTTAATCATCGTCTAGATCATTTTTATCTAGATTCATTAAATTTAAATAAAAATAGTTTAAATGAAAAGATACAGATCATCATCTTTGTCTAATGAAAATGGCCACTAAAGAGAGAAGATTGGTTGGCCTTGAAGATGGTGGGAAGTCGGGCAATGGCTGAAGTGAAGATACCACTAGAGGAGGAGAAAAATAAATCTTAGAGATAAAAATGTTAATTTTTAAACTTTGAGTGAAAAGAAAATTGTTAATCCTTAATACCTAAGAGAAAAATATGATAAGTTTTTAGTTTTAAAAATATTTTTATTAAACAATGATTTTACTCTTAATCTTAACTGAAATTTTTAACAGAAATTAACTCAGAAATAAACATTTAGATTTAAAAAAAATTGGAGAATGATATTTTAAGATTTCATTATTCCTTGATGGGAAATGGTCTATGGTTTTTACTTTGCAAAGCATATGATGAAGGTTAAGGAAGGTTGAGAGCTTTCCACTCTAGTTTATTATATTTCAATTTTCTGTTGCTTTCTTCTATTATATGCACAACATTATTAACTATTTTTAACATGAGGAAGGATCGGTACCTTCTTAAATATTGGGCAGTAATTATTTTCTGTAAAATCCGTGGAGGTTAAAGAAAAGAATGAAAATAATTTATTTCATTTTAAAAAGTTTAAAACAAATGAATCATTAACTTTAGAAATGAGGTGACGGTGTTGGACAGTTATAAACCAGACCATTGACAAATGTGTGGAATATTATTATTCTGAAAGAGAAAGGTTCCCTTTGATTGAGGATAAAGCAAAGTAAATAAATAATAGGTATATTTTTGCGTATAAATAATAATATATTTTTATATAATTAAAAAATAAAATTTTATTTTATTTTTAATATTATAAATAAAATAATGATTTTATTTTTAAAATTGATAAATTTAATAATTTAAATGTAGGTAAAAGAGTTTTTTAAAGTTAAAAGGATACAAATTTGAAAAAATAGTAATATTTGGGTGGAAATAAGTCCTTTGGTAATACTCAAATAATAAAATTATATGTATTTTTTTTTATATATATAATTTAACTATATAAATAATGTGTATTCGATGATTTTTAGTTAAAAATAAAGTAATATCTAATTATATGATAACACATTATTTATATATCTAATTGTGTGAAAAAATATATACACATAACATTGTTTAATACACTGAAGCTAAGTAGAACAAATAGAAGAAACAATAAAACTAAGTGTATCACACTTTTGATACATAAATGTCTGTATATTTATATATGTCATCACATGATTTGATGATTTTGAATTAAGAGTAAAGTAATACCCAATCATATGATAATATATATAAATATGTATATAATTATATACCTAAAATGAATAAACATAATATTACTAGAGAAGAAATGATGCATGCATGAAAAATTCCGAAAGCCAAACTAAAATTTCCACAAATCAATGGAGGAAGATACAAGATACCTATAATGTCATTCACCAAGTCTCAACATTTGTGATGGTGTAGTCATGGACTTGTCGGCAGCACCACTTCCTTCTCTTTGAAGATAAGTGAAAGATAGAAAGTGACCATGTCTTTTGCATGGTCCAAAGGGGAAGAAAAGATGATAAGGTGACACTCCCAAAGGCAGTTCGAAAGTCCTTTTCAAGCCATGAAATTATTTGAACATCTATCCATTAAGATAGATGGACAAATTTTTATTTCCACCAAAAGTTATCAAGAATAAAAACAGAAACATCTTGTTTACACAAAAATCTGCCAAACTTTTATTCAACACTTCTTCATCACAGCAAAATATATCAAAACTAATGATTATTAGTTAGAGAAAATAAATAAATGGTATCTATTTGCTACACTAATTACTATTCAAAATTTCATGTTGCATTATTAACAATAGGTCTCTAAGAATCATACACCAATTTTTCCATCTCAACTAAAATCTCAACATAAAAATAAGCCAACTAGAGGACTAGTTACCCCATCAGTCTGCCTAACAACTGTTTCATAACACCATCAAAATACAAAGTTTTCCTCCTCAGCTTCAGTAGAGAGGAACGAGTCTCCCATTTCTCGGAGAGCAGCAGCTGTTGAATCACTTATGCCCAGAAGATACTGCAAGCGAGACAGTTTCTCTGGTGCTGGGTCACTCTTCATGTATAAACCGAACAGATCTGCTAGCTCGTTTGACACATCCCAAGACAACGGTTCAGCTGGAACAGCTTTGTCACAAGCCAGCAAGTCGTTTAGGGATGAAACCTACAAGTGCATAACAATTTCTCCACTTAGACCTTCATGCATTTCACAAGCATTTCTAACTAATAAGTGGACAACAGAGACATATCACATAACAAGTTCATAAATAAGAACATACCACTCCTTGTCGATTTCTCTGTCTTAGCAGTGACACAGCCTGAATTAGGGAGTTTGATAATCTACTTTGTGCAAGCTGACAGACAACCTCTTTAGCCTTCTCAGCATTAATTTTAAGGTCTGCAGGGATTTTATCATAAACTTCTTCCTCATCAAACTCTCCAGTGCCTGATGAGAAGATGTCATCCACAGTCTTCTTGAAGAGGTTCTCTCGCAAGCTCTCAGAGATCATGCTCTCTAGATCAACATTTGCTTCCTTCAGTTCCCTTATCTGCTTTATATTTAGTCTCCCCTGACCAACAGCTGTTTCAATTGCAGCAGCCATTTTTGTAGTAGTTATATTTTTTATTATTTTTAGAGCATATTCTGAAGGCAAGCCAACTTGCTTCTGCACCTCATTGAGCTGCTCAACCCTGGCCTTAGTCAATTGTCCATCAGCTAAAATCACCTCAGCCTGCTGCCTAAAAGCTTGCTCAGCCAGGCCCCTGTGAACATCTACAATCTCCTGGGCAGTCAAACCAAGAATCCCACCAAGCTGATTTAGCAGAACATACTCTGAGTCATCCTTCTTTGTAGTGATCTCAGCACCAAACGGAATCCTTGTGACTTCTCCTGTCAGACAATAAAGCAAGTACGTCTTGTAAAGATCAGTTCGGTCTCTATCAGGTAGGTCATCTTTTAGAGTTATTTCTGTCTGTCCAGGCTTCCCTAACTTTTCCGAAAGTTCCGTGCTAGGTCTAATCTTCCTAAGTGTCTGAAGGGACTGCCATTCTTCCTCTTCCTCTTCCTCTTCCTTATCAATTTGTTTTTCCTCCTCTTTAATAGGTTCTTGTGAAGTATCAGAAACTTCTCCTTTAATATCTGCCACCAATTCTGTCACAACCAAAGTGTTGAAAGCTATCATCTTCTTAAGCTCCCTCGCAGATTCAGTACGGTTCTCAGCTGCCCGTGATCGTTTGATATAGTTCATGAAAATCCTTCGAACCTGCATAGATGAGGTAAAAATAACTTTTAAAACATGGAGACAAAACGACTTGTTTTTTTTTTTTTTTCCAAATCACCAAAGGGCAACAGAGTAGTAATCTTACAGCTTTGCTAGCAATAGCCATGGCAGCCTCCCTTGTTAGCCGCAAGCCATGTGCAGCCTTTCTTACAGCTTTCTTAACATCAGCATCATACCCATCAACACCAGAGGCAATCGCATCCTCGACAACCTGGAGAGGTCAATCACACAAATTAGCAAGCCTGAACTTATCTAAGTGACTTGAATATCAAGACTTTGAAGCCCTATGACTTATGAGGCTAAAGTAAAGCCAAATATAGTTCCACACATTAACAATAACAAAAATATAATATAAATTTCTACTAACTTAATGATATGTGAATCTTCATGAAAATGTTTACATTCTCTTCAATAGAATCCAATGTGAGAAAATTAATACCACTTATGGCATACATGCGGAAGAGTTTCTAACAAACATCCAAAAAACAGACGGTGTGACATAATGGGCAGCAATACAGAATCCACACTGGGGCCACTAGGGCTGGATTCGAGCTGAGCCGAGCTCGGCTCGCAGCCAGCTCGGGCTCGGCTCGGTTTTTTAATGGCCGGCTCGAGCTCGACTCGAGCTAAACTCAGCTCGGCTCGGTAACGGCTTGGCTCGGCTCATTTTTCATATCAAAACGATACCGTTTTGTATATATATATGAATCAAAACGACATCGTTTTGTATAAAAAAATTAAAAAAAATATACCGAGCCAACCCGAGCCAGCTCGAGCTCGATCGAGCCGAGCAAAGCCCGGCTCGTTTCGGGCTCGAACCGAGCCGAGCCGAGCTCGAGCTGGCTCGGCTCGAATCCAGCCCTAGGGGCCACTACTGACGAACAAGATCTAAAAAGATTAACAGTGTACATTTTTCATGATACAGATACATCTAACTGCATTGTAGTGGCTCATTATAACCTAATGAAAAGTGTTGCTACTCTTGACCAAATTTTTTGTTCTAGTCTCCGTATGGATGTAATGAAAATGATATGGAGATGCATTAAGAGGTAGTCTACCATATAAAACAGGAAAACCACAAACAGCTATTACAAATACGAATATTAAATAACGCAAGGGAAAAAAAAGCAATGTAACCTTTGCAAACAAACTGCCACAAATATCTTCATGAGCTGCTTCAATAGTTTTTTGGGGAATGCATAGCATGACTCTTAACCTCAGCAAAGCAGCAGCATCATTATCATCTAGCTCTCCATCAGCTACACATTGCTGAAGCTTTTGCCTGTAGATTTCTGAAAACAAAGTAGACACATGAAGCTTCTACAACACAAAAAGATGGCAACTGGCAAAGACAATATGCAGAAGCAGAATATATTTCTGAATACTTTTCCTTTTCTCCTTTTTCTACCACATAAAACCTATCGCAACTCAAATTCACTGGATCACAGGTAGAGGGCATTAGTCGGTTTCAACAAAGTTAATTACCTTCATGAATCTCACTGGCCTTCTCTGGATCAAAGTGCAATTCAGCACAGAGATTTTGAAGAAAAGCTGCTTTGCTATCAGCTGCTCCCAAATCACCACTAGAAACAGCATCACTAAGTCTTTTACGATATGCCTTTGAGGTGACATCAAGTGTAATAGCATCTGCCTCTCTTTTACCCAAACCAAATATATTCCTCAATTGACTCAATGCAGCAATCTACCAAAAACAAAAGCAAAAAGCAAAAAGCAGATTATGCAAACTAAATACAATACAACATGTCAAAAGCAAGTTATAAGATCTACCATGAGAATGTGTAAGAGCAAAGAAAAAATATTGATGGCAAGTCACAATATTTAATCCATCCAGGAGAAACACTTTCCAAAACTGAGGAAATGAAATTTTGAGATCAGTTTAGTTTTATGAACATAAACATTTATCATTGTACATTAATCACATAAGAACATGCATGAAGAAAGCCCACCATAGATACATACAAAGAAAATGTTGGAAAGTTGATCAAGTCTTGATTAAGAAGTCATAAACAATAAAAATGTTTAAAATAGTAAACATGCTGAAAATAAATGAGACACAAAGACACAAATACAATATCAATTATAAAGACAACGTGTCACAACAATTTTAAGGCAGCCAGGAAATTTTTATCATAGTCCTCTGTACTTTAGGAGTAAGTTTCTAAGAAAAAAACAGACCCCTGGGTGCATCAAATTTGGCTTGTATTACAAGGAAAAACATTTGCAATTGACTAAGAAAAAAACACTCGCAAGGCATATTTGTTCACCTTATTTTCTTCCATGCGGCCACTAGATAAAGCATTTGTGACATATGCTCTGTAAAGGAGCTTCAAATCATCCATCTTTCTATCACTGTCAAACTCACCACCTGAGCCAAGAAATTGGAATAATGATTGTAACTGGATATGTATTGTCTAAAACACAATCAAACACAAAGGTAACCTACCTATTAAAGACACAGGACTGGTGCCACGGGCAAAGCGATCTGCATCAGGATGATCCTTTAAAGAAATCAGCAAGTTATTAAATGCCAATACCTTATCAAGCTCTTCCACAACTTGTGCAGCTCCCTTGCTGGAGATTCAAATATCAATTTTAAAATGGCAGAAAAACAACCAATAGTAACTTATTACTGAAACTAAAAATCAACACTTCCAACAGATGCCAAAAAAAGGACAAGAAATTCACAGTCATGGTCCGTTGTTATGATCAGCACCAGAGTCATATAAAGTCATACATTGTTCTTGCCCTGGATTTCAGTATATTGAGTGCCACCACAATAGTTTCCTCAGCCAACTTTCGTGTATGCTCCCTAAACAAATCTTCAGCAAGCTGGAATTAAAAAAAAAAAAGACAAAAATGAACATTTACAAACTGTTGTAAAATGCGCATAAATAACAAGTGTCAAGAAAGTACATCATCAGAAAGACGGTACAGAAGCTGTGCTTCTCTAAGGCTCACAAGTTGTTCCACGCCAACATCTGAAAATAAAAATTTTGAATTTAATTAGCACACACGTACGTAAATATTACCAAGTTTTCAACTCTAATAGGTTGAATCAGAATTAAAACAACACAATAATTGTAACCTGAGTATCCCTTGCCACAGTTAAATTTAATTGCTCAAGTTATCAATTTGATAGTGCTAAAAAATGAAGAACGACCAAAAATATAATCATTTGCAAACAACAAAGAAGTAATGTTGATATCAAAGACTGTAGACTCCAAAATTCAACATTTTAAATGTCAAGATCAGCTAAGCCAACACAAATCTTACCATAAAGATCTTAAAGAAAATTAATCAACTTACCTCTGCCAACTGATTTTAGCTTAGAACCATACAACCGTTTGGCATTCTCACGAACAGCAATCTCAATCTAGGAAAAAGAAAAAAAGACTTAAGAGAAAATCATTATATATTATTGCAACTTCTGATGCAGCTAAATTGTATAACCTAATAAAATTAAGCCCCTTCACATCTAAATCAAATAACTAGCTACAAGCAAATGAACAATACCCAGATGCTAATAAATGCATAAAATAAATACCTGGGAATCAGTGACCTTAAAAACACGCTTCCAAGGCAAAAGAAATGATGATGCTTCCCCAAAAACAAGTGTTGAAACATAAATGAGCTTCTGAAATGCCTGCACTGGAGACTCACTAATAATGCTCAAGCTCCATCTCTCGACAAAAGAGAAATCTTAAATAACAGACATGTCTACACCAATTAAAACCCCAAACTAGAATAATTACAAGAGAATTACCCGACGCTGTTCAATATCACCATCACGGTCTCCAACTTCAAGCCTTTGCCTAAAAATTCGCCTACCGATCTAGAAACCAACAAGACAAACCACAAAGTGAGGAAAAAAACCAACCACAACCATAATGACTCTTTCACATAGTCACAATAAATAACACAAGTATACCTCCATGTGCATCGCAGCCGCATCTGGATCATCAATACCCAAAGCACTTTTAAATTTAACAATTTTGTCCACTTCATCACCCTTAAGATCCTCACTTCCTGGAGGAAGAACTGAAGTCACAAACCTGAAGGAAAATCACAAATAAAATCAACAGCACATACACAGTGATATCTGTACAGCATAGAACCAAAAAAACTTTCTCATAACTCACCGGCAATATATGTCACAAAGCTCTGCATTGAATACATCATCTTGTTTGCTCACGCCATATCTAAAAAATTAAACATTAAAGAAAATTAAGTAAATGAAGACAAACAAAATGCAAATCGTGCAAAAAACGAATGGCAAACAAAAAAAACAATTCAGCATTAGGGCAGACATTCCAAGTCATTTAAACACACACCCAATGACATCTTATCACATGTATTTATTTTCTTTTCCTCCACTTAATCATCACCATGATTGATTAATTTTAAAATAAATATATATAGGTGGTGAAATTTCATTGAGTTAGTATACACAGATGCGTTCCATCAGTGAGAATCATCTGTGCTTCAGCCCAACAAAATATCACCATTTACTCATTTATTTCAAAATTAACTAATCAAAATGGTGATTAGTAGCAATGAGAATACATAGGATATGTGCGTGAATAATGAGGTGGCCTGTTCGACCCTCTGAAATTTTCGATTTAACATGACCATTATATTATCAACGCAATTAAAGTTAACACTAAAAAGAAATCAAATCAATTTTTTTTAATCGATAAATGAACTAACTTGTTCGCAATTGCTTCAATATCCTCTTTCTTTACCGAAGTAGGGTCATCACAGCCCGCCACGTAATCATGTAATCGCTTCGCCGCAACTTCAGGAACAGCCGAATTCAATCCGTACGCCACGGCGCAACCAGCGGCTCCCAGAACGGCGGCGCCACCAATAGCGACATTCCTCGAGCCACCGAACCGGAACCCTAATTTAAATCCGGCGAAAATAGCGCCAGCAATGACAATTGCTGAAGTGGCTAACCTCACAGGTGGTGAGAGTTTATCGACTATAGGCTGAATCCCCTGGAGTTCCTCTTTAGGTCCAATAATATCGGAGAATGCTGTGGTGGCTGACAAGGATGGCGATGATTGGGCAGCGGAGTTTCGAGGGAAAGAGACCTTGAAACGGCGGCGTTTAGGGAGAGAGTGAGGGGTTAAACGGAGAGGGGAAGGGTTGAGGAAGAGAAGGGGACGGTTGGGAGTTGGCGTTGTCAGAAGAGAATGGTGGTTCATGGTTGTAAGGTGCGTTTGGAGAGTGAAGAACGACGTCGATTACGGTATGACGTTCTGGAGATGAGGGAGCGATACTAGGGTTATAGGGTTTAACGAAGAGAGGACAGATGAGTAGAGAAGAAAGTGGATAGCGAGGGAAGAAGAAGACAACAAATTAACGCAAAGGGTTTGGTTTGGTTTGTATTGGTTAATGTTTTATTATCGTATTTGAAAAATTATTTATTTTTAATATTTTATAAAATTAATAAATAATAATATAATTATAATAAAATTAAGATTATTTTAATAATTTTTAAATATTTATAAGGATAATAATTAAATTATTATTTATATTATTTATTATATTAATATTGGTAATAAAAAATTATTGTGTCGATCCAATAAATAAAAAACATAAAAGGTAGATTATAAAGAAATTTTAAAAACTGAAACCAAACAGACTTTAGGGGTTAGAGATTCTCGCTCTTGGGCTCGAACTAAATTTTCCGCCAATAATTTGATGATATCACCATTTTACACCACACTTTTGAAAAGTTTATTTATCTGCCCGTTTATGATTTGTTGAATCGAAAAAGGGTTTTTTTTTTTTTTAAATAAACCCATTTATATGCAGCTACTTGAGGTTTCTGGAAGCTCAAGCCTCCATGGCTATCCATTCTGTGCGATTCCCGCTCTGTGCCCCTTTTCCCATCCAAACCATAACTTCAACTGTCTCAACCGTCAGATTCTCAATCTCACTCAACCACACTCGACTTTTTTCTCGTTCTGCTTCCGCTTACGCTTCATCTCCAGAGTCCACTTCTCATACCTTGACTCCAGACCGCGCCGCTGGAAAATGGGAGCCTTTCCGAAAAAAGAAAGTCGTTTTGCGTCTCGGTTACGTCGGCTCCGACTACAGAGGTCGCATTTTTTATTTATAATTTTTATTACATTTTGGTAAAAAAGATAAATTTTATTTTTTAAACTTATCTGATTTTTTGTTTTTGTTTTTCCTTTTCAGGCCTGCAAATGCAAAGAGATGAACATTCATTATCAAGTAAACCTTTTTCTTTAAATTCTCTTTTATTTTATTTTATATTTTTAGCTTCTGTCAAAGATAGCCTAAAGTTTTGTCAATTTGAAAGAGGAAGTCCATAAATAATTTGTGTCAATTCGTGTAATTGGTTGATTAGAAAACTGTGATATAACTAGTAATTTTGAAATTTTAATGGTAATTTTTTGATAGTGGCGGAGCGAGGATTCTGTTCTAGCAGGGGCAATTCGAAGAAAAATTTTCAATTATGAAAAGTTGTCCTTTTAATTCATTGAATTCTGTTAAACTTCATTTATAAATAGTTTTGTATATGTTTTATATGTTTGATCGGTAACAAAAAGGTCTTTTTAGAATTCAAATCAAAGTAAAAGTCGTGATAATACTTGGATTAGGCTACTTTGATCAAATAATATCAAGTGATGCTAATGTTAAAACACATGGTAAAAGGGTATAAATAAAAAAAAAATTTATGCTCAGTGGGGATATGAACCCCCACTGACCCCTTAGTGGTACCATTCCTGAATTTTGATGCCCATGTTCATAATGTGAAGTAAAATTATGTTAAAGACATTGACTATTGTAACTTCTTTCAATCAGTTAAGGTGGCTGGGATCTTGCTAAAGCATTGCAATTTTAAAATGTAGCTATTGAAGGGGAACTGGAAAGTGCTATTTATAAGGCCGGTGGAATTCGTAATAGTAACTATGGAAATTTGAACAAAATTGCTTGGGCTAGAAGTAGTCGAACTGATAAAGGAGTGAGTTGTATGTTGATTATAATATTTTTCCATTCTATTTTAGGGTCCTATTTGTATTTGCTGACGTTTTACTGTTGCTTTCATTTTGGTCAAATATTGTAGGTTCATTCCTTGGCCACCATGATATCCATGAAAATGGAAATTCCTGAAGATGCATGGAGGGATGATCCTTGCGGCATTGACCTTGCTCAACGTGTTAACACTCATCTTCCTGAAAATATCAAAGTTTTTAGCATTTTACCTTCTCAAGGGTGAGACTCACTTATTCTTTTGATGCTTAATTTTTCATTTTTCAAATTACAAGATTTTGAAGATGTAGTTGTGACACATGTTTGCTCCATCTAAACTTTCACACGTTTGGTCTGAGTGCTTTTGAACAGAAATTTGTGATTTTTTTTATATAGATTCAAATCTTGTTCATGTGGTATTAGCTTAACGGTTAAAAATGTTTTTGAGTGAGGAAGTGTTAAATGGGATATTGTTTGTGTTAAAACTGGAAGAGATTGAAAAGAGTGAAAACTAAGATATGGAGTTGCACATACTTGCTGAATGATTCTGTCTATATCTGGCTGCATTTTCTATATCTATGTATGGCCAGGTGGAAACTCCTGAGCATCAATCTGTTTCATGTTAGTTACCATTGAAATTATGACCTTCCTTTGGCTGAAGTATTTTTCTAGTAGACATTCTTACTCGTTGTGCAGTTTCAACTTTCCCAAGGATAGGTGCTATTTGGTCATTGTTGATGCTGGTGTTTTTATTCTTACACATCTCTATATTTACTTGTAATTGTAGAGAAATGCATGGTATCTTCCCTTTTTAGCTTCATGTGTCCTAATAAAAAGCTGAGAATGTGATGCCCCTGTATAATAAAAATAAAAAATAGTGATAGAGGTAACAGCCATAGAAAATGACATATTAATAAGATTTTCTGGAAATATGTTGTTGAAGTGCAACTAAGAGTTACAATTTGCTATCACTTCTGAATAAATGAGAGAACTCTGATGGATTTATGACAGACTGGTGCAGATGGGCTGGGGCAATAAGAAGAAATTCTTCAATAATGAAATTGAAAAAAAAATCAAAGAACTCAGTGAGATGGAACTTCATGCGTTTTTACAGATTGAAGGTGTCAAAAGAGGTTCAAACGCTAAAGAGTCTGTCAAAAGAAAATCACTTCTGAAGATGAATTATAGAGGAGCTATACAAAAGAAAATGTCATGTGAAAGCTATGAAGAAATGTAATGAGACTTATTGGAAGGAGAAATAAATGAGCCACTATAGCTGTTTGGAGTCGCTAGTAAACACCTCTTGAAACCTAGTCAGAGTTTTGCTTTTAGGGTTGCTTGTATTTGAGAAAATTAAAATAAAGGAGAAGTGAGAAGAATTTTTGGTGAAAATAAGGATTTGTTTATTGTACTGAGATAGTAGACAGCTGATCCTTCAATTTATACAAGGATAGTTTTTATGGACCCCTTTGAAAGATCTATTATAATTATTAGTCAATGTTCTCTGAAACTATTAGAAAGGCCCTAGTAGAAAAAAGTTTTAGTTTAAAATTATTGAATTCTTGAAAGCTTATCAAAATCTCCTCAACTGGGTTGTTTTTAAATAATTTCTGAGAACATTGGGTGAAATATAATGGAACGATCTCTTAGTGTAAGCGATAGTAAAGTCCAGTTAGTAATGATTCCAGATCTTATAAAAATGAGAATAAAAATATGGCATTTAGGTGTTTAAAAATTTTGATGAGATTAAGAACTGTGAGAAGATACCATTATATTAATATCCCATTACATATTTCTTTTCGCTCTTGAACATTCTCTACCATTGAGCCGAAATCTAGCATCACCAAATTTTATTCGCTCTGCCAGACTATGCTGCTCATTTATGTGTTACTGATATTTTGATTTTGGTTCTTCCATGTAGGAGTTTTGATCCTAGAAGGGAGTGTAATCTTCGGAAATACTCTTACCTCCTTCCTGCTGAAATCATTGGAATCAGAAGTCAGCTTACTGCAGCTGAAATTGATTATCATGTATCAGAATTCAATGACATATTAAATGCCTTTGAGGTGTGGTATTACTCTGTTTCTATTTTCTGGGTTTAAATTTTATTTGTCTTGATGATATTTGGTTATTGAAATTAGTTCCTGCTGTGGCCAAATTGAGTTTCTTCCATAGAGATTATGTACTTGAGTTGACATATCATATTCCAGCATATAAAAAGCATGCAGCTCGGTGTTTCATATCCCTATGCCATTTTTTTTCATGTGTTTGTACAATGTGGTGTTCATTCTTTTGGTTTATGAGAAGCAGTTATGAAGTGGGAGGAAGACATATGTGCTTTGATCATGAGTATGGGGTTTTTGTTGATTCAAGAGGTTTCCTTCTTTTAGAGCCTTGTCAAGAGGCTCGTTTTGTTCAACTTAAAAAACCTGTTTTAATATTTTCCTGTTTTATTGTCATTATGGTTGCTAATATTATCTATTATAAGAAGCTGGAGATGTTGATCATTGTTTATTTATTTGTGAGTACTGTAATAGGGGGAGCATCCTTTCCATAACTACACAGTGCGATCCAAGTACAGGAGACAGCCCCCTAAGAATGGCCGTGTTTCAAAAAGAGCAAGATCAGGTAGAGAGGTATCATTGTCTGAACCCGAGGGGAGTGATGAAGAAGAAGACGTGGAGATTGATAGAGCAAATTCTTCAGATTATGTTGAGACAAATCAAAGCTCTTTGGAGTCTTTTGTGAATCATGAACCCCTAGATGACTGCTGTAATAAGCATGAAACTAATATGAAGAATCAAAGTGAAGATTCAGTTGTCCGTGCAAAATGGCTGTATGAGCCTGATGAGACAGACAGGATAGGTGCTTCCCACTTCAGAAAAATTTTTTGCTGTTCTTGTGGGAAGCTGGAGAAATCACTTGGGTTTGATTATGTTGAAATTTCCATATGGGGCGAGTCTTTCATGTTGCATCAGGTAACTATTTAAACATCACTCATAAATTGTCTCTATCATGTTATATTCTTGTTTTTTCAATCAAATCAATGACTTCATCATGATATGCTTACCAGATTCGCAAAATGGTTGGAACTGCTGTGGCAGTAAAGCGCAATCTACTACCACGAGATATCCTCACTTTGTCGCTGGCAAAGTTCTCTCGAATCATCCTACCTTTGGCTCCATCAGAAGTATTAATTCTGAGGGGAAATAGTTTTTCATTGAGAAAAAGGCCTGGGGTTGTTAACAGACCTGAAATGTTGAGAATGGTTGAGTCAAAAGAAATTCTCGAGACAGTTGGTGAATTCTATTCATCGATCATGCTGCCTCAAGTTTCGAAATTGTTGGATTCTTCAAAATCTCCTTGGAAGGAATGGGTTGTGAAATTGGATGAGCACACAAGCATTTCAGACGAGCAGTTGGATGAAGTGAGGAGAGCATGGAAGTTGTGGAAAGAGAAGTTTCAGTCTAGTAGAACTGGTGTTGCATTGCATGAATCATAAATCAGTGGCTCTTTATTATTATTATTATTATTATTATTATTTTGAATTATTGAATTTTTAATGGTATCTTTTACATTTTTATTATGTTCTTTGATAAATTTTAAAATATTCATTCCGCTAGTTAAATTGTACCGATAAAGTTGTCTCTCATTCCCAAAACTGTAAGAAGGATATTATTTAATCAATAATATAATTTATATATTTTGATTATCAAGCCATTTTATATACAATTGGATGATTTTATAAATATTTTTGTACATCAATCATATTGGTATTAATTTTTTTAATTTTCGTAATTGATCATTTGTAATTTTTTTAATAATTAAAGAGAATCCATTTTTACTAAGTATAAAAACAGAGTAACAAAACAAATTAGGTTGAGAGAGGAAAACTCTTCTTCTTTATTATGATAATTTTGTAGTGTACTGATAAAGGGTATCCAAGTATTAGGTATATTTGACATTTTGATATAAATAATTAGTTTACTAGATTATTTGTTAACTAATTATTATTGAATTATGATTATTCATAATAATAAGTTGTATTAAACATAAGAGTAATATTATGTGTATCTATTTTAAGAAAACAAATATATACACAATTATATGTATAATCGTATGATTGTGTTACTTTTATGATTAATTTAAAATTATCAAATTATATAATGATATATATATTAACGTATAAATATTTGTATATCTAAATGGGTATACATAATTTTATTGTAAACATAAAATAATTGATAGTTATAATCCTTGGACATTTAATATGAGAAGACAAAATAATCTCTTAACCATGTTATACCAATTTGATTTGTTGATTTATCTCAAACAAACATTTTCTAATATGTCTTAGATTCTACATATTAGTATATATGTAAGATGCATTTCATGTGTCGATGACCTAACATTAAATAGGAGATAGACTTTTTCTTGTTTGTTAGAAAGATGTTGTAGCGTTTCCTCCAATGATCAGACTTGCCACAATCAAAACAAACCACCTTCACATCCTTCTTTCCAATGCCACTAGAAGGCTATAAGGTAGACTCAATTTATGCTTGAGGTTCAGACTTGCATTTGGGCTTGGCCTTAGCCAAGCCTTTACCTTTAGCCTTATTAGTTCTATCATCAATTAAAAGCATAAGTATAAACTTCTTACTGTCATGCTCTATAGTCCTCAACATGTTCAAAAGTTTAGTTAGAGACTTCTCAATCTCATTAATATTGAAATTCATAATGAATTGGGAGTAAGACTCTGAAAATGACTACAAGATGAAGTCTATGACTAGGTCATTGTCCATGCAAAAATCCAAGGAAGCAAGTTTCTTAATAGAACCAATAATCTTGAGCACATAAGGGTCCACTTGAACACCCTTTAACATTTTAAATCTGTACAAGGATTCCAACACCTTGTAACTCTCATGTAAAGCATGCACTGAGAATAACTCTTTGAGATGTACAAAAAAGGATGTAGCATTTATCTTTTGATCTTGATTTTGTAAATCAATGTCATCGATGTTAACATCCAATAAGTTATGTTAGTATCATTGTCGAAATATTTATGATAAACATTCTATTTATCTTATGTAGCATTAGAATTAGGTTGAGTAGGCTTAGTGTCCTCAATGACGTATAACTTCCATTCATGACACAACACAATTTAAGAATTTCAATGTCATTAAGTAAAATTGATGACATTCAATCTATTATCGTTTTTTAGAATCGCTCCCAATCTTATGTTATTTCAAATCATACTCGTTTGAATTTATAAGTACAAATTAGAGTTAATTAGCATCATATTTTTGCCTATTTTAATATGAGATTAACTAAACAAATGCTCTTAAAGTTTTACTCAAGTCAATAACCCCTTGTTGTTAGACTTGGAAAATCCAATTGAATATCTTAGTGGACTGAAATCTCATCTTGCCCATTTTCACTTTCGTTTTGTTGAACAAGTCAAAACAAATTATTTAAGTATATCAGCAAACTAATTCGTTCAGTTCTTCAAGTTTGTCCTGCAAGTTAGCTTGCTCTTCCTTTGGGAAGATAAAGTCTGCTTTGCCAGACTTAAGAAGTTGTGTGCGTTCACTAAGACGATTTGCACAAGTGTAGTTTATATAACCAATTTCGCGGCATGACTTGGAAACCCTAGAAGATTTTAAAATCAGTCTATTCACATGTCACGAAAAGAAATAATGGTTATACAATTAAAGGAGATCATTATGATCCACACGTTTTTTCAGAAAATAATCTTCACTTTAATCAACTAAAATCTATTAGCTTCGTAAACACATTTGTTTTAAATAATAATAATATTTTTCTGAAAAGTTATTGAAATTTTTATATTCTAAGTGATGAATCATCTAATGTGACATTGATTGAATAGATTTGCTGACTTGTGAACCATTAGTATGTTGCTGTCAATTTCAATCTTAGCTAGCTACCAATCGAATCAGCATATATTTATGTTACCATTTTGAGAGATCATCAAAAGCAAATGCCAAAAAATAATATTAGTTTTTCAAAACAAAATCAAAACGCATCTAGCATATATAGAAGTAGAGACAGCTAGGGAGAGAGAGAGAGAGAGAAACAGGGACACCCGTGAGAAAAACTTGGAGGCATTCATGAAACAAAACTGAACATAGTTTGACGCCTTCCTTTGAATCTTTCGATGGAGGCTCGATCACGAGATGATTCCTCTCTTACACCTTAACCCCACCACCAGCAGTTTCTAGATGTCCGCACTCTTCAGTAATTTCCATATGCTCCTTCTATATATACCTTTCATCTCTTCTTCACCGTTAAGTGCCTTTTCAAGTTTCCATGCAAAATCCCACCACACAATTTGCACTAAGATATATTTATATTTGTACAAACCATCCATGTTGCCTGCCAGATTCCTATTTCCATGTGTAGATTTCAGTGGTTTTCTATGCTATAAATTAAACCATTATATTCATTCAAATATTGTTTAAAAATGAAAAGACAATTTGATGTGATAGCTTCGTCTGGATTTATCACCTAAGTTTCTTGTGAGCGAGCTGGCTACACTGGATGCCAATTGCGATGTGATAACTCTGATTTCAATTTTGTTGCACTTAGAATTAGAGAATGTAAAGTACAGGAGAATTTTAAATGAGATAAAAGATAAAAAAATGAGATAGTTTACAGAGAAATGTTTTGTTTCCTCAATTTGGAAAAGGGATTGTGTGAATTGTTAAAAATTTCAAAGTGCAAAATCGAATTATTTTTATTTTTATTTACTATGATGTTTTCCCTAGCTTTGCTAAAAAATGGCTAGGGAAATTACCCTATTACAAGCAAAATAATGGTTTCCTTGCATAAAGTTGATTATTTATTTTTATTTTAAGACCATATAACTAACTCATAAAACTATGCAAATTTAGTTTAAGTATATAAAAGAACACTTAATTAAATAATAGCACACATCAATGTATATCGATTTATGTACACAAATTGGGTGTGCATAGTATTGCCCATAACTAGTGTATTTTATATAACTTTCATACATTCCTCTGAGTTTAGTATGGCGGAAGCAAATGGGATATTCTAGGTATTCAAAGTTTGGGAACTAGGTGCTGTCTAGACAGTCATTAAGGTATCAACTGCTGTAGCAATTCCTAAAAGTTAATAAAACAAAATATCACATTCACTCTGGATTAAAGGATTGTTTTTGGGTAAGGATCGATTCTTATGAGTTTAAAGTTAATAATGATAAACATATAACTCCAAAAGAAAGAAAAGATATTTCTGGCAAGTTACATTTGAGATGTGATGGAATTTAATTTGTAAATCACACAGTAATTCGTTGCCACAAACTGCTATTTAAGCAGCTACTGAAAAGCCAAATTGAAGTGACAAGTTAAGCTGAGAGAAGCCATGGCTGCTAGAGAGCAAGAGAGGGCAGGTCTGTATAAGAAGCAGCTGCAACGTCTTCGTTCCATCACTAACTCCTATAGGGTGATTCTCTATCTTTCATATCATCTTTTGTTCTTCCTCTTTCTCTTAGCTAGCCCTTGATGTCTACTGTTCATGAAATGATAGAAATCCCACTTTGAATTTTTTTTCCATTAATTTTTTTGTTAAAGGGTTTTAATTATTACCATGTCTGTCTAGAAACCTTTTCAGATGATTCCTTGCTATTATTTCATTTGTTTAAAGACTCACTGAAACTTTCTATTTAATTTTCTCCTTATCTTTGTATATTTATTAAATTCTAGATCATGAACGTGGTCTAATTGTTGCCTTAATTTAAATTTTTTCTTATTTTGCAGACTAGTGCTAAAACCTCAGTTGTCTTAGACCCATCAAACCGCAAACCAGAGCTTAAGCAGAAGGAAGAAAAAAAGAAACAAGACACTGCCATGGCACAAGTTTCTAGTACTAGTCAGAGTCCTTCGCAAATGGTACATATTAACTAAACTATTTATACATTTATAAATGAATAATAGTGATTTGAAAAAGCTTTGGCATTGATCTTTTGTATTGGGTTTATACAATGTTACAACTTCAACATTTTACAAAATAAGATAATGGAAGCTTTTACATATGTATCAGCAACTTCGGGTAGAAGCACAAAACAAGAGTTTTTCCATTAAGATATTCAGTGGAAGCAGTTGCCGTGGATTGCTTGTATTCATATTGGAGGCTTTTGAAGATCTGGGTCTCGTTGTGCTTCATGCTAGGGTTTCCTGCTCAGACAGTTTTCTTTTAGAAGCCATTGGAACAATAGTAAGCAAGTGAATATTTAAAAAAAATAATAATAAATTCATATTTCTACTAACATATGATCATAATTTATCTCTCCCTGTGGAAATATACACAAATAATTATTTATTCTTTATGTATACTCTTAAATCATATACATAAAAAAATGTACGCACGTGTTTAAAATCAAAGTTGGGTATGTCGCAGGAAAATGAAGACGATGAGCTGGTTGATGCTGAAAAGATTGAACACACTTTGCTGAAAGCTATCCAACAATGGAGTGCAGTTAATTAGTGGGCAGTTATATATATATAATGAAATAACTACACTGATGTAGAAACTTTTCCTTTTCGATCTTTCGATCTTTCGATCTTTGTTTAGCTATATATATATATACATATATCTTCTTCATCTCTTCCCAGTGTTTAATTATATGAGCTAAACTTTGTGATTAGCATACTTAATTTGCTTATCAGACATATGAAAAAATTTCAGATCAGTAAGGAAGTAAAGAGTAAACTATGCAGAAAACCTACAAACTGACCTATTTCTGGAAATTCCTTCATCATAACATGTAAACAATACTGAATAATTCTGACAACGTGACAATCTAAGTTAGAATTAATCTCAGCCAGTCAATGATTGGTAAACAAACAAAAAACGGGAACTTCAAATCATGGGATTGTTGAACTAAAGGAGAAAGAGGAGAGCAAAACTCAATCTTGATTCAGCAGAAGATGAAGAGTTTGATTTCATATGAAACTAAAACGATGCATCTTGATAAGTAGACAAAATTCATAAATTTAGAACATCAACAAACTCTATATTTCTCTTTACGAATTTAGAAATTACAGAAAGGTGTAAAAGAAAAAGAGAAAAAGATTGGTATTGAATGATTTAAAGAGCTATATTATTTTAAAGTAAAAAATATTGCAATCAATTGTAAATTTGAGTTTAATTATAAAATCTAACAATATTAAAATGAGTAAATCACATTTTCCCACCCAAGGTTTGGCTTGAAAACACAAGTCCACCCCTACATGACATAAATAATACTTTTCTACACAAAATTAAACTATGTTAATAAAAACTGATCCAGTATTAAAAAGTATGATTATTATTTTATCTCAATTATTTCATTTTTCAATTTTATTATATAACTCCAAGTTAACACAAAATTAAATAGGAGTGTCAATAACATATAATTGTATGTTAAGGACAAATTATAATTTTTGAAAATATCAAAGGTAATAATGAAATTTTATACGGTTTAACAATTCAAAAAGTTTAGGGTGTTTGGGAAATTTAAAACTTCAAGATAACCACCAATAGTTTAAAAAAATTATGTTACACCCCCAAACATTGGACATAACAGAAAAAATCAAGGGTGTAAATGTTGTATTATAAACTATCACAATCATAATATAATAAAAAAATATATGAGGTGAATATAAGAATTCCAAAACAAGAAAGGGGGAAACATCTAATTGCTCCTTGAAAGTTTTAAAAGGTAATATTTACATCTCAAAATACTATCCACAGTTTAGTTTGAAATGGATTTCATTATAATATATTTAACCTTTGGGGATGATAAGATAAGATTGTGGTGATAGTGAAGAATTGGGATTTCTAAAAAACTTCAGAAACTGATTTGTAAAATCCCACATATTTTTAAAAGTTAAAATCATAAAATATTATGTATAAAATTAATGCATATATTAAGGATAAGTGGGAGCAAATTTTGTTCCTTGTTGTAAATGTGAATCATATTCTACTTATAACCAATAATAAAGGGTTGTTATATGTCAAAATCCATAAAGGCAGATTTCAAAGTACTACAAATCTATTTGAAGAAACTTATATGCTTCTTCAAATAAAGTATTACAAAGTTTGAAAAGGAACAGATAAAATATTTTATATGCTTTTACTATTGAAAGTCTAATGTGTGATGACATCTGCACACGAAATAATTTAGCATATGAAGGCTGGCTAAATTAAATAAGTTTACATCTTCACTTGCTAAAATTTTGATCCACTGCTGCTGTTTTAATAATTTGAGCGTTAATTGTTGGGCATTAAAACTTTATTGCTGTATTCTGCTAAAGCCCACATTGGGAATATACTCCTGTATTCTGGATAGTGCAACATGCAGTTTCTCATGAAAACTCCCATAATTTCCTGTACCATTAAAAATTAAAAAAAAAATTAATCTTACGTTTATGTTACCAATTTCGCATATTTTTTTTATCATTATGTCTTCAGGGAAAATTCAGCTTAGAGTGAGATATATTGTTGCCTGTTGGGGGAAATCTCCATTTTCCAACTGAGAGTTTATCAACAACTTTGCAGCGCGATGAATTGGTGTTGAGTTTCTCTCAGCCTATCTTATGAAATGAATACTAAAATTAACTCAATGTCGAATTCTGAAGAGAGTCAATTAGCAACATAAGATATACATTTCAGTTATGAGCTGACCTGGCCTGAATAAATTAAACTAATCACAGCCAATGCAGTTTGTACCAGATTCCATCTTCTTCCTTCAAGTGGTGTATATATCTGTATCACCGAGCAATTAGGATGAACCCAACTCTTCCGAGATATGATATAGAGCTGATTTAATGGATAAAATGAGTTACAAATAGACAATATAATACTATAAAAGAGTGTGTGTTAACCTCTTGTTTAGTTTTATTAAAGAGTTTCTAATAAATAAAATTATACGTACAAATAAAATATATAAATTTATTTATATTGGGATGATAATTTGTGATTAGATGATGTGATTGTTTATATTTTTTATCACTTTAAATACAATTTAATTATATATATAGTATTACTTTTTTTTATTCAAAAGGGAAGAAACTCGTATTAAATACTAGGACATGTTCATATATGCAAATGAAATTACCTTCTTTGAGCAGGATTTATAGCTCTCTCCCCAACCACCATCTTCACATTGTGAATTTAGCAGAAATCAACTGCTTTTCGAATAGACAAACAATTGTGGTAAGTCTTCCCAGCAGCAACCAAACCTCCAAGGGCAAAACTACTACCATATATGAAGCAGATTCCCCAATTTCCATACCTAGAAATATGTTTGTTCATTTGTGAAATTTTTTTTCCCTTTATGAGAAGATACAAAAATATTTAAATTATTTAGTATATCCACAATAAGGAACTTTTACCATGAACCGTCAGCAGTTTGCTCCTTTTCGATGAAATTTTCAATTTCTTTCTGTCTGTGATGGGGGTGTAATTTCTTAAACAAAACAAATGACTGCTGACGCTGTGCATTCAACATACCTGAATCACTTGTTCAATTGGCATAAATGCAAGAACTCACACTAACATGAATAATTTGTAATTAGCAATAGGGGAAATGATTTCTGGTCTTACGTATGCTCAACAACAAGGTCCTCAAGCAAACTCTACACGATTGAGCCACTGAAGAGGAATAAAAAGAAAACAAAGAAAGAAAGAAAGCATTATAATAAAGATCCCGATACCACAACAGTCAATTTATATTGTTTATGTAGATACCTCCAATACTAAGGAAGCACCTGCTGGCTCCCAAACTGCTAACCCTTCATCTTGACTCTATAAATAAAGAATAAAATGTATCACAGGAGAAAAATTAATAAAAGAATTTGGAGAACTATCAAACATTTACGTTACCTGAAGAGACAGTATAAAATTGACAGCTTCATACAGTCTCTCAGGTTTCATTTTCTCTCCGACGATTTCAGCAGGTAAAATTGAAAGAAGTAGGCAACACTATAGAAACTCAAAAATAAAGTTGTGCGAAAAATATTATATGTGATTGTGGGTAATATTTTGCTTTAATGTTCTTTCCATTGCTTTAAAAAAAAGAAAAAATAGATTGATTACCATTCATGATCTTGATCAGGGAAAGTCCATGCTCCTTTGGAAAAGTAACGGAACATGCTTTGGAAGTCACCTGAAGGATTATCCTTGATCTTCATAAATTGCAATTCATTGGCATGATTTAGTGAAGCCCAAAGCAAAAATCAAGAGGGAAAAAATAATGGAAGCTTTAAAAGATTAAAATATGAAACCTGAGATTCCTTTAAAAAGTGATGGCCTTTATAGATTGTCAGTCCAATTTCATCAGTCAGGTTGCCTGCAATCAGAGCTTGAAGGCCTAATGCAGTATCCCACACTTGACTTCCAGAAGTCTACACAAGGATCGCAGTTGTTAAATCAATTGAAGCACTATCTTTCGATGTTTATAATTTCGTTAAATCTATTAGTACTAACCTGAACTTCATTCCATCTTCCCCAAGCCAGATGAAATCTGCAATTCTGGCGAGATGCTTTTTAAAGGCGTCTACATTAGGATCTTCAACCCAACAAGCGAGCATACACAATGGCTATCCAATTCAAGAAGCTTAGGTATGAGTATCAACTGGATCATGAATTCATACATATATTTGAATACAATAAAACTATGTAAATCATCTTTCTTGGATATGCGGTGACAAAACATGGGATTGAAGTTGATGAGGAAAAGGTGAAAGCAATCACAGAGTGGCCAGTACCTTCTACCGTTTGAGAGGTGAAAGGTGAGAAGTTTTCATGGACTAGCATCTTTTTATAGAAGATTTGTGAAGAATTTTAGCCCAATTGTAGCTCCTTTATCCGAGTTTATCAAGAAAGGTGTTGAGTTCAAGTGGAGTGAAAAGGCACAGAACATGCTCGAGTTAATTAAAGATAAGTTGGTTTCAACACCTATATTGGTTCTTCCTGATTTTTTCAAGACCTTTGAAATAGAGTGTGATGCTTTGGAAGTAGGAATTGGGGTTGTTCTCATGCAAGATAAACGCCATATTTTAGTGGGAAGTTGAGTGGAGCAAGCCTAAATCAATCCATTTATGACAAGGAATTTTATGCATTAATTAGAGTTTTGGAGACATAGCAACATTGCTTATTATCCAAGGAGTTTGTCATACATACAGATCATGAATTAAAACATCTAAAGGGGCAAAGCAATTTAAACCTTTGACATGCCACCCTCATTTTTTATATGTTATCTTGTGATTAATTATTTTTAATTAAAGATAAATACCTAATTATATTATAACACAACACACACACACACACACACACACACATATATATATATATATATATATATATATTATACTCAAAAGGGTATATATGTAACATTATTCATTGGATACTACTACCTTTTCAATACAGCCAATGGTAATGTCTCGACTACTCTCATCTTCATTGTGAAAAACCTGCTTGTTTCCTTAAGAGCCCTTTCTCTAATCAATTTGTTCAAAGGCCAATGAGTTAGGAGAGGCTCAGATGCTAAGTAAAGACTATCCCAAAGTGCATCTTGTACAAATGGATGGGGATAATATAAATCTTCCTGTAACAACATAAAACATGCAAACTTTTTATGCATTGCAGTCTGACAGATCCATGATTGAATGCTAAGAGGGTACAGTTCGAAATGAAATAATAAATAAAATTATAACAAAGATGATATGAAAATTTATATTTGCCATTATTGTCCAAGAAGCAAGGGAAAATAACCCTTGCACATAAATGACGCACTTTCCTTCAGTTGATTTCATTGTAAGGCTGAGTACGAAGTTCTTCTCTCAATTGCTGAATTAGTGGCGTGATTGGACCAACAAGTCTCTTACCATATAAATAGGACAAGGTATGTAAACCAATCGACAATAGAACAACATTTTTGCTGCATTAAATAGGAAATTGCAAATTTAATAACTATAGAGTAAACACCAACAAAATAAACAATATTGAAGTTCTATAGTGGAAAAGGAATATCCTCTACCAATAACACAAGGCTTCAAACAATTGTGACAATCTTATTTCAATTCGAAGCTAGAAGAATTTGGTTCATAATACAATTGCATTTGACATTTATCATATATAAATTCTTAGTTTCTTAAGATGCACAAATTACCTGGATATATTGGGAAAAAAGAAGGAGGATCCAAAACTCTGGAGGCATTGGGTTGGTGCCAGACCACTCAAAAACCCCAAGAATCTGTGGCATATAAAAAAGGATAAAATTTTGATTGTTAATCCTCAAAGTACGATAGCATATTTAGAATATATGTCATACCGAAAGTCAACTTTTACCCCAATAGGCTACTATATGTTACACCACCGTGGTCAAGAATCCATTTTCTTGCTCTTGCATAAGCATTATTTTCACCATCATCAAGTCCTAATCCCAGTAAACGCATACAAATATAACTAAAAACTGTACCGAACATGCTACTATGGCTCTCTATGTATATACCCCATGCTCCATCCTCACGCTGTATTATCAGACAGTACAATTAATTTTATGTTGACTATTGAGACTTCAGATGTGTTCTAAAATTTCCTTTTCATTGCGAACTTGGTGATTGTACAAGTAACGAAGGATTTTTTTGCGATGCTCAGAGGTAAATACAGTTGTAAGATGCCCTGTAATGTACAAGCACATCACCTACAATGTGCATATATTAGAGATAGGAGAAACTTTTACTCCTAAACAAGGCCTAAATTTTGTTGATATATATAGAAGTTAGAAACCATTAGATCAGTGTAGTTTTTAGTTGCACATTTATCTATCCTAGTTTCAAAAAAGGCAAAAATCTCTCTGTAAGAGTACTTAAGAGCAAACTTTAGAAGATAAAATTAAGTAATCAGCATGACAAGAGCACTCACAAAAGGAGGAAGAAAAATAATGGGCCAGCATTTTCAGAAGGCCAATGGCCATCGCTGGCTTGTAAAGCTGAAAAGAAGTGGGCAGCTCTTAGCAGAGCAATCGTTGCGGTTTCATACGTAATCTCCTCACCATCCTTAACCTTCACCGGTGGTATTGTTTGTTTGAAGCTTTTCTCCCTCAGGAACTGCGTTTGTCCAAAGAAAAGTGAGAACAACGAAACTCCCATTGATATATTTGCAAGGAAAATAATGATCATAATAAAAATTACATTATGACAATTTATAAGAGGGAAGGTAGGGGTGGAGTAATACAAATCTGGTCGAGTTTGATTACCCTCTAGTTTGAGTTTTGTTCAAATAAAAAATGATTTGATTTGATTCAGTTTGAGTTTAACTCGAATTTATAGTTTTAATCAATAATTCGAATTCATAGTTTAGTTTGGTTTTAATTTATGATTCAAATCGATAGTTCGAATTCATGGTTTATTAATGAAACAACGTCGTTTTACCTAAATAATAGACCAAATCACTCATTGAAACTGTGAATTCAAGATGAACCCTACGAATTCAAACTATAAATTCGAATTGAACCGAATCACAAATTCAAACCAAATTGAGTTACGAATTCAAACAACTGATTCAAGCTATAAATTCAAACCGAACTTAAGCTGAACTGAATCGAACATCCACTAACTTGAATTCAGTTCAGTTTCAAAATTGAGTTGGTTTAAATTTAATTTGAATTCAAACTAAATAAATTTAAGCTTAATTGAACCGCCTTCTAAGACCAAATCGATTTGGTTTGGATTCAACCTAACCGAAGTTATACCTGTAACAGCCAAAGTAGGTCACTAGCTGGCTTAACCTCATGTCGATTTTTGCGGAAATTTTGGCGAGGTTCTTCAACCTCAGCTAGCTCCTCGGCCGTGCCTGCATCAGGATCGAATTCCCATATTTGCCTCCCAACATAATTATTTGTGCTAAACATATACGGCTATCTCCACCCTTTGCAATCTTCAGTCTCCACATATTAATAGTCCACTCTCCTGAATAAAGTTTTGTGCCTGCACCATCGTTTCTTTCATTTTTATGTTATAAATATGTTATGCATGTGTAACATAGTCTTCTTGAAAAATTTGTATCATGACATTATTTCATTTTCATCAATCTTATTATTAGCAGAAAACACTTATGTGAGATGGGATTACCATGTCAGCGATAAGTATTTGTCCAATAGAGTTTATATGACGTGAATGCAATGAGATTGGACAAAAATGCAAGTACAGACATAAATGATAGGAAAGAGTAGTAAGAGAATTGAAAGAACTTACAATTTATACAAGAGAGGGGTTGTGGTACTCAAGACTTGCAATGCGAGAGAGTGCAATTTGGTGAAGTAAACGCAGTACCCACCTATTTATGGAAAAACTGATTGATGTGATTCAATCTAGCTTTCCTTTCTTTATCATTATTAATATGTTGACATAATTGGAGATGATTATTCTCTGTCCTTTGATGTGTAATAGTATGAATGAAGATGTGGAGTAAATGCAGTCATTAAATGAACTAGCCTAACAATCAAAGGAGTACAAATCTTTTAACTATGATTATCAAAATAGAATTTGCATTTCTTCCTGTAGTATCCTTTTTGCTTGTAATACTATAGGATAATGCTTACGAAGGCAAATGATTATAACAGGAAAAAGGAAAAATGACAAAGATGAATGAAGAACGTCCAATTTTAGACTCATTGAAAGAAAAAGAAAAATTCAGCTGCAGTGGGATTCTCAGCCATTTAAACTATGTAATTGAGAGATTGAAGAAGGCAGAAGTTCATAGTTCAGAAAAGCAAAGCAACAAGAACTACACAAAATGTGAGAAAGAGAGAAGTTTGATGAGGTTTTATAATAAAAAACTTTGAAAAAAAGAAATATATATATATAGTTTTTATAGAGTTGTTTGAGTGACAATAAACAAGTTATTTATATAAAAATATATGAATTTAAGTTCCTTGCCATTATCAATCCTTCATTAAAAATAAAATATATAAAGGTGGCGTTACTCATGGTAATGAGAAAAGCAAAAAGTCAAGCTAATGTATTTTTTTAATTTGTCTCACTCACTCACTCTCTCTTTGAATGTTTATTAGATTAGAGTTTTTTCAATTTTCAAGAACGCAAAGTCCATGTGTATTACTTGTGTTAGAAAGATAGTGCTTTTAATTTTTTCTAAGGAATTGCTTCGTTCAATTAATAAATTAATAGTCCAGGGCCTGTTACGCACTCCATTAATCCCACGAACGTGGTTAGATGGAATCTTAAATTATTTGCTTCGACTTTGCATTTCATAATTTTGAAAACGTCTTTACTGCTTTTGATCCATTTATGTAAGGTGCATGTTTCCACAAAAAAGAATGACTACAAGAGGCCATATGCATTTTGTATTCAGCGTATCAAATATACACAAAACTACACCTGCATTCTGCATATTATACACAAAAACATTCCTTCCTTAAAGACTTTATTCCTTTAACCCAATCAACTTTAATTTCTGCATTCTCTAAATTAACTCCTCTTTTAAACTAATTATCAATATGATCTTTTTCTTTGCTTCAAGTATGAGACATTTTTACAAGCTTGTTTCTAAACTCTTCGAAGGTTACAGTCAATGGTTTTGTAAAAACATCAACTATCTCTTGTGAAGAAGGAATATATCTCACTTCCAATTCTCTATTCACCGCATTTTCTCTAATGAAATGTGTGTGTGTGTGTGTGTGTGTGTGTGTATCAATATATGTAGTAGCATTAACAGTGGGAGCTTGCATGTATTGACTCAGCTTGTTGATGGCATAGGCTATGTCTGGCTTGGTGATGATCAAATAGTATAGAGAACCAATTATTTGTCTGTAGAGAGTACGATGGGGAAAAGATTCACTTTCATAAAGTGAGTTTGACAGATGGAAACATTGATGTTAGACAACTTTTCGCCTCATTCAAGTTTACTTTGTTAAGCAAATCCCTGATATATTTGGCCCAAGTGAGATATAGACCTCTACTATGTCTTACAGCTTCAATTCCTGGAAAGTAGTTCAACTTGGCAAAGTGTCTTGTGAGAGAATTGGTTATTGAGATCATTGTCCAGTCTATGAATATGAGTGAACCTTAAGCCAAGTCAAAGGGCCATGAATGTGAGTGAGGCTTTAAGGTTCCAACTTTCCCATTGAACCGAGCTTGAACTTTCCTTCAATACAATTAAAAATGTAAAAATTTAACCCTCTAACTCAAGCCAAATAAAAAAGCATTAAATATGAGTGAAGCTTCAAGCTTCTCTTCAATACAGTTTAATGAACTTGAGGCTTGAGTCGTTTTATTATCCATTCAAGTCAAACTTAAGTTAACTCATAGTTAGATTTGATTTAGTTAGTATCTTGGGCTCTCTACAACTAGGTGAAATTACAAGTTGCATACATTTTAATTTTTTGGATCTGATTTATGATTCTTTTTTAGTTTTTGTTTATTTGATCTAAATATTGCATTTTTGTTGAAGCTGTAATGTAGGAATTTTGAAGCATAATATAATCTACAATAGTGAAAGATGAGTTTGAATTAAGAATAAAACAATATGAAATCACATTGTAACATATTAGTATTAATATTTAAATTGATTATCATTATAAATACATATAAAATAATACTATGTATACATATTTTAAACACACAAATAGGTATACACTTATAAGTGTCATCACGTGATTAGTTATTACGTTATCCTTAATTTAAAATCATCAAATTACATAATAACACACATCAAATATATATTTATTTATATATTTAAAGTGAATACGTATAATTATATTAATACATATAATATTCATGTTCATTTGGGATACTACTAAATTGATTCCCTTTTTTTTTTTTGGTTGTTTTAAGTAGAAAACCAATAAAAAGAACATAGGTACTCATACGTCACCTCATATGTATCTACATAGATGAATTTGTATTTAAAAAGGGCCAATTTTACACCTATAATTGTTTACTAGTATTGTTTCAACCCAACCTCTTTGCTCGTCTCCCAAGGCGTCTTCAACGCCGATCGGACCTCTAAATAGGAGGAAAGGATCATCGAAAAGAGAGGATTCTTCGGGAGAGAGAGGTCATCGGCAACGGAGCCAGAGAGATCGTCGGAGATTTCAAAACCAAACCCTAGGGTGAAACTGTCATTTTTTAAAACTTAGGCTGAAAAAAAAATTTTGTTTTCAAACTTTAGGGAGGCAAAAAGAAATTATATTTTAGTTTATTTTTAATATTATAGAGCAAAATGATAATTTTACCTTTATCTCTGTTAATTTTAACTGCTTATAGGTAAGCGTTTGGTGTTTCCATAGTTAAAGGGAGGACATTTGAGAAAACCTCAAACCTTGGGTGGGAAATGGTCGTTTGGCCTTACATAAATAATGCGACAAATATATTATTAAAGAACAAATGAAGGCGACTCTGAAACCACAAATAAAACATGAATTAGAGACTTCCCATAAAAATGGATGATCCTAGTATTGTTTGGTTTAGATCCCCATAATTTTTGAGAAAGTGTTGGGTCAAGACTCAAGAGTGGCATAATTCAATCGTCACCCTTGCATCACTTTTTTTAATGATTCATCCGTATTAAATTCCAACTTAGTTTATATTTTTAATTGTAGCTTTTAGGGCTGGATTCGAGCCGAGCCGAGCTCGGCTCGCAGCCAGCTCGGGCTCGGCTCGGCTTTTTGAGGGCCGGCTCGAGTTCGGCTCGAGCTCGACTCGAGCCGAATTCGGCTCGGCTCGAGTTCGGCTCGTTTTCAGTTCGGCTCGATAACGGCTCGGCTCGGCTCGTTTTTTATATCAAAACGACACCGTTTTGTATATATATATAAATCAAAACGACGCCGTTTTGTATAAAAAAATTTTTAAAAAAATATACCGAGCCAGCTCGGGCTCGGCTCGAGCTCGATCGAGCCGAGCTGAGCCCGACTCGTTTCGGGCTCGAACCGAGCCGAGCCGAGCTCGAGCTCGAGCTGGCTCGGCTCGAATCCAGCCCTAGTAGCTTTCATACATAAATGTTTCTTACGTTGGCCAAAAGACTTATTCCCACTTAACGAGATAAGGCTATTAATAAATTTTCATATAATAATTTTGAAAAATTTAAATACCTATTTATTATTTAATTATGTTAATTTTATCTATTAGTTTAATTGTGAATTACTTATTTTTTTAATTATATATGTATATATACACGAAAAACTAAAATTTGATGGAGTAATTTATTTAGAAAATTGATTTATTTTTTTGTTTTAGACGTTCATATTATTTATATTTTTTTTCTTACAGTCATCCTCTCAAAGTTTTGAAGTATTATACTTTCACTTTGTCTTTCATAATTTGCAAAACTAACATCAACAAACTTTTTTATTTATTTTTAGCTAACATCTTTGTTTGAGACTGACTAACGTTGATCCAATTTTTCTCTTAACGATATCTCATCTATACAATTTAATCATAACGACTCTTCTCTTGTTATTGTCATAACTCATTCTTTCCTTTTTGGGAAGTCTCACATCGAAATCAAATCGTTGTTTTTCGGTTTTCTTTGTCAACAACGGACTCTCCCTCTGTTGTATCTCACTCCGGCCATCCTCTTTCTAAATCGTGCATCAAATGTTGTGTTTCTTTTGCTATTTGCAAACCCAACTCTAAAAAATCCGACCGTTGATCTCTATAGTCAATTTAAACTTGACTATAGTCATCAAAACTTCTAGCTTAAAGTCTCCTCTCCATAAATCAGGAGACCATATTTTCTGAATATTGTTCAGGATGGCACCAGTGAAGGGAACAGTGAAATGGAGTTCGTACATGGCGTATATAATCTCAAAAGCTCATAAGATAACATCATTACATAATATAACATTGTCCAAGTTCTCTTCATCATATGAATTGCAGGTCTCCGTCAAGGTATAAATTGACGTTGAGAAAAAGTATTTTCTGAATTACACGGCTGAATAATGGCCTCTTGGAAGCCGACGGACTTTTCTCTATCATAGTAAATGCGGGTCTTTGTCAGGGTACATATAGTGCTGATTCTTTCATCATCTTGTGGCCTTGAATGCGAACAAGTCTTTGGCTATTAAACCTATAATTTTATTACTGCATACACTTGTCTGTGTATTACAGATAGATTAATAATAATACACTCCGCCTCTCCTTTATCTGAAAAGATGGGGCCAGCTCTCGTTTCTTCTTATTTGGGTGGAATTTCATGAACTTATGAGTCTTTTATTTTTCTAAGGACTGAAATTAAAAAAAAAATTCTTGATTGTTTTCAATAATATAATACAATTATTAAAAAATTAAATTGTAGACATTTTATAAAGTTAAAATTCAAAATAATTTTTAAGGTTTATGATTTGATTTTAAAATACCTAAATTTTGTCAAAACCATAAATCCGTTTACACTTACTAAAACCCTCATGTCTTATTCCCGCCCAAGATTTGGTGAAATTTCACACTTTTATCTGTTAATTTTAAAAAACACAAATGTTTATCTTTTTATTAAAATTTACTATTAGAGTTAACGATAAAAATATTGTTTAACTAAAAATATTAAAATACTAAAAATTTACCATATTTTCTCTTTAAAAAGGAAATAATCACTTTTCTAACTTTTAAGAAAGAGAAAAAATTTTTAAATTTTTAAATTTATAGGAGAAATGTGATAAATTTATAATTTTTTTAAATATTTTTTAACTAAATGATATTTTCTTTTAATCCTAATAATAAATTTTAATAAAATAATAAATATTTTGATTTTTGAAAGTTAATGGATAAGAGTTGAAATTTCATCAAACCTTGGGTGGGAATAAGTCTTTTTGCCTAATGTAAATGTTATTATGGTAATGCGTGACGTTTCCAAATTGATCTCTCATTAAATCAACGATCAATTTACATTACTTTCTCTTAGTAATTTCACATTCTGCTAACCACCTATATATATTGATCTTGAGATAAATGGGAAAAGAAAAAAATTAATTGGGTGATATTTTAATGCATGAAAACATACTGTCTCCAAATAAGAAGGGCAGTATTTTATACGTAGACAAATACCAAAAAAAGAAATGCTACATTATAATATTTAAACCCGCCCAAATCTCACCATCTTTTGGCAACAAATTAAATGTTCTGGGAGTGGTAGTAGCACGGCATTTATAATGTGTGACAACAAAAATTTCCCTTTTTCTAAGGAATTTAGTCTATGTAGTTTACACTATATGAATACTTATTATGAAGAGAAACATAGTTATCAATATCCTACATATATATATATATAATACAACAATAATAATATGTATGTCTATTTTAAATACATAAATGAGTATCTACTTATATGTGTCATCATATAATTGGTTATTATTTTATCTTTAATTTAAAATTATCAAATTACATAATAATATATATCAAGTGTGCACTCATTTTATATATTTAAAGTGGGTATATATGATTTTATTAATATATATAATATTCATATTCATTTGAAATAATACTAAGTTGAATATTTTTTTTTTATAGAAAATCAATAAAAAGAAAGTAGGTATTCATACGTCATCTCACATGTATTTGCATAGATCAATTTGTATTTAAAAATGATCAATTTTACACCCACACTTATTTACTTGTATTTGTTTCAATCCAATCTATATTTTTTTTAAATTTATCTTTGTCTTGAAATGTAAAGAGAAGAATATGAGTAAAAAATTAAATTTATTATAATCTTATTGAGAAATGAAACAAATTTATTTCCAATTTTAGAATTTAGAAAATATAGAAAGGTGTAAAAGAAAAAGAAAAAAAGATTGGTATTTAATGGTTTAAAGAGATTACAATCAAATCTTAGAGAGATGTTATTTTAAAGTAGAAAATATTACAATAAATTGTAAATATGAATTTAATTATAAAATCTAACAATCTTAAAATGAGTAAATCACATTTTCCTACCCAAGGTTTCGTGTGAAAATATTTTTACTATTAAATGACATAAATAACATTTTTTTACATAAAAATAAACTCTATTAATAAAAAACTGACAAAGTATTAAAAAGTAAAATTATTATTTTATTCCAATTTTTCATTTTTTAAAATTATCATAAAAGTGCAAATTAATACAAAATTAGATAAGAGCGTCAATGAAATATAAATATATATTTAGGACAAATATAATTTTTGAAAATATTAGGGGTAATAATGTAATTTTAGGAGGTTTTAGAAATTCAAAAAGTTTGGGGTGTTTTGGAAAATTAAAATTTTAAGATGCCTCTTAATATTTTCCAAAATGATGTTACACCCCCAAATATTGGACATAACACAAAAAATCAAAAGTGTAAATATTATATTACAAACTATTGGGGTAATAATAAAATTTTAAAATATATGGGGTGAATATGAGGATTCCAAAACAAGAAAGGGGAAAAAATCCATTTGCTCTTTGAAAGTTTTAAAACATAACATTTACATCCCAAAATATTATCTACAGTTTAGTCTAAAAAAGATGTCATTATAATATATTTAGCCTGGGGTATGATAAGATGAAATTGTGGCCATGGTGCAGAATTAGGATTTTTTTTAAAATTCAGAGATTGATTTGTAAAATTCCAGAGGTTTTTAAGAGTTAAAATCATAAATGTTACGTATAAAATATTTGTCTAATTTATAAAAAAATATATTTTTTTATTTTTTTAAAATTAATATATGATAAAATTATTATTTTATTTTTACACTATTAGGCTTTTTTAAAAAGAATGTTTTATTTTACGTTGAGAAGTGTTATTCATACCATTGAAGGGTAGAAAATTTTTTAAACTAAACCTTGGGTGATGTAATTTACTCAATTAAAACTTTTTAAATATTTTGGAAATCCCAGTTGCAGCCAGAGGGTGCCACACCCTGATTTTAGATTTACATAAATAATGCGACAAATATATTATTAAAGAGCAAATGAAGGTGACTTTGAAACCAGAAATAAAACGTGAATTAGAGACTACCCAGGAAAAAGGATGATCCTAGTATTGTTTTGCTTAGATCTCCATAATCTTCGAGAAAGTGTTGGGTCAAGACTAAGGGTGGCATAATCCAATCGTCACCATTGCATCACTTTTTTTAATGATTCATCCGTATTAAATTCCAACTTAGTTTATATTTTTAATTGTAGCTTTCAAACATAATATATATTTATTCAAAAAATTGATCCGTATTAAATGTGTATATACATCAAAACCAAAATTTGAAAGAGTGATTTATTCAAAAAATTGATTTATTTCTCTATCTTAAATAGAGTCAAATTCGAGCAGAATTCAAGTTCGACTAAATTTGCATATAATTGAGTTTGAGTTCGAGCTCAAGTTTGATTCAAACTTTTAATTTGTTTGTTAGTAAAACGATATCATTTTAATATATATTTATTAAAACGAGGTCGTTTTATATCAAAATTTTTAACATTCGAGCTTGACGAGTTAAACACCTTAAAACTCGATCGAGCTCAAGCTCGAAAATGTTAAAGTTATAGTCTTGAGCTCATTTGAGGTTAGCTCGTTTTAGACTCATTCGAATCAAGCTTGAGGTCAGTTTATATTTAGCCCTAATCTTAGGGGTTCATATTTATTATATTTTTTCTGTTACAGTCATCCCCTCAAAATTTTGAAGTGTTATATTTCAGTTTGTCTTCCATAATTTGTAGAACTAACTCTAGCAAAGTTCTTCATTCATTTTCAGTCAACATCCTTGCTTGAGACTGAACTAATGTCGATATAGTTTTTCTCTCTAACGACATCTCATCTTTACAATGCAGTTATGATGACTCTTCTGTCGCTATCGTCATAACTCGTTCCTTTCTCTCTAGGAAGTCTCACATCAAAATCAAGTCATTGTTTCTCGGTGTTCTTAGTTGACAACAAACTCTCTCTCTTTGTCATATCTTGATCTGACCATCCTCTTTCTAAATCGTGCATCAAGTGTTATGTTTTCTTTGTTGTTTAAAAACCCAACTCTTAGACATCTGAGTGTTGATTTTTATGGTCGATTTGAAGCTACTGTAGTCACCGGAACCTCTAACTTGAAGTCTTCTCTCCCTAAATCCGGAGACCATATTTTCTGAATATTGTTGAGGATGGCTCCTATGAAGGGAACGACGAAATGGAGTTTGTACATGGCATTTATAATCTTAAAATAGTTCTGGCCATGGTTCATGAACTAGCAGTTTTGGTTCGAAATCGTCGGTTCACGATTGGAAAAAATAAGGATCCTGAACCGAAACCGTAATAGGACGATTTGTAACCGGTTCGAAATTAACAGTTCCAGTTCATGACCCCGGTTTGGAACCGACGGTTCCGGTTCATGACCCGGTCTGAAATCGACATTGAACCGTCAATTCTGATACATGATCTTGATTTAAATTTTAAATTATTAATTACAATAATTAAAAATTAAAAAAATGTTTGGATTTAATTTTTCAATTAAACTTCTTACGTATCTTCTTGAGGATTAGAAGAATTAAAGTCTACGTAGTTCTTTTACCTTTGCATAATAAAAAATAAATTATATGATTAATTATGAAAAATAATAAAAAATAAATAAAATTAATTATAGGAATAAATTCTATAATTAATTATGAATTGTATAAAAAAAATAGAAATTGAAAGTAATAAAAAATAAAGAAAGAATTTAATTAAATTTGAGAGAATTTGATTGAAAGATTAAGAGAGTATTAAAAATTGAAAGAATGAGAATGAGAGTAAATGAGAGAGTTTGAAGGATTTAGTGTGGAAGAGTTGAGATATTGAATGGATATATATAGGAAAAAATTTTATAAAAAATTTTAAAAAAAGAGGGGTGAAACAAAATTTACAAAAAATTTAAATCTTTTGCAGGGTCCCTACATATTTGTAAGGAACCAACAATTCCTTGCAATCCTTTTTTTTTTTTAATTGAAAAAAATTCAAAATAAAATAAAATAAAACTATCGGTTCAGAAACCTTAAACCGCCAGTTCATAAACCGGATGTAAACCGGTGGTTTACGATTTCAAATTATATATACCAGAATCGAACCGTCAAAATCCGGTTCCGATTTCGATTTCGATTCTGATTCTTTTGATTCTGATTTCAGTTTTATCCAGACCAGTTTCGGTCTGATTCATGGGCCAAACCAGCCTGTGACCAGGTCTATCTTAAAAGCTTAGAAGATAAACATCATTATATGATATAACATTGTCCAAATTCTCTCCATCATATTAATTGCATGTCTCCGTCAAGTTATAAATTGACTATGAGACTAAGTATTTTCTGAATTACACGGCTGAAAAGCCGACCGCTTTTTCTCCATCATGTTAATTGCAGGTCTTCGTCAAGATACGTCTAGTGTTGATTCTTTCTTCATCCTTTGGCCTACATTTGAGAATAAGAGATCTTGAATGTGAACAAGTCTTTTTGGCTATTGCTGGATACTCTTGACTTTGAAAAAATACATTAATAATAATAGCTAATGACTTTTTCAAAATTAATATATAAAAATTTGTAAATAAATTAAAACGTTTCGGTGTATAATGCTCAATAATTGATCATACCCAATGCACTCCGCCTTCTTTACTTGAAAAGATAGTGCCGGCTCTCGTTTCTTCTTGTTTGGGTGGAATTTCATGAACTTATCAGTCTTTTATTTTTCTAAGGATTGAAATTAAAAAAAAAATCGTGATTGTTTTCAATAATATACTACGATTATTAAAACATTATATTGCAGTCATTTTAAAAAGTTAAAAAATTCAAAATAATTTTAAAGGTTTATGATTTAATTTAAAAATACCTAAATTTTGTCAAAACCATAAATCTTTTATAATTATTAAAATCTATAAGAATTGTTAAATTTTTAAATCTATAGAAAAAATGTGATAAATTTATTATTTTTTAAATATTTTTAGGTAAATAACATTTTCATTTAATTTTAACAATATATTTTAATAAAATAATAAATATTTAAGTTTTTGAAAATTAATGGGTGGAATTTGGTTTCATCAAACCTTGGGTGGGAAAGTCTTTTGGCCTAATGTGAATGTTATTATGGTAACGCGTGACGTTTCCAAATTGATCTCTCCTTAAATCAACAATCAGTCTACATTACTTTCTCTTAGTAATTTGATCTTGAGATAAATGGGAAAGGAAAAAAATTACTTGGGTGATATTTTAATGCATGAAAACAAAATAGTGACCTATATTTTTAGGCTAATTAAATTACTGTCTTCAAATAAGAAGGGCAGCATTTTATAAGCAGGCAAATACCAAGAAAAGAAATGCTACATTAGAATATTTAAAGCCGCCCAAATCCCACCATCGTTTGGGAACAAATTAAATGTTCTTGACGAGGCAGTTGCACGGCATTCATTGGGTTGGCTGGCTGGCTGGCTAACATCGCTATTTCAATTTTCATATTGCTTTGGCATTATTTTTCAGGAACTAGTTAAATCAGTTATAATGTCTATCTGTTTTTTGTTTTTTTAAATAGAAAATCAATAAATAGAACGTGGGCATTCATAAGTCACTTCACATGAATCTGTATGGATTAATTTCTATTTAAAAATGATCATATTGACACTCATACTTGCTTACTTGTATTTATTTCAATCAAATCTATCTGTTTTTTAAGTCTATCTTTATCTTGAAATGTAGAGAGAAGAATATAAGTAACAAATTAAGCTTATTATAATCTTATCGAGAAATAAAACAAATTTATTTCTTTCATGCACCTTAGCGTTATTTTCACGCAATTAGTTAAATAATTATTTTTCACACAAAAGAGCATTAGTTTTCACGCAACTAGTCAAATCATTTATAATGTGTGGCAACAAAAATGTCCCTTTTTCAAAAGAATTTACTCTACGTACCATATACTATGTGAATGCTTATTACAAGTTGGAAGATGGTTATCAATATTTTATATATAATATATATTATATAATATAATATAATATAAGTAAAAAATAATATATATTTTAATATGTATAAGATATAATAAATATATCATATAATACGATATATATCTTATAATATAATATATATTATCAATACGGATTGATATATCTTTTTACAAAAAAGAAAAATGATGATGATAAAATATCATCAAAGGGTGGTTTGAGTGGTAAATAAATGTAAATCCAAGGTGAAGAGTTTGGATTCAATGTTTTTCTAATGATATACCAAGATTACTCGGTTGGACTTAGTTGAATGATTACAAGTATACTCAATTATTTTATGATACGTGATACAAAAATTTAAATTTTTAAACTAAAAAAAAGAGAGAGATGGCAATAGATGATGCGTGGTCTCTTAAACATTATCATTTAACGTGGTTACTCAAACAACGACATATTTATCTCTTTATGAATATTACGATTCTCTACATAAAGTTAGTGGACTACATTCATTCAAATGTCGAAATACACATCAAAATCGACTGGAGATTTTTAAATACCTATATACTTACAAAAATGCATTAATATTGTACGTCTTCATAAGAGAATAAACGTAACAAAGTATAATATATTAGTATCTGACTTTGTATCATTGCCTTCCATAGTATCTTTGTGAGTAGAACTTCCTTGTACGGATATACAATAATGAAGCTAGAAAAGTCCCGAAGGAACAAAGAGAACCCCAGAAAATGAAAGTATTTCTGTAGCAGTGAGATCCAATGCATCGGCCATGTCCATTGCTTTCCTTATGATAAATAAGGGCGGCTAAGTAGCCATAGAGAAAGGAGCCAATTGGGATATTTGCCACCACAACGTTATGGTTCACACTGAAATTCTTTGTACCAAACAGCTCGGTAGTTGTCGCTACAGATAAGGTAGTAATGGCTCCTGTGCAGATGCCTATAATGGCGGTGCTCATACAGAGAGCAAAGTTGGTTGTGTTGAGAAGTAGAATGAAAGCTCCTGCCATTGGCGCCATTAATGCAACTATTGAAGCTGTTCTTGAAATCATGTACTTGCTCCTGAAATAAACAAACAAACGAAAACATATTAAATTACTATGCCTTTAAGTCTCTAGCTAACTGGTATTTTGTGTATAAATGTATTCAAAAAATGAAGAGCAGAGGGGAAAGATATACCTTGAGAAAAAGTACTCGAAAAGGGATGGCAAGAGACGGCCAAAGAAGCCGAATGATGAAGACAAAGAAACCAGAGAAGAAATTCCTGAGAAGCCACGAGACTCGGCTATTTGTCCCAAGTTGTTGAGAAACACAAGACCAAGGGTTGCACCAAATAAATACACAAAAAAATACAACCAAAATTCTACTCTCTTCACCATCAACTTCACCCCAATCTCCTCCATGACATCTATCTCATGATTTTCGATCTCAGCTTCATCTTTTTCATCTTCCTTTACTCCATTTTCTACTCTCTCCACACTCGTGTTGTCGTCTATGGTAGAATTATGCACCTTTGGCTCTCCATTTAGCCACCATTTTGTTGCGAAAACCTCCCTAATCTTTTCTCCAAATGGAATCACTAGTGGGATTAATAGGCAAACTATCATGCCAATCATATTCTTCAGTGGCGATAATACTTTTGACACCCTATCGAAGCTGCCAATAATGGCGTAGATTCCAGTAACTATTGTTATCACAAACATAACAATGAACCCTCCTCTCATTCTTTTACTTTTTTCAACTTTAACACCTCTAACAAGAGGCGCAGTGACGACACAAGTGATTAAAGGAAGGATGGAATTAAGAAGAAGATAAGCTTTACCTCTTTTTATAGGGGAAGAATACATAGCACCGACAATATCTGTATAGATTTTTGCACTTAATCCTAAGTAACTGGTTGTTATTCCTACAGCTACTTGACGATTTGAAGGGAAATTTTTAATGGTTACAACATAACAAACGGTGTTGATCCAACAAATGCTATTTCCTGCTACAACAGTGAGTAAAAAGATATAGCCATATGGAAGAGAGGAGATATGGTTTGTTATGAAGAGATATTGTAAACCATAACCAACACAACCAAGAGTGGCGCCAATCACGAGAACTACCCAAAGGGGCAAATAAACTGTTGCAACGCCGGAAATCCACCCGAAAAGCTTGCCGGCGTCTGAGGCGAAGGCAAGATTGTTGAGTTGGAACTGGGACATGGAAAGAAGAGCTTTGAGTTGGGATGAGTAAGCAGGGAAATTTGTATTTGTTCCGTTTATGGATTGAAGCCATACTGCCCCCACCAAGCTCAACCATTGAAGAAAGGTTTGAGGCATCGTTGAAACCATGTTTCAAGTTCTAAATGGTTTGCATTGCAGTGACTGCAGTGATGGGTATTTAACAAGGTGTAAATTGTTGTGCATGTGAAAAAAACTAAAGGCCACTAGGAGAGCAATTTGTAAAGAGAAATTGAAAAAGTCAGCGATATTGTGCATAGAGAATGACCTGTAAGATGATATAAACCACTTAATTTGCTTAATAAATTAAGAAAATTAAAAAGAAAGGAAACTACCTTCATAATTTTTATTCTATTGTTTTACCCTAACTCGATTACATTGTTGTTAATTTCCAAAATTTGAGGGTTTATTTAATAGAAAGGGCAAAAATTGTCTCCCAACACATGTATATTAATATTAATGTGGCTATGAACATCAAAATGTGGTTTTCTGTCGACCACCAGTTCTACTTTGAGAACATTAATGTTATGGTTGCGTGTACTGATGTTGGATATGATAGATCAAACCCCCTAAAATAATGTTATTAATTTGAATATGAATTTCACCCTACTTATAAATTATGAATCCAATTCATTCACTAGTTAAAATTTAGTGAATGCAATACGAAAACCATTTGTCAAAGATAGTCAGATTGAAGAATTAATATCAAATTAATTTGAATGGTAAATTTCATTTATAAATAACGTATTAGATATTAATTATCAATAAAACTATATAAAAATATTTTTAAGTATATAATTGAATTCACGAATCATATATCATTATTTAATTTGATGATTTAAAATTAAAAATAAAATAACATCTAATCGTATGATAATAAGTCATTGATATACTCAATTATATTATAAAATATATATATATATATATATATATATATATATATATATAATATTACCCATTGATTATTTCTCTATAATATTATGAGTAATATTATATATATATTATTATATGGTTAAATATTATTTATATTTAATTTAAAATTATTAATTATGTAATATATATTTATATTATCAAAATGGGTTGAAATAATTTTATTATAATATTATTCATCGTCTAAAAAGGGTCTTGCAATTTGACTAGGTGAGAGAATGAAGCTGGGCCCTGCAGGTTATAGCATTCGCATGCATGTTTACCTCTACTCAGGTGTAATTTGTTTAGCGAGGATAAACATAAAAATTTGTGAAATAAATATCTAAAGCTGACATCATGCATGAGATCTAGGAAGTGCCCACCGGATAATTTTGAACCACACAGTTGATGGGTCGGGTCCACTTTGAAATGAGATCATTTAAACCTTCAGGTTAAAACTCAAAACAATTCTTTAAATAAAAAATAAATAAATAAATAAAATTATAAGTGTAATTAAATTGTAATTTTTTATTGAGTAATGGTATATGATTATATTTTTTTTATATATAATTTAAATATATAAATAATATATTATTATGTGATTGAATATAATTTTATATTTAATTTAAAATTATTTAATTATAAAATAATATATTATTTGTGTATATAAATGATGTATTATTTTATAATTAAATATTATTTTATTTTTAATTTAAAATCATTCAATCATAAATAATATATTATCTATATATAAATTATGTATTAAAAATATATACAAATAATTTTATTATTTTTTATTAAATGATATAATTATTTATTTTTTTATTTTAAAATTATCAAATTATATATTATTATATTAATTTATATAAATAATTAACCGTGATTTATTTATATAAGTATCATTACTCTAATATGGCTACACTTAAACCTAATGGGTGAACTGGTTTTGATTTCTTTCCCTGTACGGTAGGAAACTCACAATTACAGGCTAAATGAGTCAGGCCATTTTGGACGCTTTCAGCCTTCACCTCACGGCAAATAAAACAGCAAGCCGTCTACATCACAGAACTATTTTAGTGATGAAATCTCAACTCAGCTATTTCATTTAGGGCATGTGCGTTGTGCGAATTGGTATGAAAATGGGAATAGGTATTAAGAATAGAAATGAATGGTATGAAAATATTAAACGAGAATGATTTGGGATCACATGGTTTGTTTGTGGTAAAGAATCTTGAAAGGATAGAATAAAGTTTGTCGTTTTTGTAACCAAAAAAAAAAAGCTTATTATATATAAAGATTTTTTATCATTTAAAAGAATTTTCTAAAAGTCTATTTGTTGGATAAAGATAATTTATTTTCATTTGACAGAAAAGGTAATTGAAAAGAGAAGATCGATCAGCTTTAAAGATGGTGAGAAGTCAGCTAATGGTCGAAGCAAAAATAGTCATTGGAGAAGGAAAAAAAAGTCGTAAAGGTGAAAAGATAATTTTTCAAATTTTAGATAAGGAAAAATTATTAATTTTTTAAATTAAAGATAAAAAATATAATAAAATATTATTTTTTAATTTTTTTGTTAAATAATATTTTTATTTTTAATCTTAACAAAAAAATTTAATAGAATAATAAATATTTAAGTTTTTTAAATTTTGAGCAATACTATGTGTACCCACTTTGGGTACACAAATATATACACACTCATATGTGTCATCATATGATTAGTTATTATTTTATTCTTAATTCAAAATCATCCAATCACATGATGACACATATAAATGTGTATATATTTGTGTACTCAAAGTGGGTACACATAGTTTTATTGTTAAATTTTATAAGTGAGAGTTTGAAAATAAGTCAAAACTTAGATGGAATAAGTCTTTGAGCAATACTATGTGTACCCACTTTGGGTACACAAATGTATACACACTCATATGTGTCATCATATGATTGGTTATTGTTTTATTCTTAATTCAAAATCATCCAATCATATGATGACACATATAAATATGTATATATTTGTGTATATATTTGTGTACCTAAAGTGGGTACACATAGTTTTATTGTAAGTCTTTTGGCCCAAAAAAAGAAAATTAGCTCATCAAACGCAACGCCACACCATTGATTTCAACAATTAGGATCAACCCAAATTAGCAAATCAACAATCACAAGTCCTCACGTATAGACAATTAATAGTTCGTAGTTATTGGTGATTAAGGTTAAATTTAAACTGACCTAATTTAAATTTGAGTTCGAATTCGATTTGAATAAACCTAAAAAGGGTTAACCCCAAAGCTTAAGCCCGAGCTTTGCAACTTCAAGCTTGAACTGTTCGTCAAGTTTGTAAGCTAAAAATTTTGATACAAAACGATATCATTTTGATCAATAAGTATTAAAATGATATCGTTTTTATAATGAGTTAGTTAAAACTCAAATATAACCCTAGTGACGATTCGCCTAGACACTAATGTCAAAGATAGGGGCAAAAACGTTAAAACATTTGAATGTGTTAAAATTTAATATCTCATATATTATTTATATTAAATTAATTTCCTTGTGAGTAAAATTTGAAAGAAGAATTCACATAGGGATGAAGTGGACTTTTTCTCACGCCATTGCTGGTCACGGATTGGATTTTAGAATGAAGAGAAGGCAAGGAACATTGGGTCAGCCCACAACAGGCTACTGGTGGAGACTTGAACCTTACTTTGGGCGAGACTGAATTAGCTCTTAACAACACAATCCACCTTTTGGGGCCACTTCCATGGTTTTGGGTTCAAAAAATTACTAGAATTTAAAACCCACAAAATTTGCCACGAATTTGGATATAATGTGTAACATTATATTTCTAAAGTACAACTTTGAATATTAATAGTGATGTCTTCTGATTAAACATTATTGTATTTTTAATTTAAAATTACGTAATTATATAATAATATATTATTATTAATATTTATCATAAGTGTATATAGATTTATTATTTATTTTTCTTTTAACAATTAATTTGATAAAGCCAATGTTGTCATCTACATAGAATGCAACGAAATTGTTAGACATTTCGAGACATAAGAAGGGTACAATTGACATCAATTACATCTTCAACCAAAAAACTAATGCAATTTCTTAAGGACAAACATCACGTGCACCTTAATACATATGCATGTTTATTTATTTCGAATATCTTTTATAAATTATAAAATTTTTTATCTCGCTATTATTACAAATTGAATTTAAATTAAGTTCACTCAAACTCAATGTCAAATTAGTTTAATCAAGACTAAAATAAGTTTTCATGACTTAAACTCTAGTTTAAACTATGGTTTTAAAAATTATTAAGCTTAACCTCAAAAAAATTTTAGACAGTCAACTTTACCTATTATAAAAAAAGTTAATTTTACAATTTATTTAATCTTATTTTAACTTTTTTAATATTTTATTTTACTAAAAAATATAAATTAAAAAAAATAAATAATAAATTTAATATTACTATAATGAAGAGCAGTATTTTTTCCCCAACAGAAGAAAAATAATTTTAGCCTTCACCTAGGTTCAATTGAGAGACTGAGGTTAGATAAACAAATGGATTCTTCAAATTCTATACAGACGGCAACTGCGCCGATCCCCGTCGATCTGTTCGTTTCCAAGAAACATCCTGGCCTAACGCGTGGAGAGATCGGCTTCGCTGATTCTTCTGGTCATATCATTTTCAAAGTCAACCGCCAATCTTCTGTTAAAAAAGTTGTTCTTAATTCAGCGGGGAATCCTCTCGTTTCCTTGTATCACCAAGACGTAAGGCTTTCTTTTTTCTTCATTTTAATACTGTTACTATGACTCGCGTGTATTCACCGAGTATTTGTTTGTCGTTGACATTGTTAGTTAGCTTGACTGTTGTGGAATCTGATTGAATTTTGGCTTCAATGTCTCATAACTTTACCAATTTTGTTAGAATTGCATCATTAAATAACTTCTGTCTAATTTTTTTAAAATAAATGATGCCAAAGTAGGTGATCATGCTTTGCAGATAATGGTTCGTTATTTCCATGTTAATGTGTTTGGGTAAAATGGAAGTAATGGGATATGTTTCCTGGTTGTAGAAAGGATTGTGGCAAGGTTTTAAGGGGGATGACGGTGGGGAGAAGGATTTAATGTTTAGAGTGCAGAGGACCCTGAGTAGACTTACTAGAACTGAATTTGAAGTATTTTTTGTTGGTGAGAACCGGGAAGAGTCCACCTCTGATGTCAAGCTCAAAGGTTTTCCTTTCCGAAGATCTTGCACCATCTACAAAGGCAATTCTATTGTGGCTCAGGTACTTATATCCATGTTTTATATAGCATCAAGCCTTAATTTAGCACATATAGAGTGAAAAAAATTGAACCATATGAGTCATTTTGTCGGTTATTAGCCGAAGCTACATTTTTAGGACTCGTCA